>NC_060120.1:272976619-273612062 GCF_021461395.2 Schistocerca americana | reverse complement strand
GACACAACTCACACCTATTCCCATTTAGACCTCTCTATATGTACTACCCAACTTGCACGTCTGTTTGAGTGGTACGCTCTTTCTGATACATATTCGAGCGACCACTTCCCTTGTGTTATCCATCTCCTGCATCATACCCCATCTCCATGCTCAACTAGTTGGAACATCTCCAAAGCAGACTGGGGGCTCTTCTCTTCCAGGGCGACATTTCAGGATCAAAACTTCGCGAGCTGCGATAGTCAGGTCGCACACCGCACGGAAGTCATTCTCACTGCTGCTGCTTTTCCATCCCTCATACTTCTTCTTCTCGACGTTGCGTACTGGTCCCCTGGTGGACCGCAGCATGTAGAGACGCTATACATGCTCGTTGACATGCTTTACGCAGCTTTAACTGCCACCATACGATGGGGAATTGTATTAATTATAAACGATTACGTGTGCAGTGTCGTCGTGTTATTAAAGAAAGCAAGAAAGCCAGCTGGGCTGCTTTCACAAGCTCGTTCAACAGTTTTACTCCTTCTTCTGTTGTCTGGGGTAGCCTGCGCTGGCTATCTGGCACTAAGGTCCACTCACCAGTTTCTGGCTTGACGGTCGTGAATGACGTCCTTGTGGCCCCTGAGGATGTCTCCAATGCCTTCGGCTGCTCATTACCACCCTGCCTTCCTCCCCCGACAACAGGCAGAGGAGGCAAGGCCACCTAACTTCCGCTCCTCAAATCGTGAAAGTTATAATGCCTCATTCACCATGTGGGAACTCGAAAGTACACTTTCCCGGTCACGGTCCTCCACTCCGGGGCCTGATTCTATTCATATTCAGTTGCTGAAGAACCTTTCTCCTGCGGGTGAAGGTTTTCTTCTTCGTACTTATAATCGCATCTGGATTGAGGGTCATGTTCCCACATGCATGCGCGAATGTATTGTTGTCCGGATTCCCCGATTCCTAAGCCAGGGAAGACAAGCACTTGCCTTCCAGTTATCGACCCATTTCCCTTACCAGCTGTGTCTGTAAGGTGATGGAATGAATGGTTAACTCTCGTTTGGTTTGCCTGCTCGAATCTCGACGCCTACTTACCAATGTACAATGTGGATTTCGTAGGCGCTGCTCTGCTGTTGGCCATCTGGTTACCTTGTCGACCTTCATTATGAATAACTTCTTGCGGAAACGCCCGACAGTGGCAGTGTTCTTTGATTTGGAGACGGCTTACGACACCTGTTGGAGGGAGGGCATTCTCCGCACCATGCATACTTGGGGCCTTCGTGGTCGCCTCCCTCTTTTTATTTGTGCATTTTTAATGGATCGAAAGTTCACGGTACGTGTGGGTTCTGTCCTGTCCGACGCTGTTCGCCAGGAGCATGGGGTGCCACAGGGCTCAGTTTTGAGCGTCGCTCTCTTTGCCATAGCGATCAATCCAATAATGAATTGCCTCCCAGCTGATGTATCGGGCTCCCTTTTTGTGGACGATTTTACCATCTACTGCAGCGTGCAGTGTACGTGTTTCCTGGAGCGCTGTCTTCAGTGTTGTCTTGACCGTCTTTACTCCTGGAGTGTCGCCAATGGCTTCTGTTTTTCTGCCGAGAAGACGGTCTGTATTAACTTCTGGCGCTACAAAGTGTTTCTCCCACCATTCTTACATCTCGGTCCCATTGCTCTACCATTTGTGGAGACAACAAAATTTTTAGGTCTTACATTTGACAGGAAAAGTTAGCTGGTCTCCACATGTGTCATATTTGGCTGCCTTTTGTACCCGTTCCTTAAATGTCCTCCATGTTCTCTGTGGTACATCATGGGAAGCAGATCGAACTGTTCTACTTCGCCTATATCGGTCGATCGTCCGCTCAAAGCTGGATTAGGGGAGCTTTGTATACTCCTCTGCACAGCCGTCCATCTTACGCCGCCTCAACTCTATACAACATCGGGGGCTACGTCTTGCGATCGGAGTGTTCTATACTAGGCCTGTCGAGAGTCTTCATGCTGAAGCCGGTGAATTGCCACTAACCCACCGGCACGATATACTGCTTTGTCGGTATGCCTGTCTGCTATTATCAATGCCCAACCACCCGTCTTATCGTTCCTTTTTTGACGACTCTCTCGACCGTCAATATGGGTTGTATGTATCTAACTTGCTACACTCTGGAGTTTGCTTTCGTCGCCTCCTTCAGCAACTTGATTTTCCACTCCCTGCAACCTTTAGAGTGGGCGAGAGCCAAACGCCACCTTGGCTCCAGGCTCAGGTTCGCGTTCACCTTGACCTCAGCTCGCTCCCAAAGGAGGTTACCCCAGTTTCGGTATACCGCTCGTGGTTTGTCGAACTTCGTTCGCAGCTCATTAATACGATCTTCATTTATACAGATGGCTCTAAGACCAATGACTGTGTCGGGTATTCTTTTATTGTCGGGGCACACAGTTTCAAATAACGGCTCCATGGCCATTGTTCGGTCTTCACAGCTGAGCTATTTGCCCTCTGTCAGGCTGTTCTTTACGTCTGCTGCCACCGACATTCTGCTTATGTCATCTGCTCTGATTCCCTGAGCACCATCCAGAGCCTCTGTGATCCGTATCCAGTTCACCCTTTCGTGCACCGGATCCAATGCTCTCTTCAGAAGCTGGCGGATGACGGTTCTCCGGTTACCTTTATGTGGGTTCCTGGCCATGTCGGTATCCTTGGGAACGAAGCTGCAGATGCCGCGGCCAAGGCTGCGGTCCTCCAGCCTCGGACAACTTCTTGTTGTGTGCCTTCATCTGATTTTAGCAGGGTCATTTGTCAGCGCATTTTATCGCTGTGGCATGCTGATTGGTCTACACTTACTGAAAACAAGCTTCGGGCCTTGAAACCTCTCCCCACGGCTTGGGCGACCTCTTCACGCCCTTCTCGGTGGGCAGAGGTCGTTTTGGCCCGGTTACGGATTGGACACTGCCAGTTCAGCCACAGCCATCTGCTGATGGCTGCGCCGGCGCTGTTCTGCCCATGTGGGCAATTGCTGACGGTACGCCATATTTTAACATCCTGTCCGAATTTTAATACACTGCGCATTGATCTTGGGCTGCCATGTACTCTGGATGAAATTTTAGCGGATGACCCAGGAGCAGCTGCTCGCTTTCTTCGTGTTATCCACTTGACAAACCTGTCTAAGGACATTTGATTATGCTGTTTTCTTTCAATCCCTTGCCTGTTAATGTGCCTTTTATAGTGTTGTCCTTTTTCGTTGCTGTTTTAACATTGTGCCTCGCAGTGCATTCATAATTTAGTCTGGGCACTAATGACCACTGTAGTTGTGCGCCCTAAAACCAAAAAAAAAAAAAAAAAATCCAAAATGTGAATTGTCCAATTAAGATTCTCATCTATACATACACCCAAAAACTTAGTATGCTGTACCTTGTTTACTGACTTAATTGACGTGTTATATTTATTGAAGGAACTGTACTTTTTGCAGCAGAAAATTGGATGTACTGTGTTTTTTCAAAGTGTAGAGCAAGCCCATTTGCAGAAAACAAATTAATTACTTTTCCAAAGATCTTATTTGTATCACTTTCAGTTGGAGTTTCTTTTACTGGATTAATAATGATGCTTGTATCATCAGCAAACAGTGTCAGTTCAGCTTCTTGTTTCAGATGAGAAGGGGTCGTTCACATATATCAAGAACAGAAGTGGACCCTTGATTGAACCCTGTGGAACACCTAATGTTATTTTTACCCCAGTTAGATGAAGTGGCAAACTTAATTAAATCACTTGACCCATATAGAGAGACTTTCTGTTTCCCGTTCTGTAGATATGACTTAAATCACTCGTATGCTATTCCATTTATACCATAGAATTGTAATTTCTGCAACATAAAGTCATGGTTCACACAATCAAATGCTTTGAACAAGTCACAGAAGA
Organism: Schistocerca americana; assembly: GCF_021461395.2. Taxonomy (NCBI): domain Eukaryota; kingdom Metazoa; phylum Arthropoda; class Insecta; order Orthoptera; family Acrididae; genus Schistocerca; species Schistocerca americana. The sequence goes on along the minus strand of NC_060120.1, from coordinate 273,608,185 downwards.
TTCCTGTTGGTGACATTTTACTATTTAAAGACTCTATTATGTGGACAGTGAAATTGTATATGTGGAACAGTATTTTTTAAATCCACATTGTGATTTACTAAGTATCCCATTACTGTAGAGATGGCCAACCACTCTTGAGTACATTATTTTCTCGAAGATTTTTGAAAAGCGAGGATACTGGCTCTTAATGGTCGACATCTGTGGTGTCCCCCTTTTTGTAGTGAGGCCTGACAATGGCATATTTTAACCTGTCTGGAAAAATACCTTGCGTTAGTGGTGGATTAAATATGTGACTCAGAAGATCAGCTGTAATTGCTCCACATTGTTTTAATATCTACTCCAGCAGAACATTTATTTTTCAAAGATTTAATGATTTTACTTATTTCACAAGATCAGACTAAGAGCAGCCGACCAGTTGCAAAGGATAAAGTAATCTTTACCTAGGTTTCAATAGATATAAATCTATCTTCTTCAGAAGACGGCCTGGGGACAATGAACATTGTAATATATATTAAGGTATGAAACATGAGTCAAGAATGAAGTTTAACATATATTAGGAAAATATTGTATTACAAGATGTGAGAAAGATTCTTGGTACTTACAGTATTATAACAACATGAAGTGATATGTCCTTATCGTTTAGGCAAACATCTGCATAGTTACATTAATCATATAAAATATAGCCCTGAAAACAGGGTTTGTCAGACAAATAAAATAGGTACATAGAAGTTGCAGAGCGCCTAAGCGACTGAGTAAAATCGGCCAGCACAAGAGGTTTTTAGGTGGAACTTAATCTGACTAAAATTTTTCAAAACTGACTCTTCTGTGTACTGCCTGGCTTTTTCTTTTGAACTATTCTCACCAATTTTTACTCCTACACTTAAGAAATGGTTTTTAAATACATTAGCTACTTGTGTAATGTTGGTTAGGATGGTCTCATTCTCTTTAATAGTAATACTACCTACCCCAGTGGTTACTTTTCCTGTCTCCCTTCTAACAACATTCCATATTGATTTGATTTTATTGCCGGAGTTCTTCATTTCTTCTCTAACACACATATTTCTTGATTTCCTTACAACTTTTCTCGGTGTGTTGCAATAATTTTTATAGTGTAAAGCTACTTCTGGCTCTTTACTAGTTCTTTCTATCTCATGGAGTTTTCTTTTTCTTTCTGAAGACAGTTTAATACCTGTAGTAATCCAAGGTTTCTTCGAAAAGTGTGTGGTGTTACATTTAGTTATTTTCTTTGGGAAACAATGTTCAAAAAGGGATATGAATTTATCAAGAAATATGTTGCACTTATCATTATCATTTGGATCATTATATACATCTCCCCAATTAACATTTCTTAAACTTTCTCTGAAGTGCTCTATAGATACTGTATTGAGCAACCTCACAATTTTACTGAATGGTTTCTGAATTATACACCCTGTTAGGTTTTGTAAGTTAATCAGTTGTGCATCATGGTCTGACAACCCATTTACCACACGGAAAGCATGTGTTTGTTTTACATCCTTTTTCTGTACAAATACATTATCTATTAGAGTGCTATTGTCTTGATCTATATGTGTAGGGAAATTGACCATTGATTCTAAGTTATATGTTGTTAATAACACTTCTAGTTCACTTTTCCTATCAGAATTAATTAGAAAGTTTACATTGAAATCACCACAGATTAATAACTTTTTCTATTTGTCTGACACAGTATAATAGTGAGTCAAACTTTTTTTAAGAATAGTTCCCAGTCTGTACACTGTTGCTAATATCAATACTACATTATCTAGCTGAAGTTCACATGTGCAAACCTCAAAGCACTGATCAACACAGAATTTGCTTACTTCTACAGTTTTGTATTTATACCCTTGTTTTATAAAAATGGCAACTCCTCCTTTATCCATCCTAGATCCACAAGTGTAAGATGCTACATTATACCCATTTATACTGACACTATCCATCCCTACAGTTAAGTGGTGTTCAGACAGACAGACAGACAGAGTATATCAATCTCATTCTTATTTTTGAAATCATCTAAACACACTAATAGCTCATCTACTTGATTTTTTATTCCGATGATATTTTGATGAAGTTAGTTGATACTGCCCTTAGATTTGCCCCTATTGACTGTACATGAAGTTTCGTTTATTCTGTTTACCTTGATTGTTGTCTGTCTGGACTTTGGCTTTAACATAAAAATCCCGTCTGCCTGGACCCATTAACCACAGGGATCGCCCCATGTGTGACTGTGGCACCCATTACAGTTTCTGCTAATAGAGAAACTAACTTATTTTTTCCCTTCCTATTCAGGTGCACACCATGTGTAGTGTGTCCCCACCTACCAATGGCATTAACTGGAACAACACTTACGTGAGATTTTGCCGGTGTCTGGACCATTCTGTTCAGCTCAGTGTTAACATGCCTTACAGCAGTATTTTCCCAGGGCTGATCATGGCGCTGAAAGACCTCCACAAACCCCACATTTGTGCGCCCAGTTTCTGCTCCTATTTTATGCAGGTCACTCCTAATACTGTATCTTGGATTCAAAGAAGAAATGAAGCATTTAGCAACTGTTAGATTTGCAAAAAAAAGTCTGTCACTTGCTCATCATGGCAGACGGCTTGGATATTGGCTGGACTTTTTTTAACACCTATAGCAATGAAGCAAGTATATTTTATGAATTAACGACTATTAAGTGTCGATATTTTGGTTTTTATATTTCATTTCCAGTAAGCATCAGAAGTAAAACCTAAAAACAGAAATGTGAAAGATTGACTGACTTATTCTCTCTCTCTGTCACATGAAATCCTTATGGATTCATTAAAATATGAAAAATGTGCTGCATTTCTTGCATCTGTAGGTATACCATAGTAGGGGCCAGTATTTATGACTGCCATAAATAACGAATCCAAAGGATACATTTATGTAAACTTTATTAGCCAACATAAATACATGCAACTGCCTTGGACAAAGACTCAGATGAGTCTCTCTCTCTCTCTCTCTCTCTCTCTCTCTCTCTCTCTCTCTCTCTCTCTCTGTCTCTCTGCACAGTCCAAAGATTGTTCTATTCTCATGGTAGAGGATCTCTGGAGACTGCATCAAGATGGATACTCCCACATATCTATATTGCTATAATCCTTGCACAACATGTCCCGCAAACATATTCAGTCTTTAAATTTCTTCAGAAACTCTACACTGGATGTACATTCTGGAGGATGTCTGTTGAAACCCGCATCAGGACATCCAAATTTAGGTTTTCCATGGTTTTCCTTAATCACTCCCAACAAATGAGGGCAGGGTTCCTTTGAAAGGGCACTGCTGATTTAATTCCCCATCTTTGTCACAATCTGAGCTTGTGCTCTATCTCTTATGACCTCGATGTCCCGATCTTCCCTCCTTGCTTCCTGAAACACTATTCTTAAAGTTTTGTCTGCCCTGCACCCTTTCATGCATGTAGAATAGCATTTAAGTTTAACATCCATTGGAGCCCCATAGGTCTGACCAGTGGGATGGCCATATATGAGTGCAAGCAGCTGGCTAATTCCAAGGCTTTATTGTGTTTTGTCACAGGGCTGTATCCACTGCTTGTGGCTGGTGAGACAGACAGATCCCATTGAAATGGGATTGGTTGGACATAGCTGGTGCAAGCGAGTGCAAGTGAGCATCTGTTGTGGCTTGTGTCTGGCTGTTTTTTGCATTTGACTACCAACTGTGGGTGTAGAGAAACTTATAGGTTTTGTGAATGAGAACAGGTCACTGTGGAATACCCAAGACAAGAGATATCACTTCTGTGACTTAGAGGAAACTATGGTTGATAGCTGCAGCGGAGATGAATGTGGAAACAAAGTGAAAAGACTAACTGTGATGTAGCAAAAAGCATAATACTGTGTGATCAGATTTATTGAATACTTAATAGTGTACATTCAGTAAGACTGTTTACAGAACTCTACAAACTGTAACCTAAAGAAGCTCCACAATGCAGTCTTGCCTACATGTGTCAGATCAACTTTGTAAGCCATGGTGACAGAAACAGTACAGATCTTGGAAAAAGAAAGCACATGTTGCATATTTTCGTAGTGAATTCTCTGCTCTTCCTTGTACATCAAAGACCAATCTCAAATACTCCATTCTGTTGTTGTTGGTCTTCAATCCTAAGACTGGTTTGATGCAGCTCTCCATGCTACACTATCTTGCGCAAGCCTCTTCATCTCTGAGTATCTGCTGCAACCTACATCCTTCTGAATCTGGTTACTCATTCATCTCTTTGTCTCCCTCTCTTATTTTTACCCCCCACACTTCCCTCCAATACTAAACTGGTGATCCCTTGATGTCTCAGAATGTGTCTTGTCAACCAATCCCAACAGACGGCTTGTTGGTTGTCATACCCACATAGAGAGCAGCCCAGTGGTTGCAGCTTAGCTTGTAGATCATGACTGGCTTCACAAGTAGCCTGCCTTTGATTGGATGGTGATGTTTGTGACCAGACTGGAGTAGGTGGTGGTGGGAGGATGTATGGGACAGGTCTTGCATCTAGGTCTATTACAGGGATGAGAGCCATGAGGTAAGGGGTTGGGAGCAGGGATTGTGTAGGGATGGACGAGTATATTGTGTGGGTTTGGTGGAATACAACTGTGGGAGGGGTGGGAAGGGTAGTGGGCAGGACATTTCTCATTTCAGAGCAAGATGAGAGGTAGTCATAACTCTGGTGGAGAATGTAATTCGGTTGCTCCAGTCGTGGGTGGTACTGAGTTGTGAGGGGAATGCTCCTCTGTGGCTGAACGGTGAGACTTTGGGAGGTGGTGGGTGATGGGGAGGATAAGGCACAGGAGATTTATTCTTGTACAAGGTTGGGAGTATAATCAGTCTGTAAAGGCCTCAGTGAGACCCTCTGTATATTTCGAGAGGGACTGCTCATCATGGCAGATGCGATGACCATGAGTGGCTAGGCTGTATGGAAGGTACTTCTTGGTATGGAAAAGGTTGCACCTGTCAAGGTGGAGGTACTGCCGGTGGGTAGTAGGTTTCATATGGACAGAGGTACTGATGTAGCCATCTTTGAGATGGAGATAAACATCTAGGAAGGTAGCTTCTTGGAGTGAGTGGGACCAGTTGAAGCGAACGGAGGAGAAGCTGTTGAGGTTATGGAGGGATGTGGATAGGGTGACCCCACCGTCAATCCAGATTGCAAAGATATCATCAATGAATCTGAACCAGGCAAGGGGTTTAGGATTCTGGGTGTTTAGGAAGGATTCCTCTCGATGGCCTATGTATGGGTTGGCGTAGGATGGTGCCAATGTGGGTGCACATAGCCATACCTGGATTTGTTTGTAGGCAATGCCTTCAAAGGAGAAGTAATTGTGGGTGAGGATATAGCTGGTCATGGTGACTGAGGAGGAGGTTGTTGGTTTGGAATCTGTCAGGCATTGGGACAGGTAGCGTTCAATAGCGGTAAGGCCACGGGCATTAGGGATGTTAGTGTAAAGGGAGGTGATGAGCTGGGCTCCATATGGTAAAGGAACAGGAACTGTGGAGAGTCAGTGGTTGGTATCTTTTGTATAAGAGGGTAGGTTCCAGGTAATAGGTTGAAGGTGTTGATCTACGAGAGCAGAGATTATCTCAGCTGGGGCACAGTAGCAGGCGACAATGGGGCATCCTGAGTGTTTGGGTTTATGTACTTTACGAAGCATGTAGAAGGTAGGAGTGCAGGAAGTTGTAGGTGTGAGGAAAGAGATGGACTCCAGGGATCTACATGCTAAGCTGCAACCACTGTGCTGCATTCTATGTGTGTATGACAAGCAACAAATTGGCCAAGAAACAGTTGTACCACCCTGTTGCTGAGCACACTGCCCAACACGACATTCTTCATTTCAGTTACTGCTTCACAGCCTGTGCCATATGGATGCTTCCCACCAACACCTGTGTTTCTGAATTGGGCAGGTGGGAACTCTCCCTGCACTATATCCTATGTTCCCATAACCCTCCTGGCCTCAACCTTCGTTAATCATTGTCCTCACCCATCTAGCCCCTTCCCTGTTGCCAGTCTAGCACTACACAGCCCATTATTCCACCAATACAACCAGTCTTTTTGCTTATCTCCTTTTCCTCTACCCTCCCACCTCTCCCCCACCCTCCATCTAACCTCCCGACTGCACCTAGCTGCTCTACCTTCTCCTCACCTCATCCCTGCATGCTCCCCAGCAGCACAGCACCATCCCACTCCCCCACCCTGTTATCCATCCCCAGCCACCTCCTTAGCCCCACCCTGTTGCCTCTCCCATCATGCACTGCTGCAACAGCAGCAGCAGCAGCAGCAGCAGCTGCTGCTGCTGCTTGTAGTGAGGCTTCAGCTACCAGAGACTGTGGTCGTGCGTGTGTGTGTGTGCGTGTGTCTTGTCTATTTCCGACAAAGGCCCTGTTGGCCAAAAGCTTACTTTGTGACAGTCTTTTTGTTGTGCCTATCTCCAATTCAGCATCTCCAATATATGGTGAGTGGCAACTATCCTTTTCATAATATTGTTACAGTCCAGCCTGGATTTTCCATTGTCTTCTTCAGAAAAGCTTTTCCTTGCCATTGCCAGTCTACTTCAGCCCTCATCAGTTATTTTGCTGCCCAAATAGAAAACTCGTCTACTACTTAAAATATCTCGTTTCTTAATCTAATTCCCTTAGCATAACCTGATTTAATTCAACTGCGTTCCATTATCATTGTTTTACTGTTGTTGATCATCATCTTACATCTTCCTTTCAAGACAATGTCCATTATGGTCAACAGCTCTTCCAAGTGCTTTGCTGTATCTGACAGAATTGCAATGTAATAAGCAAACATCAGGGTTTTTATTTCTTTTCCCTGAAATTTAATTCCTACACCAAATTTTTCTTTTGTTTCCTTTATTGTTTGTTCAGTGTACAGACTGAATAAAATTGGGGGGAGGCTACAACCCTGTCTCACTCTCTTCTCAACCACTGCTTCCATTTCATGCCCTTCGACCTTTATAACTGCTGTCTGGTTTAAATATATGTTATAAATAGCCTTTCGCTCCCTGCATTTTACCTCTACTACCTTCAGAATTTCAAAGAGAGTATTCCAGTCAACATTCTTAAAAGGCTTCTTGAAGGTACAAACGCTATACATTTAATTTTGCCTTCCTTAACCTATCTTCTAAGGTACATCATAGGGTGAGTATTGCCTCGCATGTTCCTACATATCTCCGGAATTCAAATTTATCTTCCCCGAGGTCTGCTGCTTTTTCATTCTTTTATAAAGAATTTGTTTTTGTATTTTGCAACCATGCCTTATTAAACTTATAGTTTGGCAATCTTTACACACCTTAGCAGCTGCTTTCTTTGGAATTGGTGTTAGTTATTACATTCTTCTTAAAGTCTAAGGGTATTTCGCCAGTCTCATACATTTTGCACACCAGGTGGAAGAGTTTTGTAATGGCTGGCTCTCCCGAGGCTATCAGTAGTTCTGACGAAATATTGTCTACCACTGCGGCCTTGTTCTGGCATAGATCTTTCAGAGCTCTGTCAAATTCTCCTCACAGCACCATATCTCCAATCTCATCTTCATAAATGTGAATTTCCCATTGTATAATCTCGCCCTCTAGTTCATCCCCCTTATATACAGAGTGAAGCAAAATTTGTGCACGCGGGCTTCACAGTGCGACTCCTCACATGGCAGCGATAAAAAAATGTCTGTCACAAAATTTCATCCGGCAAGTATATCTGGCAGAAAAAGGATGTTAAAAAGTGGCAATCTGGCAACACTGTAACCACATGTATGGTAACTACCTCTGTCAGCACATATTAGTCATGCTGTACAATTTGTGCAGTGGATAGAGTTTTGGTTGGCATGCAGGAGGTTGAGGGTTCTCTCCTGGGTTGGGGCGCATTTTGTTTATTTGCTAATTTCATTCTGACATTTCATACCGAAATATACACCATTTCTTGGGTCACATGTATCCTAAATTTACAATGTTTTGTAACACTGACCATAACAAATAAGTAGTTACACGAACAAAGAGGCAGTTGAAACAGATGACCTGTCATAGGACAGAATAACTACAAAAACAATATCAATATAGCACAGTACAATAACACATGATCTACTGGTCATTTATACTTCATGTAATATGAGCGCTCAGTTGTTGCACATTAGCAACCAGTGACAATAATGATGTCCATATTAATGACCGAATGACCTTCACAACACAATATGTTGTCCTCAGAACAACAGATGCTCAAAGCGACCTCCCTGCATGTCCAAACATTGTGCATCCCGCCGGATTTGGACCCTTCTCAGCAAAGCTGCATTCACCATATCAAGAGCAGCATGAACACGCGCTACCAATTCTTCCACATTCGTCAATGGAGTAGAGTACATCTGCTCCTTCAGGTGACCCCACAGGAAGAAATCCAGGGAGTTTAGGTCAGGTGAACATGTTGGCCATACAAAGAGCCATTTCCCGGATATGTTCTGTACAAATACTGTCGCATATTAATTCCAGAGTGTGGAGGTGTATCATCGGGTTGGAACCATATCTTCTGCCCGAACATGTAGGGGAACATTTTTCAGCGCATCAGGCAGATAGTTTGAGAGGAATGCATGGTACCTTCGTGCAGGCAACTGGTCAGGTAACATGTAGGGGTCCAAAGACCTGTCGCCCAATATTCCAGCCCAGACATTGATACCAAAGCGAACTTGATTTCCGTGGTCGCAGGTGACGTGCGGGTTAATCGCACACCAATGGTGGGCATTGTGCATATTGGAGACACCCTCATGAGTGAATGCTGCTTCGTCCAACTATATTATGGTGTTCACGAAGTTATCGTTGGCTTCCTGTTGTTGTTGGACCCACTCACAGCATTGCATCCACTGATGGCAATCTGCAGGATGCAGGTGTTGTGTGAAAGCCTGATGATAATGGTGCAGCCCATGCTAGTGCAGCACCTTAACGACCGTGCATTGTTAGACACCCAGCTACCTTGCTATGCTATGTGTACTTTGCCAAGGTTCTTGGTGTATGACCTCAGAATAGCTTCTTCAGTAGCTGGAGTACGGCGAGTCTGTGGATGACCTCTGTCACGCGATGGTGGAAGGAGAGACGAAACACATTTTTATCTGGATGCCATTGATGAGGATATCTAGCAGCATATTCAAGAGTTGCAACACAAGCCTGGTTATCAGATACACCAAGGACCAGAAGCATATCCACATATTCATTGTTTGTGTATGCCATACATCTGCCCCACTGGTTTAGAGGTTTACAATGAAAAAATTCATCGCAACTAGTCCCTGTCTGGTTGACAGCGCATACAGTATAAACACGCCATCAGTCCTGCGCGCTGTTCCACCTAACACACATTACCCCTCTGACAGATATTGTTCTGCGTGATTCATTGATACAATGATGATGATGATGATGATGATGATGATGATGATAGCAAGTTTCTGGCTAAGGAAGTTCACCTCAACACATTCACATCTAACTAAATTATTTAACAGTTACATTGCAGACCCATACACAGTCCCTGATACAGTTACACAAAGAATAACTTATCTGAAACCTAAAGATCAAGCAGACACAGCAAAATATCACCCCATAACATGCCTACCAACAATATGCAAAATATTAACTTCAGTCATTACACAGAAATTAATGCCACATACAACACAGAACAAAATTATAAATGAAGAACAAAAAGGCTGCTGCAAAGGAGCACGAGGATGTAAAGAGCAACTGGTCTGATAATAGATGCAGAGGTGACATATCAAGCTAAAACTAAACAAAGGTCGCTACGCTACGCATACATTGATTACCAAAAAGCTTTTGATAGTGTACCCCACTCATGGTTACTACAGATATTGGATTTATACAAAGTAGATCCTAAATTGATACAGTTCCTAAACATAGTAATGAAAAATTGGAAAACCACACTTAATATCCAAACAAATTCAAATAATATCACATCACAGCCAATACAGATTAAGTGTGGAATATACCAAGGAGACTCATTAAGCCCTTTCTGGTTCTGCCTTGCTCTGAAACCACTATCCAACATGCTAAATAATATTACTGGAACATACCAACACAAGATCACACATTTGCTATACATGGATGATCTAAAACTACTGGCAGCAACGAATCAACTCAACCAATTACTAAAGATAACAGAAGTATTCAGCAATGATATAAATATGGCTTTTGGAACAGACAAATGTAAGAAAAATAGCATAGTCAAGGGAAAACACACTAAACAAGAAGATTACTTATTGGATAACCACAGCGACTGCATAGAAGCGATGGAAAAAACAGATGCCTATAAATATCTAGGATACAGACAAAAAATAGGAATAGATGATAGAAATATTAAGGAAGAGCTAAAAGAAAAATATAGACAAAGACTAACAAAAATACTGAAAACAGAATTGACAGCAAGAAACAAGACATAAGCTATAAATACTTATGCTATACCAATATTGACCTATTCATTTGGAGTAGTGAAATGGAGTGACACAAAACTAGAAGCACTCAATACACGTACACGATCACAATGCCACAAATATAGAATACAGCACATACATTCAGCAACAGAAATATTCACATTAAGCAGAAAGGAAGGAGGAAGGGGATCTATCGACATAAAAAACCTACATTATGGACAGGTAGACAATTTAAGAAAATTCTTTATAGAATGAGCAGAAACTAGCAAAATACACAAAGCAATCATTCATATAAAACCATCGGCTACACCATTGCAATTTCATAACCACTTCTAGAACCCTTTAGATCACATAACATCAACAGATACAAAAAAAGTAAATTGGAAGAAGAAAACACTACATGGCAAGCATCCGTATCATCTAACACAGCCACACATCGATCAAGACACATCCAACACATGGCTAAGAAAAGGCAATATATATACAGTGAGACGGAAGGATTCATGATTGCAATGCAGGATCAAACAATAAACACCAGATATTACAGCAAGCATATAAGATCCCAATACCACAACAGATAAATGCGGACTTTGCAAAAAACAAATAGAAACAGTAGATCACATAACAAGTGGATGTACAATACTAGCAAATACAGAATACACCAGAAGACATGACAATGTAGCAAAAATAATATGTCAACAACTTGCCATACAACATAAACTAATAAAACCACATGTTCCCACATACAAGTATGCACCACAAAATGTACTGGAGAATGATGAATATGAATTATACTGGAACAGAACCATTATAACAGATAAAACAACACCACATAACAAACCTGACATCATACTCACCAATAAAAAGAAGAAATTAACGCAACTAATCGAAATATCTGTACCCAATACAACAAATATACAGAAGAAAACAGGAGAAAAAATTGAAAAATACATCCAACTGGCTGAGGAAGTCAAGGACATGTGGCATCAGGATAAAGTTGACATTACACCAATTATACTATCAACTACAGGAGTCGTACCACACAATATCCACCAGTACATCAACACAATACAGCTACATCCAAACATATATATACAACTACAGAAATCTGTAATTATTGATACATGTTCAATTACCCGAAAGTTCCTAAATGCAATGTAACATATACCACAGAGTTAAAAGGAAGTCACGCTAGATCAAGGTCTGCGCCACTTTCCATTTTTAACCAGACATAACGTCTGAGAAAGGAAAGAAATTATTTATTTATTTATTGTTCCGTGGGACCACATTAAGGAGAAGTCTCCATGGTCATGGAACGAGTCAATACATGAAATTATAACACGATTGTAGAAACAGATAAAATGAAATATAAGAAACATATTCAGTTGTAGATTGTAGAAACAGATAAAATGAAAAATAAGAAACATATTCAGGCGACACGTCGCTAGTTTAAATAAAGAAAATCAAGAATGTAACACTGGAATTTGCTTATTTTTTTAGCTCTTCCAGGAGCTCCTCGACAGAGTAGAAGGAGTGAGCCATGAGGAAACTCTTCAGTTTAGACTTAAAAGCGTTTGGGCTACTGCTAAGATTTTTGAGTTCTTGTGGTAGCTTATTGAAAATGGATGCAGCAGAATGCTGCACTCCTTTCTGCACAAGAGTCAAGGAAGTGCATTCCACATGCAGATTTGATTTCTGCCTAGTATTAACTGAGTGAAAGCTGCTAATATAATAATGCATTGAGATATGTACTAAAAAGCATGCCGTTACTGGAGTCAGTGTTGAAAGGCATAATTAGTGGGACCATGGTGATACCACATACAAATAATAACAGAGTTTGGACATTATTCGCAAAGCACACTGCTGGTCCTATTGGTAAGGTAAGGCCCTAACAAAATGTAATGGACTTAAACGAAGCAGGAATAGTAGTTGGTACTAATCTATGGGACCATTGGAGAAGGGTATAAAGAAAACAGGTTTCACGTCTAGTAGATGAAGTGGTGCAAATGAATTTGTGCCCATGACGTAGAACGTAAGTGCAAATGTTTTCTAGGGGACCTGCTGTAATTGCTGTTGATGATTAAGGTTCCAGGTATCTTACCACCTGGACTATGTTTGCCAAATAAAAAAACGTGTGCCTCAACCCAGGATCAAACCATCAACATCTTGCATGCTAACCCAAACTCTATCCACTGTACCAATTGTACTAATATGTGCCGACAGAGGAAGTTATACACGTGTTTACAGTGTTGCCAGGTTGCCATGTTGCCATGTTGCCATTCTTTAACATCCTTTTTCTGCCAGATGTACTCGCCGAACGAAATTTTGTGACTGACACCTTTTTATTGCTGGTATGTGAGGAGTTGCGTTGCAAAGCCAGAGTGTGTGAATTTCACTTCACCCTGTAGATCCTCTATATACATTTTCCAGCTTCCAGCTTTCACCTCTTTTGTTAATACTGGCTTCACATTTGAGCTCTTGATATTCATACAGCTGCTTCTCTTTTCCCCAAAGGCCTCTTTAATTTTACTGTAGGTGGTATTACAATGATACTCCATACTACTTGATCGTTACTTAAAATTACTTACCTTTTTCCTGGAGTTCATTTTGATGATCTCTTTTGACAAACTGACCTAACAGGTTGCCTTTCAAACACACTCTCAAGCAGACTCAACAACTCACTCGCAGTCTCGCTGCATCCATTTATATAGGAATTTAACAATAGCTTCCAAAATAAAGCATTATTAAATTTGTACAGTTTCAATATTACAATTAAAACTTACAAAACATAAAGAAATTGATGTTACAGCTGAATAAGATATAAAATACAATATTTGAATAACAATCTTTTCTAGTAATATCTTTAGTTTTCCATAAGAAAATCATTCTGAACTTTAATTACAATAATGTCTGTCATATTATTTTAGTTATGTAATTAATTACAGTATGGATTTGGTTTCTAACATTAAATTATATTACAAATATTGTGCTTTATCCGACTGCATATGGGAAAGTTACAGCCTTTGAGGCTGAAAATGGAAAACTGTGAAATGTAAACAACAGGAGAGTTAATTAGAAATGTAATTACAAAGACTATTAATTTCAGAGGAGGACATAAAAATAAATAACATGAAAATACATCACTTGGTAATAACTTTTAAGCTGTTTCTTATTATAAAGGTTCTTTTCTGTGTTAACTCGTTAATCGATTGTAATTATGGTAATTAGAGGTGCCGGCCACCTATGCCAACACTTCCACAGCATTTTAATATTTTCTGCCAAATATTTATCCCTTCAATTTCTTTATTATACATTCAATGAAGCATTTGTACGTAATTTTGTTAATGACAATCTCTTGATAATGATGACAATGTACGTTCCTCCAAAAGCATTTTACAAATCTTCACAAAATACTCAGCTTTCTAACAAATTGAGTCAAATGACACTTGTGTGTGTATCTCTATAATGTCGTAGGAAGCACCAAGTAGTCAGACAAACGTTCAGATCCATATAAAAAGGTGGTATTAGAAATTTCCTATGACTTTTGGGGAAGGCCATTTCATAATAGTATCTACATATCCCTTAGAGAATTATACTTCAAAATCTTCACATTTGTCCTCTAACCGTTCCTGCTTAGACATTTGCACTTTCTGTCAATCTCATTTTTCAAACTTTTGTATTCCCTTTTGCCTGCTTCATTTGGTGCATTTTTATGTTTTTTTTCCCTTTAATCAGTGAAATTCAATATCTCTTGTGTTATCCAAGGATTCTTACTAGGCCTTGTCTTTTTATCTGTTCGATCCTCTGTTGTCTCCACTATTTCATCTCTTAAAGTTACCCATTTGCTGTGTACTGTGTTCCTATCCCCTGTTCTAATCAACTGTTACCTAATGCTCCCTTTGAAACTGTCAACAACTTCTTGTTCTTTCAACTTATCCAGGTCCCATCTTCTTAATTTCATACTTTTTTCCAATTTCTTATGTTTTAATGTATTTATAGAAGAGGCTGTCATATCTAGAGGAATCGCAGTGCTAGAAAATTGTAGTAAAATGCAGGAAGACCTGCAGAGATTGGCAAAAGGCAATTGACCCTCAGTGTACACAAATGTAACATATAGTATGTAAATAAGTTGAAAGGTCAACTAATATATGACTGCTGATCAATCACCAGAAACAGTCACATTGATTAAATATCTGACATTATACATACAGAATGATTTAAAGTCGAATAGCCATATAAAAATATTTGTAAGAATGGCAGATGTCTGACTGAGAGTAATTGGAAGAATGCTCAGGAAGTGTAGTGCACCCATGAAGGAAACAATTACAAACATTTCTTTTGTGATTCTCGACTACTGCTTGTTATCCTAGCACCATACCAGGAAGGGTTGATAGAGGAAATGCAGATCGAAAGGAGTGTAGCACATTTCATCACAGGTTTGTTTAGTAACTGTTAACACATCATAGATCTTCATCTAACAGCAGTGGCACACTGCAAGTAAAGTGTTATCCATAACTATGTAATTTACAATTTACCTTTAAAATTCTGTGAGTGTACGTTCTTGGAAGACACAACCAATATATTGCTTCCTCTTACAGATGTTTCTCAAAAACATCATAAAGCTAAAATTATAGAGATTTGAGTCACATAGAAGCTTACAAACATTTATGCAATTTCAACATTCTGTTGATGTGGGACCAGCAACCCTTTTAGTTCACGAAGAGTTTATTATAAATCTGTCACAGTTACAGTACGTATATTTTGGTGACTAGTTTTGAACCTTCTGGTCCATTCTCAGGACTGACGTACTGAGGCTGTACTGAAAGTGCCTGACCTCAATGACAACCATCAAAAATTGCCAAATACATGCATCACACAGTGATAGTGGATAAATGTCACAATACACATATGCTCACTATACGAGTCAGTTTTATTCCAAACTGTTTCTTACTCATCTAGTGAGCATAGGTATATAGTGATATTTATCCACAATCACTGTGTGATGCATGTATTTGCCAATTTTAGATGGTTGTCATTAAGATCAGGCACTTTCAGGGTAACCTCAATAGGCCAGTCTTGAGAATGAACCAGTCGGTTTGAAACTGATCACCAAAATATACAGCTGTGACAAATTTTTAATAAACTCGTCATGCTCTTCCCATGGATCATTCGCGATTGGAATAGGAAAGGGGGGAAAAGATGGTGGTGCACAAGTACACTCTGCCACACAAAATAATATGGGTTTCAAAGTGTTTATGTGAATTTAGGTAAAGAAGTAAATGCTGTCTCTAATTGAAATTTACTTATTGGGATCCTGTACACTCTCAGAATGTTATCAGATGTAACACTGAAGCTCACCACTCAGAGCTGTTTAATGCAGTACTTATTTAACTCTACACTATAGCACTTTGTTACACTTTTTGTGTTTTTTGCCGTTTCTCTGTCCGTATACTATGTGTACAATACATGACAGTAACCTGTCTCAGTCTCCCTCAATGTGAATCTCTTCAGTTTCTGTAACTTTCAAACAATGTTCTGTCCTATGTAGCACATTTGTAAAAATACGTTTGGATTTTATGAATACCTGAAATGAGATCTTCTTGTTTTACAGACCTCTTTATGTTTCAATGCACCCTGGGGAAAGTTCAGATATTTTGTGACTGTTACCCTGTGTGCTGTCAAAGCTGTCAAATTTTGTTTCTTCACTTTTTGTTGCAACTATGGCTGTAGTTATGTGGCAGTGCTTCCAGAAACATTCATGCAAAAAAAGAGGGCTAGCAAAGATGTGGAACATCAGAGGTTGGGGTTCATACCATGCTGCTGGAGAAAGTACAAGTGGACAAATGTCAGTAGTAGTACACAATCATTCTAGGATCTTGTACTTTAAATGTTCTGTTAAGTATAAAAGTCAGAAGAACTGAAAGATTGGTTGATGGTACTGGGTAGAGATCAGCTTGACTTAAGAGAGTTTATAATGGTAAGACAAATGATCGAGAAACTGCACTTAGTTATGGAAGGGAGAGACAAGGCAAACTGGAACACTTTTGTGACATTTAGGGGAAAGGTTTAGAAATTTTAAGGTAGGGCAGTAAGACATTAAGAAATTTGAGAAAAATGAAAACAAAACAAAGACGAAGACGAAGAAGAGTTGTCTACAGCATCAGTACAAATTCCAAGTAATAGTACTAAATATGGGAAATCAGATGACAAGTCCAGAGTGGATGTATAGCAGATGTGATGAAGGATCTTCTGCATGGTCATGCGATTCACTGGAGTTTCTTTCTTTTGGTATTTGCTAGAGTCACTGGGTATGCATAGACATTTGGCTTCATCCGTCTCAGGTGATCAAGACTGGAAACTACTCACAATGCAAGCCATTGCTATGGACATGGTACAGTGATGGATGTGTGTGGCACTCGCAAGTGCACATTGATGATCGGAGAAACCTGGATATCTGTACGGGTGACTGTACTTAGAATAATGCAGTATAAGGAATATCAACAAGAAAATCATGTTTTGGCAATATAATGTAATTGAATAGGTAAAAAATCTACTCATCAAGTGGCAGCAGGAAAAACAAACAAACAAACACACACACACACACACACACACACACACACACACACACACAAAATTAAAAAAAAAAAAAAAAAAGTTTTACTTGGGCAACCCTCCAGAGCCAGTGGCTGCTCCTTCCAGCAGAAGGTTTGAAGGGAAAGGAAGAGGGGTGGAGGGAAAGGAATTTGAGAGATTTAGGAAAACGGGTAGAGTTTGTAAAAAATCACTCGGAACCCTGGGTCAGGGGAGACTTACTGGATGGGATGAAGAGGAAAGTGTGTCTGAAAGCTTGCATTAGTGAAACTTCTCTCTTTAATGTGTGTGTTCTCCTGTTGCTGCTTGGTGAGTAGATTTTTTTTACCTATCCAATAACAATGTAAGAAATAAGTATTTTATGAACTTTTGAAGCAGCAACATTCTTTTGCACAACGTTTGCATGCCAAACAGTGATAATTAACAATAAATAGGCACAGAAGCAAATCATGAGAAATGCAGACAGAAGTGAAAAATGTATTAATGAAAATAGGAAGGGCAAGAGGGGAAGGAACAGAAATTTAGTGGCTCGATTAAAACTAAATAAGTAGGATGAAAACAGGAGAACAATAATTTTCTTCCTTATGTTTACCTAACTGTCTTAACTTTTAAATGATTTTCTGATGTTATTTTTATATGTTATTTTTATCTTCCCCATGCCTTTATTTGTCCTGTTTATTGGACTCTGGGTCTTAACTCCATTGTTAGTTTTTATTTCTATTATGTGCCTGGTGTGACTTGTATGGACAACCTTCTTGAGAGTTTGATTCTTGTTTTTGATATGTAACAAGTAAATCACACTCATCCTAGGGTCCAAGTGATTTCCTAACTTTCCACAACCCATTCCTCTTTGCTGTCTGAGAAAGGAACTAATAGTCTTGATCATTAAATTTTTGGTCAAATACTGTGTGTGACATGAGATGACATTGTGACAAGTAATGGCACATCACCTGAGATTGGCTTTAATTCCTTGGTGGGTACATTGGTTTCTTGAGTTCAAATATTCACCATAGGTTAGGTTTTGAATCAAGTAATTTGTGCCCATCTTGATCTTAATTAGCTGTTAAAAATTGTGCTAGCTGTTTCAAAACACACACATTAAAACAATAGGTAGTGAATGTACTGTCCTGTGAACGTACTTTTCACAAGGAAATTATTTTTCCAGTCTCGTGGGAAAAGTTTCCAAGCCAGCTGCAGCGGTACTACATGATCCAGGAAAAAATTGAAATGGTGAGTGTAACATGTAGTAAGGAAGCAAATGTTTTACCTAGCGAATGTTTATATGATTTAATGTGAAGATCTGCTTGAGTAGTAAAATTATGTTTATATGTGTTACTTTTATTGCGAGATGTGCTTCATTAAAACAATGTCTGTTGCTAAATGTGGGTAGATAACATGCATTACTATTGGTAAAGTCATTAATTAAACTAAGAATATTTCTTTAGAGGATGGAATCATATAGTGACCTGAGACATGCCATGGTGTGAAATGTGCTGCCAATACCTTGGATAAATTTCTTAATTGTTAGTCTGCAGAATGTAACACTTCAGTTGTCTAGGTTATAACCATTACCTCACCTACTGTAGGGTGCTCAAAATGTAAGGAATTCTGTCAGACTTATCTCTCAGGCATGAAATGGATGACAGTGCTATGTACAAAGAGACCTTACATAGTGCCATTAACATTCACGGTTAGATCACTTATAGTGGCATCTCTGTCTCAACCTGTGTGTATTGGGGATCCAGACCTGATATTCATGTCTTCACTTCTGGAGGAAACTGTGGAGTTATAGACTGGCTACTGCTTTGTGGCTGCTCTTGTTATAATAAGAACTAAGTATGGTACAGTACAGTAAAGATAGCACAGATTTTTCTGAAAGCTAATGTTGCTATTTTTCTAAGCTGAGCAGAGTTCTCTAACAATCTAGAAGTTTCAGAGGAAAACAACTCACCAAAGGAGCATTGAGTTGTCGACAGGCACACAAAAAAGAGTGAAAATTTGCTGGCTTTCTGATAACGCCCCTGATGGATCAAAGTACACATACAAATTAGTGGCCTCCTTTCATCTTAAAGTATGTACGTTCTGCCAGAACTTTCCGTACCAGATCTGTAGAAACAAAACCTATCAAAGGCAAGTAAAAATTATTTGTTGCCTTTAAGTCAAGTACCTGGCAAGCCTGAAAGTGCGTAACTAATTGCTGTGCATATGAGTTCCAATCTTCACATGTCTCTTCAAAAGAAGAGTGTGTAGCAGGGCTTTGTCAACTGTTGTGGTTGAACTTGTACACTAAGTAACTGTGTTACAATTGTATTTAGAATATCAGTTTGCTGTAGCTGAACTTTCTGCAGCAGTTTTAACTGCTGCTGCATGAATTATACTAAGACTCTACCCTGAATTATTGGCACTTGAAAGATAGAAAACTCCTCAACACCAACTGTTGTGTTGTAAGGACAGGGTTTATTTTACAAGAAAGAGAACATGGTAATAGTACAAAATGGAATGGCTAGGTGCAACTATTCCTTCATTTTCATAACAAGATAGAAATAAGCCACGAGTTGGCTGTGTAGAATGTTACATACAACAGCATGGCAAGGAAGCTTCTCAAATTTAAGTGTAGATCAGAGACGCATTTCATTGATTACTGGACAGTAAAAAATAAGCAAGAGGTGTTTATGCCACAAGATGCAATCATGAACAAAGTCCTCTTCCAGCTAGCTTTACCCTTTTGAAGCTTCCTCTGGTCAGAGGTGGCAATCACAGGTGGTGGTGGTGGTGGTGGTGGTGGTGGTGGTGGTACTGAAGTATGTAGTTCAAGGAAGATGCCAACGGTTGGACACGTTCAAGGATGAGGTGTTGCCTTCAGATCTATTGTGAAGGTTGTAGTTCAATAGTTATGTCACCATTGGTTTTCATTGATTGTTGTTGTTGTATCCAGATCCCGCTCCAGCTACTGCTGGGTCTGGGTGCTGACGAGTCCTCTCCATTTGGCTCAGTCCTCCCATCACTTTTCTTCCTCCACTTGATGCCAGGTCACACCTATCCTTTCCACAGATATTCTCTCTCCCATTTTCCACTGTGTTCTTGGGCACCCTCATTGGTTGCACCGTAGTACAGGATGCCACTGATATTTTGAAGAAGTGGAATGAGACAGGTAGTCTGCTCATCTTCAAACATTTTCCATTGTTTTCATTAATTACTTCACCTACATATTGGAATCTCCCTAAATAATAAAATGTACACACACTATTTTAAACATTACTACATCGTTGCTGGTGCATTGGATACATGGCTGCTGATTTCAGTTTACAGTGATAGAGAATAATAAACCTGCCTCTAGCCACTGTTTTTTTCTAGTTCATCACAAAGCATTTTGCAGGATGTTTCTCATATTCAAGTAATGGGAAAGTCATACAACTTGTTTTTGGAGTTCATCTGCCTTGGTTTCTGCTGCCTCGATATATACAGTTTTCTTTATGGAAGAATATTAAACAGTTACTCTCACAGTGGAGTTTAGAAAAGCTTAAAATTTTCCTTTAACAATAGTGACGTAAGTTGAACAGAAACTTTCCTTTTATGGCTAGAAGCTTCTTTAGAAGCAGTTTCATTTTTGGCATGATTGTCAACAATTTTTTATTCTAAATACAAAGATGCTTTAGCATACACACAAAGGCACACATGTCCCTTGTATACTACATTACATTATGTTAGCTATTAGTAGTTAATTGGTATGCTTAATACTAGTTGTTTTAAAAATTTTACCTCCTGTAAGCCATTGAACTGAATCTTTACTGACTACAACAGTTGTATTATTTTGCTGTTGTGACCTGTTTCTCCAATTCTATGCTTTTCTCCTATTGTCAGCTCATACCACATTCCATCCTATTTGCCCAATTCATCTCTGTGACCATTACACATTAGGTGAGTACTGTAGCTTGGCTTGTCCATGGCTGTTGCAGGAAGTGAAATTTATAGTCTGTATACCATTTTTGTTTGGGAAAAGAAAAAGATTACTTTCTTGTTCTTTCAGTTTTATTGTATGTCTTGGAAACTATTAATAATACCTGCTGTTTTCATTTTTTTGTGTAGTATTTGAGGGCCATTCGTTAATATTTGCTTTCATTTCACAGGGTCAGATGGCATCCCTTTTCTTTACAAGAGGTAATTATAATTGAGTTTAATGTGCACACCATTCAGTGCTTGTCAGAACAAATATGAGCTAACACTTGAGCTTTAATATTGATTGATACTTTTAAATGCATAAACAGGAAGGAATAATAGTACTTACTTACTTGAAAGGAAACAGCCAAGGAGAATGAAAGGGTGATTAAAAGATAATGTGTCTGAGCTCAGGAAAAACGGTAGTTAAGCAAAATAAGGATGTCTTTCTGGTAATGATTCATTTTTTGGGGGGGGGGGGGGGGGGGGGGGGGGGGGGGAAGAGAAGTTTTTGACAAAAATTAATTTCTTTATTCTGTAATCTAAAACATAGAGAACATAAAAATCCAATCAGTTGCTCCATGTTTGAGGACATCATCTTTTCTGGCAGCATTTGGTTATGGTTAGGCATTAAAGGTGATCATATTAAATTTGATGTTTATTTTTTGCTACTAAAATGTAAGGTATAATTCTGACTGGCAGGTACTCAGGCAATGAAATTTTTAGACCTTCCAATACTGATGATAGCGTATTAGAAAGGTAAATCAAGTATTCCTTAAGAAATACATAAAAATAGATAAAAAAACTGGCACAGACAACAATTCACTTCCAAGTGATTAATGGGTCTGGTACACTTTAAAAAACATGAAATCTCATTATCTTTGGACCTTTTGCTCTCCTTCAGCATCTGCAGTCGTGGATGTCCACATGTGTGTGCATCCACGCACAAAGAGACACGCTAAGGAGACAGTATGCCATTCATGAATGTTTGTCAGTTTCTGCTGTTAGTTGCATCCTGAAGCAAAAATTCGAGGAGATGCTAATATAGTTCAATATATAGGCAACTGTAATGGAACATACAAGAATAACTTTGGAAACTGAATCAATTATTGATAATATTATCACTAAGATAGATAGCAATGAATATGTAATGAAGGTACTACAAACAGGACTTTCTGATCATTTTGTACAGCCGTATGCAGTAAACGGAAATCGAAACTCACAAACAGAAGTTAAAAAGCAGAAAGAGATATTAGGCTTTTCAGCCATCAATATATTTAAAATAATATTGAGAAAAGATTGTTGGTTAGCCATTTTTTAAGCTCAGGGAACAGATAAAATATACAATGCTTTTCAAGAAACTTTAACACATTACTTCAATACAGCATTTCCAAAAACCAAGAGGAAAAGAAAATCTTCAAAAAAAAAGCAGTGAAGGAAATAATAGAACAGAAGCCCACCTAAAGAATGATGAAATGGAGGGAAAGTATTGAAACCTACAAACAATGGAAGTTCAAACTGTTGGTAGGGCAAGAAAAAGCTAAATCAGTTTATGAGATTATTTCAGAATCAATAAAAAAAGATTAAAACTTTGAGAGGGACTGCAAAAAATACACACAGAAAATAAATGGAAATAGAAAGTATGAAAGTGAGTAACAAAACAGAAATTGCCAATGTTCTGAATAATAACTATGTAGATACAGCAGAACACCTAAAGTGTGGAAACAGTAATCAAGGAACTCGTCAGACCACATTGAAAGATAAGCCAAGCCACTCAATGTTCCTGAAACCAGTATCTAAAGAGGAAATGACAAAGGTTATAAAAAAGCTAAAACGAAAAAGTCTGCTGGACATGATGAAGTGTCAAACTACCTAAACAAGCAGTTGGCAGCAGAAATGTTACAGCACTGTCGAATGTTGTCAACTGCTCGTTCCAAAAAGAGTATTTACTGGTCAACTTTAATTAATTAAAGCAGAATAATTACAGACCAGTACCCTTAGTACCACACATCTCCAAAATATTAGAAGTGCTCATGCTCAACAACCTAACTGCTTATCTGGAAAAGCAGAATATTCTAACTCCAGCACGTATGGATACCAGCAAGGGAAATCAACAGAAACAGCAATTAGATCATTAACAGAATTTATTGTACAGGCCTTCAACAATCAGATGGTAGTGTCTGGGAATTACCTTGACCTATCCAAAGCATTTGACGCAATTAATCATGCAGTCCTAGGAAAGAAATTAGACAACACTGGTATTTGTGGACAAGCAGCAGACTGGATAACATCATAGCTGAGTAATAGGAGGTAATATGTAACCTTTAAAAACTTATACAGATCAGAAGTTAGAAGCATTGATCATGGTGTTCCTCAAGGATCTGTTATGGGATCTATGTTCTTCAATTTATTTGTAAATAATATAACAAACATATGAAAATGAAAGTAAGATACTTTATGCAGATGATGTGATTGTGCCAAATCTTTCCAACAATTTTGAAGCACTAATTTCGTATCAGTCAGTAATTCAGCACAATCGCTCATGGACAGTGAGTTAATTATTAGTCTGAAAAAAACTATGTACATGATTTTCAACACTAAGTGAAAGGAAGATCACACAAATGTTTTTGTAGGTGAAAAAGAATGGGAAGAATTAATTTAGATAAGTTCATAGGCATAACAATAGAAAGTGAGCTAAATTGGAAGCAGCAGATAAATACTGTATCCAACAAGCTAAGCTCAGTGATATTTATAACGAAGCAACTGGCTCAATATGCATATCAAGACCTCCTGTGCACTGTCTACATGGAGTTTTTGAACCATACATGCAACATGGAGTCACAGTATGGGGGAACTAAACCATCACAAAAATGAAAATGCATTTCCAAGGGACTGACAAAATCTCAAAACTGAGATAATGTTCCCTGCATCCCTAAAAAATGTTTTTAATATAAGAAGAATTCTGCAGCGTGTCTGAGTACATGAGCAGAGAGTGAGAAAAAGATTGTACTGTGAATGATCAATGTTATGTGCCATATTACGAGAAATTAGAATTACAAATTAGTGTAAGGAACTAAACTAGAATTAAAACTACTCATGTACAATATATGGTGCACAAAAATTTATTTTTAACTCAGATGTAAATCATTTAGCATTGCATACATACTGTGCAAAGCATTATATGTATTTACTGTGTAGCATATTATAAGTATTTTGTCAAGATGTAAGCAAAATTATGTGGCCTGTATTACAAGTATGTACCTGTACAAAAGGTAATTTACGGGACCAATAAAAATCACCATTACCTATCCACAGTGAAAATAGTCCAACCTTTATGTGCAGTCTCTGGTATGTTTTGGTGTGCCCATTGATCCCTTTTGTGATGAGCTAAGAGTGGTATCAGAGTGTTTGGTCACTTACATGGATACTACCCAAAGCCTGCTGTACACATTACTTGATGATTTCACCCTTAAGCCTTACACAGAATGTGGAAGCAGATGTGCACATGAAGTTGGATGATGTCACAACATGGAATTTCACATTGCAGAGCATTCTCAATCATGAACGGGAGAACATGCATGCCAGATTTTTGCTTCGTGGAGAGGAATATGGTCAGTGAAGTGCAAGTTCATTTTCTATGTCAAAACTTAGATGCGAAGTTGGATTATGCTGTTTGCAGTTGGAGCCTGTATTTGGTGATTTTTGTGTTATAATTTACATGCTACTTCCTTTGTCAGAAACGTTTCAGGACAGGATTTTCTTTTATTTCTGAGTTTGTGATACTAAAAAGGAACAAATGTTGTTTTTATGTTACTTGGTATGTATGTGTCCTTGAAATGACCTTGGCCTTATTTCTGCACAAACTCACTAAGTGACAGGGCTGTGCTTAGCAATACACAGCTTGGGTTATTGGTACTTTAGTTACTGTGACACAATGGATGCTGATTGCGAGCAAAGCGTGAACACTAAGTTCTGCATTGAGCTCGGGAAAACCTAGTGAAAAATTAGCAATGACAAAGCAAGTATATCCATGCAAGACACTTTCAGGAAGTTGTGTTTTCGAGTGGTGAAAAAGGTTTTGTGAGGGCAGAGTTTCAGTCCAAGACGATCCCAAAGTTGGTCGCCCATCTGTAGCACATACTGATGCAAACGTGGAGCGTGCGAGGCAGTTGTTGCAAGAAGACTGTCACATAACTATGCATGCGATACCAGTAGAATTTAATTTGAACTGTGATGTGTGTCATAAGATTTTACGCGAAGATTTTTGGAAACATAAACTTGATGCAAAACTCATCCCTCACACACTAATAGATGAGCAGAAAGAGGAAAGATGATGAATTTCTGCTCAACTATGGGATAGAGTTACATGTGATCCCAAATTTGTGTCAAAGATTACTGTGGGGGATGAAAGTTGGTGCTACCACCAGTAGGACCCTCACTTGAAGCATCAAAGTGCTGAATGCCAGAGTCCTGGAGCACCAGCCTCAAAAATAATAAAACAATAACCTTCAAGAACAAAGACAATGTTGATTGCCTTCTTTGGTAGTAAAGGAGTAGTTCACCATGAAAATGTCTCTCTAGATCAAACAGTGAATCAAACAGTTTGCATCTAAGTCTTGATACATTTGCAAAAAGCAGTTCGACTTCGCCGCCCAGATTTGTGGCATACTCAGGACTGATTCTAACTTCATGACAGTGCAAGACCCCAAACTGCTCTATCAGTTACAGAGTATCTGCCCAGATATTCTATTATTGCCATCCCATATTTGCCTGACCTCCTTGTTTCTGCGAGGGAAAAGACGACTATAAGGAAAGCTTCATCTATATTGCAGACCTCCAACAGGGTGTGACATGTGAACTTACAAGCATCACAGTTGAAAATTTCCCTGCTTGCTTCCAAGACCTCCACAAACATTGGCAACTGTGTCTAGATAGCCAAGGGGACTACTTCCATAGGAGGTAGGATCATTACTTGGCAAGTGCAATTTTCTTTTTTTAAAAAACCTGTCCTTGGTACTTTTCTGACAAAGGAAGATTGTTTTGAAGCACCAGCACATTGAGGATCTCTCGACATCATCATGTTTGGTATGATTTGTTATAATGAAATGACTGGAAATTGCTGGTTAAAGGCTTTTTGTACTTAAAATAAATGTCAGATAAAGACAAATCAATGGTTAAAGGCTTCAGGGCATCATAAGGTAAAAGGCACAGGAACAAATAACACATGGTAAATGTGTTGTGGTGGGTAGAGGCATGAGTTGAGGTGTGAAAGGTTGCAAATCTACATGCCCCATAATTAAAGTTCCAGTCTCATAACACTGCAGAAAGAGGACCACTTCAGGAAGAGGACCACTGCAGGAAGAGGACCACTGCAGGAAGAGGACCACTGCAGGAAGAGGACCACTGCAGGAAGAGGACCACTGCAGGAAGAGGACCACTGCAGGAAGAGGACCACTGCAGGAAGAGGACCACTGCAGGAAGAGGACCACTGCTCAGAAAGATGTCACATTTGAATGGCATATTGTTGACTCTGGGAGAAACATCATGGAACAAAAGAAATTTAACAAAAATTTTACCAGTGGAGATAAGTGTCTTAATGCAAATGAGGTTGCATGCAAATGACAGACGAATGTCACTATGATGGCCATGGTGTAAGTTGCACACTACACCATTCACAGTGTTCAGTGTGCACGAGTGCACAAGTTCAGCAGTCAACAGTTGTGACACCGGTTTATTGGTAAGTGCAACCACTACAGGAAGATTGTGCCACATCAGATGGGAAAAATTGGCTTTTAATTGTCCTAAGGCCAAAAACTGCATAAAAAGCAAAATGACACCAGGTTGTAATTGCCCTGTGACCAAACATCACATAAAAAACAAAAATGACACCAGTTTTTATTTTTTTATTTTCTTGGAGCCAAAAATCACATAAAAAGCAAAATGGCATCAGTTTCTAGTTGTTGTGGGGCTGGCACAAGACACATTCAGTATGCTGTAGTCACGTTCAGAATGTGTTGTGCAGTGAATGCCTTTAATTCAGCTATGTTCATAACTGGAACACTGAACACATCTTTTAGATAACACCACAGCCAAAAGTCACACGGATTAAGATAAGCTGATAATTCTAGCATTTCCGAAATGCCTGTGCGGCAGCTGCTTCATTGGCTGTGTGATGTGCGAGGAGTGCCATCTTGTATAAAAATTATACTACTCGCACATCCACACTGTTGAAGGGTTGGAATTATGTTGGTGTGCAAATGACTCTCATAGTGTTTACAAGTGATGGTGCAGGTAACAGGAAACGCTGGACTCATCACCTCAAAAAAATGTGCCTACGGTAACAATGCTGTCAATCTGTACCACGCAGTCAGTTTTGCAGAATGAAATGGTCCTGGTTGATGTGCATGCAGATTTTCTGTTGCTCATATTCTGATTGTTGACATCCTCATGGAGACGGAAATGGGTTTCATCTGTCCAGAGAATGTTCCATGCCCATTCATTGGCCACTTCCATGTGAGTAAGAAATTCCAGAGCGAACATTTGTCTTGCTGACAGGTCAGCAGGGAGCAACTCCTGAACATGGGTGATTTTGTGTGGATAGCAATGCAGGACGTTTCATAGGATTTTATGCACTGTGCTCGCAGGCATGTCCAACTTTCAGGCAGTTCCCCATCCGCTGCATGTTTGCACACCACTATTTGACCCCTCTGCTGTTGTCCACATCTTTGTCAGATGTCAGATCAACTGCTTTCCTCCATCTACTGCATTGAACTACAAAAGAAGTTGTCTTTTTGAATTTTGTGACCATTTCCTCTTCACTCTTAGCAGACATCAGAGCAATGCCTTTTTTCATACCCTTGAGTGTCCAGGTCATCTGCAGGGCTACTGGTGCACAGTCACCATTCTTTTAAAAGAGCTTCACCAGCAATGTATGATCCTTCATGGATCGAGTAATGGTGGGCATCTTGGGCACAGAGTAAAGGCCATGTGGTGCGTGCCTGTTCGCCTTTAGAAATAGCTTCAGGTACATGAATATGTCACTCACTTCACCAAAAGAAATAACTTCCATAATAAAATCTTTAAAAACAAAGCATTCTAGTGGTTACAATGAAATATCAATAAAGTTAATTAAGGCGTGTTCTTGTGAGTTTAGTACAATTCTAAGTTACTTGTGTAACCAGTCAATTATAACTGGGACATTTCCTGACTGGCTGAAATATGCAAATGTTAAGCCTCTATTCAAGAAAGGGGATAAAGAGATGCCATCAAACTACAGACCGATTTCACTTTTGCCAGCATTCTCAAAAATTTTAGAAAAAGTAATGTACAGGCAGCTTCTCAACCATCTGACCACAAATAACATATTATCAAGAACACAGTTTGGATTTCTGAAGGGTTCTGATATCGAAAAGGCTGTTTACACCTACAGTGAAAACGTACTTAATTCATTAAATAACAAGTTACAAGCAGCAGGTATTTTCTGTGATTTGTCAAAGGCATTCGATTGTGTGAACCACAACATCCTTTTAAATAAATTAGAATTCTATGGTGTCACGGGCAGTGCTGCAAAATGGTTCAAGTCATACCTCGCTAACAGGAAACAAAGGGTGTCAGTGCAAGGGACTAGTGAATTAAGTCATCAGTCATCATCAGAATGGAAAGAAATTACATGTGGTGTCCCACAAGGATCCATCTTAGGGCCATTGCTTTTTTTTGTGTACATTAATGATCTCTCATCAGTTACACTGCCAGAAGCAGAGTTCGTTTTGTTTGCAGATGACACAAGTATTGCAATAAATAGTGTGTCGAGTGTAGTTCTAGAAAGATCTGCTAATGATATTTTCATGGATATTAATAAATGGTTTAAAGCCAACTCACTGACATTAAACTTCGAAAAGACTCACTATACGCAATTCAGAGCGCGTAAGAGGTTTCCACCCAGCATATGCATAAAGTACGAAGAAGAGCAGATAGAAGAGGTTGACAGTCTTAAATTCCTGGGATTACAACTTGATAATAAATTCAGTTGGGAGGAGCACACCACAGAACTGCAGAAACGCCTTAACAAGTCTGTATTTGCAATTTGAGTGTTAGCAGACATAGGCAACATAAAAGTGAAAAAGCTTGCATACTTTGCCTACTTTCATTCCATAATGTCATATGGTATAATATTTTGGGGTAACACTTAAAGTCAAACAAAAGTTTTCAGAGTCCAAAAGCGTGTAATACGTATTATTTGTGGAGTAAATTCACGGACGTCTTGTAGAAACCTCTTCAAAGAACTGGGTATACTAACTACTGCCTCTCACTATATTTACTCCTTAATGAAATTTGTCCTAAATAATATATCTCTTTTTTTCCAACAAACAGCTCAGTTCATACATACAATACCAGGAACAAAAATGATCTGCACAAGGACTTAAAAGCACTTACTTTAGTTCAAAAAGGGGTCCACTACTCAGGAACACTCATCTTCAATAATTTGGCAGCAAACATAAAAAATTTAGATACAAATAAAGATCAGTTTAAAAGGAGCCTGAAAGACTTGCTAGTGGCCAACTCCTTCCACTCCATTGACGAATTTTTTAATAGAAACAAATGATGTATTGTATATATTCATACTATTAGTATTGTTATTTCAGCATTAAAAAAAAAAAAAAAGTGACATGTTCCACATCCACGAGGATCTAATCTGTGCATATTCTGACACCTACAGCGCTATCTATTGATCAAATTTTTGTTAAGGTTTTTTTTCCATGATGTTTCCCACTGTGTCAATAATACACTGTTCAAATTTGACATAATCCTAAGCAGTGGTTCTCTCTAACCTACAGCATTTTGAAACTGGAACTTTAATTATGCACACACTGTATTTTTATTCACCTTCATGTTTTCTAAAAGATTCCAGGATTTTTGTATTAATTTAGTAGTAGTATGTTGTGCAATATTCAGTGTTATGTATAACTATGAATGCTTTCCATTCAAGCATGAGTTTCTCAGTTTTGTGCATTTTTAGCAGAGAATTGCAAGATTGCTGTTTACATCTGACTGATTCCTCGCAGTTCAGCACAGTGTATACTAAAGATGGAACAGCGGTAGCATATGGACGAGGGAGCAAATCTCCATTCATTTTACTATATGAAGTGAAAGAGGAGCAGTGTTTGTAAAATGTTAAATGTAATAATTGCCACAGTAAACATCACAGAGCTGAGATATGTATCCACATATTTGAAAAGGTAAAATGCGTTAGGCTAGAGTTAATGACTTCAGAGGAATGCCAGTGTAAATTCTTAAATGTGCATACAAATTGTTGTTCAGTCCATCAGTGTGGCCACAATATTCTTTGCAATTTCTCCGCTCATACTTGACAATCACTAAAAATGGCCACCTAGGTATTTTATGCACGACCATTTTTGTAAACAATGTGTGATTTGTGTGCCAGATATAGCTGACAGCTGCTGCTGGAGAGTATTGTAGTCTAAAATCATGATGAAGTGCACATTCAGTGTGATGTACCACCTCATTTGTGAGCATGTACCAACAACGTAGAAGACCTTGTTTAGTGTCTCTCATGATGAGAAACACATCCCATGCAAGGCCGGCTTTACTGCTGGCTGTAGCAAAGGGCGCTGTTGTTGAAATTTTGCTGTGATCCTTCTCTTTTGAGTACTTATGAATAGCAGTAAATATCAAACAGTGGGGTAAATTATAGGTTCTGACTGTCCTTGGCTGAATGTTCTTGACAGGAACATGTAGGTAAGAGCATGAACATTTAACCTCATTGCCTATTACACAGTACCTACTGCTTTCCTATGAAATAAGCATTTGTCTTATCCTGTGTGTACACATGGTGCAAGTAGTGTGCCGCGTCACTTGTCTGTTCGTGATAGTTTCATGCAACATTGCCATAGTTACTGAATCACAAGCTTTAATGTCATTATTGTATTTTCTTGAGTAATTACCATTTGTGATTTTCAAAAACCTATGGAAACCAGTGTAGTGACGTACTGCAGTTGATACAATCTGAAATGTGTTATATGTTCTAATATTAATGTGGCTATTTTATCATGTCTACAGGTGGACGGACACTGTTTTTCTTGTGCTTTGCTGTTTACCTATATGGAGATCTATCCATCTATGGAACAGCTGTGGCAAAATCATTGGCAGATGTTGCTTGGTAAGTCAAGTGTATCATTTTAAAAATACTAAAGAAGAGAAAAAGGTGGAAGAGAAAGGACAAAAAACTACACAACATTTTAATGAGGTGGGTGTACTATCAGTAGAGGAACATAGAGAAGCCTGAAATACTGAATTTGACCTTGTAGTAATCAAATAATACAAGTCAAACAAATATGGCTTTATTCTTAACTTCTGAACAAGGTGGCACCCAATTCAAGCGCACGTGTGTGGTGAGAGCACACTTGGTGCACTCACATGCATTAGTAACAGGATACAGAAAGTCTCCCCAACGTCTTTCACTGCAGAAGATTGTAATACATTTCCTCACAACACCGAAATGGCAGATACTGAGAAGTGGTATCAGAATAGAAATGTCAGTTAAAATTGCTCAACAGTGGAAAGACATCTCAACTCAAAGAGATAGTTTAGAGATTCTACTCAGAGTAAAAGAATTGCTCCCCTTCTAGCAGCAGTTTATAATAGGTTTCTGGAGCAACCTATTACTGCACATTGAACCAGGTCTGTGCTGGATTCAAGATTTCCTAGCATATAGAATTGAACACATCATTCTTTATGGTATGTGCAATGTCTGAAGACACAAAGAAATGACTGACATTAGCTGGTAGTGGACATTGATTTAAATCAATGGAGAAAGCAGAAAATTTGTGCCAGACCATGATTAGAAACCGGATCTCCTGCTTACGAGGCAGATGCACTGACCACTGTGCCATCTGGACACAGTGATCATCTCAACTGCATGGACTACCCTAGCATGCCTCCCGTTGGACCCAAATTCTCAGCTTATCCATCACACTACTGATGTAGCACCCCTTGTCCAATATCCTCATTACTCACAGCATTTCGCTGATTCCCATAAGAGTTAGAGCATGGTGTGCATCTGCACTGAAGTGATCAATTGGTTGTCCAAACGGTCACCATGTATACAACTGAGGTGAGAACGACCAATTGATCACTTAAGTGCAGATGCACACTACACTAGAACTCTTACAGGAATCTGTGAAATGAAATGCTGTGAATAATGAGGATAATGGGCAAGGGGTACTATATCAGTAGTGTGTGGATAAGTTGAGAATTTGGGTCTGACAGGAGGCGTGCTAGAGTAGCTCAAGTAGTTGCAATGACACAGTGTCCAGATTACACAGTGGTGAGCGCATCTGCCTAGAAAGCAGGAGACCCGGGTTTGAATCCTGATCCGCCACAGATTTTCAACTTTCCCCATTGATTTAAATCAATGCCCACTGGCAGCTAAAGTCAGACGTTCCTTTGTGTTTTTATTCTTAATGGGAGGAAATTGACAAATGTAAAAATAATTTTTAGAGTTCTGCGAGGGAGAGTTACAGTGTTGTTCTGTATACAATAAATATATAATATGAATAAATATGTATATGAATTAATGGGTAATGCCAAAAGCTCTGTGGACTGTTAGCAAATGATGCTGTTGTGTATAGAGAGGTTGCACCAGATGACTAGCAAATTGTAAAGAATCAGCAATTAATGTAGAAACTGGCAGTTGATTTTCAATGTAAATAAATGAAATGTATCACCCATAATTAGGTGAAGAGATCCAGTACTTTACACAGTTGTATTTGTTATGGAATCAGTCTTGTAGAATCAACCATACTGTTTATTTCAGAATCCAATAATGCAATTTTGACCTAAGGTCCTTTTTCAAGTGGGCGCATTAGGGAGTACTGAAATAAATATCGTAGTTAGTGGCAAATATGAAGTCATTTAAAAGATCCGTTCCTATTTGATTCCTCCATTGGTTACAAACCACTGGAAACACTGCAGCTGTTAAATATGTAAGAGTTTGCATCAGGAACAACATCAAGTGGAATGACAACCTAAAATTAATTGTAATAAAGGCAGATGCCAGTCTTACATTTCCTTGAGGTTCTTCAAATGAACGTAATTCATCCACAAAAAAAGTGGCTTACAAAACACTTCTGGTTCGTGTGTTAGACCCTTATCCTGTTAGGCTAATTGGGGGGGGGGGGGGGGTTCAGCATCAACACATTACGGAGATTACGTTACATCGCTTCCACGTAGGTCTCGCAAGAAGACCACAGCGGAGAAAAATCAGAGAAGTTTGAGTCTGTACAGAGGCTTATTGACAACTGTTCTTCCTCCACAGACAATCGGCAAATGGAACAAGAACTGGGGGGCATGATAGTGCTACCAGAAGTACCTCCTGCCATGCACCATAAGGTGTCTTCCAGCGAATACAAGTAAATGTAACACAAAAAAAGGGGTTACCAAGGAATTATTTGGGGTGGCATATTACTGCGTAAATATGTTTCAACCTTAATACTGTAATAAGTTGATCTTTTTCGGTTTAACTCAGGAGGCAGTGGATGAGCAACTTAATGCGGGTATGCGGGCTCTCATTTGGATCCTACTTTGAAAGTAAAGAAATGTGCTGTTTAGATCCCATTCTGGTGAGAGCCTTTCCATTTTATGTCAGTTCAGCAGCTTATGTACCAGTTTTGCTGCTCATTTTATCAAGCAGCATCTCATTTTGCTTCGTGAGGTTTAGTGGTCTCCACTCCAGACCCTTCCACCACAAATAAATGAAGATTTGGTCACCAGGAACCATATGTGGAACCCTCCACTTCATTGTCTGACATTGCCGAGTACTAGATCCAAGACCTGTTATTCTGAAATTGACTGACACCAGCTGGATATATTTGGTAAATGCATAAATTGACACCATCAGCCTCTTAGATTTTGTCATCACATAATGTCATAGTCTAAAGTAAAAGAGAAGCTGTGCACTAACATGCCATGTCAGTAAAAATATAGATCAGGGGCAGTGTTGTACTTGCATGTTTCGTGCAGCAATGTTGTTAGCACTCTCCCCGTGAGGTGCGATGGGCATGAAAGAAGCGGTCAGCTACTGGGTATACACAGACAATGAGAGAGCAGTGGACAGACGACCTGTTTTGAAGGTATACCTTCACAGTCGCATGTCAGTATATCACAACCTCCGAAATCAATAACACATTTGGAAGAAATGGGCAAATATTTTGACAACCAAGCTTATTAACTTTTAAGCTGTGCTTTTAAGTTCCAACCTAACCATGACTTCATAATTCGTGACGTATTAGGAGAAACAGTCAAATGTACGTGACAACAAGGATTTTTTATTTCATTTTTGCAAGTAAAACTGTTGTATTCCAACCTAACCAAGGCCTTGAACTAAGCTACTGATCAGTCTGTTACCACAAGCAGCTATTTTAACTTTCACTTTCATTGGCTTCACCAGCTTACAACCAAACCATCACATTCCAACTTAACCTCAGCCTTGTGCCAAGCAACAGATCGCGCTGTCACCTTATCCAGGTTTTGTAACTTTCACATTCATTGGCTTTGTCAGCTCAAAACCAAACTCTCACATTTCAAACTAACCACAACCTTGTAATTCATGACATCCTGTACTCGGGGAAGAAAGGAGTAAAATATTTGTGACAACAGCAAGGAAGAGAATCATTTCTATTTTGGCACTAGAAATTCATTGCCCATTTTTGTGCCTTTCATTGATTATGTGTATCATCCCATGGGTTGCACAAATGGGTACGTTGCCAATCTATAAGCTGTAGAGGAACACCACATTGACTGCCACTGGCCCTGATCTAGACTTTAGCCTGCCACGTCAAATATTTCTCTAAGTATAGTCTCATTTTGTTTCCGATTTAGTTGAACTTATATATGTCAAGTGTTTACATATAACAATTATTTCCTTCCTCGGCCTCTCTTTAACAGCGTCTGCCACATATTTTGACTGTCATGCCATCCTGAGATCAAATTTGTTGTATTTTACATCATGTAATGATTTTGTAGTTTGCACATGTGATTTACTAATGAAAGTAAGCAGTGAGACAAGAAGTTTTTGTGTTGTCCTATGCTGGTGATAAAATACAGTAGTTGAAGTTTCCCAGCAGATTAAAACTGTGTGTAGCAGTCAGACTTGAACCTAGGCCCTGGTGACAGATTGTTCAAGAAGAATTCATACTTAACACACAACAGTTATAAAAAACGTACTCTATACTGCCATAGTGCACGAGATTTGTTTGCCAGTGTACATTTGGAAATTAATTCCTGGTGTTGTAGAAAAATAGCAGCTACTGCATAGTATCTGCTCCAATCATAGTATGTGCTCGTACATGACTAGTGCATCCACCTTTTGTCTCGATGACGTTCTCGGAAATCTCACGGATGTTATATCTGGTGTAGACATGGATATACAGTGGAAGTAAAAGATAGCAGTCCAAAAACAATAAAATTTGTTATATAACAGAGCTAAATGAATTGGTTAAAAACATAATGTGAATAATGGACCCCATCTAAAATTATTTGTCAATTTTGAAAAGAACTACATATGCTCACATACATGTGTTTACATCCACACAGTCACTGACAGTATATAGGTAAGATATAAAAGAAGGGGCTAGCTGGACAGAAATTTAATCACTCACATAAACAATTTTGTGCTTTCTATTTCATGGCCTTATGTTTTGTAATAACAGCTTTCCTGCATTGTGGTGGCTATTGGACCTCTGTCTTCATGTAGCATTAGCATGGGTGTTACTCTTTACCTAGTCTCCCAGACTTCAGATCATTTAGATAACAGAATGTCATTGTTTCCAGCACATACCAACCCGCCAACTATTCATGCAACATGACACTACCAGTAAGTGCACTGTGCTGGGAGAATTCAGATATTACAAGAGCAGATGCCTACAGGATCTTTCTTGTGAGTTGATACTTTTGTTGGTAGTTTTATAGGCTGTATACTATGTGTGCTAGAATTCAGTGCAACTGAGGTACAATAGTTAATTTTAACTTCAATTGCAGGGAGTATTCATCTGTACACTGGGGCCTTTTGTATTTTTCAATGTGCAGAAAACAAAATATCTGCAGATATTGACATCAGTTATGCGATGGCTTGGTAAGTTCAAAAATATATGTAAATTTATATAATAATACCAGAGAAGGAAAGTTGCTACTCACCATACATCGGAGTGTGTGTAGTTTCAGTTCTCTGAGACTGCAGACGCGCGTGTGTGTGTGTGTGTGTGTGTGTGTGTGTGTGTGTGTGTGTGTGTGTGTGTGTGTGTGTCTTGCTGACAAAGGCCTTAATAGCTGAAAGCTACAATTGTGTGAATCTTTTTGTTGTGCCTAGCGTGACTCATCATCTCCACTATATGGTGAGTAGCAACTTTCCTTCTCTGGTATTGTTATGTTCCATCCTGGATTTTCCATTGTTAAATTTATATAATTACATTCACTTAAAGGATGACATATTAATATTTCTGATGCAGAAAGTGTGACAGATTTCTGGAAGACAACACTATCTAGAAAGTAAAGGCTGAGATTTTGTACATAATGCTTTCTGTATCCAAACATTATGAATAAGTGTAGTGTAGTTAATTTCTATCCTTAAAGTGGGTAGAACATACTTATATGCAGTTGAAACATAAAAATAATAGATGCTTCTGTTTATCCATAAGTCCCGTGATTACATTAATCATGCATTCTTGACCTCTGTATTGATGGAGCATAGATAACTACAAAATATTTGTGGAATTTTCTATAAAAACTGGCTTTGTTAAATTACTATAATGATTCTATCCCTGTACATGTATCAGAACAATAACTTAATCATTGCCTGACTCTTCAGTTTCTCCTTGTGTTGACTGCCGAACATGGGATTGGGTGATGTTAGAACACTTGTTATGCACATATGTTGAATAGCTGTATGAGAAAAAGCAGTGCTATTTTGTGCTTGACACATTCATAAACTGCCCACTAACATGCCATTTCAGTTGCTTTGCAGGATTGCACTACAACATTTTGTGTCTTAACATTAAATGCATGTCACAGTGGAGAAAAAGAGCAGGTAATGAAAACAAATCATAACATTTGTGTTACCAGTCGCAAACCTCATCGGAAACTGACTGTGATAATCAACACCTGCATTAACAGTGTGATAATGACAACAGTGAGTAGGGAGCAGAAGGCATTACCAATGTTATTCTTTGATTGGTTGCTGCTTTCATAGTTTCCCCTTAAATAACTAAGTGCCTGGTCCATATAAGTGTCTGCTAAGCCCTTTACAAGTCAATTTTGGTGTGAATCATTCGCATTTAATCAACACTTAAAACATTCTTCTTCCTACTGTTATACACACACACACACACACACACACACACACACACACACACACACACGCACAAAAGCAAGCACACTTCATGCACACACCATCGCCAAGCATTCCATCCCGAGATGCTGGAGTTGGCGATCTCGTGTGTGTGTGTGTGTGTGTGTGTGTGTGTGTGTGTGTGTGTGTTTTACTGACAAATGCTGTGGCCAAAAGCTTCATGTGAATGTTTCTTAATCGTGCCTGTCTGCAACTTGATGTGTCTTCTTTATGGTAAGTAGCAATCTATCTTTTCCTACATTGTTTATATTCCTATCTGGAGTTTCCATTGTTCAATCAAACATTGAACTGCACCAAAACAGTAATGGAAATGGTAGATTGTTACTCACCATAGAGATGACACATTGAGAAGCAGATAAGCACAATGTAAAGAGTGTTACACATTAAGCTTTCTGCCAAGCCTTCATCAGAAAAGGAAAATGCACACACACCGCACCTCACAAACACACATGACCGCTATCTCCGGTTACTTAGGCCAGACTTAAACTGAACCACATCAGACGGGAGCAACAATTTGTAGTGGACAGGGGAAGCAATCCATTCAGTATTCCCAGTTAATCCTATTTGGTAGGGGTGCCAAACAATTGAGTGATATTCTAGAATGGGTTGCATGTGTGATTTTTAACCAACTCCTTTGTAGACTGATTGTGCTTCCTCAGTATTCTACCAATTAACCGAAGTCTGCCACCTGCTTTACCCACAACTGAGCTTATGTGATCATTCCATTTTATATCCCTACAAAGTGTTACACCAAGGTATTTGTACAAGTTGGCCGACTCCAAAAATGACTCGTTGATATGATTTTTCATTTTGTGAAGTGGACAGTTTTACATCCATGAACATGTAAAGCAAGTTGCCAATCTTTGCACCACTTTAAAATCCTATCAAGATCTGACTGAATATTTACGCAGATACTTGCAGACAGTACTTCATTATAGGTAACTGCATCATTGGCAAAAATTCTGGGGCTACTATCAGTATTGTCCGCAAAAAATTATTTCTATTGGCAAAAATTCTGGGGCTACTATCAGTATTGTCCGCAAAAAATTATTTCTATATCTGACAACAGCTTTTCATCCAAGATAACATGCTGTGCCCTCCCTACCAAGAAGTCTGTAATACAGTTGCAAAT
This sequence comes from Schistocerca americana, assembly GCF_021461395.2. Classification (NCBI taxonomy): domain Eukaryota; kingdom Metazoa; phylum Arthropoda; class Insecta; order Orthoptera; family Acrididae; genus Schistocerca; species Schistocerca americana. The sequence goes on along the minus strand of NC_060120.1, from coordinate 273,569,668 downwards.
TTCACTTGATACCCCATATTATTGAACATTTGACAATATGCATAGGTGTGGTACTGAGTCAAATGCTTGATCCATAGCTTTTATGTCATTTGAGAAAAGTGTGATTTGGGTATCACATGATTGATGTTTTCGGAAACTATGCTGGTCAGCATGGAGGAGGTCATTCTGTTCAAGGTACCTCATTACGTTGGAACTGAGAAAATGTTGTAAGGGATCTATGATAGATCATAGTTAGAAGAGGGGCTAATTTAGCTGCAAATTCAGTATATAATCAGTGGGTCCTGGAGCTTGGTTCAGTTTTAATGGTTTCAGTTGTTTCTCAACACCATTTGACACTAATACTGATTTCAGTCATCTTTTCAGTGGTATGAAGATTAAGTTGGTGCAATTCTCCTGGGATTTCCTTTCTAAAGGAACATTTAAAAACTGAATTAAGCAATTCATCTTTTGCTTTGCTACCGTCTATTTCAGTTCCTGTGTCATTCGCTAGGGACTAGACATGAACTTTGGTGCCACTAGCAGCCTTTACATATGACCAGAATTTCTTTGGATTTTGTGAAATATTGTTTGACAGTATTCTGGTACGATAGGCCCTGAGGCTTCAAATGTTGCCATCTTGACAGCCAAATGTGTTTCTTTCAGCATCTCTATAACTATAGCCTCATAGTTTGTACACTGGACAGTCCCTTCTTCTATTAATTGTTCTGCTGGGTACTTAGCTGCCCGGTATTCTTTTAAACTTGAGCCCATTTCCTCTACATGCTCCTGTCCTGTACTGAAAGTTTCAAGTTCCTCGTTGAGATATGACACTACTTACTGATTTTTTAAATGTGGTTTACTGAACATATACATCTTTCTGTTTGTTTTATTTGTCCTTTGTACTTTGGTTATCATTGTTGGCACAACAGCATCCTGTTCGCTGATACCTGTTTCAGTGTGAATATCCTTAAAGAGGCCCAGTCTAGTTATTGCCATTAGATCCAAATATTTCACTGAGTGGGGTTCCAAACTATCTGTTCTAGGTAGTTTTCAAGAAGGTATTAGGAATGTTTCACAAGATGTCTTATTATGCCCTCCACTAACAGAACTGTAATATTCCCAGTTGATTGTTGGATGATTAAAGTCTTTACCGATGATTGCAGTATGACTGGGGAATTTAAGCACAAACTGAGGTTTTCCCCAGAGTTTTCGGTTAGGTCAGGAGATGAGTCTGGTGGGCGATAGAAGGATCCATTTATCGTTTTATGCCCAACTCTGGTACTGCGTCTTGCCCAAACAATCTCACGTGCAGCTTCAATTCCTATCTCAGTGGATTTGAGTTTCTTGGCTACTGCAACAAATACATCACTTCCATTTCCCATTGGCCTATTCTTTTGATATACACTTAAATTTTTCCCAAAACTCTCGGTTTCGGGTTTCAACCAGCTTCCTGTACCTAGTATTTTGTGAGTTTCACTGCTTTTCAGGAGCACTTGAAACTCTAGCATTCTGTTTTGAATGCTTCGAAAGTTAACCATTAGGATTTTAATTCTCTCACCTGTGGGAGGCACTTCTTTTGATCTTACACCAATACTTCCGGGTTTCCTACAACTGTCATTATCTGAATTGAGTGGAGAGTCACCTTGCCTAAAAAAAACCTTGTGGGCACCCACAAACAGTCAGCTACCTGAGTGGCAGCTTGTTGTGTGTGATGCACACCTGTCCCATTTAGGGGGACTACACAGTTCTCAACCTATTCCCAATCAGTTCCCCGTAGTGGAGTGATTTTGTTTGATGATGGGAGAGAGTCACACAAGTACTGAAGAAACTGAACTGGGTCTCCTAACAAAGTTTCAAGAACCAGCTTTAAATGATGACTCTAGGAATATACTACAACCTTCTACGTTTCACTCACTTAGGGATCATGAGGACTAGGTTAGAATAATTACAGCACACGCACAGACGCATTAAAACAGTCATTCTTCCCGCACTCCGTACATGATTGGAATGGGAAGAAACCCTAATAACTGGAATAACTGGACAATGGAACATACCCTCTGCCTTGCACTGCACAATGGTTTGCATAGTACAGATGTAGATGTAAATGTAGATGTAGATATTTTTGAGAAAGTCTCATGTTTATTCATATTCAGAATTAAAGCAAACTGGTGTAATGTCAAAGAACTGTAAAATAATGTAATTTGTGACTTTAAAGGTGTAGAACAGAAGTAATCCAAAATAGTGAGTATTCAACTTTTAAAAACAGGTACCGTGATGCATGCTGTGGCATTCACGGAATCAATGGACAAATTATGTGTAAATTGGGAAAAGGAGAAATCTGGTATACCATAAAGATACAGAGAGAAAGAAAAATCTTTATTGCTTTGCCCTCCTTTTTTGCTGTCCAATGACCTGAGGTCCCTGGCAAAGTCTCCATGTAGTCCTTGCCTATCTTGTTTTCGCCAATCCTTTTTGATTCCTTACTTTAGACTGAATATGTAAAACTGCTATTTGTACAGTCATCTTGTAATTGTTTCTATTTCTGATATAGAAATTCATTTCTTTCCAGCTTTTGGCTTCATGACTGTGTATGCTGCATACAAACTTATTGTTGAAGGGCCCAAGGGCCACCCACCAGCTGCCGACCTATTGGGTGTTCCCAGTTTGTTTGGTGCGTGTGTCTATTCATTTATGTGCCATCACTCACTGCCTGCTCTAGTCGCGCCAATAGCAGACAAATCAAAACTGACACGTTGCTTGGCGCTGGATTATTTGCTCATAACTGTCTTTTATTTACTGCTCGCCATGACAGGTGCATTTGCGTTTCAACATCTGGATGACCTCTACACATTAGACTTTGGACCACGAGGCTCAGGTGACTGTAACTCTGATGATGTAGGACTTTTAATGAAAGTGATAGAGTACTTCCTCGCCCTTTTCCCTGTTTTTACGTTGAGCACAAGTTTCCCGATAATTGCAATAACGTTGCGCAATAATCTGAAGTCACTGTTCCTGACAGATGGCCGTCACTATAGGTGGTGCATTCGTAAAGTTGTTTTCCCTCTCCTCGCTATAGTTCCTCCTTTTGTTGTAGCATTTACAACTGAAGACCTCAAAAAATTGGTAGCTATCACTGGATCGTATGCTGGTGCTGGCATCCAGTATTTTATTCCAACAGCCCTAGTCTTGGCAGCTAGGAAGAAGACAATGGAAGTAATAGGGATGGGTGTGAAAAATGACTTTTCTTCACCATTTTCAGGCAGAGGCTGGGTAATATTTGTCATTATTTGGGCCATTGCCTGTTTGGTTCTGGTGTCTGTAAATTTTATTAAAATTTATGTAATGTGACTCAGATGTATTTTTAATTCCCCTGTTAATGTGTGTGCTAACTATTGCATTTTAAGTATTGTGGAACAGTCATTACCAGGATTTTTTTAAGTATGTCATTTTTCACTCTATTTACTCTTGTACTCTACATATGAAGTGCAAAACCTCTGTAGTTCGAATGACTTCAACCATTCCAGTTGTTATAATGTTCATTATTTTCATTTATTGTCCATGGACAGTGTAGTGGTTTATTCAGTGTTTTAAGTGATTTACTTTGCTCTTTTAATTATGCAGAGAACTTTTTATGGAATTTTAAGTGTCTGTTTATTGTGTTTCCTAAGTTTACATCTGGTGCTATGATGCAAGCCATCTTTAATTGTGTGAGCTTCATATTAATTGTCAGTATGATATAATGGGGCTGTGGTAGTGATTAAACAAATCATAATACAGAACAGTTTGTTATGAAGCAAGCAATGAAGGAAAAGAAATGAAAAGTAAAACCGGGATTTACTTTTTTTTTTTTTTAGTGTTGTAGGTGATGACTTATTTTCTTTCAGATGTTTTATATGTATTTATCTGGAAACATGTTTGTATGAGCACTTGATAAGTTTAGTGTATATAGTTAAATCATTTTTATGTAATGTTGACACTTGATGACCATTTGTATGTTCATAAATGAATCACACACTCAAGGATGTTTTCCATGTCAGTAAGAATAGCAGTGACCTTCGGTTCACTTGTATGTTATTGAGTTTCAACCAGCCAGCCAGCCAGCCAGCAGAGCTACAAAAAAGTTCATTTGAATATCAGAGTGCTTTACTACACCTGGCCCTGTTGGAGGTGGTATGCCATTGCCTTCCTCTGACCCCTGAGCTGACTCACCCAGCCAGTTACAGATGGACCCACAATTTAACATGGATTTCAAACCACCGTGCAGCTCATTATTTTTCACACCAAGAAACATTAAGAGGTGAAAGAAGTGATAAGTGACAGATAAAAATCCTAGGACTGACCAGGAATTGCATCTGAAACCTTTGTATCTGTAGTCTGGCACTTTACCACTGAGCCACCAAGCCAACTAAAAGAGACCAGTAAAGAATTGTTAATAGTGGATGTCTTAGTCACATATGATAGTCGTTAAAGAAGCCACCCTGATTTGGATGACATATGCGAATTTGTAAAAATCAGAACAACTACATGGAGATCTAAAGATGAGATATTAGATTCCTGAAACTGATGATGTAATTTGAATATCTAAAATAAAAGATGGGAAAGTGGAAATTTATCCAGTATAAAATTTAGACAAAAAAAATTTTCTCATTGTTTGGTAGGAGCATGTGCCTTCTTGTGTAGTATAGTGCACTAATGCAGGGAGGTTCAAGAAATTTTTCCAAATGAGTGACTTATATTTTGGTGCCTCCACTCTCCCTCCCCTTTTTTCTCTCCTACACTTCCACCCATGTCAGTTTTTGCTGCTAATTGTGGTATACACTTTATACAAATCTTTCACTTGGGCACCCCTCTTAGCTTGGCACCCCAAGAGGCCGCTACTAATTATGATGTGTCATGTATAGAAGTCTTACAGAAGCGATGCTCCTGGTGCCCTCTTCAGCTTGCACCCTATGTGGCAGCTTGTGTTGCTTTGATCTAAAATCGGTCCTTCATTAATGATGTTTTGTTATTACTGTCGGTATGTGAAGAACCACAGAGGAAAAGGGACACGCGAGTGTGTTCGTTTATTCTTACCGAGTGTGTGATAATTTTTGTACTCTTAATTAATACTGGTTTGTGACTGACTTTTCAGTGAGTGGTCATGTACTCACTGTGTTGCCTGATTTTGGTTTTGTAGTTACACTGCCCTCCACCACTGCAATCTGTCAATCACAAAGTAATTTTAATGGGAATATAGTATCATAAAGATGATGATAAACCTCCAGGTGTGTGTTTCACTTATGAATTAAAAAGTAATTGTTATTCTCTTACAACCATCTATTGTTTTGTAGGGTAAACCTATATTAGTTAGACATCCTCAGCCGTAATATATTCTGTTCATACAGCAAACAGAGAGATATTTGTATATATATATATATATATATATCTAAAAAGAAAGATGATGAAACTTACCAAACAAAAGCGCTGGCAGGTCGATAGACACACAAACAAACACAAACATACACACAAAATTCTAGCTTTCGCAACCAATGGTTGCCTCGTCAGGAAAGAGGGAAGGAGAAGGAAAGACAAAAGGATATGGGTTTTAAGGGAGAGGGTAAGGAGTCATTCCAATCCCGGGACATTTGTAAATGTCTGCTTGTGTCTGTGTATGTGTGGATGGATATGTGTGTGTGTGCGAGTGTATACCTGTCCTTTTTTCCCCCTAAGGTAAGTCTTTCCGCTCCCGGGATTGGAATGACTCCTTACCCTCTCCCTTAAAACCCATATCCTTTTGTCTTTCCTTCTCCTTCCCTCTTTCCTGACGAGGCAACCATTGGTTGCGAAAGCTAGAATTTTGTGTGTATGTTTGTGTTTGTTTGTGTGTCTATCGACCTGCCAGCGCTTTTGTTTGGTAAGTTTCATCATCTTTCTTTTTAGATATATCTTTTTAGATATATTTTTCCCACGTGGAATGTTTCCCTCTATTATATATATATATATATATATATATATATATATATATATATATATATATATATATATATATATATATATATATATATATATATATATATATATATATATATATTGTTGAATATAATAGAGGGAAACATTCCACGTAGGAAAAATATATCTAAAAACAAAGATGATGTGACTTACCAAATGAAAGTGCTGGCAGGTTGACAGACACACAAACATACACACAAAATTCCAGCAACCGTCGGTTGCGAAAGCTGGAATTTTGTGTGTATGTTTGTGTTTGTTTGTTTGTTTGTGTGTCTGTCGACCTGCCAGCACTTTCATTTGGTAAGTCACATCATCTTTGTTTTTAATATAATGGAAGGAAACATTCCACGTGGGAAAAATTATATATAAAAACAAAGATGAGGTGACTTACCGAACAAAAGCGCTGGCAGGTCGACAGACACACAAACAAACACAAACACACACACAAAATTCAAGCCTTCGCAACAAACCGCTGCCCCACCAGGAAAGAGGGAAGGAGAGGGGAAGACGAAAGGAAGTGGGCTTTAAGGGAGAGGGTAAGGAGTCATTCCAATCCCGGGAGCGGAAAGACTTACCTTAGGGGGAAAAAAGGACAGGTATACACTCGCACACACGCACATATCCATCCACACATACAGACACAAGCAGACATATTTAGTCTTTAAATATGTCTGCTTGTGTCTGTATGTGTGGATGGATATGTGCGTGTGTGCGAGTGTATACCTGTCCTTTTTTCCCCCTAAGGTAAGTCTTTCCGCTCCCGGGATTGGAATGACTCCTTACCCTCTCCCTTAAAGCCCACTTCCTTTCGTCTTCCCCTCTCCTTCCCTCTTTCCTGGTGGGGCAGCGGTTTGTTGCGAAGGCTTGAATTTTGTGTGTGTGTTTGTGTTTGTTTGTGTGTCTGTCGACCTGCCAGCGCTTTTGTTCGGTAAGTCACCTCATCTTTGTTTTTATATATCATCTTTGTTTTTAGATATATATATTTGTTGAGAAAGAGATATTGTATCCAAGGCTGAAAAAAGTAAACATTCTCAATGCAATTATGCTCATTGCCACATCATATAATTGAAAGATAGTGGTGAGGAATCTATGTAATGCTTAGTAAAATATATGTGCTGTTTGGAATTGAATATAAAGATTGCAAAATCTGGGGCCATAAATTGTAATGTTCTGATCATGGAATGAATCGCATGGGATAATGTATTTTGCCATGGCTGCTTATAGTTACTGATGTTTTGTGGGGTTGACTCATGGTATCAGCTCTTAATGTCACATTACAATTGATGTAGAGGCTGTTACAGATGGAGTGCTAGTTCAGTTGAACAGTCATGAAAAAATTAATTAGTCATTGTCTCATTACAACTACTCTAGGATTTAAATAGATTAAATTGTGTGCTGGACCAGGACTCCAATCCCGGGACCTAACCTTATGCAGACAATGCTCTTTGACCTGCTGAGCTATCATGCATTATCCCAGTTTTATTTCTGCTACAAGGATAGGTTCTGTCTTGATTACTCAGTTGGTAAAAGCATTGGATGTGAAATGCAAGATTCCAGGTTAGAGTCCCTGCCACACAATTTCAATCTGCTCTGAAGTTTCCAAACAGTGCACTCTCCACTGCAGAGTGCAAGATTCATTCTACTTCAATATTTGTAAAATCATGGAAAACTTAAAAATTGGAATGACTGGATGAGGATTTTACATATTATGTTATTCTCGAGTGTACTATCTTACTATTCCATCGTGCTGAGTAATTTTCGTGCAGAGCAGTTGCAATGGAAACATTTTTCACAGTGAAATCCATGCCAAAATCCAGTTGACTCTTATTGTAATTATTGCCATTTAACGGCTGTATGGAGGGAAGTAAAGATTCAGGGTGTGGAAGCACCTAGAGAAACAGATGGTAGCAGGCCTGTACATCTACTAGAAAAATGTACTGTAATCAGGGGACACTGGGTTTGGCATCCAGGTGACATGCTTTACTAGGAAGCTGATGATGGCAGTCACAAAATTCTTTCATCCAGAATTTTTTATTTTGTAACACTGATGTAGGTGTCCACATAAAATTGTATTTTGACTGCTGTAATTTCATTCACACCCACAGAAGCCTTCCTGGCAGACAGAATGCTGTTCTATTTAGTTGGATTTCTTTCACCCAAAAATTTAAAAGCCAATTACTCTCACTTATCAGTGTCTCAATGAATTTGTATGTGTCACATAGCAACACATCATTTTTGTGTTGGTCATGTAGTTACGAGAACTACTATTTCAGGAATCACTGTTCAAATAAGTGCAATGCTTGTGATATATTGTGCATTTAGTGATTATTTAATTGATTGTGGACATCAGTGGTTTAACAGGCTGTCAAGATCTCTCTCTTCAGAGTAAAACCCTGTAGCTTTATTACGTTTGATGAGTATAATTATGCATGATTTAAAGCGAAATTTGTGTGGAAAGGGTTAGAGGTTCCAGTAAAAGCACCTAGAGAGTAAAAGCTTCCCTTCATAAGTCAAATGAAAACCATTTTTAACTGTTTCTGTATTTGGGACTGCATTTTCTTCTAAGTACGATATTTCTTAACATTGCCGGTTGTGAACCTTGCATAGTTTGCGTATTTTGTTTTTATGTTTATAATTATCTTCCCACACAGAATTTACTTTGTTAAAATGTGTAATAAATGTATATAGCAACCTTTGTCTTGCTTCTGCAGGTAAGATGTAAATGTATAATAGTTGTATTATATAGTCATACTATATGGAAACCTTGGAAAGTTGTAAAGAACTAGTGTGTACTGAATATAACAGATTATTTTAGATTTTCTGAAAAATGTTAGATGTCAGGACATTCCTGCTGTTAACAAAAATTTTAATCTGTTGAGTGAAGCCATTCATTGTACTGAATTTATCATTGCTACTTTGCAACATTTCTTCTGTAATAGAATATATTTGATTACTCATGTAAATTATAATTAATATTGTTATTGTTCTTCCAGTAATTCATGCAATGTTGCAACTGTAATATTGATGTAACAGGACAGTGTTTGAAATAGGCACAGGCAGAATAGGTCAGGCGCAGACTAATAACATTCAGAAAGAAGCAAAGGGAAAGATGTAGGTTTCTGCAACCTTCTGCATATGCCAGTTCTTTCAAACTGCTGTTTAAAGGTTATAGAAAGTGACATGCCACCATATTTACATTATATTGACTGTATCCATTTAAACAATGTGAAATATGAAATATATGATATATTGTTGTATTTCTCACGTTCTTCCTAAAGTTTGCTATTTTGTATGTAATGTGATTCACACTCATTCAGGTACATTAACTGTGTGTTGAGGTCCATTCTGACAATTTGTAGGTATTCTTAATTGACCAGATTATATTAATGTACATTATTGCTTACTTTTAATTTTTTGAGACTGGTAATTGTAATTGTTTTTGTGCGATACACACAAAATGAACTAACAGCTAGAGATTATGAGCATTTTGTAAAACAATGTGTATTCAGTGAGTTCCACAGTGCAGTTTAATACTCTATTTTTGTTTATGAACGATAAATTGAGTAAAACAAACCAAATACCCCCCCCCCCCCCCTACACACACACACACACACACACACACACACACACACACACACACACAGAGAGAGAGAGAGAGAGAGAGAGAGAGAGAGAGAGAGAGAGAGAGAGAGAGATATATGCATTGGTCCAGTCTTGGCTACAGCACAGGGACAGCCTAGTTCTGTGCACGATACACATCTATTGTGCATTCTGAAGAATGCATGTTATAAGCTGGTCACCTTCTGCAACTCCAACTCTTATCGTAAGGAACAAAATGATCACTGTTTATGTGAGAAGTTTTGTTTGCCATTATATTTTTACATATTCTTATGCAGCTCAAAGTGTATAATCTTTTGGCATATCCGGTTCCAAATTGAGCTTGTGAATAAATCTTGCTTTTATAGTTCATGTGTAACAGTTTACTTGGTTTATGTGTGGTTTCTATAATGGTGCCCCAGTGCGTTGTGATACAGGCAACTATCTTCATATTATTTGCCGATGGACTATGAATTTTACATCTGTGAAGTAAAACTGATTGTGTTTTTAATTTATCGTTAGTAAATTTTGTGTCAAGCATAATTGTTACAAAATATGAATATATGCAGAAATGAGTATTCGCAACATCTATCCTGAATTTATAATGTATAATTGTGTAAAGTGTACAGAAATTGAAAATTGTAAAGTACTATGTTGGCAGAGTTTTATTTGCCTTTTTCCAGAACTTGTTTGTTTATGAGAATCATAACATAATTCATTCTGGAAAAAAATGTGTTTTCACAGCTATATTTCATACCTAAAAAGAAATATTTTTGTAAGAGTAATTTGTATCATAAAATGTACTTAAATTTGCTACTACATTTATACAGTGTGTCCTGGGTATCCATCCCCAGAAATTATTTTAGTCAATTATTTATTTATTTGTACTGCTGCAAAGCAGTATTAAATTAAAATAAATAAAAGGTTTAACAATTGAATCTATTGTGATTTTACACCCCAGTAGTCCTAAATCAGTTCTTACTATAAGGGATTGCTTGGAATGGTAAACTTTAGTGACAGAAAAGGTTAGATAGAGCAAATTGAAGGATTTCTGTATAGAGACATTTTGGAACACTGAAAAAAATGTTCAGAAAATAATATAAAAGAGATAGACTCATTTTCTATCCTGTAAAGATTTTGGAAAATCAGATAAGAATGAAAGGAAAAGTGAGGAGGTAGTGGAAAAGTGAGGAGGTAGTAGAAGTACTAGGCAAACAAATAAAAGTTGTTAATAGCTGAACAAAGAAGTGCATTGTTAATCAATGAAGACAAATAAGCAATTCCAAAGGTCAATCGAAATCTGTTTTCAGTTTTTCTCCATCAGGGATAGTTTAACAAGAATGTCCACTTTTACGCAATATTTTACTACATAAATATAAACTTATTTTTCAACAATATAGGAAAAGGTGGATTGCTAATTACCATAAAAATAACACACAAAGTTGCAGATGGGCACAATTAAGAGACACTTACATATGAGCTTTAGGCCACAGCCTTCACTGGAAAAAAATAATTGCACACCATTTATCCATAAAAGCAATCGGGTCTCATGCACACGACTGCCAACTCTGGCAGCTCAATTTTTCATTATTTAAGAAATAATAAGATCAAGTATTTCAGTTAAGTAATTTAACTCTGTCATATTAGGGAAGCCTAAGAACAGGTACTGTCAGAGGCTGTATTCACAAAAGAATTCATTGTGCAATGTGTATTGTAAAGGAAGGTATAAAAAAAAAGGAAAAAATGATACAAATGCGGCAACAAAAAATTACATGTCTCATGTTTTTCTCTTGCATGGAGTGTCTTTCTTGTCTTGAAGGCTACTCCAGCAATAGTCAACTGACATTGTAGGCATCCACTTCCCTTTGTGTTGGTCCAATATACCACTGCAACTTGCTGGGAAGAAGTCACTGTGAGAGTCCAGGAAATGTACTTCAAAGACATGTCATAGCCAAGATCTTGACAACTGTTGATCATTTGAGTCTCTGCTTGCTCATAATTTGCAGCTCCTCTTCTTCCAAGGACATTTTCTGACACTTATCTTCAACATTGCCAAGTGTACGCTTAAGTAACAGTCAGGCATGTTTCAAATTTTGATCTAGCTGCAGTTCCCTGATTTGAGGGCCCACAAATACACACACTTCCCTTTTTACTGCTGAAAAACAAGGAAGTTTTTCAGCAAGATGAGCAAAACCTCAGCCAGTTTGATCCATTGTCTTTATAAACTGTTTAAGTAAACTGAGTTTGAAGTGAAGAGGTGGAAGAAGGATGTTCTCATGAGCTACTAGATTTTGATGTTGAACATTTTTTTTTCACCCGCTTTCCAATTTCAAAGAGGCTATTTCTTTTTTATGAAGTGGGATTTTCTATTAGGACTATCCCAATCACACACAGGACAAGAGTATTTTGTGTAGCCTTGTAGTAATCCCAATAATACAGTTACTTGGAAATTGTTACAGATCTTTCATTTATGCCCAATGTGTTTAATTAATTTAACTGAGAATATTTTCCAAATTTTTGTAATGTTCTTTAGCCAAACTGACATATGCTATTGCGCAACAGTAGACTTATTTTGCAAAAAAGCTTTAGATTCCTGTAGATTATATTTGAGGTCTAATGCTTTCATTAAGCCTGCAGCATTGTTGTGAAATGTTAGTCCCCCTCGCTTGCGAAGACTGATACAAAAATGTGTTCTCTGTGTGTAAATTTGCTGCTGTTGTAGGCACTTTGCCGGAGAAAATTATATTCCTGTAACCTCAAACCAAGCAGTTCTATCGTTTGTTTACTGAGTTCTATATCGTGCAGTAAATCATTTAAATCTGTCTGTGTTAGTAAGCATGTCATTGAACTACTAAATGTGTTCTGGTACATAGGATGGTATCTTTCAGGAGATGTTATCATTTCTTCATTGCCATCCAGTTACTGTCACTCTGATTTTTTTTCATCTGTTTGCTATGAAGTGACTGGAAGATTTTAAAAGTGTGTCACTAGCCGTCATGTGGAGGGTAGGTACAAATAAAGAATGTGTTGCTTTGATTTCTTGTTTGTAGTTAGTTAGTTTCAAGTTCCATTGATCATTGTGCAGGATAAATCATAATGACGTTGAACAAGTCATTTTACTGATGATTTTTCCTTCTTGTAAAACTTACTTGTAGATATAATTGCCATTTGACTGTACAATATGCTTAATTATGCAATCTAGATTTCAGCCTTAGGCCATTTTCAAGTGTTACAAATGTCAAAATCATCTGACTTGTGTGGAACGCAAGTTACTATTAATGTACACATCTTAAATAAAAAAAAAACCTTATGTTTCATAAGTAAAAAATGAGAAAAAATTTTGTGATTCATTAATTGGCTGGTGACTTGCATGACTTATTAACAGGATAAGAAGTGAAATAAAACAGATGACCAGATCAGAGGTTTACACTCCATTTTGAATGAAACAATGTGACAGTTCATCCTTGTGCTCACAAAACCAGACCTGAATGATTCAAGCTGTGTGAAAACATCATCACAATTGGGGAATAAACATTGTAACATGGGATGGACCTGATCAGCCAAAATGGTCCCTCAATTCTCGGCAGTAATGCGACCTTGCAGACTAACCATGGGGACCATGGAATACCACAATATGGCTGCCCAAATCACCACCAAACTCTCTCCATGTGTACTCCTGGGACATAAACTTGGCCAGAAGTTGGAAACAGTGCAAAATAAGACACATCCAATCAAATGACTTTCTTCCACTGTTCCACAGTCCAGGTTTTATGGCTTCTGCGCCACGATTTCCTATTATGGGCATTTGCATCCGGGATGAGCAGCTTTGGAATTCCATCTCACCCTGCAATTCCCAGCTTCGCAAATGTGACACTAAGTTCTGCAGTGACTTTTGTAGCTGTCGTCCCCTTGTTTTTCTCCACAATCCTTTACAGTGACTGACTGTCATGATCACTCATTGCCGTGATGTGTCTTAGCGGACAAGTATTCCGCTTTTCCTGTATGCAGTATAAGTCTTCATAAGCATGCCTTTTTAAACACCAGACACTTTGGCTACCTTTGTTGTGGAAGCACCCACAATACGAACACCAATAGTTTGGCCACACTCGAATGTACTTATCTCTGACATACTCACAGCCACTCAGAATACTGTTCTGACCACGACTGACACTTGCAACATACTAAGGATGTTGCGCAGGTGCTGTTCATGGTCAACTAGAGCAGTGCAACTTGCAGGTTTGGTTAGCATCTGCATTTATGGTCAAGCATGCATTTTTTGTGGTGGTTTGATGTTTTTGTCCAGCTCCTGTACTAAATTTAATTGAGAAAAGGAATAAATTCAGGAAGGAAAACAATGTAGATGACTAAAAAAGAATTAAAAATCCAACCAAAGACAGAGAAACAAGTATTGGTAAAGGGATAGAGTAAGATAAGAAAATGAAAAAGCAGGTTTGACCTTATCTGAAAGTCAGAGGCCTTCAGTACAAACCTAGAACAAAAACTGTTGAAAAAATTAAGAGGATGATATACAGAATTACTGTACAATGACAGGGACTTCAAGAATGAAAATAATCAAACTGAAAACATCAATGAATGTGAGAAAATGCAAGATCTCCCAATCCTGAGACACAAATTTGAATATGCCTTTAGGAGGCTGAAAGAAGAAAATGTATCGTGTTGATGACATCGCTGCAGAATTGCTTAAAATTTAGGTAACAACATGAAAGACCAGTTATTTCAAATAAGAATGAGTGCTACAAAAGAGGACTCATGCCAGAAAACTTCACACAGAGTACTCACAGCTACTCAGAATACTGTTCACACCTTTACCATACCTAAGGTATGAAAGGCACCTGCCTGCACCAGTTATAGAACACTATCAATGTTATCATATGACTCCAAAAATTAAAATAGTTAAGAGCAGGATAAAAGGAAAGGTAGGTAAGTATGCTGGAGAAGACCAGTTTGAATTTAGAGAGTGCAGAGGAAGAAGAGAAGCAATTTTGTCCTTGTGCATGCTATTGGAGACAAGGATGGATATAAATAGATCGACTTATCTCACTTTTTTGTTGACTTACAGAACTGGTATCTACTCTTTAGAAGTATGAAGAAAATGGCACTGAACTGGGAGGACAGAAGAATGGTTAATCAGATGTATCAGAACCAAAGCAAAACAATAAACATCAATAAAGTAGAGCAAGATGCCAGGATAAGAAAAGTAGTTAGACAAGGATGTCACCTGTCAACATATTTATTTAATGTTTTCTTTGAAGAAGCTGTTCAGATGATGAAGGAGAAGTCAAAAGTAATAAAAGTCAATCGTGAAAGGATACATTGTGTCATTTGCTGAAATCATATTAGTTTCCGACTCCAAAAAAGAAATGAATAAAATGCTAAAAGTCCTATCAGACACAAACTGTGGATATTAAAGGTGAACAAACGAAAAATGAGAGTAATGATAATACACGAGAAAAAAATACAATTTAAAAACTGTTGACATCAGGACTGATCAGGTGAACCAATTTCAACATCTCAGTAGTACTGTCACATAAGACAACAAATGCTTAATGGAGAACAGAGGGATTTTATTGGCAAAACAGGCATTTATGAGAAATAAAAACATTTTAACCAGCAAACGTATGAATACATATACATACATACATATACATACGCCCCATGAACCATGGACCATGCCGTTGGTGGGGAGGCTTGTGTGCCTCAGCGATACAGATAGCCGTACCATAGGTGCAACCACAATGGAGGGGTATCTGTTGAGAGGCCAGACAAATGTGTGGTTCCTGAAGAGGGGCAGCAGCCTTTTCAGTAGTTGCAGGGGCAACAGTCTGGATGATTGACTGATCTGGCCTCATAACACTAACCAAAACCGCCTTGCTGTGCTGGTATTGTGAATGGCTGAAAGGAAGGGGAAACTACAGCCATAATTTTTCCCGAGGGCATGCAGTTAACTGTATTGTTAAATGATGATTGCGTCCTCTTGGGTAAAACATTTTGGAGGTAAAATAGTACCCCATTCGGATCTCCGGGCGGGGACTACTCAGGAGGACGTTGTTATCAGGAGAAAGAAAACTGCCGTTCTATGGATCGGAGTGTGGAATGTCAGATCCCTTAATCAGGCAGGTAGGTTAGAAAATTTAAAAAGGGAAATGGATAGGTTAAAGTTAGATATACTGGGAATTAGTGAAGTTTGGTGGCAGGAGGAACAAGACTCCTGGTCAGGTGAATACAGGGTTATAAAAACAAAATCAAATAGGGTTCATGCCGGAGTAGGTTTAATAATGAATAGGAAAATAGGAATGTGGGTAAGCTACTACAAACAGCATAGTGAACACATTATTGTGGCCAAGGTAGATACGAAGCCCGTGCCTACCACAGTAGTACAAGTTTATATGCCAACTAGCTCCACGAATGACTAAGAGATTGATGAAATGTATGATGAGATAAAAGAAATTATTCAGATAGTGAAGGGAGACGAAAATTTAATAGTCATGGGTGACTGGAATTCGATAGCAGGAAAAGGGAGAGAAGGAAACGTAGTAGGTGAGTATGGATTGGGGATAAGAAATGAAAGAGGAAGCCGCCAGGTAGAATTTTGCACAGAGCATAACTTAAATCACAGCTGACACTTGGTTCAAGAATCGTGAATGAAGGTTGTATACACGGAAGAAGCCTGGAGATCCTAGAAGGTATCAGACAGATTATATAATGGTAAGACAGAGATTTAGGAACCAGGCTTTAAATTGTAAGACATTTCCAGGGGCAGATGTGGATTCTGACCACAATCTATTGGTTATGAACTGCAGATTGAAACTGAAGAAACTGCAAAAAGGTGGGAATTTAAGGAGATGGGACCTGGATAAACTGAAAGAACCAGAGGTTGTAGAGAGGTTCAGGGAGAGCATAAGGGATCAATTGACAGGAATGGGGGAAAGAAGTACAGTAGAAGAAGAATGGGTAGCTCTGAGGGATGAAGTAGTGAAGGCAGCAGAGGATCAAGTAGGTAAAAGACGAGGGCTAGTAGAACTCCTTGGGTAACAGAAGAAACATTGAACTTAATTGACATAAGGAGAAAATATAAAAATGCAGTAAATGAAGCAGGCAAAAAGGAATACAGACGTCTCAAAAATGAGATCGACAGGAAGTGCAAAATGGCTAAGCAGGGATGGCTAGAGGACAAATGTAAGGATGTAGAGGCTTATCTCACTAGAGGTAAGATAGATACTGCCTACAGTAAAATTAAAGAGACCTTTGGAGAAAAGAGAACCCCTTGTATGAATATCAAGAGCTCAGATGGAAACCCAGTTCTAAGCAAAGAAGGGAAAGCAGAAAGGTGGAAGGAGTATATAGAGGGTCTATACAAGGGCGATGTTCTTGAGGACAATATTATAGAAATGGAAGAGAATGTAGATGATGATGAAATAGTAGATATGATACTGTGTGAAGAGTTTGACAGTGCACTGAAAGACCTAAGTCGAAACAAGGCCCCAGGAGTAGACAACATTCCATTAGAACTACTGACAGCCTTGGGAGAGCCAGGAATAACAAAACTCTACCATCTGGTGAGCAAGATGTATGAGACAGGCAAAATACCCTCACACTTCAAGACGAATATAATAATTCCAATCCCAAAGAATGCAGGTGTTGACGGATGTGAAAATTACCAAACTATCAGTTTAATAAGCCATGGCTGTAAAATACTAATATGGAAAAGCTGGTGGAAGCCGACCTCGGGGAAGATCGGTTTGGATTCCGTAGAAATATTGGAACACATGAGGCAATACTGACCCTATGACTTATCTTAGAAAATATATTAAGGAAAGGTAAACCTACATTTCTAGCATTTGTAGACTTAGAGAAAGCTTTTGACAATGTTGCTAGGAATACTCTCTTTCAAATTCTGAAGGTGGCAGGGGTAAAATACAGGGAGCGAAAGGCTATTTACAATTTCTACAGGAACCAGACGGCAGTTATAATAGTCGATTGGCATGAAAGGGAAGCAGTGGTTGGGAAGGGAGTGAGACAGGGTTGTAGCCTATTCCCATTGTTATTCAATCAGTATATTGAGCAAGCAGTAAAGGAAACAAAAGAAAAATTCAGTGATGGAATTAAAACCCATGGAGAAGAAATAAAAACTTTGAGGTTCACTGATAACATTGTAATTCTGTCAGAAACAGCAAAGGACCTGGAAGAGCAGCTGAACAGAATGGACAGTGTCTTGAAAGGAGGATATAAGATGAACATCAACCAAAGAAAAATGAGGATAATGGAATGTACTCAAATTAAATCGGATGGTGCTGCGGGAATTAGATTAGCAAATGAGACTCTTAAAGTAATAAATGAGTTTTGCTATTTGGGGAGCAAAATAACTGATGATGGTCGAAGTAGAGAGGATATAAAATGTAGACTGGCAATGACAAGGAAAGCGTTTCTGAAGAAGAGAAATTTGTTAACATCAGAAAGACGTTTCTGAAAGTATTTGTATGGAGTGTACCCATGTATGGAAGTGAAACATGGACGATAATTAGTTTGGACAAGAAGAGAATAGAAGCTTTCGAAATGTGGTGCTACAGAAGAATGCTGAAGATTAGATGGGTGGATCACATAACTAATGAGAAGGTACTGAATAGAATTGCAGAGAAGAGAAATTTGTGGCACAACTTGACTAGAAGAAGGGATCGATTGGTAGGGCATATTCTGAGGCATCAAGGGATCACCAATTTAGTTTTGGAAGGCAACGTGGAGGGTAAAAATCGTAGAGGGAGACCAAGAGATGAATACACTAAACAGATTCAGAAGGATGTATGTTGCAGTAGGCACTGGGAGATGAAGAACCTTGCATGGCATAGAGAAGCATGGAGAGCTGCATCAAACCAGTCTCTGGACTGAAGACCACAACAACAACAACAACAACAACAACATGTCAGGAAATCCTTTTAAAAGTCATCTGTATGAAAGTGAAAGTTAGACTCTGAATAAATTGGGAAGGAAATGACTTGAAGCTACTGAAATGTGGCTATTGCAGAAAATGACAAGAACAAGCTGGTCAGAAAGAAAAACCAATCTGGAAGCCTTGACAGAAGTCAACAATGAGATTATTAACTATTATTATTAATTGTGTGGCAATTAGACATCACTGTATGAATAAAAAAAAATGTACATTATTTACAAATTTACAGACATATTATTTATATAATTGATATGATCTTCTGTAGTCCGGGGAGTTTCGAGGGTAAAAGTTTTGAGGACACTCTGTCTTTGAAAATCTCTCTGCAATGGTAATCTTTCCCCACCTATATAGTAGGTCATTGTATCTCACATGGTTAGTCTGGATTCTGTCGAGTGTACTCCACATCCTCTGGGAAAGATCAAGTTCCCATGGTTTGCTATTGGCTTGGAGAAAGCTGTGAAGCTCTGATGGAGTGTTGTTACATCATTCTTGCGTCCAGACTTTGTGGAGACTAATGTTATGGGCAGCCAGGTTTCTAGGTGTTCTGAGTGGGGAATATGTACAGCAGAATCTATTGATTCCAACAGCAGGTATGTCCTCATAAATTGGCAACTGCTGGCTATAACAGATTTTCTTGTACTCCCTCCAAAGGATATTCTTTCTTCTCAGGTTAGAAGATGGAATGTGGTTCAGAGCAGATAGCCAGGACACTGTAGTGGACTTAAGTGTATCAGCAACAATCAACATTGTTTGATGTACTAAAGGAAATGGAAAACAAAAATAAAATTTATTGGACATGTCATCAGATACAACACTTTCATTTTTAACATTTCTCAAGGGAAAGTGCTAGGAAGGAAGGAAAGAAAGAGGACGACCTAGGAAGAAGTATTTAGAAGACACTGAGAATAGGATAAGGATGTGACAATTACGTGGACCTGAAATGAAGAGTCAGTGACAGAAGAAAGTGGTTGCATTGGCAAGGCACTAACCTTTACAATACGTCTGTATGGATGTATGCTATCTGCCAAAATTTATAAGCTTATTATCTCCGTTTATACCACATGAATGGGATACAGTCATCTTCCACCTGACAAACTTTCAAAGACATTCTACATAATGAGACATCTTAATTTTGTTCAGTAGAGTATAGCAGAATATTATGACTTTAAAAGCTGCAACTGAGTCAGTTCTTGTAATCTAATGCCATTCATGAGCATGAGAATTACAATGTTTCACATCTAAGACAGTTACACAGACGGCCTTCATCAAATACAACAAAAATATAATACTGCTTTAATGGCATTCTTGAGAAGAAAGACACCAATAAATGTAGATATTTGTCTGGCCTTACATTGCTCCACTGACTGTTCTGTTGCATGTAATAGTAAGTGATATTCACAAGTTAGCACATCTTTTTTAAAACACATGAAAACTGTTTGATAACCTTTCAGATTCTTTCAATGGTCATATGTAAGGAAGCTTTCTGAGGAACATATTTATTTCATATATACAGGTATCTTCAAACTTACAGCTCTCCTTGGACAAAGATGGGGCAGGGTAATTAGTTGGCTGTGGCCTTGTAGTAGAAACAACTCTGACATTAACTACCAATTGAAAAAAAAATGCAAACTGAGCTGTTCTTGACAGTAAATGTGACACTATGTCTCATAAAATAAATTTGATTCCTTTGATAACTTTCAGCATTAACTTTGGTTGTGACATTCTTTGACTTTTCTGAACACAAAATTCCATAGATATCAAGTATTCATGATTTCATCATGATACCCTTCAAAAATGTTTATCTTTTCCATACAATATTGTATGCTGCACTGTAACCTGTACATATAAATGCATCTCAAAAACTGTTTTGTTTCTCAAGGAAAGTTTGTTAACTTATGAGATTTCACATTGATCCTTTAGCTTTTAATTCTTTCCATCTTCAGTCATGGCGAATAATTGGTATTACCCTAAAATATATATATTATTTTGTCATTATATATGCTAACAGTTTACTTTCAAATTCCTTTCCATTACAACAGTTTGATTCATTCGTACATCATGTTCCATAAATCCCATCACGAAAGAGTCTTCGTGGACTTGGTGGAAGAAGTTATGTTACACATTATGGCACAAGAAGTTACTGCAGGGTATTTCTGCAAAGTACACTGACATACTAACACCCAATTCTGATCAGTGCTAATCTACTGCCATTGATAATAAAGTGAATTACTTCAAGAATAATGTGATTTGAAAAATTCCCCTGTTGTTTCTCTTACACAATCTAGCTGTTGTTTCTTGGTCTAATACCTCAAATTAAGGATTTATGTACCTCTACATAAAACAATATAAGCTGTCTGTAGAGATTCCAGTGGGAGTAAGTTAACAGAATTCAGTTAACTCATATTTTATTCCTGACAATGGATGTACAACAGAGACAAAGGTGCAACTAATGATTGAACTCGGCAGGCTAGAGTGATAAAAGACATTCTCCCCTGTAGGAGTCCTAAACTTATATTGCTGCCAAAGTCTTATTTATTGTCAATGATAAAATTCGCTACAGTTGTAAAAATTATTTATTTCTAACAAGGAAAGCACTACCCAGTGTCCACAAAGGATGTGTAAGTAAGATTAAAATAATATATTCCTGGTACATGGCATGCGAGAGAATATCCTCTTCAATCCTAGGTCTGCTAGAAAACCTCTCATGGAGGAGGACAATTCTCCAGGCTTGGGGGCATGCCACACATGGATTCGCATAAAGACAGATAGGTGGTCTTTCAAACAGTGCAGCATAAACACCCATCAGACTAGTACGAAGCACAATCCAAAGCTGAATTTTTTCAGCTTTGGGTTGTACTTCATACTGATCTGATGGGTGTCATCTATGCAGCACCATGTTCGAAGTTCTCGAATTGTGATGGTGGAATGGTTGATTGCGGTAGTGATGAAAGAGGTGGTGTAGTGTTGCCCTTCTATCCACACATGCTTGCTGAAGGCAGTTGTTTCCTAGGAGTTGCGATGATTAGAAAACTGTCAGCTGACAGCCCTGATGTTATCGCTTCGGTTCAATGCGATTGGGTAGCTTGTAGCAGCAAGTGAACTGTTTGGAAATAAAACACTTCTCAACCTGTTGTTCCTCATGCTGTTCTTCAACAACAACCAAATCAACCACTGGTTTTATGCTTATTTCATTGGGTTGGAACTGTTGCACATCAAGGCTTACCTTGAAATTGTTGTTAGTGTTCTGAATGTCTGAAGTCCCACCATGCCCCGTAGCAAAGCGAGTGTAGTCTTCTTTCTGAGCAGCCCTTCCATCGTCTGTGCTGGGTACGTCTTGTAAAATCCAGGCGTGTTTGAGACAAAGCATGGAGATGGCTTCTTATGTAGTAGTATGTCAGATGAATTCTCTCTCCATTTCAGTACCCAGTGCAGTCCATAATATAGTGGATGCAGTGCTATTTTGCTTGTACCATCCCATAACATGATGTTCTTGCATTCTGCCAGAGCCTTGTATACAAAACTTTTTGGTGAGCCTAGGGACTGGGACGGTGGTATTCTTATTCATGTTATGTGTTATTTCACTCTTGGACTAGGACTGGTAGCTCCGCAGAGGGCATTGGTGTAATGCGGGGTTGAATTCTGCTGATAGGTTGAGCAGATCACTGTATAAAATCTGTGCTAAAGTCTTCTTAAATGTGGAAAGAACACCCAATAGAACCCAGGCTGAGGACTCTGTCCACTGGTCCCTATAACACAAAACTGCTGCCTCGAGTGTTCAATGCCAAGATTTCACCAGTCCATTGCTCTGTAGATGGTAGGCTCTGGTGCTTAGCACCGAACACTGCAAAGGTTACATAGCTTGGAGAACAGTATGAACTCAGATTAGCGTCTCTGGTCAGTAGTGATGGATGCTGGGCAGTAGCAGCACAATATCCACAATTGCACAAATGGCCTCGCCACCGTTTCCACCATTACGTGCAGCAAGGGTGTCACCTTGACCCAACGAGTGATGCAGTCAGTCACATAAAGAGTACACTGATAACCTTCTGACTCGAGTATTGGGCCAACCAGATTGAGGTGGACATTTTGTAACTGGCCTTTAGGATTTCTTATCACTCGTGCTTCTGATGTGCGTTGTGGGGTAACGTGTGAGTTGTGGTGCCCTGGAAATATTCTAAGTTCGGAGTTGGTGTGGCCATGCTGGGGCCTCTCGGCAGGCCACGGCTCGTCGGTGGGCACGTGGTGCCGAACATTAGCCGGGGTCCAGGGACTGCATGGATGGGAATTCCATGGTGATGCTGTGTCGATGAAGGAGACATGCCGGGAGTGCCAAAGATGGTGGACTTTGTGAAACCTTGAAGACAGACATTTCACAATTCATATGGAAATTAACAGTAACCGGATGAATCATGATACCTCAAAAAGAAACATGTACATTACCATTATTTGCACAATGATTCTGATGGTGTAATCAGATTTTCAATATCTTTATTAGTTTAAAGTTTAGTATCTGACTGTAAATTATGCAATTAACACCCAGCAATGGATTTCCAAAATCTAAATGGTTCATCCAATTTTGTCGATTGAAGTGTCTTTAGAAAGCTATTTGTGTAAACCTAAATTGGTATAAATTACAGGCATGTAACTGAATAGTACACAACTTATTGGAGGACAAAGTGGCCAATTACTATCGATCGTGTCAGGCCATAAGCACTCCAAAGTTACACAAAAAAATGGTAACAGCCTGCTTATAAATATATTTATTCATCTATGTCTTTGATTATATCCGATATATACTATTCATGAAGAAATTGGTTAAATATTTACTGTGTTTTAGAAAGCACAGAGACATTAGGCTACTGGCCTACCTTTTGTTGCTATTCCTTTGGTATATGTTTATTTAATTTGTTTATGTATTTAATAATGTGTGTTTATGGTCCAGCCATAGGAATATTTATTTAATTTCAAGTAATTTAAATGTAAATCCAGTATTTTGAAAGTGTTTCAATATGTTCGTGAGTGTGCGTTGGCTTGGAGACAGGGTGGGAATGCTCTAGCCAATCACAGCGATCGTTCCAAAAAGGACACATGGAGAGACTGTATGGAAGTGGAGGAGGAGGATCTTTTTCTGAAGAGGACACGAGCAGTTCAGGACAGTGCAGTGCGAGGGACAGTACGGCACAGGACATAGGAGTTGCTGGACGGGCAGTTCTGAACAGTGCAGCATTAGGGAGAGTAGCACAGGACACAGGGAGTGCTCGACGTGACGATGCAACGGGCACATGGTCATGGCAGAGACTTGGAGAGTGTGCAGTGGTTTGCATGTGGTTGTGGCAGATAGAAATACTTCGGAATGCCGGCTTGTGCACTTGTGAGATTTCCGTGGCTTCTACAGTGAAGACATTGCGTGCATTTAGAAGTGAATATCTCGCGAGCTATGTTGTTGTTCATAACTAATTACATGCAGTAGGAATCTATTGTTTCCCTGTTATTCAACATTTATTTTATTTAATTTGTTTAATTACCTCGAGCAATTAAACAGAGAACCGACTCGCGGAGATAACATCTTGGACCTACTGATAACAAACAGACCTGAACTTTTCGACTCTGTAAGCGCAGAACAGGGAATCAGTGATCATAAGGCCATTGCAGCATCCCTGAATATGGAAGTTAATAGGAATATAAAAAAAGGGAGGAAGGTTTATCTGTTTAGCAAGAGTAATAGAAGGCAGATTTCAGACCACCTAACAGATCAAAACGAAAATTTCTGTTCCGACACTGACAATGTTGCGTGTTTATGGAAAAAGTTCAAGGCAATCGTAAAATGCGTTTTAGACAGGTACGTGCCGAGTAAAACTGTTAGGGATGGGAAAAACCCACCGTAGTTCAACAACAAAGTTAGGAAACTACTGCGAAAGCAAAGAGAGCTTCACTGCAAGTTTAAACGCAGCCAAAACCTCTCAGACAAACAGAAGCTAAACGATGTCAAAGTTAGCGTAAGGAGGGCTATGCATGAAGCGTTCAGTGAATTTGAAAGTAAAATTCTATGTACCAGTTTGACAGAAAATCCTGGGAAGTTCTGGTCTTACGTTAAATCAGTAAGTGGCTCGAAACAGCATATCCAGACACTCCGGGATGATGATGGCATTGAAACAGAGGATGACACGCATAAAGCTGAAATACTAAACACCTTTTTCCAAAGCTGTTTGACAGAGGAAGACCGCACTGCAGTTCCTTCTCTAAATCCTCGCACAAACGAAAAAATGGCTGACATCGAAATAAGTGTCCAAGGAATAGAAAAGCAACTGGAATCACTCAACAGAGGAAAGTCCCCTGGACCTGACGTGATACCAATCCGATTCTACACAGAGTACGTGAAAGAACTTGCCCCCCTTCTAACAGCCATGTACCGCAAGTCTCTAGAGGAACGGAAGGTTCCAAATGATTGGAAAAGAGCACAGGTAGTCCCAGTTTTCAAAAAGGGTCGTCGAGCAGATGCGCAAAACTATAGACCTATATCTCTGACTTCGATCTGTTGTAGAATTTTAGAACATGTCTTTTGCTCGTATCATGTCGTTTCTGGAAACCCAGAATCTACTCTGTAGGAATCAACATGGATTCCAGAAACAGCGATCGTTAGAGACCCAACTCGCTTTATTTGTTCATGAGACATAGAAAATATTAGATACAGGCTCCCAGGTAGATGCCACTTTCCTTGACTTCTGGAAGGCGTTTGATACAGTTCCGCATTGTCGCCTGATAAACAAAATAAGAGCCTACGGAATATCAGACCAGGTGTGTGGCTGAATTGAAGAGTTTTTAGCAAATAGAACGCAGCATGTTGTTCTCAATGAAGAGATGTGTACAGACATTAAAGTAACCTCTGGCGTGCCACAGGGGAGTGTTATGAGACCATTGCTTTTCACAATATATATAAATGACCTAGTAGATAGTGTCAGAAGTTCCATGTGGCTTTTCGCGGATGATGCTGTAGTATACAGAGAAGTGCAGCTTTAGAAAATTGCAGCGAAATGCAGGAAGATCTGCAGCGGATAGGCACTTGGTGCAGGGAGGGGCAACTGACCCTTAACATAGACAAATGTAATGTATTGTGAATACATAGAAAGAAGGATCCTTTATTGTATGATAGCAGAACAAACACTGGTAGCAGTTATTTCTGTAAAATATCTGGGAGTATGTGTGCGGAATGATTTGAAGTGGAATGATCATATAAAATTAATTGTTGTAAGGTGGGTGCCAGGTTGAGATTCATTGGGAGAGTCCTTAGAAAATGTAGTCCATCAACAAAGGAGGTGGCTTACAAAACACTCATTCGACCTATACTTGAGTATTGCTCATCAGTTTGGGATCCGTACTAGGTCGGGTTGACGGAGGAGATAGAGAAGATCCAAAGAAGAGTGGCACATTTCGTCACAGGTTTGTCTGGTAAGCATGATAGCGTTATGGAGATGTTTAGTAAACTCAAGTGGCAGACTCTGCAAGAGAGGCACTCTGCATCGCGGTGTAGCTTGCTGTCCAGGTTTCGAGAGGGTGCATTTCTGGATGAGGTATCGAATATATTGCTTCATCCTACTTATACCTCCCGAGGAAATCACGAATGTAGAATCAGAGAGATTCGAACATGCACGGAGGCTTTCTGGCAGTCGTTCTTCCTGTGAACCATATGCGACCGGAACAGGAAAGGGAGGTAATGACAGTGGCACGTAAAGTGCCCTCCGCCACACACCGTTGGGTGTCTTGCAGAGCATAAATGTAGATGTAGATGTAGATCAACACCAGTAAGTGTTTTGCAGAAATATACCACATTCTCAAAAGTACTTCTACTATTGTACTCATCATTTAAAGTTGTTAAGATAGTACCTGCAGATTTTCTTTAATTGCAGTCTTTCATTCATAAATTTCTACATTGCATTCATAATTGCCAAGTGATAGGAACCTTCGACCATTCGATACATGTGTATACTCATATTGTATACTGTAGACTCAGCAGTATTTGGCTTGTAATGTGGCAATTACATATCCCAGCCCCTAGACAACAAAACCAGCCAAAAACTTCTAATATTTCAACTCTGAGTCGGAGGGTACGTAGTCGGGGGCTACCACACTACACCATTTCATCATCATATCTGAAAGCCCGCAGCTTGTTGACCAGTCTTGCATCATTGGAAAGTCGTGCAGATTTGAGTCCACAGTTTGTTGTATTGCTTCCAATCAGGCCAGACAATTCAGAACTGTAATAACAAGTGTAGTAGCAGGACATACTCCTGGATGAAATAGTCAGTGCAAGCTATTGAAGACAGTCTTTCTCACATTTAGCGCAACTAGCAGTCAGAGCAGTGTTACGGTACATCACACCAGACTTGCGTGGAGGAATCAAGGAATCACAGATGGTGCACTGCTAATAGTATCTTTTAAAAGAGTGCAGATATGGGGATCCTGTTGTTGAGCCTTGGTGAGTTTGTCATAATTGATGTCAACTAACAGTGCGTTTTCTCAAGACAGGTAATCCACCACAACACTGTCTTCACTCTTGAGGTGTTTAACATCAGTGGTTAATTATGCAACATAATTAAGGTAGTTGAAACAATATGGAGAACAATCTTTTACCAGACTGAGTATGGAATCTGCTAGTGACGTTGGTCTGTGTAAATTGTGAGTGGTCTGCCCTCAACATAGCGCTTGAAGTGTCGCACTGCTTCGTACATGGTTAGCAGTTCTTGATCGTAAGCTGACCACTTACAGTGAGACTCGGTTAGCTTCTGTGAGAAGAAACGTAATGTTTGTAGCTCACCCACACTGTCTACTAAATTAGCTGCACAAATTGCAGTTTCACTCAGGTCACAGTTAATTGCCAAAGGAGCTGTCAAGATCTGATAGGCTAATGTAGTATGTAGCAAGCTGAGCTTACTGTGGTCAAAGGTCAGTTGCATTTTGGGAGACCAAATGAGAGACAGGTTGCCTTGTGTGTTTTTTCCAGCCTATGTGTCCATCAACACCGCCTGTATGGCTGCCACTTGTGGCATGTCATGTCTATAAAAATTAATCATGCTGAGCAATTGCTAAAACTCTTGATATTTCCTGGACTGTGCGATTTGACAGATGAGCTCTAGTGCTGGGTCATGAGTCGAACCCAGTTCAACTGATGGAGTGTTCTGGAAATGTCACTTTGGATTGTCAAAGTTGGCACTTGTCATCATTCATCACTACTCTGAAATGTTCAAGGTCTCAAAAATGTTCCCCATGCTCTTGCAGAGGGGCCAAAAAAACTAAAATCTTGTCCAAGTATGAGAAACAGAATGAAATGTTTGTATGTTAGTTGCGTGTTCCATTGATCAATCTAAAGGTACCATTATGATATGGAATGTGTCAAGTGCATAGGAAATGCACACATCAATCAAGTTTTTTTTTTTCTTTTCTTTTTTTTTTAACTTAAAATTTTTATTACTTACCCCATTCCCTTAAGTGGCACAAACTGCGTATATTATACCCATAAGTTTATTTATTCCTATTCAAGAATTTATCTATGGCATAGAAGGATTTGTCAAGGAGATATGATTTCAATTTATTTTTAAAACTATTACAGCTGTCTGTCAGACATTTTATTTTGTCTGGTAATTTATCGAAAAGTTTTACAGCAGCTGTGCCAAAGATAGGTTAAGTAGATGATAGTGTAAGTCTTTCTTTCTTTCTTCTGGTATTAGAAACATGAATGTCACTATTGTTTTTAAACTGGTCCATGTTGTTGAGAACAAATTTTATAACAGAGTAAATGTACTCTGAGGCTGTTGTAAGAAATCCTAATATTTTAAACAGATGCCTAAAAGATGTGTGACTATGAGCCCCACACATTATTCTAACCACTTTCCGTTGAGCAGTGAATACATTTTGCCCAGGTGTTGAGTTGCCCCAAAATATTATTCTGTATGACATCAGAGAGCGAACGTATGCAAAGTATGTAAGCTTGTTAATTTCTATATTCTCAAGATTATCAATTATTTTGGTTGCAAAAGTTGCTGAACCTAGTCGCTTTAAGAGATCCAAAATACGAATTTTCCAATTAAGATCCTCATCTTCATCTGCACCCAGAAACTTAGCATGACAGAGAATTGAGGAGAATTTTATCTACAAAATGTTGTCATGTTTGGGCTGCATGTTTCCAGACTGTACAACATGAACAAAATTTATAGAGCTTTAATGGTGTTATTTTTGCAGTTTTGGGTCTGTCCTTGGCCGCCACAGGAATTGGGAGTTAAGCTTCTTTACAGTATGGAATGCTGAACATGGAAGCATCTGCTAAGATCTGAGTAAAGTCTTGGATGTTTGATGTTGGGTAACGGTCATGTCCTGTGCAGGCATTCAGGGCCCAATAATCACCACATTATTTGTATGTTCTGTCTTTCTTAGGAACTAAAAGTTTGGGCAAAGCCCACAGGCTGTCCGACAGCCTGGCTATGCCTGCTTAATATAATTCATTGATAGCAGTTTTGGCTGCTCATTGTCCATCTGATGCCAATCTGCGTGTTTTGTTGTAAGCCAGTGGACTTGATACGATGTTAATTTTGTGCATAGTGTTGTGACTAGTGTGTGTCTGTTTATAAATCACACACATCATGTGGGGAACATGGAGGGCATACACAGGGGATGCATCACTGTACTGACCTGCATCTGTGGTGGGTTGTGCATTGCAGCACACCCTGACTGTCCATATGTACCATTCACTGACATCATGGTGAGTGATTTCTCGTCCATGCTGAATATTTGCAGATAATGGTGCTATTCCTGCTGTAACCAGTGTAGGTCAGATTGCGTGGCATCCAGTATTTGAGTTTTCAATTCTAAATTCTCATTCCTTTTTTCGTTCTTCATAACTCTCCATCACTGTTTTTAATTCAAAGTCGGGAGTCATTAAGTAGCTGAATATGTAGACATCATACGTAGAGACTGAAGGGGGTTGTACTATAATACAGGACGTATCGAAAAGAATCATCCGATTTGGCACATTTATATTTCGGAAACTAATAAACATATACAATGAATTTTGTTTTTTGATTAATGGAAACTCGGAGTTTTGTTTCATACCTTTTCATAGGAGTTCAATATGCCCCCCTTGAGCTGCATGGCATATGTCAATGCGGTATTCAAAATTGTTCCCACACCACAGTGAGCATGTCTTGAGTTACAGCTTCCACAGCTACTGTTATGCAATGTCTCAGTTTGTTGTTGGTAATGGCGGCACATAAACAGAGTCTTTTATAAACCCACACAAGAAATAATCACATACAGTCAGGTCCAGTGACCTTGGAGGCCAGTAATGTAAGGCTGAATCATTTGGTCCAGTGCAACCAATCCATCATTTGGTAATCCTTTGATTTAAAAATTCCTGCACTTCCAGATGCTGCTACCCAGAGGGAACCATGTAAAACTCGAGAGTTTGCTCTTTCCAACAGTACATTGTTCATGCACTTATCTCAAATAACATAATAGTTACGATTTTTTAAAATCGGATGATTCTTTTTGACACACCCTGTAGTTCCCTCCTAAGCCGCATTGAATTACTGACTCTCATACTAGTTTGCCTGAGGATACCTTCTCATCGGGTCAGGACAGAATTGAAATCAATGGAGAAAATCTGCATCCAAGACTGGTTCACCAGTACCTTCGACCACAAATTGCTGTGTAAATTTCTTGTGCAACCCAAGGATCATGGTGCGTGTGACAATTCCAAATAGCCTGATACACATATTGTTTGCTGCATGCAGTTTGGTGGCAGATGTCGTAAGTTTCATTTGTGGTTGTTCTCCGGGAATGATGCTCATTTCAGAGCCAATGTTGATAAGGAAACATTGATTTGTTGAGATGTTTAACACGAACAGTATAACACTGTCACTTGTAAACAGGGCAAAACTAGCTTGGCCTAAGTGCTTGAGCAGTAGGTGACTTTAAAAGAGTGTAGCGATCCAGAATGGCTATTGCAGACTGCATGTTACATTTGGTGATTGTGTGGTGTGAAGAGTCACATGCCTGGTTGCCGAAGTGAGTGTGAAACCAACAAGGCTCTGGCCGCACACTCTCAGTGTTGTGAGAAATGTAAGTGTTCGTCACTGGTGTAGCAGTTGTGGATGAATGAAGTTACCATCCTCACAGTGGATGCTAGTGACGTCACTCTCGTAAGTGTACATAATCACTCAGGTCTCATCGACTGCTTGGAGCATTGTACCAGAAATGTACTGGTGGCAGTTATTATTGTCCATCACATCTGATTACTGTTGTTGCTGTAGAAAGGCAAAAGGTATTTCGGCCAGGAATAATCTGTGTTCCTTCATTTTGTTTTAATGAAAAATCATCGGTGACTGTTTCCGAGACGTAATTTGAGTAACCAGAGCATGCTGTCTGGCATGAGAATAAAGTTTCACTTCCTTACATGGCTACACTCCTGACAAATATCTTCAGAAAAAGACTTCCTAACACTGAAACTGATATTAGATGTTAACAAATTTCAACATGGTTTTCTTGCTATTGCCAGTCTACATTTGATGTTCTATCTACTTCAGCCGTCATTACTTTTGTTGCCTTGCTTCGACTTCTTTCTTCTCCATGTATTTTAATACCTACTCGAAATTTTTCTTTTGTTTCCTTTACTGCTTGCTCAATATACAGATTGAATAACATTGGGGAGAGGCTACAACCCTGTCTCACTCCCTTCCCAACCACTGCTTCCCTTTCATGTCCCTCGACTATTATAACTGCCATTTGGTTCCTGTAGAAATTGTAAATAGCCTTTCGCTCCCTGTATTTTACCCCTGCCACCTTCAGAATTTGAAAGAGAGTATTCCAGTCAACATTGTCAAAAGCTTTCTATAAGTCTACAAATGCTAGAAACGTAGGTTTGCCTTTTCTTAATCTAGCTTCTAAGATAAGTCATAGGGTCAGTATTGTCTCATGTGTTCCAATATTTCTACGGAATCCAAAATGATCTTCCCCGAGGTCGGCTTCTACCAGTTTTTCCATTCATCTGTAAAGAATTCGTGTTATTATTTTGCAGCCGTGACTTATTAAACTGATAGTTCGGTAATTTTCGCTTCTGTCAACACCTGCTTTCTTTGGGATTGGAATTATTATATTCTTTTTGAAGTGTGAGGGTATTTTGCCTGTCTCATACATTTTGCTCATCAGATGGTAGAGTTTTGTCAGGACTGGCTCTCCCTTGGCTGTCAGTAGTTCTAATTGACTGTTGTCTACTCTCGGGGCCTTGTTTCGACTTAGGTCTTTCAGTGCTCTGTCCAAACTCTTCATGCGGTATCATATCTCCCATTTCATCTTCATCTACATCCTCTTCCATTTCCATAATATTGTCCTCAATACATCGCCCTTGTATAGACCCTCTATATACTCCTTCCACATTTTTGCTTTCCCTTCTTTGCTTAGAACTGGATTTCCATATGAGCTCTTGATATTCATACAAGTGGTTCTCTTTTCTCCAAAGGTCTCTCTGATTTTCCTGCAGGTAGTATCTGTCTTACCCCTAGTGAGATAAGCCTCTACATCCTTACATTTGTCCTCTAGCCCTCCCTGCTTAGCCATTTTGCACTTCCTGTTGATCTCATTTTTGAGACATTTGTATTCCTTTTTGCCTGCCTCATTTACTGCATTTTTATATTTTCTCCTTTCATCAATTAAATTCAATATTTCTTCTGTTACCCAAGGATTTCTACTAGCCCTCATCTTTTTACCTACTTGATCCTCCGCTGCCTTCACTACTTTATCCCCCAAAGCTACTCATTCTTCTTCTACTGTATTTCTTTCCCCCATTCTTGTCAATTGTTCCCTTATGCTCTCCCTGAAACTCTGTACAACCTCTGGTTCTTTCAGTTTATCCAGGTCCCATCTCCTCAAATTCCCACCTTTTTGCACTTTCTTCAGTTTTAATCTACAGTTCATAACCAATAGATTGTGGTCAGAGTCCACATCTTCCACTGGAAATGCCTTACAATTTAAAACCTGGTTACTAAATCTATATCTTACCATTATATAATCTATCTGAAACCTTCCAGTGTCTCCAGGCTTCTTCCACGTATACAATCTTCTTTCATGATTCTTAAACCAAATGTTAGCTATGATTAAATTATGCTCTGTGCAATATTCTACCAGGCAGCTTCCTCTTTCATTTCTTACCCCCAATCCATATTCACCTACTACGTTTCCTTCTCTTCCTTTTCTTACTCTCAAATTCCAGTAACCCATGACTATTAAATTTTCGTCTCCCTTCACTATCTGAATAATTTCTTTTATCCCATCATGCATTTCTTCAATTTCTTCATCACCTGCAGAGCTAGTTGGCATATAAACTTGTACTACTGTAGTAGGTGTGGGCTTCGTGTCTATCTTGGCCACAATAAGGCGTTCACTATGCTGTTTGTAATAGCTTACCCGCACTCCTATTTTTTTATTCATTATTAAACCTACTCCTGCTTTACCCCTATTAGACTTTGTATTTATGACCCTGCATTCAGCTGAGATTCAGCTGAGCAAAGGTCTTGTTCCTCCTGCCACCGAACTTCGCTAATTCCCACTATGTCTAACTTTAACCTATCCATTTCCCTTTTTAAATTTTCCAACCTACCTGCCTGATAAAGGGATCTGACATTCCACGCTCCAATCCATAGAACGCCAGTTTTCTTTCTCCTGATAACAACGTCCTCCCGGAGACCCGAATGGGGGACTATTTTACCTCAGAAATATTTTACCCAAGAGGGGAGTGAGACAGGGTTGTAGCCTATCCCCAATGTTATTCAATCTGTATATCAAGCAAGCAGTAAAGGAAATAAAAGAAAAATTTGGAGTAGGAATTAAAATCCACGGAGAAGAAACAAAAACTTTGAGGTTTGATGATGACATTGTAATTCTGGCAGAGGCAGCAAGGACCTGGAAGAGCAATTGAACGGAATGGACAGAGTCTTGAAAGGATGGTATAAGATGAACATCAACAAAAGCAAAACAAGGATAATGGAATGTAATCGAATTAAATCAGGTGATGCTGAGGAAATTAGATTAGGAAACGAGACAGTTAAAGAAATAGAGTTTTGCTATTTGGGGAGCAAAATAACAGATGACGGTCAAAGTAGAGAGGATATAAAATGTAGACTGGTAATGGCAAGGAAAGCATTTCTGAAGAAGAGGAATTTGTTAATATCCAGTACAGATTTAAGTGCCAGGAAGTCTTTTCTGAAAGTATTTGTATCGAGTGTAGCCATGTATGGAAGTGGAATATGGACGATAAATAGTTTAGACAAGAAGAGCTTTCGAAATGGGGTGCTACAAAAGAATGCTGAAGATTGGATGGTTAGAGTACACAACTAATGAGGAGGTATTGAATAGAATTGGAGAGGAAAGGAATTTGTGGCACTACTTGACTAGAAGAAGGGATCGGTTGGTAGGACATGTTCTGAGGCATCAAGGGCTCACCAATTTAGTACTGGAGAGAATCATGGAGGTTAAAAATTGTAGAGGGAGACCAAAGGATGAACACACTAAGCAGATTCAGAAGGATGTAGGTTGCAGTGGTTACTCGGAGATGAAGAGGCTTGCACAGGATAGAGTAGCATGGAGAGCTGCATCAAACCAGTCTCTGGACTGAAGACCACAACAACAACAACAATATAATTATGCCATCAGCAAATATCACAGTTTTTGAAATGCGTTTCAATGAAAGACTTTGATGAAGAACTTTTATGTAGGTCAGGAACGTGATGAGGCTAAGTGCTGAACATTGTGGGAACACCATATATAATGTTTCTTCACATTGAAATTAGCTTCATTCCTGTGGCAAAAGTGTGACCCTGTGTCTTCTGTTGGATAAAGCGTGCAAGGGAGGGTACTTTTAATGCCATAACATTTTAATTTCCCTAGTAGCATTTTATGATCTACACAATCAAAAGACTTGGCAAAGGCAGAGAAAATGCCAACTGGGTACTTTTTATGTCTAGTTCTATCATAACTGAATTTGTGAGATCACTTATTGATGTTTCTGTAGGTAATTCCTTATATAAACCAAACTGAGCTCTTCTTAAAAGATTTTATTTAGAAAGCGATGTCCTGTTATAAGCTACACTACTGGCCATTAAAATTACTACACCACGAAGATGACGTGCTACACACACGAAATTTAACTGACAGGAAGAATATGCTGTGATATGCAAATGATTAGCTTTTCAGAGCATTCACACAAGGTTAGCGCCAGTGGTGACTCCTACAACATGCTGACATGAGGAAAGTTTCCAAGCGATTTCTCATACACAAACAGCAGTTGACCGGCGTTGCCTGGTGAAACGTTGTTGTGATGCCTCGTGTAAGGAGGAGAAATGTGTACCATCATATTTCTGACTATGATAAAGGTCAGATTGTAGCCTATCACCATTGCGGTTTATCGTATCGTGACATTGCTGCTCGCAATAGTCGAGATCCAGTGACTGTTAGCAGAATATGGAATCGGTGCGTTCAGGAAGGTAATATGGAACACTGTGCTCGATCCCAACGGCCTCGTATCACTAGCAGTCAAGATGACAGGCATCTTATCCGCATGGCTGTAATGGATCGTGAATCCACGTCTCGATCCCTGAGTCAACAGATGGGGACGTTTGCAAGACAACAACCATCTGCACGGACAGTTCGAAGACGTTTGCAGCAGCATGGACTATCAGCTCGGAGACTATGGCTGCGGTTACCCTTGACGCTGCATCACAGACAGGAGCACCTGCGATGGTGTACTCAACGATGAACCTGGGTGCACGAATGGCAAAACGTCATTTTTTCGGATGAATCCAGGTTCTGTTTACAGCATCATGATGGTCACATCCGTGTTTGGTGACATCGCGGTGAACGCACATTGGAAGCGTGTATTCATCGTCACCATACTGGCGTATCACCCGGGGTGATGGTATGGGTTGCCATTGGTTACACGTCTCGGTCACCTCTTGCTCGCATTGACGGCACATTGAACAGTGGACGTTACATTTCATGTGTGTTACGACCCGTGGCTCTACCCTTCATTCGATCCCTGCGAAACCCTACATTTCAGCAGGATACTGCACGACTGCATGTTGCAGGTCCTGTACGGGTCTTTCTGGCTACAGAAAATGTTCGACTGCTGTCCTGGCCAGCACATTCTACAGATCTCTCACTAATTGAAAATATCTGCTCAATGGTTGCCGAGCAACTGGTTCGTCACAATACGCCAGTCACTACTCTTGATGAACTGTGGTATCATGTTGAAGCTGCATGTGCAGCTGTACCTGTACGCGCCATCCAAGCTCTGTTTGACTCAATGCCCAGGGGTATCAAGGCCGTTATTACGGCCAGACTGTGGTTGCTCTGGGTACTGATTTCTCAGGATCTATGCACCCAAATTGTGTGATAATGTAATCACATGTCAGTTCTAGTATAATATATCTGTCCAATGAATTCCCATTTATCATCTGCATTTCTTCTTGGTCTAGCAATTTTAATGGCCAGTAGTGTACTTTCTCAATGATTTATGAGTACATGAGAATTGCAGACCTGGATCTACAGGGTGTGAAAAATAAAACTACATGTACAAAATATTTGAGCATTTGGAAAAGATTTAAAAACTTTTTTGTGACAGACGTGCTACAGGCACATCACTTCCTTACTAGGGGTCAATGAAGGTTTTGATACTGGTGAGGTCCAGACCAGAAATAGTGTTCAAACGGCTGTGTGATGAATACTGCTTTAGAGATGTTGCAGAAAATGTTGTCCATTTACATTAATGCACAAATGGCATCTGCATACTAATAATTATCTAACACATGTAAAACTCCGTGAATGTCTTTCCAGTTTACTTTATATTAATTTTTGTAGCTATCAGACTATCTGACTCAACTATGGGAGCTTTACATGGAGGACATGCTTTGTTATGAAATAAACCTGTGTTCCTAATACGGACAGGTGTCTCTCATATTTTTAAATGTTAAAGTTATTCAGTTGAAAAATGGTAAATGTCACTTTGCAATAATAACAGTAAAAATCAAATTGCTGGTTTATTGTTCCCTTTGCAAGAAATATACTTCCCTATCAATGCCTAAATCCGTCCGTTTTGTGTTAAGAACACCACATCCCGTTGTATTTTCAACAGCCAAGATAAGATCCTGCTTTTAGCCAACAGTGGAGTATACAAAATTACCTGTTTTGATTGTGACAAATTCTACAATGGATAGTCAGGCAGACACATAGAACTAGGCTGGCTGAACATGAACACAGTTGGAGGTTGCAGAATTCTGACTCCACCTTTGCGGAGCATGTACTGAGTGAGTGTCACAACTACCAACCAGAGTCCTATGACCTTCACTTAGCAAACAAAAGCCAAAAACTCAACCTGTTGGAAGCCCTGGAACTTAACAAACATCTAGCTTACAGTCCAGATCTAATCTTAAATGACCAGTCACAGCTTAACAGCTCCCCTCTCCTAAACTTCACATAATCCTCTCTGTTTTTCATTACTTCCCACACTGTCTGTTGCTACATATTCTGCCCCCCCCCCTCCCCCCACATTGTCCTGTACTCATTGATTCTTTTATTTTATTGAAATTGTTTATGTTATCCATATAGACTGTAGCTACAATTGTCAAGTCCTTCTTTTAGCTGGTTTGGTTCATTTATTTAATGCAAACTGTTACAGATGCACAGTTTTGATTATAGTGTTAATGTTTTTCCTGTTTGCTCCTTTTCTATTTATATATTATTCTACTTCTTACTTTTAAAACTGCAGTACCACCACACTCTCAAAGATGCCATTTTCTGTATGTTCCCTCACACTTCTCCATTTTCCTGGATTTATTTATTTCTGTTTATCTTATTGATATTGGTTAAGTTTCTTACACATTCTGTATATACATTGATAATTCTTTCTTCTTTTAATTGGTTTGTGTATCACTCTCCATGTTTCATGCTTCCTGAAGTAACCTTGTCAAGTACTAATTTTATTCCATTGGTTTTGTTTATTAGTGTAAACTGTTATGTAGGCTTGCTGTTCCAGTTTTGTGTTAAAGTTTTTTCCTGTTTACTCTGTTTATACTGTCAAAGATGTTATTTACTGTATGTTAAGGCTTTAATCTAGATGTGTAACTTCTTTTCCAATCTCATTTCCAAACATTGTAACTTCTTTGGTGACAATAGTCAGAAAATGTCTGAAGACATCCTTGTAAGGTGAAAATTGCTTAACACAATAAAAGTAATACTGTAGAACAAAAGCAAACTGGCACCTTTCATTTATTATAATGTTGCTTTACTAAGAACCGATGGAAGATTTAGTTTACATGACTACATTTGTCCCAAACCACGACTGGCATTGACATTCCTGGGCAACTGACCATCGTTAATTTTTCTTTTCTGGTGCCATTCTGATGCAGGGGAAACCAAGATGCTCCGACTCAGTTAGTTCACCTCCCATTTCATTTAAATGACACTAACAATTTGAGAAAGATGACTTCCCAGAAAATACTTTTTTTACCTAAAATAATTACTAGGAAAGAAATATGAGGGTAATCTCAAAAGTATGGTCTTCTATTTTTTTTATAGGTACATAGACTTGTTTATTTCTACAATGGTTTACATCAGTTTACAGCTTGAACATTTAGCTATTTCTTGACATAATCAACATTTCTGTCGATGCATTTTTGTATACTCTGTGGCAGTTTTTGTATGCTCATGTCCGGGCGGGGACTACTCAAGAGGATGTCGTTATCAGGAGAAAGAAAACTGGCGTTCTACGGATCGGAGCGTGGAATGTCAGATCCCTTAATCGGGCAGGTAGGTTAGAAAATTTAAAAAGGGAAATGGATAGGTTGAAGTTAGATATAGTGGGAATTAGTGAAGTTCGGTGGCAGGAGGAACAAGACTTCTGGTCAGACTACAGGGTTATAAACACAAAATCAAATAGGGGTAATGCAGGAGTAGGTTTAATAATGAATAGGAAAAAAAGGAATGCGGGTAAGCTACTACAAACAGCATAGTGAACGCATTATTGTGGCCAAGATAGATACGAAGCCCACGCCTACTACAGTAGTACAAGTTTATATGCCAACTAGCTCTGCAGATGACGAAGAAATTGAAGAAATGTATGATGAAATAAAAGAAATTATTCAGATTGTGAAGGGAGACGAAAATTTAATAGTCATGGGTGACTGGAATTCGAGTGTAGGAAAAGGGAGAGAAGGAAACATAGTAGGTGAATATGGATTGGGGGACAGAAATGAAAGAGGAAGCCGCCTGGTCGAATTTTGCACAGAGCACAACATAATCATAACTAACACTTGGTTTAAGAATCATGATAGAAGGTTGTATACATGGAAGAACCCTGGAGATACTAAAAGGTATCAGATAGATTATATAATGGTAAGACAGAGATTTAGGAACCAGGTTTTAAATTGTAAGACATTTCCAGGGGCAGATGTGGACTCTGACCACAATCTATTGGTTATGACCTGTAGATTAAAACTGAAGAAACTGCAAAAAGGTGGGAATTAAGGAGATGGGACCTGGATAAACTAAAAGAACCAGAGGTTGTACAGAGATTCAGGGAGAGCATAAGGGAGCAATTGACAGGAATGGGGGAAATAAATACAGTAGAAGAAGAATGGGGAGCTTTGAGGGATGAAGTAGTGAAGGCAGCAGAGGATCAAGTAGGTAAAAAGACGAGGGCTAGTAGAAATCCTTGGGTAACAGAAGAAATATTGAATTTAATTGATGAAAGGAGAAAATATAAAAATGCAGTAAGTGAAACAGGCAAAAAGGAATACAAACGTCTCAAAAATGAGATCGACAGGAAGTGCAAAATGGCTAAGCAGGGATGGCTAGAGGACAAATGTAAGGATGTAGAGGCCTATCTCACTAGGGGTAAGATAGATACCGCCTACAGGAAAATTAAAGAGACCTTTGGAGATAAGAGAACGACTTGTATGAATATCAAGACCTCAGATGGAAACCCAGTTCTAAGCAAAGAAGGGAAAGCAGAAAGGTGGAAGGAGTATATAGAGGGTCTATACAAGAGCGATGTACTTGAGGACAATATTATGGAAATGGAAGAGGATGTAGATGAAGATGAAATGGGAGATATGATACTGCGTGAAGAGTTTGACAGAGCACTGAAAGACCTGAGTCAAAAAAAGGCCCCCGGGAGCAGACAACATTCCATTAGAACTACTGACGGCCGTGGGAGAGCCAGTCCTGACAAAACTCTACCATCTGGTGAGCAAGATGTATGAAACAGGCGAAATACCCTCAGACTTCAAGAAGAATATAATAATTCCAATCCCAAAGAAAGCAGTTGTTGACAGATGTGAAAATTACCGAACTAACAGCTTAATAAGTCACAGCGCCAAAATACTAACACGAATTCTTTACAGACGAATGGAAAAACTAGTAGAAGCCAACCTCGGGGAAGATCAGTTTGGATTCCGTAGAAACACTGGAACACGTGAGGCAATACTGACCTTACGACTTATCTTAGAAGAAAGATTAAGGAAAGGCAAACCTACGTTTCTAGCATTTGTAGACTTAGAGAAAGCTTTTGACAATGTTGACTGGAATACTCTCTTTCAAATTCTAAAGGTGTCAGGGGTAAAATACAGGGAGCGAAAGGCTATTTACAATTTGTACAGAAACCAGATGGCAGTTATAAGAGTCGAGGGACATGAAAGGGAAGCAGTGGTTGGGAAGGGAGTAAGACAGGGTTGTAGCCTCTCCCCGATGTTGTTCAATCTGTATATTGAGCAAGCAGTAAAGGAAACAAAAGAAAAATTCGGAGTAGGTATTAAAATTCATGGAGAAGAAATAAAAACTTTGAGGTTCGCCGATGACATTGTAATTCTGTCAGAGACAGCAAAGGACTTGGAAGAGCAGTTGAATGGAATGGACAGTGTCTTGAAAGGAGGATATAAGATGAACATCAACAAAAGCAAAACAAGGATAATGGAATGTAGTCTAATTAAGTCGGGTGATGCTGAGGGAATTAGATTAGGAAATGAGGCACTTAAAGTAGTAAAGGAGTTTTGCTATTTGGGGAGCAAAATAACTGATGATGGTCGAAGTAGAGAGGATATAAAATGTAGGCTGGCAATGGCAAGGAAAGCGTTTCTGAAGAAGAGAAATTTGTTAACATCCAGTATAGATTTAAGTGTCAGGAAGTCATTTCTGAAAGTATTCGTATGGAGTGTAGCCATGTATGGAAGTGAAACATGGACGATAAATAGTTTGGACAAGAAGAGAATAGAAGCTTTCGAAATGTGGTGCTACAGAAGAATGCTGAAGATTAGATGGGTAGATCACATAACTATTGAGGAAGTATTGAATAGGATTGGGGAGAAGAGAAGTTTGTGGCACAACTTGACCAGAAGAAGGGATCGGTTGGTAGGACATGTTCTGAGGCATCAAGGGATCACCAATTTAGTATTGGAGGGCAGCGTGGAGGGTAAAAATCGTAGAGGGAGACCAAGAGATGAATACACTAAGCAGATTCAGAAAGATGTAGGTTGCAGTAGGTACTGGGAGATGAAAAAGCTTGCACAGGATAGAGTAGCATGGAGAGCTGCATCAAACCAGTCTCAGGACTGAAGACCACAACAACAACAACAACACGTCATACCAGCACGCCGCCATACTGTTCAGACAGATATGAACCTCTTCTTTCACCTCGTCGATGGAGCTGAATCGCTTTCTGGCCAAATGTTCTTTTAGCCTAGGGAACAAGTGATAGTGACTGGGCGCCATGTCAGGACTACAGGGTGGGTGGGTGATTATGTTCCACTGAAACTGTTGCAGGAGAGCAACGGTTTGCCGAGCGATGTGTGGGCGAGCGTTGTCATGGAGAATATGTATGCCCTTGCTCAACATTCCTCTTCTCCAGTTCTGAATTGCCCATTTGAGTTTTTTCAGTCTCACAGTACCTGTAAGCATTAATTGTGGTCCCAGTGGGCATAAAGTCGACCAACAGTACCTCTTTCTGATCCCAAAAAACGGTTGTCATGACTTTACCAGCAGACTGTGTTTGTTTAAATTTCCGCAGGTTTGGCAAAGAAGGATACCGCCACTGGCGTGATTGTTGCTTGGTCTCATGTGTAAAGTGGTATGCCCAGGTTTCGTCACCCATGACAATTGAGTCCAGAAAGTTGTCCTGTTCAGCTCAAGGCAGTCAAGAAATGTGCAGGAAGCATCAACTCGTTGCCGCCTATGGTCCTCAGTCAGCATGCGTGGCACCTATCTTGCGCACACCTTCCGGTAATTCAATATTTTCGTTAAAATTCTGGGAGCGGTGCTTCGGGAAACCTCAGGAACCAACGTGCAGAGATCATCCAGGGTGACCCGCCGATCTTCATGCATGCTTTGCTCAACCTTCAGCACTGTCTCCTCAGAAATTGACGGTCTCCTGCTCCTTTGTTCTTCGTGAATTTTGGTCTGACTAGCTGCAAACTCTCTACACCATTTACAAACATTTTTGACATCCATGCACGACTCGCCATACACTTCCATCAATAGGTGATGGATTTCAATCAGCGCAGTGCCCTTTGCCTTCAATAATAGAATTGCACTTGGCGGTAACATCCAACGGGAGCTCCATTCTCAATGGCTGGCAAGCCAAGACTGAGTGCCTCAGCACAGCGTGCGCATGTTTACACACAGCACGTGAAGCACTCTTCATAACAGTGTGACCAATTGCTGGTTGGTTGGTTTGTGGGATGAAAGGGACCAGACTGCTATGGTCATCGGTCCCGTGACCAACTGCCACACAAACAGAGTTCTGTACTTAAAAAAAAAAAATAGGAGACCTTACTTTTGGGATTACCCTCATACCTTGTCTCACATCAGCAGTCAAAAATTCTAACAACTAAATCATAAAGATCTCCCAAAATAATAACTTCACTTTAAAGTTTATTGTGTCAAAGATAATGCCAGATGAATTTTACATAAAATGCAGCACACATGATGGCCACAGTTGTTCATAAACAGGAAACTGTGACAGGTGAGAAGCTCAATAGTTCAATAACATATGGGAAAAATAACATTACAAAAATGAACTGCATCAGGGAGAAATTCAACTGATAAATCTGTAAAATTACAGTTGGGACAGAAAGGCTGGACAGTACTTACCTTCAGGAGGTGAAATTCCAGGTACTGCCAACAAAAATACTTTAAAGTAGAAAACACAATTCCTAGCTTGCGGAACTTGTATTTTTTCTTCTTCTGGGAGTAAAGGAGATATGGTTGGGAAGATTGGAAAGAAGGGGGTAGATCACTGAAACTTCACTATTTGTCACTAAAATTTGGATTTGGAGATTAGGGAAGCTGAGAGAAAATGAAGTAGTAAATTACATGGCTGTAGGCCTGGTGGTTGGTCTCAGCATAACAATGGGTTTACTAGATATGGATTCTGCTTTATTCCATGTAAAGATCTGTGGTTTACCAGGTTAGAAAGTGACTGTTTCAAATGAAATTGGAACCAAGATTGCCATTTCTCACATACAAGGGTATTGCCAGATAAGAAAGTCACCTGAAGATTGGATTAAAACACACTATGTTTGTACCATCTTTTCACACAGTAAACACGACCTCAAATCTGGATCCTGAAATGCTGTATTTGTACAGCAAGAACACACACATGATATTTAATCCTTAAATTCTAAATTTCATTCAGCCTTCTCTCATACTGTGTCAACACCAAGTCCTTCTGTTTTGCAAATACCTGACAATGGATTTTCCTTACACATAACAGCATACAACTAATTCACTCCATTGGGAAATAAACCACAACCTGGTCATCACCTGAACTATTTAGGTTACCCTTTACTTCTCACAATACACAGTTACAAAATACCGAGCCAATGTCTTAGAAATCTTTTATCCTCCTCCTCTTTCATGTATATGACTTGTTAAAGCTGTGATCTTGGTGTGTACGTATGTTTCTTTGTACTCTAAAGAAAAATGAGCTAGGATGTTCCAGTTTTTCCATCCAGAATTGACCAGAATTGCATTAATATCAGAGGACAAGGGGGGGGGGGGCGAAAGGAGGGGGGGGGGAGAGAGAGAGAGAGAGAGAGAGAGAGAGAGAGAGAGAGAGAGAGAGAGAGAGAGAGAGAGAGAGAGAGAGAGATCTCAACAATACAATAGCTGGCAACAGCAGTAACTGATAAGTCATAAGTAACATAGAGGGCAGTTAACAAGTCAGAGATGTGGAAAGGATAGAATTAAATTGAAACAGATTCTTTTACTTATTGATAAATGCTGGCAGCATATTTGTAAATTTTCCATGTCTTGACAGTACAGTATACCCATCCTAATACCAAACTGCATTATTATTTCTTACCCGTTGCTTCTAAATAAATGGGGAAAGTTATTAGAATACATTTCTGTAAATAGCATTTTTGTGACAATGCAATAACAGTAAATAAAATAAATGGTGGCAGCCCATAAGTGAATTATGGCACAAAATTGCAATATGCGCATGTAATATTTATTGCATCTTATTCCAGAGTAAATATTATGGCCCTTTTTACATAAAATAATAGCCTTATAAATACAATTATTGTACATATTTGGCATTTTCCACATGTGTGGTCAGACTTTAAATACAACAATATGACTAGAATTGAAGTTTGTATGACTCTTTAAAATATTTTAGTTATGATAGACAAATATAGTAAATGTGAAAGAAGCTGAGAAATTGGCATGTTGTAAAAACTTCCCTTTCTTAGTAAAGACAGACTACTGCAGACAACTGCCAGAAACAAAAGTTA
The DNA here is from genome assembly GCF_021461395.2 of Schistocerca americana. Lineage (NCBI taxonomy): Eukaryota > Metazoa > Arthropoda > Insecta > Orthoptera > Acrididae > Schistocerca > Schistocerca americana. The sequence goes on along the minus strand of NC_060120.1, from coordinate 273,525,319 downwards.
ACAAACATAGTTTCTAAAACTTACATTTTTCATTGTAGACACATAGAAAAGCAGTACTGAGCGGAAACAAATGGTGGTTGCAGTAAGGCTCCGCAACGAATACTCATTACTGAGCTTCCAGAAATCTAAACTTCTTTTTCCAGCGTAAATGGAAGAAGAAACTCTTTAGTTCTTTATCTTAAATCTTTCTTAACCATAACACACAACTTCCATTCCTTTCAGGTAAGTATTGCTTTTTTTCTTAAAATGTATTCATTACAGAGTCTTAACCATAAACTTGTACTATAGAAAATGTGCCCTTCAGGACAAAATTAAGATGTAACTTCACACATAATGTTTGTAATGGCACAGACTGTGATGTTTGTACAATTCAGTATGATACGTCTCAACATATTTATAACAGCATTTAAAGTTTCTATACGTAATCAAATATCACAGTACATATTTTAGTTAATAATGAAAAATGGTACATAATAACAAGAATAAATAAAATACTTGTTCTTGTAAAAATATAAATCTGATTAAATATTTAATGTTTTGTCAAAGATAAGCCAATGAAATGTAAGAAAAATAATGGATACTTACAAAGGCCAACACACATTTAAAATTCTCTACTGTTCTTTTTTGAACACAGTGAATCAGCTGTTAAAAAAACAATTTTTTTGCTGTAAAATATCGTATAACATAATTTAATCATAAAAATAAAATCATGAGTGGTTGCTTTCACCCATTTCACTTCTTATTTTTAAAAGCATGCAACAAATCTTTATATATATTGTACAACACTTTATACTTGAACTTCAGTAGCACAATCTACTGCAATAGACAAAATGACATTTAATCATGTTACTCTGATATGTTGACAGCACCTCTTGTACTTAGGCCCCCATAGTTAATGAGATACTTAGTACCATTACATTTGTAGTAGATTTTAAAGGTGCATAACATTGCAGGTCCCTTTAATATACATAATATGGAATTCAGTAGTGGCTTATATGTATCACTTAACTTCATGTTGCTGTCTTTACAAATGTATTGAATAATACTGAAAAATAGTAAACAAGAAGATGGGAATGTACAGTTTCTCTAATAAAAACAATATCCTCACTGTAATAACAAAGAGTACGTACCTGAAATCTTTCCATAAAACAAGAGATAAACACTTCCTTCCATAACTAAAATCATACTTGAAAGTATTTCACCAATAAAACTGGTTATAAAAAATACTTTGTGGATAATGTATAAATTGAGATTATTTAGCTGCTTTTTTCCTGGTGCAAGAGAGTATGAATTTATAAGTGAAATGCCTCTCCAAACTTCCAAATATTTGATTGTGATGTGCATCTGGGCAATAGAAGAAGTGAATCTTTTTTTTTTTTTGTGTAGTTAAAATGACTGGTTAAGAGTTTTCAAATAACCGCAGGGCCACATACTACATCTTATTGTCCTTCCAGCTCTAAGTACGATGAGGACACGACTGCCCAGGAAGATGGTTTCTTGTGCATTCAACAACAGGTGCATGTGTGGAGTCCCACATGCCAGGTCCACACAGCTGACAAAGGCCAGCGACCGTACATGGAATTTGCTGCATCTCCCTAAACTGATACAGCAGACCTCTTGCCTGAACAAATAACATAAAAAAACATTTTTATAATGGGATTCAGACAGTATGCAAGTCAAAACTATATGTCTACTCTGATTATATACCCGTGAGCAACAGTATTAGTGATTCCTTGTTAGTAGCATGTGGCACCCACATCCACCACAATGAAGGCAGCAGCAGATTGTGGCTTGGGACATATGAGATAACACGTGAATTGGGAAGCCATCCTGATGCGCAACCCTTCAACTGCTGCCAGAGTAGGGGTCCAAATGTGTTCACTGTGTAGCCTGACAGAGTGAAGGAGTAGTGTGTTGCCTTCCTGAAGGCACAGGACAACGTTATTATCATCACTATCACAACCACTACCACCACCACCACCATCATCATCATCTTTTACAGTTTTCCAGTCATTGGCCAGGTCTGTCTGGAACACAAGCCCCTTCATGGTCATCTGTCTTCCCAGCATCCCTCAGTCTCCACCTCAATGAAGCCTTCTCTATCTTTCGTACGCAGTCCTTCACTCCTTCCAACAATCTGTCTCTTGGTCTTCCTCCCAGTCTTTTTCCCTTCCCTTTCATCTCGTGTCTCTTTCTGCATATCCTCTTTGCCCCCAATTTGCTTAACACGTCTATACCATCTAAATGTAGAAACAGAAGTACAACTTCAGACAGCCAGGATATCTATTGTCCAGCATTTATTGTGATAACCTGCCTCAGCAAACTATGTTGCTCTTATTAGATCTCCTCTTCTATGATATGGTATGATATGATATAATATTCATTTGATCAAGATTCAGTGGAATGTACTGCAAATGATATGATAAGGGTAATGTAGTTTGCTGAAAATGGTCATCACAATAAATGCTGTACAATAGCGATCATGGCTGTTTGAAGTTGTACTTCTGCCTCTACATTAATCTAGATTGCCTCGTAACTTGGAAATTCAGGCATATATGCTATACCATCTAAGACTTGATTCCTCTATCCTATCCTGTAATGTTCCGTCCTCCTCTAATTCCCTGTTCATCTCATTCCTCAATCTCTCCATCTTTGTCACTCCAGTACTATTTCATGAGAATTTCATCTCACTAGTTTATATTTGGGTTGGCTTCCCTCTTTTTCTTTCTTTACCCAGATCTTCTAGGCACACATCAGGAGTGGGACATAGTATGGCAAATACATATCCTTGTTACTGTTTTGAGGGACATCCTACTTCCATATCAGGCTTTTAACACTCTTCCTGAATTCTTTTGCTTGTATCCCATGGCCATTTACTTCTCTGTCATTTCCTCCATTCTCCTGTATTAAGCTTCTCAGGTACTTTTCAAACTCCCCACATTCCTCAGTTGTTTCCCATCAACTGTTATTTCATTTGTGACTTTTTCCTTCTCCTTGGATGTGATCATCATTTCACACTTATGCTAAGTTTCATCCCATACTGCTGGACTATTTGTTGTCGTACGTCCAACTGTTCTTGTACTTCCCCCTCCTTGTTTTCCCAAATCATTACATCACATCTACAAACACCACTGCTTTCATCTTTCCTTTACCAATTATTTGTGACACTCTGGTCATTAACTCATCCATCACCATGATGATCTCTTCCTGTCACTTTGATGCAGCTCACACTCCCTTAGTAAATTTCTTCTATCCTCCATACAGCTTTCTTTCTTACTCGTCTGCTTTCCACGGACTTCTGTACTTTGTTTCTCATTCTACATACACTATCAAACGCTTTTTCTATGCCCAGGAAGGCCATTTGTAAATCTATTCCATATTCATAGTGGTGTTCCTGTAGCTGCCTTACCATGAAAATTAGATCTATTGAGGACCCTCCTGCTCTGAAACAGCATTGATATTCTGTCATCCTTGTCTCTATTTTGTGTTTCCAAAATTTTCTCAAAGGTCTTCACACAAAGGTCATAAATGTGATTCCTCAATAGTTTTCAAACTCTTTTTCTATTACTTTTCTTGAAGACTGGGATAATTATTTCCTTCTTCCAGTCTTCTGAGGTCTAGTCCCCCCCCCCCCCCCCCCCATTCATCACTCAATAGAACAACTGTGTCACCACTTCTCACCTCATTCAAATCTGACTGGCACCTTCTTTCCTCTCATCTTTCTTAATGCATCTTTGACTTTCCTCCATGTTAAGCCCTTTTCTCTTTGCAGTTCCTTTTCTTCCTCCCCCTCTTCCAAATATCTATGGGTTTGAGAGTTCTTGAGAATACTCCCTCCATCTAATCTTGAATACTTCCTTGTTTTCTATCTCTTGGCTACTTTAATTTCCCATTTGAACAACATGTCATTTGACTCTGCCTCTCACTTTTAACCATCCCCTACAGAACCTTTTTTAACCTTTCCCTCTCCTGCGCCATTCTAGTCCCACTCGTTGTTCCACATTCTTCTTTCCTCTGTCACTACTATTTTAGCTTCTTTCTTTCTTGTCTGGTACTTTTTTCATGTCTCTACTGTGCTATTCTGGAACCATACCCAAAAGGCTCCATTCTTCTTCTGCACTATATCTTTCATTTCTCCATTCCACCATGGTGTTTACTTCCATCTCTCTTTGTTACTTGGCCTCCCACATACTAAACTCACTGCACTTACAATGTTGGCCCATGTAATTTATGAAATACCATTACCCTGCCACACATATGTAATCATCAGACCAAGCGGCTTTCTTCATATTTAGAGCAGCCAATGGCAGTCTTCTTGTGCCTATGCTAATCTCTGTGATGTACGGTGAGCAATGGGACATGCGTGGGTCAGTGGTTTATGTTCCCCACAATCCAAAGGTGATTCTGGCTGGTGTGGCTTCTTACTAGTTGTCATTGTCCAGCATTGCATTGGCAAGCTATTAGCTGGATAGTGGCACATCTATTAATCTGTCACAGCCTTTGGAGACTTCTATCATTAACAGATTTTTGCCTACAGCAGATGAGTCTGGCAATTGCAATTCTCCCTGAATTTAGGTAAACATGATACATCCTTGAAATGGTAGTGCACCAAATGTCCATGACTTTCACAGTCTCTGAGATGAAATGTCTGATGCCTCAAACATCTACAATCTGGCTGTGATCAAACATATTATTGTTGTATGCCTTGCTCATCCTGTACTTGACAATCATGCTGCCAGTCAGTACTAGAACTGACAGCACTCAAGTAACATGAAATACTAAACTTTTCCATGTCATGCTCTCTCTCTATGACATATCTAATTCAACTGCTCAAGAGTGTATAATGTACTAATGATACAACAACGTAATACTTACATCCAAAAAACAAAACAGACAAGTAATTAAGTGCCACAGCTGCTGTTCTGAAGAATGCTTTCTCATTACAATTACTCAGATTTTTTTAATGCCAACAGGTGACATGTTCTACATGCCATTACAAATTAATCTGAAATATAGACGGAAAAGTGTTTTATACAACTCTGTGATGGCATGTTGGACATGTTACCTGACAATGTTGTCTATTCTATATCCTCTATAATTTTGCTAGCACAGCACACATAAAATTTGTATAACATATTTTATGGACTTTCCATTCATCTCCAGCCAATTCATTTTGGCGCAAACACACACACACACACACACACACACACACACACACACACACACACACACACACACGTGCGCATGTAAAAAGAATACAGAGGATTTACTAGCTTTTGATCTACTATTCCTTTTTCTAGTAAGCACACACTCTCCCTCACACAATACAAAGGACATATAAATGCATCCACCCACGGCTGTGGTGACATCAGATTTTTCTCTTTTTTTAATTGTTATGACTTTGGAATTTCCATTGCCCCAATATAGTATTTATCTTGCCAACAACTCGGGAAAGCACCCAGAAGCACACCATAAACACACCAAGAAAACCTAAGAGATTCCATTTACATTTCTGCTTAGTAACTGCAGCAAAGAAACAAATTTCAGATTAGTAGAGCAGTCCAAATCAAACATTTATCTCTGTGATTGACAATATTGAGTATAAATGGACATAATTCAAGTGTGTTGTATAGTATGCTTTTGACAGGTGTGTGCCGAGCAAAACTGTGAAGGATGGTAAAGACCTGTTGGCATTCAAAAGCAATGTAAGAAAGTTTTGCTCTGAAGGTGCAGAGAGCTCAAATTTAGACATAGCCGAACCCTTGTTGTAAAACAAAAACGAACTGAAACCAAAATGATCATAAGAAAAACTATGCACGAAACATTCAACAAAGTCAAATGTAAAATTCTATTTACCAATCTGACGAAAAAAAGCTAAGAAATTTCGGTCAAAGGATACATTAAAACAGATCAAAGCCAACTGTGCAGTCACGCAATCAACATCATAACACCAAGTGGAGGATGACAGAAAGAAGGCTGTAATAATAAATTTCATTTTCCAAAATGGTTTCACTGAGGAATGTCATGCTCTGTTTTAGCTGTCCAATCGTCAAACTTGGGTGAAAATTACAAATATGAACATATGTAATGATGGGATAGGAAATCAACTACAATATTGTTCAACAAAGGAATGACCACAGGATCTGATGGGATTCCTCTTTGATACTACATAGAATATGTGAAAGAACTTGCTCATCTTCTAGCAGCAATGTGTCATCAATCACTGGAGAAACAGAACATTCCAGGTGACTGGAAAAATGTGTACGTGATTTCTATTTTAATAAGTGACACTGAACAAAAGCACATGACTGTTGGTGTACATTCTCGATTTCCTTCTCTTGTAGAATTCTGGAACTTTTTTTATGCTTGTGTGTTGTGACATTTCTGGAGACTCAATATCTCCTATGTAGGAACCAACATGAAGTCTGCAAACAACTACCTTGTGAATCCCAGCTCATTCTGTTCATTCACAAGATACAGAAAGCAGTAGATATGAGCACCCATGTAGATATGTTCCTTGACTTACAGAAGGCATTCAGCACAGTAATGTGTTATCATCTGATGAATAAAATATGTACATACAGAAGCCAGCTTTGTTATTGGATTTAAATAAAAAATAGCTTGCCATTTTTAATGGAGAGAAACCTTCAAAAGTGAAAGTAGTTTTGGGCATAACATCAAGGGAATGTTATAGGACAATTACAGTTTACAACATATATAAGTGACTTCATGGATAGCGTCGGAAGCTACACAAGCCTGTTAATGGAAGATGATTTATATAGAGAAAGTTGTGATTGTAGAAAATTGTAAGTGCAGGAACAGCAGCAAAGAACTGAGGCTTGGTGCAAGAATTTGCAATTTATGCTCAACATAAACAAATGTGGCATACTGCACATAAACATAAAGAAAGACTCATTACTGTCTCATTATATTATGGCCAAATCATCACTGGAAACCATTACATCCATTAAATATCTAGGACTATGTAGATGGAGTGATTTGAAGTGGAACTACCATATAGAATTACTCATAGGAAACTGGCAGATGCCAGACTGAGATTCACTGGAAGAATCCTCAGATAGCTTTAACAAAGGGAAATAAGGACAGTTTTTCAGTTTGACTGATGAAGTCATCCATTTTTAAGATACACTAATTTTAGCTACAGTTATCTGATGATGATTACTCAAAATGCATTATAACTAAAGCATTTAGGCATCAAAACATTTCCAAGGAATTACTATGCAGAAGTGTCATTTTTTCCCTTTGGTGATGTACGTGTGGGCATCACTGTTCATCTCAAATTGTGATGGACTACTTTCATTAGCAAATATACGTATTGCAACAGTGCTGTTAAAATGCCTAGCTCCTTGAGGAGGTACTTACATGACGTCCATGGATGAACACCACATATTATTCTTTCTGCTTGCTTTTTGCAGTCAATACTTTCCTTCTAAATGATAAGTTGCTCCACAAACTTATTCCATAAGACATTATTTGGCAGAAATATGCAAAATATGTGAGGTGGTTTATTTGCTTGTTCCCAAGATAAGCAATCACACAAAGAGCAAAAGTAGCTGAACTAAATTGTTTGAGAAGCTCAAAAATACCATCCTCCTAGTTTTCATCAATATGTACACCCAAAATTTGGCGCATTTCACCCTACTTCCTGACTCCTGCCTATGTGCTTCATCAACTGCTGGTATCACTGTTTGTTGTATGGAGAATTCATTTCCCAAGAACTACTTTACAATTTTTCGGAAAATATGATTTACGATCTCTTCTGTTGGTTTCTCTCTAATGGGATTTATTATAATACCAGTACTGTCAGCAAAAAATACTAATTCTATTTGTTGAATGTTAAGTGGAAGGTCATTCTCATATACAAGGAACAGCAATGGGCCCAAAATTGAACCCTGTAGGACTTCTCCCTTTGAGATTTCTCTCTAGTTACTAAAATTTTCTGCTCTTCCAACATTGTTTGAATTACTCAGCACAACCTTTCTGCATGATGATGATTCAAACAGTTGTGTGTGAAGCCATCAATTCCATAAAATTTGAGTTTTTCTGGGAGAGTATCATGATCTACAAAACTGTACATCTTGGAAAGATCACAAGAAATACCAATATTCTAATATTTAAGACTTGTACTATTTGATGAGCGAATATATAAATCTTTCAGAAATAGAAACTGGGATAGGTTATGAAAATTATTTCTATTTAAGTGTGAGACTCTTGAGTATGTTTTTCGAATATTTCTGAAAAAGATGTCAGTATGTAAACTGGATGATAATTGTTTAAGTCTGTCTGAGGTTTAACAACTGCATATTTTAATCTGCCTGGAAAAGTTCCCTGTGCCAGGGATTTATTCCACATATCACTAAGGACATTGCTTATTAAGTTGGAATTAACTTTTCAGACTTCTGTATGAAATTCCACCAACACCATACGGGTCTTTGTTTTTTTTAATACTTTTAGAATTCTGTTAAGTTTAGTGAAGGTTGTTCGTGCTACTTCAAGTTACTTAAAGTTCTGTGGAGTGACATTTTTAATATAGTCTCTTGCTTCAACTGAAGCATTTAATCCTATTTCAAGAAGTGCAGTGCACCCACAAAAGAGAGAGTAGCTTACAAAAGACCCTTTTGACCAAGACTTGAGCACTGCTCCTTAGTCTGCATTATTTATGACATCAGACTGATAAAGGAAATACAGAAGATGCAGAGAAGAACAGTAAGTTTCATCACGGCATCATTCACTACGTGCGAAAGCACCATAGCAATGCTCGACCAACTCTACAGACACTACAAGAGAGATGATGTGCAACATTATGTGATTTACTGTGAAAATTCTGAGTGTGCCTTCCTAAAAGGATCACTTAACTTGGTGCTTCCTGCTGCACATATTTCGCAAAAAGATCAGGAAGGTAAAAGTAGAAAGATATGACTTCCTATGGAGACTTACCAAATGTCATCTTTTGTTCACACCCTTCAAAACTGGAACAAGGAAAGGGGGATTGGGGGGGGGGGGGGGGGGGGGATGGGAGAGAAGTGACAGTTGTCTACAAGGCACCCTCTACCAGTCACTCTAAAGTAGCTTGTGGAATATAGATGTAAATGTAGAAATTGAAAAGATTGAAAACACTATGAGCAATATTGTTTTCAAGAAAATAATTAAAGAGAAAACTTTAATCTAAATGTTACCTATCTTTTCAAAGATACTATCAGTATTGGAGAAAAGAGGCAGTGTCTATATTATAAAAAAGCAATATCGTAGGAGCCCTGAGGTCAATGAGTACTGTTGCTGTGCTTGCCTTTTTTACTCTGTTGGCATTTGAAGTGGCATCATAGAGAGGATGACCAAAAGAATCTCTCTCTGAAAAGCTGAAATGTTATGACATAACCGAAATTCACCAAGCATGGATGGATGGAGCGAAGATTAAGGTTTAATATCTGGTTGACAGAATGGTAGCGGGTACTTAGCAACTGTTCAGCTGGACCATCTCAACATTTTTCTGAAGGGGTTTTAGAAAATCTGTGGAAAACTATAGCTAAATGGCTAGAGGGGATTTGAACCCCTCTCTCCTGGAAGCAAATTTAGTGGTTTGTCCTCCGAGTGCAGCTGAAGCCTAACCTGCAGGATAGAAGCAGGCTGCACTGACAGACTGCACAACAGGGGTAAAACTAAACTCAGAAGAGGGGAACATAGAATCTGAAGTTCAGGAGGTATGGTACCGGGTCTTCACTTGTTCTTCAATCAGCTTCTGAACACCTTGCAAGACTGTTCAAAAACTGTTTATTTTGCTGTTTAATAATTTATGTGAGTGCTGAGTGAAATACACTTCATAGTTGATAGCTGAGTGTATGTATAACTGGTTTACAGCAAAGAGTTTAAGTCTGAACACCAGAACCATTCATAATACACGTTGTAAGAAACAAAAGTGACCTACACGTTATAGAAATAGATATTAATGGAAAAGACTAAATAAAACATATATACAATTATTTGGTGACTAGATAAATAACAAGTAAAAACTAGTCACTCCATGTTTAAGATAATTAAAATATTTCAGTCTGACACATTCTGTGCTTCAGAATCTCTCTTTTGCTGGACTGCAGACCTATATACTTAAATTACCTGCTATGCAAAGGAGTTATCCTTTGCTACCTTTTGGAGGTCACTTCAATTATTTTTTTTTTTTTTTTTTACTGCCCAGTGGTACACCATCTGATCAAAAATATATGGATACCTATTAGTGCACCTTAATATGGGATGTGTCCAGCCTTCACCTTTATGATGGCTTGGATTGTGCTGGGGACACTTTAAGTGAGGTTCCTGAATGTCTGTGGAGGACTGGCAGCCCACTGCTCTTCAAGAGCCAAAACCAGAGAAGGTAATGATGTTGAATGCAGGGGTCTGAAATGAAGGCAATGTTGTCACTTGGCATACAGCTGTTCCATTGGGTTCGGGTCAGGTCCATGGGCAGGCTAGTCCATTTCAGAAATGTTATTGTCCACAAACCATTGCCTTGCAGATGGTGCTTTATGGCAGGATACATTCGCATGCTGATAACAATCAATCATCACCTCTGAATGGTTCCTCTACCGTACACAGTACACAATGCTGTAAATAAGTTAATAATCTCATTTAGTGTTTTCTTAAGTCCAATAAGAAGACCACATCACAACCGTGAAGAAGAACCCTGTACCATAACACCAACTCCTCTGTACTTCACTGCTGGCACTGCATGCAGGTATGGTGGCAGGCATTTGCAAACCCAAACCATTCCATCGAACTGCCACAGAGTATGGTGTGGTTCATTGCCCCAAATCACTTGGAGCACCACTCTTTACACCACCTCTTGCATTGCGTAGCACTGCGTACAGAAATGTGTGGCTTCTGAGGACCTGCTCGACTGTTGTATTCCATTCTTTTGAACTCCTTTCACTCAATCACTGTGCTAGCTGCTCTGCTGGTTGCACTTTGGAACTCACAAGTGGTTCTTTCCAATGATTTCATGTGACTTTTTACAACCACCCTTTGCAATGTTCAACAGACCCTGTCTCTCAGTACATGAGGTATGCATGGTCTTGGTTTAACTGTGGTTGTTCCCTCACATTCCCATATCACAAGCAGCTGATTTTGGTAGGTTTAGAAGGGCTGAAATGTCCGTATTCAGTTTGTTACTCAGGTGACATCCAGTGACTAAAACGTTTGAAGTCACTGAGCTCTCCTAAGCGACCAATTCTGCTTTTAGTGCTTCTCTATTGACTCATCACCTCCTTTTACACTGGTGGGTCTACCCATCGTGGCTTCTAGCGGTTAATTCCCTGTTATATATTGATATCTGGATATTTTTGATCAGAGATTGTATACGATGCTAATAATAAAATTATATACCCGACAGAATAAGACACAAAAAGTAGTTCTCTGTAAAGTTTGCATGATTTTGCATACTTCTACAAAGGTTTTTAACTAGCCGTCAGCATAATTCAAGGAACTGGGAATTTACAGAAATGCAGATTAACACTGAAAGCATATTTTATCAGTTGCTGTAGTATTATGAGTATCTGATTACCTAATGTCATAAGTATTAATGCTAACGGCAAAAAAAGGGGGTTTCTCCTTTCTTACATCATGCATATAAATTTATTTACTGACATCTTTTAAAACCTTCCAAAGGATAACTTGACAAAAAACTGACAGCTTCTGTAAGTAATGCTTCCAGTTTTGACAGTTACTTCAATCAGTTCATTTATACTTTTGCACTGCTCTCGTTCCCTGAAGGTTCTCCTTTTTTTATAGTACCTACTGATCATGATATGTGAAGGAATGGCAACAAAAATAAACTTCCTCACCAAAGATTACATTAAATTTCAAAGTTAAGAATGATTTTAGAATGATAAGTCTAGTAGTGTATCACCTGCACACTTTGTCAAATTGGCATTAAGCTTTATATGGGATGATGTAATAAAGTTTAAAATTTTATAGGACAAAATGTATAACATATATAAGAACTTATATTTACTTCCTTGTGTTCATTCGATACTGATCTTACTATCATAACGTTTCGATCTACACTCCTTTCGGCTGGCTGCATATTGATATATTTTTCCAACAATTTAGATTTACAAAATAATTCACCAGTGTATAATTGGCTGTCCGTGTGCAACTGGCACCGCGGGACGCTAAAATCTGGCCACGCACTATGAATAATTTTTTCAGAAAAGTAGAGAAACTAAAAGAGACATAGCTTTTAGATTTAGACTGCTTTCCCCTTCAGTGAATTGTACAAAATGATTTGAAACTAATGACAAATTTTGTGTTCACACCACTGATGTATACACAAACTAACATAAAATCATTGCTTTGTTACTTGTGATGCTTTGAATCTTCTTCTTCTTTTTTTTTTTTTTGGGTAACACCTGCAAACTGTATGATCCATCATAACACATAAAGAAGCCCTTCCGGGGTCTTCATTCATAGACAACATACTTTTTTGAGTAAACCAAGTTTTCAAACAAACTACAGTAAAGCCAGTGCAGTACATGAGACTCTAAGTAATTACTACAGTCCACAAAATTTTGCATTTTGTGATAATGTGAAACAGATGCAAATTCTGCCTCAAAACACAACATGATGTAATGCACACTGTTTCACAGCAAATTGTATCCAGAGGAACTATTTTATCTGAGATAGTTTGGAGTAGCTTTAATTTCAGTATGTTAATATTGAAAATGTGCCTGCTTCCAGTTACTGGTCTTGTGCATCATCTGATGAAGCCCAATTTGGAAAGATAATGTGACTAAGAACCTGCTTGCAAAATAAAAATTGCTCGAACGCAACAATGTGTCAATGTACTAAATGCTCTGTTGCCATGCCAACTGTGGGCAGTTGAGTGGTCTATTTAAGATACACGCCACAGTGCAATGTAGTACTCAATCGTGGGACCTAGCTTTTTATAACAAACAAATGGATATGTTTGTTTGTTAGTGAAAGTTCAAAAGTTGGTGTAATATACAGCAAATTACATGGTGGATATTTGAACTGTGGCTGGATTGAATATTGTTAGAGATTGGGCTTGATCTACATCATCAACAATACTCTGCCAACATCACCAAGCAATGTGGGGTAGGCACTCCTGAATGCTTTGTGTTGTGCATTTTTCATTGTTTTCTTTTCTTATTTTGAAATGAGTGAAGCAATTAAACTTGTTCCATCATGGATTTCGATTAAGAGCCTTACAACACCAGAAGAGATCAGCTTGTTCCCACCCCCGAAATTCTCCCCCTAATGCTTGAATAGTTACTTCTGGTCATACTTCTACACTATGTGCTTTGTCAGTTCTACCAGTAGTGTTGTCAAGCATGGGTCGCATGGCTGCGAGTGCCTATGAAAGGTAGATTTTGTAATCATAGAATTTGATGGGAAAAGACAAAGAACGTGAAGAAATACATTAAATCAAGAGACGTACTCAGTTCACTGGCGGGAAAATGCTGCTGGTTTTCAACAGAACAATTGTTTGTTGAGAGCTTAAATACAGCCAAAAAATAAATGATGGCCATTTCTGAAAAAAAAAGGCTGCTGAAGTTCTTGCAAAAGCAAAAATTCCACTCAAAAAGTTGCCAAGCAGCACTTTTATTAACAACCAATTTCAAAGAATTAAGGCTTTATTTGTCTTCACACATGTGGCATGACAACCTTCAAAATTCAGGCTTCTAATCATTTCCAAAGAAAAAATAGATGCTAATTTACACAAAAATAGTTGTGAACTTTGACAAAAACCAGATACATCATTTTCCAGTCTCTGGTAATTATTAGCTGTGCTAAGAAAATCCTTCAATAGCACAAGAAACCTATAGTTCCACAAAGAAGCTTAATCAACAACCATTTTGTATTACTGTTACTCTCTAATCTCTGTTGGTAAGTACAGCCTTTCATCTGTGTAGACACTTGTTAAATCTGTAACAACCTTGCACTGGGCAGCTTTTGTACATATTAAATAAAGATAGGGTAATGGAAAGTCCTTTTGTAACATTAATAACAGAAGGAATAAAGGTAACAATTTACCATATATGACGGAACTCACCACATAGTTGAGGCATTGAGTCACTGAAAGGCACAAACAGGACTGAGAATGAGACTTCCTCGCAGACTATAACTGTGCGCCAGACTGAGACTCGAACCTGGGGCCACTGCTTTTCATCGGCAATTTGTCTACTGACTGAGCTATCTGAGCACAACTTACGACCCACCCTCACAGCCCTACTTCTGGCAGTACCTCATCTCCTACCTTGCAAACTCCACAGACTTTTTTTTGCCTACATTGTGGGACAAGCACTCCTGGAAGAAAGGATATTGCGGAGATATGGCTTGGCAGGAAATCTCAAATCAGTGCACACACTGCTGTAGAGTGAAAATTCATTCTGGAAACAATATCCCATGTGAGCCATCTCTCCACAATAACCTTTCTTCCGAGAGTGCTAGTTCCGTTAGGTGTGCAGGAGGATTTCTGCGAAGATTGAAGGTAGGAGATGAGGTACTGGTGGAAGTAGGGTTGTGAGGCCAAGTTGTGAGTTGTGTTTGGGCAGCTCAGCTGTTAAGAGAACTTGTTCATGAAAGGCAATGATCCCAGGTTCGAGTCCCAGTGAAGCACACAGTTTTAATCAGCCCACACTGCACTGCAGAGTGAAAATTCAGGTCAGTCTTACGAGCGAATATGAGGTTATTCTATCCGCTATTACACTTTGTCCCAAAGCTAGTAAGTTTACAGTTTTGTTTATGTACCTGGCAATGTCTCAATGCTTCAGCTATATGGTGAGTTGTCACTGTTACTCCTTCCAAAATTCATAGTGTGTTTAAAGAAACTCTCCTTGTTGATTTACATAAGAATGTAAGTACCTTCCTGAGTATAAGCTCCCCATTCATAAACATGGCCAGCGAGCTAAAGTGTAGCAGCATTTCATCTGTGCGCAGGTCCTGAGCCACAACATCATCTGAATAAATGCTGATTATAGCCAAGCATAGGAACAGGTGGAAGTAGTCTGTAAGATAGTTTGCCCAGCATGCTTCCCACATTTTCAAGGCAATGGGTTCTGGAAACTCCCTTTTGAAGCACCTGGAAAAGAAAATATGAATTACGATAATACTGTGTCAAGTTCAGCAAACTGCAGCAATTCACATTTATATTTGGTTGGCTACACTGCAAACACAGATGGAAGGTTGCACTATAATGTACTGTAAAAATATTTTCATCAGATAAATTGTTACTTACAAAAGTATCCAGCGGTGACAAAACAGGAGCTCCATAGCATCATTGTGTC
Organism: Schistocerca americana; assembly: GCF_021461395.2. Classification (NCBI taxonomy): domain Eukaryota; kingdom Metazoa; phylum Arthropoda; class Insecta; order Orthoptera; family Acrididae; genus Schistocerca; species Schistocerca americana. Next base: position 273,510,002 of record NC_060120.1, on the reverse strand, counting down.
GCAACAGATGATTATAGAATTGGGGAACCATCAAACGGATGAGTTCCCTGAGGTAGTTCTGTAAACAGAGAACTTATAGTAACACAACATACTGAAGCAATAACTGGAAACTGCAGTAGTTATTATGACAAATTGACTAGGAGCTGCAATTTTGCCTCCTTTAACCCCATCTGATCTCCTGCAAAATACATTCTTGTTCTCTTACCAGTCCAACCATTTCTGTAAACCAACTAACTGCAAATGAGTACCTTCCATATTCTCAGTATCATCCAAGAATGGAACTGTGGAAACAAGTTCTCTGCCCAATCTTTAAATATCTTTTGTAATTGTCTAATATGAGGAACATCCTTTCCAAGTATCTCAACGTGATATATCATCTATGACATTTCCGTGTTTGTGCCAAATCCAACACAAGTCATACTGCATACTGATGTGAAAGACCAGTGTACGACCTGTTCTGAGGCACCCATTCCTATTCCAGTTTTGTGACACCAATGTTCTATCCCTTCAGAAATAGGGGCACATGTGAAATGAGTCGCATCATATAACAACTCCAAGGCAACTTTTCTATGCCCTTTTATGTGGGCATTACCACCAAGCTGTCCACCCAAGTAAATGGCCACAACTAAACTGTGCTCTTGGGCACAATTGAATGCCCAGTGGCAGAGAAGGCCACTACATACAACATGATTAAAATCAATGGCTGTGTCACATCCAGTACCACCCGAATCTCCCCTCCCCTCTCTCAACACTAACTTCTCTGAAGTTGATATGTGGGAAAACTACTTTTTGACACAACATTTTGATCCTGCAGATCCTGTGGCCTCAATCTCCATTAGTTCCTGTACATTATCTGCACTGCTCTTTCCACCCCCTCCCCCACCTCTCAAAATCTGTTTCTTATTACTTTCTACTGCACCCTGACCACGGAATTTTACTTTTATTATTTGATTATGAGTCCACGAATCTTCATCCACACTGACCTCTCAGGGTCTCCGTCTCCCTCTATTGTATCACACCGCCCCCTCCTACCCTACCCAACCTCATAGTGCAGCACACTATTACTCCTGCCCACATCATGGTGAGCTTTCTCTGATGTCATGTTTGTATTCCCCTCTTTTGCTGTCTCCCCTACCTTGTTGCTCCATCCTTTATCTTAACTGTTCCACTTATAACAAATCAAGCTGGATCCATCCCACCTACTACTATTGCATTACTACTAATAACAAATATTTTTTCCTTTGCCTCATTTTTCACTTGTATCCAGTTACAAAATTTGTGTATATGCAGTATTGTCCAAACTTATCCAAATATTGTTCAGACTACGTTTAATGCAAATTTATTAATCAGAGCATAAATTTTAAGATGCCGATTACAGTAATAATAAAAAAAACTTAAAAATGTTCAGAATGTAACCATATGTACAAACTAATTTTCAATGTGAATATAAAATTACTCATTCCACATCATTATAATCTATCATGCAAAATGATCCCTGGTACATGTAACCAGAAAACTAACTAGTTTTTCTGGAAACCATACTAATTAAAAATAACTAATAACTGAAATCTTACTACAGCTCTTGATAATAAATTTCAACTGCGTTATCCAGAGATTTTGGTCAAATTGAAACAAATCAGAAAGCTATGACTTCGGACTTTACTGTAACATTGCCGCCCCCCCCCCCCCCCCCCCTTCAGTTTTCCTAAAATTAATGAACTTAAGAAACAATCAAAGTTTGAACACACTCAATTTACTTCCACCTTTTATAGGATTATGCCTATTATATTCCTAAGTTTGACACTATACTTCTGTCGCCCTATTTTTCCTGGACCAAATGGCACCCTTTTTTAATTAATTAAGCCACTAATTAAATTTTTGCAGAAATTATCATATTTTACAACATGACAACTATTTACAAAATATTTCTGTAATCTTTTTCACTTTCTTATCTAATGATTTATTGTGTAAATCAAGTTATTGTTGGAACATACAATTCATCCCAATTAGTCAATTTGACTAATGCCTACAGACAGAAAATCTTGGAACCGATTGTGTAAGCCGATCCGTTGTGCTCGGTTGGTCTTAAGTTTGCAGCTCATAGTGCTTTATGGTGGCAGATAGCAAAAGCTTACAGAAGTCTCCTGTCTACGATTCATATGTTTTGCTTATTGTGAGCTTTTTTATATTAATACAACTTTCATTTGGAAAATAGAATATGTGCAATTTAAATATGGGGTCTCATTTTTGAGACCTTTGTAAGTTTACAAATTGCACCAAAGAAATATACTGTCACCTATTGTATCATGATTCTTCCCATAAAAAAAAAGTGCTCCAACAATTTGCTTTGCTTTTTTAACTTACTGTCATTAGCAGTGACCATTTTCATCTGCTTTTTATATATCAACAAAACACTAATGTCTATCAGACAGCATGGGCAGTTGTTATTATAAACTCACACTGTTGTACTAAAGTAGTCTTAATATTAATAATCCCGAATTCCTGCGACATAGTGTACCTTATGGGCAGTTCCTTCATGCAAAACACCTTTAACAAGAAAATTTTCTATCTCACTACTACTGAGATTATGGACTATAGAAACAGTTTGCTCAATTTTCAAAATATTTTGAACACTTATGAAAAGTACATAAACACTGGTATTGTGTAGATCTTACTCTAACAATACACTCATTGAGCTGACTAACCTATATCACAAAGCCTGTCAGGTGTTTTTGATTCTCCATGCCAGTTCAGTATATTAATAAACACTTCTCCACCTCCAGTACTGCTAAATATAATTATAATAGTCTTTGTGCTATTGGCAAATTCAATCTGCTGAAAGGAGTGTTACATGAAAACATACAGTAAAAGCCCCTGTTTACATTTCCAGTGGACTGACCCAAAAAAGTATAAAATGCAGGAAAGTGTAAAATACAGGAAAGCATAGGAAATACAGCAAGCAAAAATGAATAAATTGTTTTTACGTCAAGTTGCAGACAGCCACAATTAAAAGACATTCTCATATAGTTTTTGGTAAATGTAAAAAGAGGTTTTTACTGTATGTTTTCATGTAACATTCCTTTCATCTCGGCCCGAGATGATGGAGTTGGCTGTCGTGTGTGCGTGAAGTATATGTGTGTGTGTGTGTGTGTGTGTGTGTGTGTGTGTGTGTGTGTGTGTGTGTGTTTTACTGGCGAAGGCTGTGGCCGAAAGCTATATGAGAATGTCTTTTAATTGTGGCTGTCTGCAACTTGACATAAAACTGTATTTCACACTTTTTTGGGTCAGTTCACTGAAAATGTAAAAAGAGGGTTTTACTGTATGTTTTCATGTAACATTCCTTTCATCTCAGCCCGAGATGCTGGAGTTGGCAGTCGTGTGTGCGGGAAGTGTGCTTGCTTTGTGTGTGTGTGTGTGTGTGTGTGTGTGTGTGTGTGTGTGTGTGTGTGTGCGCGCGCCTTACTGCCAAGACTGTGGCCAAAAGCTAAATGTGAGTGTCTGCATGTCTTTTTATGGAAAGTAGCACGCTGTCTCTTCCTATACTGCTAATACTCCTACCTGGAGTTTTGTTCAAAATATTAAATTAAATTAAATTATCCTATTTAAAAAATTTTTAAATAATTGTTTTTGTTCTTTCCAACAGCAATTACCGTATTTACTCGAATCTAAGCCGCACTCGAATCTAAGCCGCACCTGAAAAATGAGACTCAAAATCAAGGAAAAAAATTTTTCCCGAATCTAAGCCGCACCTGAAATTTGAGACTCGAAATTCCAAGGGAGACAAAAGTTTTAGGCCGCACATCCAAATCGAAACAAAGTTGGTCCGCTGTAATATGAAACACAATGTAGGTCGAATGAATGACTATACAGCTACAGTAGTTTGGTTCGAATCTTAAGCTTAGCAGTTAAGCTTTACCATGTAATCATTGCTATGTGTCAGGTGCTCCGTCTGTATTTATACAGGTACCATTCCTTTCTCCTTTTTTACGTGCTTTGTCTGGTTTGAATTGATTGCTTATTTTTCTTTGATATGGTAAGTGCCGTTCTCTTTGTTATAGATGTTTACGTCACTCTAAGCTGAAAATGCATTACTGTTCTTTGTCATGCATTGTTTGTCACATTCTGGTAGTGAGTGTTTACGACCTGTCGCCGCTCGCGGCATGGCTTGCTTTTGTGTGCGCTGCCGCCGCTTTAAACAAAAAAAGAGGAGGAATCGTCTCATTAGCGAAACAATGGCAAGAGACTGCTTGCTATTTGCTGTTACTTACACTGCTGCTTTCTTTGATAATGATCAACAAGAACCAAATAATAGACTGCGTATGATAGATGATGTTCTGAACGAGAGTTTAGCGAAAAATTTTCTATGGTTGAAAATCTTTGCAGATGCCTCTGTAGTACATTACATTCTGCACAAGTCATCTTAGATTTAAAAATCTAGTCAATTGCCGTGCTTCATTTCTGACTGTATCACTATTAGGCATAAGAACAATACAAATATAAACATGACATGATATGTATATTATTCCGCGTTTCGTAGTTTATTAGGCAGACTGGATTTAAATGAGATAGCAGCAAACACGAAAGAATACATGGCAAAATGTTTATATTTGTACGGTATTATTCTTATGGTGAAAAGAATACTGCATGCAATTCACAATTCATAAAAGTTCTTATTAGCAACGATCTCTTGTCACAAGTAGAAAAAAATTCAGAACGTAGAGTTGGCCATATTGACAAACATCCCAAACAATTTTGCCAGTCGGATTTTCGTAGCACACTGAAATGCTGCTACATTCGAAGATGAACAATACGGAATTTTTATTTACTTCGTTGGATAATGTATGAAAATGCAGTGGTCAAAACTAGGGGCGGTGAAAAAAAAGCACTTCTTCCACCTTTTTTTTAATTTTATTTACTGACACAGAGGTTTTGTCGCCAGTATTTATCTTTGTGCCTGCAAAGCATGCCTGTGTAGCGGTACATAATTCGACGGCAGAAGTTAGTTGTGGCAGCACCTACCAACATTTTTTCAGAACTTCCGCTTACTTTGCACTCGATTCTAAGCCGCAGGCGGGTTTTTGGATTACAAAAACTGGAAAAAAAGTGCGGCTTAGATTGGAGTAAATACGGTACCTCTAATTGTTTCTCTACAGTATACAAAGCACCAATCACAAAGGCAGTGGCTGAATGCTGACAAAAACACATGTGCGGGTTTTACTCTTCGTTCCAATCATGATAAAAAGATGATCATTATAAAGTTACAGTAAATAAAACTTGTAGCACAATATTAGTTAACACACACTACAGTTGACGGCTTCATAAACAGAGAACAGCAGGCACAAAATCTACAGCTTGCTGTTGACAAGGTCACTTGGTTCAGGGACATCCTGGGTGAGAAAGAGTGCAGAAACTGCCGTCATGTTAGGGAGCATCTTGAGGAGGAATGTTTATGTCTGATATCAGATTGTACCAATCTAAGACTGCACACCTAGTACGGATTTGTGTATTTCACGCAGAAGTAACAACGGTTCTTAAAAGCCCATTACAGAGATGGCCATCCTCAAAAGCAGTGTTTATTTGTATAAATGACTGCAAAATTAAATTAAAGCTGTTGCGATACAATTCAATTAACAGAAGGAAGGTTGCTACAAGAGTCACTATAATCAGATCATGGTTACCATTAAGGCAGTAACACATTATACTTTTCTGACCTTCCAAACACAGCGAACATATCATACACGTGGATGCATCCCAACAATTCGACAATGAAAATCCTGTTTACTGTACTAATGCTATGTTACACCATCAATAACTTTGCATATGGTCTGTGTTTTCTACTTTGTTCCAATGCTGACTCTGAGCACGAATACAATGCACTTTCTGGAGAAATCTGTATGAAAATCAATGTTAAAGAACATGATAACATCAAAGAAAACATACGTGAAATGTGTGATATCAGAGTTCAATACCACACTTGTTAGGGTTTGCAGTTATTGAACATGATCCATACTAGTATCGCTGGACCCGCAAATTGAGACTAGCGCTGCTCCATGGCTTGCAACAAGTCTCTAGCATGCACTCGGCCACTCTTGCTTGAGATGTCAAGTAGGAAAGTAGTATAGCCTTCAGCTGATAGGAAGCAACCTCCAACAAGGTGCTTAGTTAAAGTATGGCCTACGTCATGCCTCATATAGCTCCTGTACCATCAGTTAAGTACAATACATTATTTTTTACCAATGACTTCTAATTATTTTAGTCGTTGCAGCCCAGACTTCACTGACAACCTGCTGTATATACAAAGAAGAGATTTGTATGTTTCTATTTAGCATTGGCCACCAGTCATTCACATTGGCGACGATTCGTTCATCGTCGTCATAACAACTGGCGACGAGGGTAAAAGTATTTCGTCGTTCTTTAACAGTGGCGACGATGTACAGTGCATATCTCTTGTTCGTTTATTTCGTCATTATTTGGAAGTGGCAACGCAGATTATTTGGAAAGCAGAGCTGATTAAACGATATGTCGGAGACAAGAGGTTTATTTCATTTGTGTTTACACTATCTCTGTTTATGTGCGTTTACAGACTATAAACCCGACTGCTCCACCCTTCCTCTCTGCACTGTGTGACTCCAAGAGTGGAAGACATTTTCTCCTGCTCCCACTTGTGATTCTTTGATCTATTTGTGATGGCAGATTCAGAGGAATGAAATGTACTGGCAGACCTGTTACGATTACAGAATCAGCAGCCCAACGCACTACTGCAAGCCTTAGGACACCTCGTCCAGGGACATCAACATGCTGTTGCACACGCACCGTCTGCACAGAAGCCGACCGTACAGTGGGCCACAGCCCTGCCATTTTGAGCATTCGACGCCAGTGTGGAAAGCTGCTAGGAGTGGCACGCACAGTTTTCACACTACCTTGCCGCATATGACATCCAAGGTATAACAAAGCTGCATGCCCTTTTATCTTGTGTAGGAGTGGCATTGTACAGAATTCTCCTCAAACTCTTCCCGAGAAGTTCTCCAGATCAGCACAGTTTCGAAGAACTTGTTCGGACATTAACCAACTATTACAAGGAAAAACATAAATATTGTGACTAAGCAGTACACATTTCTCTGCCCAACACGTGCCCCTCAGCAGAATTACCGTGAGTGGGTAGCCACTTTGCAAGGCCTCACTCGCAACTGTGAATTTTCTTGTTCTTTTGGAATATCATATTCTGACGTAATGGTATGGGATGCTATTGTGCAAAACATGCCGGACACACTCTTTAGAGAGCAAATTCTTAAATTATCCAACCCCACTTTAGAACAAGTGTTGGACGTTTTGGAAAGACAGGGCACTTTGGACTTTGCTGAAAATTCTTTCAAATTGCCTCCCGCTGTCTGTTAGGTTAGAAAGCCAGCTGTGCACGCATCACACATACATGCCACTGTACTGGCTCGGCACGCTCCTGCCCAATTCACTTCCGGGAAACAGACACCTGTTATGTGCCGACAACAGCCGCCTACTTTGCGTTCATGTCCGCAATGTAATTCAAAGCACTCGTACCAGAATTGCACATCGCACAAGGCCGTGTGACATTTCTGCAACAAGAAGGGACATGTCCAGGCAGTGTGCCTCAAATGACAAAAATCTGACTCAATATCAAGTTTCTGGACAAAGTAACTTCCGCCGGAATGGTTCCTGATATAAGACTTTCTATCACAATGAGCCACAAGCAATGGAAATAAATGTTGTAAATTTGCCTCCAGTACCTGTGCCTTTGTCCGATTGTGACAATTTTGCTTGCAAGGTTAGTGCACGCCGACGAAAGACGTCTTGCCAGGCCTGATCTGCACGTCCACATTTGTGAGTGAACATGGCTTCTCAGACCGACATTTTTCGCCGATGGCAAAAAATACTTTTTGTCGACTTGAACATTCGGAATCATACGATTCCTTTTCAGTTGAACACTGGAGCATCTGTTTCATAAGGTGCAGGATGCGCGAAAAATTTTCAGGCACATGTTGAATTGCAGGACAATGCACAGCCTAAATTTTTCCACGCTCACACAGTGCCTCACACGCTTCACGACGAAGTTGCTAAAACATTGGATCAACTTGAGGCTCAAAGAGTGACTGAACCAGTGACAGAATCACTATGGGCTTCACCGTTGGTTATATTAATGAAACCATTAGGCAAATTCCGACTGCATGGATTGTAAAGCCACAGTCATTCCTCAACTTGTTACATTTCTTTTGCCACGTTCAGAAGACCTGTTTGACAAATTGTGTCCAGGCAAATATTTTTCTAAGTTAGATTTGCAAGATGTGTATCTTCAAATTCCTGTGGATGAAGAATCCCAGAAGATTCTCATCATGAATACCCATTTCAGTCTCAACAAATTTAAGAGACTTCCATTCAGATGTGCCTCTGCCCCAGTACTATTTCAGCAGTACTTATAGACTCTTTGTGTGTCAATTCCTTTGTTGTGTAATTACCTAGATGGCATCATAGTTTCTGGTTCTACGCAGTATGAACATTTGCATCATTTGAGACAGTTATTTGAAATGCTACGTGAGAATGGATTTAGACTCAATAGGGACAAGTGTAATTTCTTTCTGAACAGTTATCTTACTTGGGGCACATAATAAACTCTCAAGGCATCCATCCGGGTCCGGATCATTTAAGAGCAATATCAGAACTACCAGGCACCCAAGACAGTTAAAGAATTACAATCCGTCCTTGGAATGCTCAATTATTATCACAAGTTTTTGCCTAACGCCTCATCTCTTGCAGCACCATTACATCGACTACGTTGAAAGAACATTCCATTCATTTAGTCGCCTGAAAGTGAACATGCTTTTCAGCAGCTTAAATCTGCATTGTTATCTAGTACATGTCTTACGCCCTTCGATCTCTTGTCCTCATGGTTGACGCTTCAGATTTTGGGATTGGGGCTGTTCTTGCTCACAAATTTGGTTTGCGTGATTGCCCAATCGGATTTGCATCGAAGCCACTCTCCTCTGTGCAGCGTAACTACTCACAGATCGAGAAGGAAGCTCTCACTTTGATTTTTGGTTACGAAATTCCACGGCTTCTTATATGGTCGCAAGTTTACAGTTCTCACCAACCACAAGTCTTTGACGTCTTTGTTTCAGCCATCAAACCCTGTGCCTCTGCATACGGCTCAAAAATTTATTCGTTGGTCACTATTTTTGTCACAGTACTGTTATGACATCTTGTATCGGCCTACTGCCCAGCACAATAATGCCGACATGTTATACCAATTGCCAACAGCTGAAGACACGCTGTTCAACTCTTTTGAACAGGCTTGTATGTTCATAGATGTGGAAAATGATGATAATGTGGAAAGTTTTCCTGTTGACTTTGGTCATATAGCCACAGCAACAGCTAACAGCCCAGTATTAAATGTTGTTTTGTGTTATGCCACAATGCAATGGCCTTTGTCTAAAAATCGGATTGAAGATCCATTGGTTCGTTGTTTTTTTGTTTGCAGAGTTCGAAACCTTTTGTGAATCTAATGGTATTCAGCATTTAACTTCAGCACCGTTCACTCCTCAATCAAACGGCCACTCTTGCTCGGGACGTTAAGTAGGAAAGTAATATTACAGCCTTCAGCTGATAGGAAGCAACCCCTAACAAGGCGCTTAGTTAAAGTATGGCCTGTGTCATGCCTCTATAGCTCTCTGTTTGTAATTATGTTCATCCTGACTATGAAGACTCCTGTACCACCAGTTAAGTACAACATATTATTTTTTACCAATGACTTCTAATTATTTTAGTCATTGCAGCCCAGATCATGCAGCCAGCTCCTTATTGACTTCACTGACAAAACTGCTGTATATGCAAAGAAGAGATTTGTATGTTTTTAGCATTTGCCACCAGCCATTCACATTGGCGATGATTTGTTCGTCGTCATCATAACAAAATGTTGTAACATGGACTTCTTAACTGCGGGAAAAAATTTGTTGACTTCTGTTGGGACTGATGAAAATGAACGTAAAAAAATTAGGTGAACGTAAAATGCGGGAACTTGAAAATAGTGTTTTAGTGTAGCTACTTGTAAACTGCTGTGGTTGGATATGAACTTCTCAAGAGAAGTATGTAAAATTCCACCAATTCAAGATCAAATTAGCTGCAGGTTAATGAAGGAAACCAGTGTTCCTGATGTTTGTGCTGACACTGGCAATAAATCTATATGCACATTCCTCAACACTAAGAACTGGAATATTTTTCTCATGAACAATTAATTGTAGTTTGGGAAGAATATAACCTTAACTACACCTTCAATGGTGGGGTATATTTTCAAGGATTTTTTTGTAAAATAAACTGGAGAATGTAAAAACTGCATAAGTGTCTTTGGAACTTCTGACACATTGTGAAGATTGTGACAACTTACATAAAATTAAAACTTCCATAATCACAATTTTGAATTTTGCACAGAAAGTATAAGCTTTCACTGTCTGCCACCAGGAAGCAGTTTTACCTGCGATTGATCGGCTCATTCAATAAGCACGAAGATTTGCTGTCCCTAGATACATGAGTAAATTCTAACCTAGCAGTTTTAGAAACAAATAAGTAATATCTGAAATCCAGAAGTATTCATAAGCATATCTTTACATAGCTGACCCCATCCAGAAACCTGCACTCTTTGGGAGTAATTCACTTCGGGAACATCTATGTTCATAAAAGGTTGACTGCCAATAATCACTTGCATCACAATATATAGCAACCTGTATTATCTTTCATGAACTTCTTTCTTTCATTCTACGAGTAAATTCCATTCTGGTCATTTCTGTGTGTCAACAAAATAGAATTTTATACACTTGTGTACTATATCAAGAAATTTTGTGTTCAGTGACTGTAAACTAAAACTATTGTGGTGGTAATCTTCTGTCAGACTTTGTATATGATTACCCTGCCACTGCCATACCATTTCAGAGTATGTAATATCTGAGACTGTCCATCATGGTGATGTTAGTGACAATAAATATAAATAGCAGTCAAATTTATTTAAAGCACTGTTGTGTGTATTACTGGTGGATTTACTTAAAATCAGTTTTCAGCAATATGATGGTCTTCAGCCAATGAGACACCTAGAGGAAACTAGAAACTGAAGGTAGAAAACCATCCATGCTGTGTGTGTGTGTGTGTGTGTGTGTGTGTGTGTGTGTGTGTGTGTGTTTTTCTTAACAAAATAATCAGTCCATGTTTATATGCCTTCCTACCATTAAAAGTCTCTATGAGGTAGCTGCTCATATTATCACTTTGCTGTCTGTACAATAAAAATCACACATTTCTTAAGGCATACTGGTACAGCCATGACAAAGAGCAGAGAGTGGTTAGTTTCGGTAATCTCTAAAAATAAGCAGAAGACTGGGAATTCAAAATGAAAATTTACATATTTTGTATTGATGTAAAATATGATACATTTTCATCTTTTTTATGAGCCCATCAACCACAAAATGCCTCAACTACTGCATATGATGAGTTGTTACCCTTGCTTCTTCCATTTTTTAAATGTAAACAGTAAATTACCAGATTTTTGTCCATGTCATTATCTGTAGGCGTGCAGACAAATATGGCTTTTTGCATTAGCCCAACAAAACACCAAAATGCATCAGATTCGTTTCTGATCTCAGCTAAAACTGGTGCTAAGAGATCTGACATGCCTTGGGTGTAGCCAAATCCTGGATTGTAAACAGCATAATTTAACAGAATGTTTCTGCAACAGACAAAAAAGACAGGAATAAAAAGAGTATAGTAATACTGAACACTACAATAATTATTATATTACACAACAAAAAATGTGTTGAGATCCACAGGTGTTTACACCAACTGGAAAATAATAACAAATAACAGAAACAGTTGAGTAACATTAACTTAAGCTGTCATACAATGAAGTATGAGTTCTGCAAACACATTGGAAACATGATATGATAAGATTCAGAACTAATTACAATGCAATGAAACAACCTCATTGTTTTTAGCCACTGTTTATTGTCACAAATGCTTTATAATGAGTTAGACTACAGAATAAGTTAGCAATCACCTAAATTATGGGACAGCATGGCTGTCATACAAAAATGTATATAAAGGCAACAAAGGAAGGACTACACACCACCAGGAAAAAAGAACCTTATTATATCAGTAGCTCTCATGGAAATCAGTACTCCCTGAGGGCTTGGAATGCATAAGTATCTTTTCCAAGTTAACGGATTCTCTTGTCACAGCTTAACATTTGTTTTCCTGTTTATCAATGGAAGAGACATATTATGGATGTTTTGATGAAGTATCAGTAGCACTATCAATGATGACATTCATTCTGAGGTTTTGCTACATATCTTTCATGCAAAATAGCTTTTCAAGCATTGTTCTTGTCATTGCTCATGATAGTTTTGTCTGAAGACAGCCTAGTAATCAAAAAACTGTCTAACAAGTTAAAGAAATACTGTAGCATTTCCAGTGTTTGTGTTTTCATTGACAGATCTTATTTCAAAGAAAGAACAGTACTGTTCCGGGTGTCAAAGTGGCAGACTAGTGCAAAAATTAGTAACTGCTGATTTCCAAGGAGATTTAACATGAAAAAAGATAACCAGATCATCCCATTCCCTTCTCTTCTGCTTTGTTGTCATTACTGAACAAATGGTGATCAATATAGAATGCTACTCCCCACACCCCTTTATAACCTGGTAATTTGCATTTCAGCTTGAATCATCAGTACACTTTACATGGTTAATTAGTGAGGAAAGAAGGTAAAATGCATTAAATTTGTTATTTGTAATGCGGATGTTACAATGCTTATATCAACATCATAAGTTTGTTAGAAACAAGAAGTGGAAAATATAAAGCATGGGTTGTTAACTTTAGTGCCACAGTACTCTAACCACATGAGACAATCACCCATACCTTAGGCCTGGAAACCTATGTTTCATGATTTCAGTCACTCCATACTTTGTACTGCAAGGGTTCGCACTTGTTATGCTGTCTCTGTATTTATCCATCAATGTCTGCAATTTCTTTATCATTTCTGGTAACTGGTAGAATTCCTGTGTTCTAAATACAAATTGTATGTGAAAGTAATAATTATTTCAAATGTACAACAGCTCATTACACAAAGAAAACAAACACACACACACACACACACACACACACACACATATTAAATGTATGTGTAAGTACCAATCAAGATGAAAAAATATTTGAATCTGATGTAGCAAAGTTGTTAAGGATTTTACGAGTAGAAGTAAAACAGATAGAGACATACGTTAGCTTATAATGGCTTCTTCAATCGAAACAGCCAACCCTTTTCCATGAGAGAAGAGGAAGAATAATAAAAAAGAAAGGCGCTCCAAACTGTAAAAAGTCTAAAGATGAGGCTATTGCTCAGAATCCATGATGAAAAATGATGGAAGGAAGGTTTAGAGTTTTAAAATCCCATCAACAATGTCATTAGTGATGGAGCACAGGTTCAAACTGGGAAGGAAATTGTCTGTGTGCTTTCCAAAGAAACCATCCTGGCATTTGCCTTAAATGATTTAGAGAAATCATGGATAACCTAAATGTGGATGGCCAGATTTGATTTGTCATATCCCCGAATGCAAGTCCAGTGTGCTAACTACAGCGCCACTTTGCTTGGACAGAGATGAGGAAATACACAATAGTAGAATTAACCTTTTTCCTTGAATTCTTTAAGAACACTCACTCACTCACTCACTCACTCATGTATCATATTATATAACTCCTACCATTACAAAAAACATTTAGATGTATTCAGAAGTTCAGTGACTGAGAGAGCTGGCTACAACAAATTGAACCCATGTATTTCAATATAAACAAGAGTTAAATGATTTCTACTGATATTACTAATAAGCAGTAAAAAATTTACTAATGACCTGGTAAGCACAATGGACTTTAATACAACCATTTCTTTGTAGGGTCACTTGCAAATACAGATATTTGTTCCAGCTTCCACTGATTATGTTTATATTGAGGAGTTCCTCATCCCTACTACCTTTTTAGCTGCAGCAGCAAATGACACTACAAATATTGCTGCTTTAGAAGCTTGATGGGTGTTTTCTGCTTTGGCCATTATATATTTTTTTTACCATAAAGGTAAAACAATTGGCAAATCCTAGTATTAACCAATGAAACTTAAGATTTGCCATTATGGTGTGGTAAAAGTCCAAAATTTCTCATTATATACATAGATTTCAAACTTTTACCAAGAAACATCGGTAAATCTTAGGATTTACAAATGCAAACTGGTGAAAGCTGGATCGAAGACTCCTGCTTCCGTCATGCAGGTTCAGACAAGTTTCACTGTTGCCAATTTTTTGTTCAGATAAGTTTCTTTGTTGGCAATTATGAGTTCTCAGTCCACTCACTGCTGTGTAGTATCAATCAGTGTCAAGCATTGTGCATATGGTCACCTTTGCTACTCATTTTAGTGGTGTTTCTTGTTTCTTCTGCAGCTTTGCATCAAAATGAGTGATGTTATGCACAACAGATTTTACGAACTTTTAAGTGAATCAGTGAATAAGAAGAAGGACAACAATTTTTATGTAACTGCTGAGCAATATAATATTCTGTTAAGTGAAGTGAAAAATACAAAAACCGTTTCCAATAAAAAATCTGGTCACTACAGACGTTTGAAGCGATATGATGTTCTCAACATCGGAGGTAAAGAGAAACTCATAGCACCGGTGCCTGCTGGAAAAGATGAAATTCGTTATTATGTTTGTTTCGATGAACTGTTTAATGTACTACATAAGACCTACATTGCTATAGGCCATGCATGCTGAACACGGGTGATTGCAGAACTGAATCATAAGTACAGGAATCTGACTGTTGAATAAATCATTACTTATTTGAGATTATGTGAACCATGTCAAAAAAAAAGCAAAAAACATTGAAAAGGGGTGTTGTAGTGAAACCTGTCACATACAGTGAAATGAATTCACAATGCTAAATTGACTTAATTGATATTCAGGCAAACGCAAACAATAATTCGAAGTTCATACTTGTATACCAAGATCATTTGACACAATTTGTTATCCTCAGCACAGAAATTTTGAATAGGGCTGATGAAGTAGCATATCATTTTTTGGACATTTTTACCAGCTTTGGTGCCCCAAGTATCATTGATTCTGGTAATGGTAGAGAGTTTTAAGCAAGTCATTCAAAGTTTATGTGGGTTGTGGAGTGATATAAAGACAGTCCACGGGAAGCCGGGCACAGTCAGTCTCAGGGATAAGTCGAAGGACCAAATCATGATAGCGAAAATGTTATCAACTTGGACAGAGACAAATGAAACTTCAAAATGGTCTGAACGGCTGAGGTTTGTGCAAGCAGTCGAGAATAGGCCTTATCATGAAGGCACCAGATGTTCACCATATGAAGCCATGTTTGGGGTTCCAATGAAAATGGGCATTGCAACTTCAGTTGTTCCACATGATTTAATAAAAAATACAAACACTGAAGAAGAGTTGGAAACAATGTTAAACAGCACTTCCACTGACTCGCAGGAAATTGAAAATGACGGCCAAGGAATTGATGCCAGTGAATCAAGTACTGGAACCAAAGGAACAGAGGTAGAAAGTGCGGCTGCAGCAAGTGAGGAAGCACCAAGAGACACAGGATTTGACAACAGTTAACAATGAGACACTAAAACCAGCTGGTGGCTGTGACGAGACACTGACAACTTCCAACAGTGTTAATAACATGAAAGGGATCCGAGAAGCTGCCAAAGAAGGTCTTCAGTTGCAGGCAAAAGAAATGAAAGCAGCCTCATGTAACAAAATTCCAAAACCTTCAGTTGGGCAGAATGTGAGAAGGGCAAAAATTGACACAAAATCTATAATAGCAGTAGCGATAAATATTCAGGATGACAAATTTTATCAACTTGGTACCAAAGCTGGTAAACTGAAGTCATTGTACACTAGGAACCAATTTACATAGTGCAAGGAAAATTTTATCAACGTCAAAGAGGTAGCAAGAGAATAAATTAGTCTACGGGAAGTGGTTGCCAAACAATCTTTTGTTCGAGCAAGGGTTCAAAAAGTGCAATTGCTTAAAAAGTGTTCAACTAAAAAATGCCTGTGTAAATAGTCTTCCATACTATGTAATTCGAAACGCCATAATAGTCAGCCTTGTTGTAACAAAAATTAACTTTCACAAGGTAACATATTTAACATTTTTCACTAATATGGAATATGGCTCATTATAATCACACTGGAATTCAAGAATGTTTAAAATACATAAATTTACAATAAATACAAACTATTTCAATAAATTGCTAAGTTAATTTTTTAACGAACACGGCTTTAGCAGTTGGTATGGATGCATCCTAAGATTTACCAACAGCTCTTGGTAAAAGCTAGAAATCTATGTATCAGACTTTTACCACACCGTGATGGTAAGTCTTCGATTTCACCAGTTAATTCTAGGATTTACCAATCATCTGACTTTTATAGTAACATATACAGGATGTATCAAAAAGGATGGCGCAAACTTACACGGCTGAAAGTACACGATAGTAGAAGCACATATGTTAAGTAAACACGAGCTCTAAAACGCATACCTGTTCATCTTCAGTTCTTTGGAACACAACTCTTCTAATGAACAAGTGCTCATAACTTTTAAGGTATGCATTTTAGAGCTCATGTTTACTGGACATTTTTTCTTGTTTTCCACTTCCCAAAATATAGAAAGCAAAGAGCTCGCAGTAGAAGAGATTTGTTTCACAATATTGGAAATCAAGAATATCTTATAGATCTTAGGTTATGCGTTTTAGACCCATGTTTACTTGACATTTGTCCTTTTATTATCGTGTACTTTCAGTTGTGTAAGTTTTAACCATCCTTTTTGATACATACTGTATATAAAAAATCCAGATCCATCTCATCACTACAGAATATTTTCAATCGTCAAGATAGTGACACATCTTACCTCAAGTGCAAATGGAAAGGACACAAAAATCTATGAAAAATTACACTCACTTCATTACTTCAATGTTTGGATTGTCTTCTCCTGCAAAGTACGGATTTCCCCGATCAGTGCGGACAACATCTTTCTCTACAATACACTGTATATTCCGCCAAAAATTCTCTTGGCTTACTGGGTCCATTTCATTTCTTCTACGACTGGAATTTAAAACAAATGTGAAGACTCCATAAAGGTTACGCAACAAAATCTACACAAAAGTACAGCAGTAAAAACAAGATGACAGACACACACACACGCACGCACGCACGCACGCACACACACACACACACACACACACACACACACACACACATTCAAAATGCAAAATGTAGTTCAATTTCTAGCAATTGTATATGTAATGTCTCCCTAGTTCTTCATGAATGTCAGTGACCTTGTCATAAAAACTATCTTATGCACTCTGCCAGTTCTCACATATCCAGCCCTACTCCTCCTGAAGCATATATAATCCTGGGAAGGGTAGTCTACAAATATGACCTATAAAGTGGTCTGTGAGCTTTGTCTTGCATTTTATATTAGTATGGCCGTAAGGTATCAGTCACAATCAATGACAAGAAGTGTTTACACTTTTGATAGGAAATACCCTGTTGCAGGGCATGACGTAGGATGTTAGAAGAGTGATCCTGGTATGTGTTTCAATTGTAGTGACCTGTTCTGAAATTTTATCCTCACGTATGTAGAGTGACACAAAAACATTACATGTAGTGGCAGTTTCAAGCTATAATGATGTAGTTGTTCTCTGGTTTACTTTCTGTTGGTTATTCCATACTTTACATTGTGCATACATTCATATAAGTGTAGATCTAAGCTGTTATCAAGTATATGTGAGAATAAATATCTTGTTTTCCCTGTTACTCTCATATTTAGTGACCCCAAGTGACTATGAAAAGTCCACACCACACCGGCTTCAGTGTTTCGTGCAGTTTTGCAACACTCATGCTTGTAACTTTCGTGCAAGCCATGCCGCACACATTACCACATGAGAATGAACAACTCACCAGCCACAATTGAACCGGCAGCCAGCGGTACAATTAACAGAGTGACAATCAAACCCTCACCATTCTGTCAACATAATCCTCTATTATGTTTTGTCCAACTAGTAAGTCAGTTTGTCCTCGCACAAATATCGGTGGATGAGACTAAGTACAGATATGTGGTTGAAGTGCTCACTGAGGATCTACCAGCAGAAGTCCAAGATATTCCAGCCATGCCACCGGATACAGAATGGTGTGCATCGATTAAAAATACATTGATAACACACTTGTTTCAATCAGAAGGAAATTGACTAGAGAAGCTTTTGCTCACTGAGGAGCTCATAGATTGCACTCTGCATCTACATCTACATCTACATCCATACTCCGCAAGCCAGCTGACGGTGTGTGGCGGAGGGTACCTTGAGTACCTCTATCGGTTCTCCCTTCTATTCCAGTCTCGTATGGTTCGTGGAAAGAAGGATTGTCGGTGTGCCTCTGTGTGGGCTCTAATCTCTCTGATTTTATCCTAATGGTCTCTTCACGAGATATACATAGGAGGGAGCAATATACTGCTTGACTCCTCGGTGAAGGTATGTTCTCGAAACTTCAACAAAAGCCCGTACCGAGCTACTCTCCTGCAGAGTCTTACGCTGGAGTTTATCTATCATCTCCGTAACGCTTTTGTGATTACTAAATGATCCTGTAACGAAGCGCGCTGCTCTCCGTTGGATCTTCTCTATCTGGTACGGATCCCACACTGCTGAGCAGTATTCAAGCAGTGGGCGAACAAGCGTACTGTAACCTACTTCCTTTGTTTTCCGATTGCATTTCCTTAGGATTCTTCCAATGAATCTCAGTCTGGCATCTGCTTTACCGACGATCAACTTTATATTATCATTCCATTTTAAATCACTCTTAATGTGTACTCCCAAATAATTTATGGAATTAACTGCTTCCAGTTGCTGACCTGCTATATTGTATAAATGATAAGGGATCTTTCTTTCTATGTATTCGCAGCACATTACATTTGTCTACATTGAGATTCAATTGCCATTCTCTGCACCATGCGTCAATTTGCTGCAGATCCTCCTGCATTTCAGTACAATTTTCCATTGTACAACCTCTCGATATACCACAGCATCATCTGAAAAAAGCCTCAGTGAACTTCCGATGTCATCCACAAGGTCATTTATGTATATTATGAATAGCAACGGTCCTATGACACTCCCCTGCACACACCTGAAATCACCCTTACTTCGGAAGACTTCTCTCCATTGAGAATGACATGCTGTGTTCTGTTATCTACAAACTCTTCAATCCAATCACACAATTGGTCTGATAGTCCATATGCTCTTACTTTGTTCATTAAACGACTGTGGGGAACTGTATCGAACGCCTTGCGGAAGTCAAGAAACACGGCATCTACCTGGGAACCCATGGACGAATAGCGCGAGCTGGGTTTCACACGATCGTCTTTTTCGAAACCCATGCTGATTCCTACAGAGTAGATTTCTAGTCTCCAGAAAAGTCATTATACTCGAACATAATACGTGTTCCAAAATTCTACAACTGATCGACGTTAGAGATATAGGTCTATAGTTCTGCACATCTGTTCAATGACCCTTCTTGAAAACAGGGATGACCTGTGCCCTTTTCCAATCCTTTGGAACGCTACACTCTTCTAGAGACCTACGGTAGACCGCTGCAAGAAGGGGGCAAGTTCCTTCGCGTACTCTGTGTAAAATCGAACTGGTATCTCATCAGGTCCAGCAGCCTTTCCTCTTTTGAGCGATTTTAATTGTTTCTCTATCCCTCTGTCGTCTATTTTGATATCTACCATTTTGTCATCTGTGCGACAATCTAGAGGAGGAACTACAGTGCATTCTTCCTCTGTGAAACAGCTTTGGAAAAAGACATTTAGTATTTCGGCCTTTAGTTCGTCATCCTCTGTTTCAGTACCATTTTGGTCACAGAGTGTCCGGATATTTTGTTTTGATGCACCTACCTCTTTGACATAAGACCAATCACAATCTCTAAGACATTTATGCACATTGGCAAGCAACACTGTAAGTGATGGTGCGCTATGGAATATGTGGTCATCCCAATGGCAAGCAGATACCCAAAAGGTTCTCACAGTGTGTGCGGGTGATTTAAAGGCACTGGCACAAACTGCTGACAGGACAGCTGAAATGTATCCGGCATGAAGTGTCTCAGTATTGATGCCACGACAACAAGATGTGACCACGGTGACGGTAGCCTCCCTGC
The DNA here is from genome assembly GCF_021461395.2 of Schistocerca americana. Classification (NCBI taxonomy): domain Eukaryota; kingdom Metazoa; phylum Arthropoda; class Insecta; order Orthoptera; family Acrididae; genus Schistocerca; species Schistocerca americana. The sequence continues at coordinate 273,489,750 of NC_060120.1, read as the reverse complement.
AATCGCTAATGGCAGGACTGACCACATAGGTAGATGCATTAAAAATAATGCACAACTGTCAACAGCTATGACACTCACAGTCATGAGGTCATAATTAATCAGCATCTGCACAGAACCTATGTTGAACCACAGGAAGTTTAGTAATGATTCCCGAAAGTGTACGCCATCTTGCAAGTGGAAGCATGAATCAGACACCGCAGCAGCGACAACAACTTCTATGATAAACACGTGCTGACTTTTTGTGACGGACCACGATAAAAAACTACAGTACCTGGCTGATACAGGAGCAGAAGTGTCAGAAGATCCGACAAAGCACCTACCACACCGAAGCTTTGGCGATTGCTCTCTATTCACCACTAATGACTCCAAGGTTAGAATGTTTGGTTGAGTAACATAATTCCTTAACCTCAGGCTATGCCGTGTGTTTGAGTGGCAATTTACAGTGGCAGATATATCACAGCCTCTTATCAGAGCAGATTTTTCTTCCTTCTATGACTTACTGCCAGATCTGCGATTTCAGCAATTAATAGATTTCACTACTAAACTGCATACACCAGGGAAAGCGTCACTCCACTAGTGGTACGCACAGTCACAGGTGATACACTGGACATATGGTTATTGAATGGATACCCTGAGATCACTCAGCAATTGCCTACTCTCCCACTTGTCAAGCACACAACCATTCACCACATTTTGACCATGCCAAGGCTGCCAATTAATGCTCGGCCCAGGCGTTTGATGCCTAAAGAGCTAAAAGTGGTAAAACAGGAATTGTGGAGCATGCTATCACAAGGTGTCTGCAGAGTTCCTAGTAGCAGCTCGGCAGCCCCGATTCACATCGTGTCTAAAAAGAATGGATGGCGCCACTGCAGTGACTACTGCCAACTAAATGCAAGGATCATCCCAGACTTGTACCTAGTCCCACACAGAGAAGACTTTTCTCCAAATGTTCATGGTAAGATGATATTTCCTACCACTGACCTAGTCTGAGCACAGTCTCAGATCCCAGTCGCTAAGAAAAAACATTCCCAAAACAGCACTGATGATGCCATTCAGCCTATCTGACCTCACCATGACGCCACTCAGACTGTGTATTGCAGCTCAGACTTCCAGTGCTTAATGGATGAGGTGACAAAAGATTTACATTTTTGCTAAGCATACGTAGATGATATGTTGGGGATTTTCACATTGGAAGTAAAACACTTACAGCTTCTGACATATGTTCGACACTCTATGCACACAGGGACTAGTAATTAACCCTGCCAAGTGTGTTTTTTGGTGAGAAAGAGGTGCTCTTTCTATGATATTTGGTGAATTCACAGGGTATTTAGCCACCACAAAAAAGTAGAGGCCATATGCAAATACCCCTAGCCTATCACAGTCAGAGAACTATGACGGTTCCTAGGAGTAGTAAATTTCTACCAATGGTTCATTCACAAACAGGCACCGATGACTGTACCACTGAACGAACCACGTAAGGGTGCATCGAAGACTAACTACGCAGTGCATTGGACTAGCGAGGCAGACAACATGTTTCCGGCTGTGAAAACAGCTATACCAGAGGCCGCCCTATTAGCACACCTTGTCATGGCACACTTGCGCTCATGGTTGATGTTTCATCCACTGTCATTGGTGCTGCCTTTAAGTTAAAGCTGTAAAAAGCACTGAATAAGCAGTTGTGATGACCAGCATTGTCTATGTGGAAGGGAAGTTACATATTCTAGCTGGTGCACTTCTTCATGTAGAAACAGTGACTGTGGTAGCAGATGATACCCCACATGTGGCAGCAATGACAAATGCCTTTGATTATGATGCCCTCATGCATGCATAACAACGTGATATTGAGTTGCATGATTTATTGCAACAATCCAAAGAACTGAAGTTACAGCTCATGTGATGTAGCAGGAGGAGAGAGACACCCATTTGAGCCACAGCACTTCAGAGCAAAAGCTAGAGCATCAATGCACAATCTGGCACACCTGGGAATAAGGTGCACTGTCATGTTAGTCATACAGAACTTTTGTATGGGCAGATACGCACACAGACTGCAGAACATCTGTAAAGCGTTGCGGGCGTACCAGAGAAATAAAATCACGCGGCATGTCAAGGCACTGTTAGGTGCATTTCTTTCGCCAAACCAGTATTTTGGACATGGTGCACCAACATCATAGGCCCACTCACAGCATCGGAGTACAGTTATTGTCTCGCGGTGCTAGAAAGGTTCAACAAGTGGCCTGAGGAATTTCCAATGAAGGACTTCACGGCAGAAACTGTAGCGCAAACCTTTTTTAATGGCTGGATGGCCTAGTCTGGAGTCCTGCTGAAAATTACCTCTGGTCAAGGATTGTAATTTGAAGCCTATGTCTTCAGAGCATTGGCCATGTTATTAGGTACATAGTGCATGTGTACCACAGTGTCAGTACACTGTTAACTTCAAATCATTTCTTGCACTTTGAACTTCTCCTACCATCCCTTCCAGCATTGTGTGTCTTTTCTTAATCATGTTCCTTTTTGTTCCCCCTACAGAAGAACTCTTTTAAAAAATTCCCCTGAAAATTGAGGTTCAACTATGTTTCTAAATGTATGTATTTCTCAGAACTGCTCCATATCTTCCTGTTTTGACGAATGGATGCCTAGGCATTATGAAAGGAAGTTTGATGTGGAAAGGGTGGAAGGAGTCAAAGTGGAGGTAATGTTAGTTAATGGTTGGCTTGATATTGACTGAGGATTGGGCATGAGATTCAATGACACACAGGTCAATTCCAAGGAAGGTGGCTCTGGATGTGACCATCTGAATCTGAGATGGGGAAAGGAGTTAAGCTCCTGCAGGAAGTGAAAGAGTTGCTGTTCACTGTGAGGTCATGTCACAAAGGCTTCATTGATAAAGCTAACTACAAAGCTAAGTTGTTGCCAATCATTCTGTCTTAAAATTGCTGCTATTTGTCAGTAACGGATAAATTTATTATTATTTCTGTAAGTTAAGTGGGCAGAACAGAAAGAAAGAAAGAGAGAGAGAGAGAGAGAGAGAGAGAGAGAGAGAGAGAGAGAGAGAGAGAGAGTGATTAATGCTTGAACTAATTGCAAAAGTGAGCCATATAGTCATATATGATAAATGTTCTGTTCCAAAAACGAGTTTCTACAACCATCAATGTCTCATATTATGCGCAGTGTGCAATGAGTGATGAGACAAATGCATTTCATGCTATACCTATGCATATCTATGTGAGTAAATACAACTGTTTACCATACAGCCATAACACTGAGTAAAGAAGAGGTGAAGAGAGGGAAGCAATTTGCAAGGGCTAGGAGGAGGGGCAGAGGTCAAGATAACGAAGATTTAAACATATTGTCCACAAAGACCCCCTACTTCTTTCTTGATGACCAAGCACAAGTAATTAGGAAAATTTTCTTCTCCACTCAGACTATGCTTCTGTTCAGGGTGTGAGTTGCTCAGTTAACTACCACAGAGATACATTCTCAAGAGGCAGACAAATGTATGTGTGCAGACCCTTGTAACTCATGAAACGAATCACAGTCAGGTGAACTGGGACCTAAACTATAGGGTATGTGAAATAATCACTGTTTCACAACAGATTAATCACTGGCATTTGTAGATGACGTCATGTATTGTTGCACAAAATAAGTATATTACTTCACAGCAGTTGAGGGCTGTTATGATCAAATTTTCCACCCAATTTGCATTAATACACTTCAGGCACACTTTCTTCATATGACATTAGAGCTAACATGATGAGCCCATGGCAATAAGAAGTTTTATAAAGCATTATTTCTTTTACACAGGACCTAATGAGAAAATTCTTGTTTTTAATAAGAACATAATTGGTTACTTGATTAACATTTCAACTCTGGTTCAAAGTTTTTCAAAAAATCTTTCATTAATGCTGGTAAATTGCTACCTGATTTTTAACACAAAAACCAAGCAAAAGCACTACATCTCTTACAACCTGGGCACTAGCATAACAACAAAGACCATAATAAAATCAAAAGAAGAGTGAAAGGCAGTAACACAAACACCCAACCTATATTTAGAATCTAGTGACCTTTCAGATTTGCCACATGTTTTTCATGTAAGCTCAGTCTTACATAGCCAAGTGTCCGACAAAAAAATTGAATCAATCTCCTGTTGTTGTTGTGGTCTACAGTCCAGAGACTGGTTTGATGCAGCCTTACATGTTTACTCTGTCCTGTGCAAACCTCTTCACCTCCAAGTACCTACTGCAACCTACATTCTTCTGAATCAGCTTAATGTATGCATCTATTGGTCCCCTCTATGATTTTTACCCTCTATGCTGCCCTCCAATACTAAATTGGTGATACCTTGATGCCTCAGAACATGTCCAACCTACCGATCCCTTCTTCTAGTCAAGTTTTGCCACAAATTCCTCTTCTCTCCAATTTTATTCAGTATCTCCTCATTGGTTACATGATCTACTCATCTAATCTTCAGCATTCTTCTGTAGCATGACATTTTGAAAGCTTTTATTCACTTCTTGTTTAAACTATTTATTGTCCATGTTTCACTTCCACACATGGCTGCACTCCATACAAATACTTTCAGAATAGACTTCTTGACACTTAAATCTATACTCAATGTTAACAAATTTTTCTTCAGAAACGCTTTCCTTGCCATTGTCAGTCTACATTTTATATCCTCTCTACTTTGACCATCATCAGTTATTTTGCTCCCCAAATAGCAAAACTTTAAGTGTCTCATTTCCTAACCTAATTCCCTAAGCATCACCTGATTTAATTCTATTATATTCCATTATCCTCAGTTTTCTTTTGTTGATGTTCATCTTATATCCTCCTTTCAAGACTCTGTCCATTACGTTTAATTGCTCTTCCAGGTCCTTTGCTGTCTCTGACAGAATTAAAATGTCATCATCAGTAAACCACAAAGTTTTTATCTCCTCTCCATGGATTTTAATTCCTACTCCAAATTTTTCTTTTGTTTCATTTACTGCTTGCTCAATATATAGATTGAGTAACATCAGGGATAGGCTACAACCCTGTCTCACTCCATTCTCAACCACTGCTTCTCTTTCATGCCCCTCACAACCCTTGTAATACCCATCTGGCTTCTGTACAAATTGTAAATAGCCTTTCGCTCCCTGTATTTGACTCTTGCCACTTTCTGAATTTGAAAGACAGCATTCCAGTCAACATTGTCAAAAGCTTTCTCTAAGTCTACAAATGTTAGACATGTAGGTTTTGCCTTTCCTTACTCTGTCTTTTAAGATACTCCAACACATATAACTGCAAACTCCTGTACTCAAATAGATCACATCTTCACAAATTTAAGGGACTTTCAGTACAAAAGTGAAGTTATAGAAACAGCCCTGTCAGACCATGATGCAATAAAAATATGTCTAAATTATATCACCACAAATGAAACACACACAAAAAATATGAAAAAAAGAAGCTTAAATGAACAAAACTGAACAGCCCTTAGGATAAAACTTGAAAAAGAAGGATGGGAAATACTGGAAGAAAATTCTCCATCAGTGGATCATAAAGTGACTCATTTTATTGAACACTTTCCTACCATCTCAATATTACATGCCCAGTAATAAAAACTAAAGCCAAAACCACAAAGAAAAAGAAAAAATGGATAACAAAAGGCATTTTGGTCTCTAGGAACAAGATAAAAATGAAGCACAGAATATATAAAACTAGCATTGATGAAAACTTTAAAGAGTACTATACAAAATACAAAAGAATGTATGCTAAAGTACTGCAAGCAGCCAAAAGACTAGAAGCAAAAAAGTATATAAATACTGCTGCTAATAAAAGCAAGGCTTGCTGGTCTATTATAAACACAAGTTGCAAATTTTGCAAAAACAGACATAATGTCTATTGGGATAACAGCAATCAGTGATTTTATGTTACTTTAAATCCGTCTTGATTGCAAATTTTTTTTTATTATTCATATGACCGGTTTCGGTTCATTCAGAACCATCTTCAGATCTGATATTTAAGTTACAGGAGTAACCCGTCCAATTCAGCAACTTTCACATGCTACGTCAAAATATCAGATCTGAAGATGGTTCTGAATGAACCGAAACCGGTCATATGAATAATAAAAAAAATTTGCAATCAAGACGGATTTAAAGTAACACAAGTTGCAAACCCTCCAATTCACAGGAACACAGCAAAATACAGTTCATGATCAGCAAAAAATTATACCTGAACAGAATAAAATCATAAATCTCTTCAATGACTACTTTGCCACAGTAGGCCAAAAACTAAAAGAAAAAAACAAATAACAAAAAACACAGTAACACCTGGAAAACATTTATTAATCCCCAGGGAAAAACATTGGCACTTTTCCCAGTGACAGAAGAAAAAACATTTAAGGTAATAAAAAACCTAAAACAAACAAAGTCATGTGGAATTGACAGAATATGAAGTATAGAAATTAAACACTTTATGCAGGAACTCAAGAAAGCTCTTACACATCTAATCAATTCATCATTCCTGGAAGGAACTTTTCCAAAGTGCTTAAAGACAGCACTGATAAAACCAATACATAAAAAGGGGAATGAATACAATCCAGAGAATTATAGGCCTATAGCTCTTTTACCAGTCATATCAAAAATATTTGAACGAGCTTATGCACAGAGACCCGTTGCTTTTCTCATGAAATATGAAATAATCAACAAGAATCAGTTTGGCTTCCAGAAAGATAAATGCACCATAGATGCAGCAATAGATCTCATTGAAAATGTCATAACAAACTTGGACTCTAAAAATAAATGTGTAGGAGTATTTACGGATCTAACAAAGGCATTCGAATGTGTAGACCACAAATCTTTAGCAGAAATATTAGGAGTATATGGCACAAGAGGAAATACAGGAGACTGGATTCTCTCATACCTGACAAACAGGAGCCAATATACTGAAATTACAAAAACTACTGGCGAAAAAATAAGATCTAAAGCAAGAATTTTACACATCTCTGTGCCAGAAGGCTCCATTCTTGGCCCAATACTCTTCATTTTGTACACAAATCACATCCCAAATATGATTAGGTATGGTAGTATAGTTACCTATGCAGATGACACAACTCTTCTGTTCATGGATAAAGACACAGAAAAGCTAGAAATAAAAGGCAATGTAGAAGTAAATAATGCCATCCAAAGATTTACTTAATTAAACCTGCACAACAATATTACTAAAACACTTTGTGTAAACTTCAGACTTTGAAACTTTCACAGTGAAGATATCAATCTATGCATAGATGAGTGCATAGCAGAGAACACCAAATATACAAAATTCCTTGGGATAATTATCGATGAAAATGTAAACTGGGGTAAGCATATAGAATATTTAAGGGGGGAAACTCAGTGCAAACCTATATGCGCTGCACAAACTCAGCTACCTAAAAGATACAGGCATTATGAAAACAATATACTATGCATTAATTCATACGACATTAAGTTACGGCATAACTTCGTGGGGAGGTACCTCGAAAACAAACATTAATAAAATATTTAAATTACAAAAAAGAGCCATAAGAATAGTAGCCAACCTTAAATGGAAAGATTCATGTAAACCAGCATTTAACAAAATACTAAAATACTAACATTACCCAGTATATACCTATACGAATCCCTCTGTTGGACAAAATTCAAATATTCTCCTGATACTAGAGATAACAACACACAACACAGCCATGACACAAGAAAAAAAAACCAATCATACACTGGACCAAAAGCCCTTGAAAAACTCCCTTCATTCTTGAGAGAAAAAAACAATAAAAATATTTTCAAAATATGTCTCAAAAATTTTCTAATAGAAAGCTGTTATTACAGTGTAAATTAATTTATGTACACTACAGTTCAAAACAATTGCAATACCATTATTGTATCAAAAGAAGAATTGTACAAAACCTAATTTAATATGAAACAGCCCTAGAGTAAAATTATATTTTTAGTAAACAGTAGACAGTAAATGCTATGTACCTGTCGGTGCATGAAATTAAAATATATCTTGATCCATACAGTGTACTTTCTCACAGGATAAATAAATAAATAAAGATAAGACATAGGGTCAAAATTGCCTCAAGTGTTCCAGCATTTCTACAGAATCCCAACTGAGCTTCCCCTAGGTCAGCTTCTACCAGTTTTGCCATTCGTCTGTAAAGAATTCGTGTTACTATTTTGCAGCTGTGACTTATTAAACTGATATTTCGGTAATTTTCACACCTGTCAACACCTGCTTTCTTTGGAAGTGGAATTATTATATTCTTCTTGAAGCCTGAGGGTATTTAGCTGTCTCATACATCTTGCTCACCAGATGGTAGTGTTTTGTCAGGGCTGGTTCTCCCAAGGCTATCTGTAGCTCTAACAGAATGTTGTCTACTCCCGGGGCATTCTTTCGACTTAGGTCTTTCAGTGCTCTGTCAAACTCTTCATGCAGTATCATATCTCCCATTTAATCTTCATCTACATCCTCTTTGATTACCATAATATTACCCTCAAGTACATCGCCCTCGTATAGACCCTCTATATACTGTACTCCCATATTTCTGCTTTCCCTTCTTTGCTTAGAACTGGTTTTCCATCTGAGATTTTCACATTCATGCAAGTGGCTCTCTTTTCTCCTAAGGTCTCTCTAATTTTCCTATAGGCAGTGTCTATCTTACCCCTAGTTATACATGCCTCTACATCCTTACATTTGTCCTCTAGCCATCCCTGCTTAGCCATTTTGCACTTCCTGCCGATTTCATTTTTGAGACGTTTGTATTCCTATTTGCCTGCTTCATTTACTGCATTTTTATGTTTTCTCCTTTCATCAATTAAATTCAATATCTCTTCTGTTACCCAAGGATTTCTACTAACCCTTGTCTTTTTAACTACTTGATCCTCTGTTGCCTTCACTATTTCATCTCTCAAAGCTACCCATTATTCTTCTACTGAATTTCTTTTCCCCGTTCTTGTCAATTGTTTCCTAATGCTCTTTCTGTAACTCTCCATAACCGTTGGTTCTTTCAGTTTATCCTGGTCCCATCTCCTTACATTCCCAACTTTTTGCAGTTTCATCATTTTTGTGGTCAGAGTCCACATCTTCCCCTGGAAATGCCTTACAATTTAAAACCTGGTTACTAAATCTGTGTCTTACCATTATATAACCTATCTGAAACCTTCCAGTGTCTCCAGGCCTCTCCCATGTATACAATCTTCTTTCATGATTCTTAAACCAAATGTTAGCTATGATTAAATTATGCTCTGCGCAATATTCTACCAGGCGGCTTCCTCTTTCATTCCTTACCTCCATTCCGTATTCACCTACTAATTTTCCTTCTCTTCCTTTTCCTAATACCAAATTCAAGTCCCCCACGATTATTAAATTTTTGTATCGTTTCACTATCCGAATAATTTCTTTTATCTCACCAAACATTTCTTCAATCTCTTCGTCATCTGCGGAGCTAACTGGCATATAAACGTGTACTACTGCAGTCGGCTAGGGTTTTGTGTCTATCTTGGGTACAATAATGCGTTCACTGTGCTGTTCGTAGTAGCATACCTACACTCCTATTTTCTTATTCATTATTAAACCTAATCCTGCATTACCCCTATCTGATTTTGTATTTATAGCCCTGTAGTCACCTGACCAGAAGTATTGTTCCTCCTGCCACCGAACTTCACTAATTCCCACTACATCTTAACTTTAACCTATCCATTTCCCTTTTTAAATTTTCTGACCTCCTGCCCAATTAACAGATATGACATTCCACACTCTGATCCATTGAAAGCCTGTTTTCGTTCTCCTGAAAACTATGTCCTTCTGAGTAGTCCCCGCCCGGAGATCTGAATGGAGGATTATTTTACTTCCGGAATATTTTGCACAAGAGGATGCTTCCATCATTTAATCCTACAGCAAAGCTGCAAGCCCTCGGGAAAAATTATGGCTGTAGTTTCCCCTTGCTTTCAGCCGTTCGTAGTACCAGCACAGCAAGGCCATTTTGGTTAATGTTACAATGCCAGATCAGTCAATCATCCAGACTATTGCCCCTGCAACTACTGAAAGGCTGCTGCCCCTCTTCAGGAACCACACGTTTGTCTGGCCTCTCAACAGATACCCCTCCGTTATAGTTCCACCTTCGGTACAGCTATCTGTATCGCTGAGGCACGCAGGTCTCCCCACCAACGGCAAAGTCCCTGGTTCATAAGGGGACCAATCTCCTATTATCCAATCAAATCTTTACTGGAACCAATAATGTACAGGGTTATTACAAATGATTGAAGCGATTTCACAGCTCTACAATAACTTTATTATTTGAGATATTTTCACAATGCTTTGCACACACATACAAAAACTCAAGAAGTTTTTTTAGGCATTCACAAACGTTCGATATGTGCCCCTTTAGTGATTCGGCAGACATCAAGCCGATAATCAAGTTCCTCCCACACTCGGTGCAGCATGTCCCCATCAATGAGTTCGAAAGCATCGTTGATGTGAGCTCACAGATCTGGCACTTTTCTTGGTAGAGGAGGTTTAAACACTGAATCTTTCACATAACCCCACAGAAAGAAATCGCATGGGGTTAAGTCGGGAGAGCGTGGAGGACATGACATGAATTGCTGATCATGATATTAACCACGACCGGTCCATTGGTTTTCCAATCTTCTGTTTAAGAAATGCCGAACATCATGATGGAAGTGCGGTGGAGCACCATCCTGTTGAAAGATGAAGTCGGCGCTGTCGGTCTCCAGTTGTGGCATGAGCCAATTTTCCAGCATGTCCAGATACACGTGTCCTGTAACGTTTTTTTCGCAGAAGAAAAAGGGGCCGTAAACTTTAAACCGTGAGATTGCACAAAACACGTTAACTTTTGGTGAATTGCGAATTTGCTGCACGAATGCGTGAGGATTCTCTACCGCCCAGATTCGCACATTGTGTCTGTTCACTTCACCATTAAGAAAAAATGTTGCTTCATCACTGAAAACAAGTTTCGCACTGAACGCATCCTCTTCCATGAGCTGTTGCAACCGCGCCAAAAATTCAAAGTGTTTGACTTTGTCATCGGGTGTCAGGGCTTGTAGCAATTGTAAACGGTAAGGCTTCTGCTTTAACCTTTTCCGTAAGATTTTCCAAACCATCGGCTGTGGTACGTTTAGCTCCCTGCTTGCTTTATTCGTCGACTTCCGCGGGCTACACATGAAACTTGCCCACACGCGTTCAACCGTTTCTTCGCTCACTGCAGGCCGACCCGTTGATTTCCCCTTACAGAGGCATCCAGAAGCTTTAAACTGCGCATACCATCGCCGAATGGAGTTAACAGTTGGTGGATCTTTGTTGAACTTCGTCCTGAAGTGTCGTTGGACTGTTATGACTGACTGATGTGAGTGCATTTCAAGCACGACATACGCTTTCTCGGCTCCTGTCGCCATTTTGTCTCACTGCGCTCTCGAGCGCTCTGGCGGCAGAAACCTGAAGTGCGGCTTCAACCGAACAAAACTTTATGAGTTTTTCTACATATCTGTAGTGTGTTGTGACCATATGTCAATGAATGGAGCTACAGTGAATTTATGAAATCGCTTCAATCATTTGTAATAGCCCTGTATAAAGTTTTGAGATTATTGAAACACTAACGTTATCTCATGGTATTCCTGCCTGCGGATGGCAATAATCTGAGCCCTTTCTTCATGTGTGCTCTGATAAGAATAACAGTGAAGCAGGAATGGCCACACTGTGCTTCTCATTTCTGGTTCCAGGCCTCCAAAAAATATACCCTGCAAAGAAAAATGAATCACTATCACAAGACAAGCAACAAATTTGCAGCCAGAGCTCTAGTTTCGACATAAACTTTTACATATTATAAGGATACATATAACAGATCTTAAATATTAAGTTTTAAAATAATAATAATAATTAGAAGATAACACAATTAAGCTAGTTCCCTTTAAGAACATTCTTAATGGACTTTATGTATACAGACTGAAGTGTTGAGTGAAAATTTGTACCAAGGCTGGGAATCGAATCTGGGCCTCTTGCTTACTGGGTAGGTGCACTACCCACTAAGTCACCTCGGCACACCAGTTCGCACAACTGCATGGATTACCCTGGCTCCCCTCCCTCCTCGATCCAAATACTCACTGCTGTCCCAGTCTACTTTAAATTCCCCCTTACACACAAAATTGTGTCATTTCATTTGTATATGTACTTGCATCTGGGTTTCAGGGTGGATTCCCCATTTACGTTTGATGCTTATGTGCTATTCCAGAACATGGACAGCCTCAAAAATCCTGTTCACGTGTAAGAGGGAACTTAAAGTAGACTGGGGCAGCAATAAAAATTTGGAATGAGGAGTGAAGCATGCCTCGGTAATCCACACAGTTTTGCGAACCGACGTGCCATGATGGCTTAGTGGCTAGCACATCTGCCTAGAAAGCAGGAGATGGGAGTTTGATTCCCGGCCTTGGTACAAAGTTTCACTCACTGCTTCAGTCTATATACATAAAATTATATCTGCATGAGATCAGTAAAGCCTCTGAAACTGTGTCATTTCATTTGTGTTCTTAATGGAAATTAATTATGAAAATTATTTTTATAGTTTTTGAGTGAATAACAAACTCCCAGTATTGTGAAACTCTCTCCTATCCTCAAATGTCATTATTGTTCTTATCTTCAGTCCAGAGACTGGTTTGTCACTCTCCATGCTACTCTATCTTGTGCAAGCCTTTTCCTCTCTGAATAACTACTGCAACCTACATTCTTCGGAATCTGCTTACTGTATTCATCTCTTGGTTTCCCTCCATGATTTATACAGCCCCCCCCCCCACACACACACACTTCCCTCCAACCCTTCAATACTGAACTGGTGATCCCATAATGTCTTGGAATGTGTTATATCAACTGATACCTTCTTCTAATATGAAAAGGATAGACTGCTACTCACTATATACCGAAAATGTTGTCACAGAGATTCACAACATAAATACTGCTAAACAAATAAGGTTTTGGCCAAAAAGCATTCTTTTGAATTAGACAACACACATACAAATACAACTCTCTCATACAGGACCACTGCCCCCCCCCCCCCCCCTCTCTCTCTCTCTCTCTCTCTCTCTGTGGCCTGTCTGTGACTAAACATTTCCACTATGTGGTGAGGTGGTGAGTATCAATCTATCCTTTTTTCATAATGCTGTTATTAATCGATCCTGGATTTTCCATTGTTTGATCGCTTCTTCTAGTCAGGTTGCGCCACAATTTTTTTTTCTCCACAATTCTATTCAGTATCTGATCAGTTACAGGATCTACTGACCAAATCTTCAGAAATGTTCTGTAGCACCACATTTCATAATTTCTAAACTGTTTATCACCCATGTCTCATTTCCATACATGGCTACACCCCATATAAATACTTTCAAAAAAGACTTCCTAACACTTAGATCTATATTCAATGTTTACAAATTTCTCTTTTTCAGAAATGCTTTTCTTGCCATTGCCAGTCTACATTTTTATATCCTCTCCTCTCCGGCCATCATCCATTATTCTGCTACCCAAATACTAAAATCCACTACTACTCTAAGTGTCTCATTTCCTAATCTAATTCCTTCAGTATCACCTGATTTAATTTGACTACATTCAATTATACTTCAAGTTTGGAAGGTAGGACTACTGGCAGAAGTAAAGCTGTGAGTACCGGGCGTGAGTCGTGCTTCGGTAGCTCAGATGGTAGAGCACTTGCCGGCGAAAGGCAAAGGTCCCCAGTTCGAGTCTCGGTCGGGCACACAGTTTTAATCTGCCAGGAAGTTTCAATTATACTTGTTTTGCTTTTCTTGATGTTCATCTTACATCCTTCTTTCACAACACTGTCCATTCTATTCAACTGCTCTTCTGCCTCTGACAGAATTAATGTGTCATCAGCACACTTCAAAGTTTTTTTTTTCTTCTCCCTGAACTTTAATTCCCACTCCAGAACATGCCTCAGAACATGTCCTACCAACTGGTCCCTTCTTCTCGTCAAGTTGTGCCACAAATTCCACTTCTCCCCAATTCTATTCATTACCTCCTCATTAGTTATGTGATCTACCCATCTAATCTTCAGCATTCTTCTGTAGCACCACATTTCAAAAGCTTCTATTCTCTTCCTGTCCAAACTATTTATCGTCCATGTTTCACTTCCATACATGGCTACACTCCATACAAATACTTTCAGAAACGACTTCCACTTAAATCTATACTCGATGTTAACAAATTTCTCTTCTTCAGAAATGCTTTCCTTGCCATTGCCAGTCTACATTTTATATCCTCTCTACTTCGACCATCATCAGTTATTTTACTCCCTAAATAGCAAAACTCCTTTACTACTTTAAGTGTCTCATTTCCTAATCTAATTCCCTCAGGATCACCCGATTTAATTTGACTACATTCCATTATCCTCGTTTTGCTTTTGTTGATGTTCATCTTATATCCTCCTTTCAAGACACTGTCCATTCCGTTCAACTGCCCTTCCAAGTCCTTTGCTGTCTCTGACAGAATCACAATGTCATCGGCGAACCTCAAAGTTTTTACTTCTTCTCCATGAATTTTAATACCTACTCTGAATTTTTCTTTTGCTTCCTTTACTGCTTGCTCAATATACAGATTGAATAACATCGGCGAGAGGCTACAACCCTGTCTCACTCCTTTCCCAACCACTGCTTCCCTTTCATGCCCCTCAACTCTTATAACTGCCATTTGGTTTCTGCACAAATTGTAAATAGCCTTTCGCTTCCTGTATTTTACCCCTGCCACCTTCAGAATTTGAGAGTATTCCAGTTAACATTGTCAAAATCTTTCTCTAAGTCTACAAATGCTAGAAACGTAGGTTTGCCTTTTCTTAATCTTTCTTCTAAGATAAGTCGTAAGGTTAGTATTGTCTCACGTGTTCCAACATTTCTACGGAATCCAAACTGATCTTCCCCGAGGTCCACTTCTACCAGTTTTTCCATTCGTCTGTAAAGAATTCACGTTAGTATTTTGCAGCTGTGACTTATTAAACTGATAGTTCGGTAATTTTCACATCTGTCAACACCCGCTTTCTTTGGGATTGGAATTATTATATTCTTCTTGAAGTCTGAGGGTATTTCGCCGGTCTCATACACCTTGCTCACCAGATGGTAGAGTTTTGTCATGACTGGCTCTCCCAAGGCCATCAGTAGTTCTAATGGAATGTTGTCTACTCCCAGGGCCTTGTTTCGACTCAGGTCTTCAGTGCTCTGTCAAACTCTTCACGCAGTATCTTATCTCCCATTTCGTCTTCATCTACATCCTCTTCCATTTCCATAATATTGTCCTCGAGTACATCGCCCTTGTATAAACCCTCTATATACTCCTTCCACCTTTCTGCCTTCCCTTCTTTGCTTAGAACTGGGTTGCCATCTGAGCTCTTGATATTCATACAAGTGGTTCTCTTCTCTCCAAAGGTCTCTTTAATTTTCCTGTAGGCAGTATCTATCTTACCCCTAGTGAGACAAGCCTCTACATCCTTACATTTGTCCTCTAGCCATCCCTGCTTAGCCATTTTGCACTTCCTGTCGATCTCATTTTTGAGACGTTTGTATTCCTTTTTGCCTGCTTCATTTACTGCATTTTTATATTTTCTCCTTTCATCAATTAAATTCAATATTTCTTCTGTTACCCAAGGGTTTCTATTAGCCCTCGTCTTTTTACCTACTTGATCGTCTGCTGCCTTCACGACTTCATCCCTCAGAGTTACCCATTCTTCTTCTACTGTATTTCCTTCCCCCATTCCTGTCAATTGTTCCCTTATGCTCTCCCTGAAACTCTCTACAACCTCTGGTTCTTTCAGTTTATCCAGGTCCCATCTCCTTAAATTCCCACCTTTTTGCAGTTTCTTCAGTTTCAATCTGCAGTTCATAACCAATAGATTGTGGTCAGAATCCACATCTGCCCCTGGAAATGTCTTACAATTTAAAACCTGGTTCCTAAATCTCTGTCTTACCATTATATAATCTATCTGATACCTTTTAGTATCTCCAGGATTCTTCCAGGTATACAACCTTCTTTTATGATTCTTGAACCAAGTGTTAGCTATGATTACGTTATGCTCTGTGCAAAATTCTACAAGGCGGCTTCCTCTTTCATTTCTTCCCTCCAATCCATATTCACCTACTATGTTTCCTTCTCTCCCTTTTCCTACTGACGAATTCCAGTCACCCATGACTATTAAATTTTCGTCTCCCTTCACTACCTGAATAATTTCTTTTATCTCGTCATACGTTTCATCTATTTCTTCATCATCTACAGAGATAGTTGGCATATAAACTTGTACTACTGTAGTAGGCATGGGCTTTGTGTCTATCTTCGCCACTATAATGCGTTCACTATGCTGTTTGTAGTAGCTAACCCGCACTCCAATTTTTTTATTCATTATTAAACCTACTCCTGCATTACCCCTATTTGATTTTGTATTTATAACCCTGTAATCACCTGACCAAAAGTCTTGTTCCTCCTGCCACCGAACTTCACTAATTCCCACTATATCTAACTTTAACCTATCCATTTCCCTTCTTAAATTTTCTAACCTACCTGCCCGATTAAGGGATCTGACATTCCACGCTCCGATCCGTAGAACGCCAGTTTTCTTTCTCCTGATAACGACGTCCTCTTGAGTAGTCCCCGCCCGGAGATCCAAATGGGGGACTATTTTACCTCCGGAATATTTTACCCAAGAGGACGCCATCATCATTTAATTATACAGTAAAGCTGTAATTTTGAAGTCCAAAAAGTACTAGAATACATAAAATGTCTATAAAATGCCATGCTGTACAATGCACTTGTGGTGAGACAGCCACAATTCCTGAAATCCATCGCCCATGGTCTCTGTCCTTCCGAGGAGCACCACAGTCCAGGGTCCATGGATAAACAATGAAAATCTGCTGCATTATGCCACACACAAACAGACCTGGCCTGCAAGGAGATTGGTGAGACTAAATCCAATGGGCAGGGACTGCACATTAGTGTGAAACGGTGAGCTTGAGATCGGCAGGCCCAATCCGTTAGAGATACTCACAGAAATGGCCTGCTGTTTTGGCCCATCATGGAAGTCGACTCACGTGGCCAACTATTCGCGTCACACACACTATGTTGATGAAATGAGTCTGCAGTGATCAATCCACACAACAGATACTTGCGCAAAAACTCGGAGTGTCAATATCAATGAGGATAGCTAGCAACAAACTGTAAAGACAGGCACATCGAAAAGACAATCACACTCTCACAACTAAATTTTTGGCCATAGCCTTTGTCAGAATATGAGAGCACACACACACATTCACACAATCATCAGACACAACTCATGCACACATGATCGCCATCTCTGGCTACTGGGTCAACAGTCTCAGAGAATCAGATCAAAAAAAAAACACTCCTAACGCCTCCCTGCTTCTTGTCAGCAACAGCTAGGCTAGTGGCAAGAAGTTGTGGCAGCACTGACTGCAAGCTGAGGGGAGAAGCAGTAAAGAATGAGGGAGCAGGGAAGCAGCACATGTACTCAGCTGCACCCATCCAGTGATGATGCATGACATCTCAGTGAACAAACCACTTTATCTAAAGAGACAAAAACCAGATTTTACCCATGTTTTTTATTTTTCAAATTTCTCTGACATGTTTGAAATTCCTTGATTTCCAGAATTTGTGGCAACCCTGCTTTGGTTTTCTTTATTGCTTGCTCAATGTACAGGCTGAATCATGTCGGGGACAGGCTACAACCCTGTTTTGCTCCCTTCTCAACCACGGTTTGCCTTTCATATCCTCAACTCTTATATACTGCCATCTGGTTTCTGTACAATTTGCAAATTCCCTGCAGCTCCCTGTATTTTACCCCCACCACATTTAGAATTTCAAAGAGAGTACTCTAGTCAACACTGTCAAATACTTTCTCCAAGTCTGTGAATGCTATAAATGTAGGTTTGTCTTTCCTTGATCTATGTTCTAAGATAAGCCACACGATCAGTATTGCCTTGCCTGCGCCTACAGTTCTCTGGAATCCAAACTGATCTTCCCCGATGTTGGCTTCTACCAATTATCCCATCCTTCTGCAAAGAATTTGTGTCAGTATTTTGCAAACATGACGTATTAAAACTGACAGTTTGGTAATATTCATACTTAGCACCTGCTTTCTTTGAAATTGGAATTATTATAGTCTTCTTGAAGTCTGAGGGTATTTTGCCTGTCTCATACATCTTGCTCACCAGATGGTAGAGTTTTGTCATGGCTGGCTCTCCCAAGGCTATCAGTAGCTCTAACAGAATGTTGTTTACTACTGGGGCCTTGTTTTGACTTACGTCTTTCAGTGTTCTGTCAAATTCTTCACACAGTATTGTCTTTCTCTTTTCATCTTCATCTACATCATCTTCCATTTTCATAATATTGCCCTCAAGTAAATCTACCTTGTGCTTCTTCCACCTTTCTGCTTTCCCTTCTTTGCTTAGGACTAGTTTTCCATCTGAGCTCCTGATATTCATACAGCTGGTTCTTTTTTCTCCAAAGGTCTCTCTAATTTTCCTGTAGACAGCATCTATCTTATTGCTACTGATACATGCTTCTACATTCTTACATTTGTCATACAGCCATTCCTGCTTAGCCTTTTGCACTTCCAGTCCATCACATTTTTTAGACGTTTGTATTCCCATTCGCCTGCTTCATTTATTGCATATACATATTTTCTCCTTTCATCAATTAAATTCAGTATATCTTGTGCTACTCAAGGATTTCTGGTAGCCTTCATCTTTTTACCTACTTTATCCTCTGCTGTATTCCCTGTTTCATCTCTTAATGCTACCCAATCTTCTCCTACTGTATTCCTTTCCTCTGTTCTTATCAATCATTCCCTAATACTACCTCTGAAACTCTCAACAAGCTCTAGTTCTTTCACCTTATTCAGGTCCCATCTCCTTAATTGAATACCTTTTTCCTATTTCTTCAGTTTTAATCTACAGTTCATAACCAATAAAATGTGATCAGAGTCCACATCTGCCCCTCAAAGTGTGTTACAATTTAAAATCTGGTTCCGAAATCTCTGTCTTGCCATTATACAATCAATCTGAAACCTTCCGGCGTCTCCAGGTCTCTTCCACTTATATGACCTCCTTTCATGATTCTTAAACGAAGTGTTAGCAATGATTAAATTATGTTCTGTGCAGAATTCTCCCAGGTGGCTTTCTCTTTCATTCCTTTTCAGTATTCCATATCACCTAAAATTTTTTCTTCTCTTCCTTTTCCTATTGTTGAATTCTAGATCCTCATCACAATTAAATTTTCATTTCCCATAACTATCTGAATAATTACTTTTACCTCACCAAACATTTCTTCAATCACTCCATCATTTGTGGAGCTAGGCGGCATATAAATTTGTACTACTGTGGTGAGTTTGGGCTTCGTGTCTATCTTGGTGACAATAATGCATTCACTATGCTATTCATAGTAGCTTACCCACATTCCTATTTCATTAGTAAACCTAATCCTGCATTACCTCTATTTTCATAAATACGTTTATCCCACCAGAAGTCCTGTTCTTCCTGCCACCAAACTTGACTGTTTCGCACTGTATCTAACTTCAACCTATCCATTTCCCTTTTTAAATTTTCTAACCTACTTGCGCAATTAAGGGATCTAACATTCCACACTGTGATCCACAGTGTATGGAGATGCTGCTGTTGATCGCAGTACAGTTAGTCGGTGGGTAAGCAGGTTATGTGATGAAAGCGGGCTCCAACAGGTTGGTCCAGAATTTTACTGTGCGGGTATACTGGCGCTGGTTCCAAGATGGTGTAAGGCAGTTGAGAGGGATGGAAATTACGTGGAGAAATGAAAATATTGTTCCTAAAGGATGTATCTACACACCGTAAAACTTTCAAACATGTAGAATAAAAGATGGATTTTTTAAAAAATAGTGTGCATTTCTTTTGGAGTGACCCTCGTAATTGACTGCTCCAAATGATGGATATTATTACTGTAGAAAGTCCAGGATGTGTGAGTTGTTCTTGTGTGAATGTGTGTGAATTTTCTACCTCTGAAGAAAGACTAAGCACAAGTTGAGATATTTCTATCATTCTTTTTCATTGTGCCTATCTGCAACTCAACATTTTCTGTATGTGGTGAGTAGCAATCTATCCTTTACATACTATCAGTGTGATACAATAGAATTATTACAATAATAGGCAGATCATCCTGTATCAGAAGGGGAAAAGTAGAGGGAAGGAGGGGGGAGTAGGGGCAGGGGGAGGTATTTGAAAGCAGTTAGAATTCTTTTCCTGCACATTGAGGGGTGGAAGCAAAGGGTTCACCGGTTAAATGTGTCTCCTGCACACACAGCATCTCGGGCCGGAATGCAGCATCACGTTGGATGCAAGCAGCAATCTGGAGGGAGTGGGGAAGGGAAAGGGGAAGGGATAGCAGTGCACAGGTAGGGAGAGAGATGAACGCTGTCTGGTGGAGTGTGCAGTGATTAGCCTCCAACAGGTGCAGTGTCAGGAGATTGTGGGGCAGGGAGATCACGAAAAAAGGAACAAAAAATGAGATAAGCGGGGAAAGATGGGTGGATGTATTGGCAGTGGGCTGTAAATAAACAGGGTGGGAGTTGAGAATGGGGAGGAGATGATAGGACATAGGGGGTGGAAACTGTTGGGGGAGGATGTGGGGCAATATGTTACTGTAGACTGAGGCCAGGGTAATTACGGGAGCAGAGAATGTGTTGTGAGGATAACTCCCATCAGTGCAGTTTCGAAAAGCTGGTGGGGGAGGGAAGGATCCAGATGGCTTGAGTAGTGAAGCAGCCATTGAAATCAAGCATGTTATGTTCAGCTGCATGTTGCGCCACAGGGGGGTCTACTTTCTTCTTGGCCACAATCGGGCTGTGGCTGTTCACCCTGGTGGACAGCTGGTTGCCAGTCATAAAAATACAAAAAGCTGTGCAATGATTGCAGCAGAGATGGTAAACGACATGGCTGCTTTCACAGGTGGCCCACCCCTGATCATTGATTATCTATCACCGTGCTCTGAAACGGGGGGACATCCTACCCGTGATACTTTCAATCCCTCCTGAAGTGGTGTTCCACTGCCCACCCAAACTCCACAATATCCTAGTCCATTCCTGTGCCACTCCCAATCCCAACCCCTTGTCCTATTCCAGTCCTGTCACAGGTTTATCCTACCCCATCAGGTGCGAGACCACTTGTAAAAGCAGCTATGTCATTTACCAACCTGCTGCAATGACGGCACGGCTTTTTATATTGGTATGACTACCAACCATCTGTCCACCATGATGAATGGGCACCGCCAAACTGTGGATAAGAGCGAAGTAGGCCACCCTTTGGCACAACATGTAGAGAATCTTTTCGAATTGGGAATGATCACATCGGCTCAGATGTGGATAAAGCAGGTGGTAGGTTTTGGTCTTTTGGTAGAATACTGGGGAAGTGCACTCAGTCTACAAAGGAGATTGTTTACAAATCACTTGTGCAACCAGTTCTAGAGTACTGCTTAAGTGTGTGGAACCTGTACCAAATAGGAAAACATGGGATAGTGAATGTGTACAAAAAAGGCAGCACAAATGGTCACAGGTTTGTTTGATCCATGGGAGAGTGTCACAGAGATACTGAAGGAACTGAACTGGGAGACCCTTCAAGATAGACATTGTTACGAAGCAAGCTGGGATATTTTTAATTCCCCTTTTGTTTTGCCATCTGCCTCCTTAAATTTGCTTTTTACTTTTAACTATTTACCATTAGCATCTACATCTACATCTACATCCATACTCCGCAAGCCACCTGATGTTGTGTGGCGGAGGGTACTTTGAGTACCTCTATTGGTTCTCCCTTCTATTCCAGTCTCGTATTGTTCGTGGAAAGAAAGATTGTTGGTATGCCTCTGTGTGGGCTCTAATCTCTCTGATTTTATCCTCACGGTCTCTTTTTGAGATGTACGTAGGAGGGAGCAATAAACTGCATGACTCCTCGGTGAAGATATGTTCTCGAAACTTCAACAAAAGCCCGTACCAAGCTACTGAGCGTCTCTCTTGCAGAGTCTTACACTGGAGTTTATCTATTATCTCCGTAATGCTTTCATGATTACTAAATGATCCTGTAACTAAGTGCGCTGCTCTCCATTGGATCTTCTCTCTCTCTTCGATCAACCCTATCTGGTACGGATTCCACACCGGTGAGCAGTATTCAAGTAGTGGGCAAACAAGTGTACTGTAACCTACTTCCTTTGTTTTCAGATTGCATTTCCTTAGGATTCTTCCAATGAATCTCAGTTTGGCATCTGCTTTACCGACGATTAATTTTAAATGGTCATTCCATTTTAAATCACTCCTAATGCCTACTCCCAGATAATTTATGGAATTAACTGCTTCCAGTTGCTGACCTGCTATATTGTAGCTAAATGATAAAGGATCTTTCTTTCTATGTATTCGCAGCACATTACACTTGTCTACATTGAGATTCAATTGCCATTCCATGCACCATGCATCAATTCGTTGCACATCCTCCTGCATTTCAGTGCAATTTTCCATTGTTACAACCTCTCGATATACTACAGAATCATCCGAAAAAAGCCTCAGTGAACTTCCGATGTCATCCACAAGGTCATTTATGTATATTATGAATAGCAATGGTCCTATGA
Source organism: Schistocerca americana (assembly GCF_021461395.2). NCBI lineage: Eukaryota > Metazoa > Arthropoda > Insecta > Orthoptera > Acrididae > Schistocerca > Schistocerca americana. The sequence goes on along the minus strand of NC_060120.1, from coordinate 273,467,091 downwards.
CACTCCCCTATGGCACACCTGAAATCGCTCTTACTTCAGAAGACTTCGCTCCACTGAGAATAACATGCTGCGTTCTGTTATCTAGTAACTCTTCAATCCAATCACACAATTGGTCTGATAGTCTATATGCTCTTACTTTGTTCATTAAACAACTGTGGGGAACACTATCAAACACCATGCGAAAGTCAAGAAACACGGCATCTACCTGGGAACCCGAGTCTACAGCCCTCTGAGTCTCGTGGACGAATAGCGCGAGCTGGGTTTCACACAATCGTCTTTTGCGAAACCAATGCTGATTCCTACAGAGTAGATTTCTAGTCTCCAAAAAAGTCATTATACTCAAACATAATACGTGTTCCAAAATTCTACAACTGATCGACGTTAGAGATATAGGTCTATAGTTCTGCACATCTGTTCAACGTCCCTTCTTGAAAACAGGGATGACCTGTGCCCTTTTCCAATCCTTTGGAATGCTACGCTCTTCTAGAGACCTACGGTACACTGCTGCAAGAAGGGGGGCAAGTTCCTTCGTGTACTCTGGGTAAAATCGAACTGGTATCCCATCAGGTCCAGCGGCCTTTCCTCTTCTGAGCAATTTTAATTGTTTTTCTATCCCTCTGTCATCTATTTTGATATCCACCATTTTGTTGTCTGTGTGACAATCTAGAGAAGGAACTACAGTGCAGTCTTTCTCTGTGAAACAGCTTTGGTAAAAGACATTTAGTATTTTGGCCTTTAGTCTGTCATCCTCTGTTTCAGTACCATTTTGGTCACAGAGTGTCTGGACATTTTGTTTTGATCCACCTACCGCTTTGACATAAGACCAAAATTTCTTAGGATTTTCAGCCAAGTCAGTACATAGAACTTTACTTCTGAATTCATTGAACGCCTCTCGCACAGTCCTACATTTCGCTTCATGTAATTTTTGTTTGTCTGCAAGGCTTTGGCTATGTTTATGTTTGCTGTGAAGTTCCCTTTGCTTCCGCAACAGTTTTCTAACTCGGTTGTTGTACCATGGTGGCTCTTTTCCATATCTTACGATCTCGCTTGGCACATACTCATCTAATGCATATTGTACGATGGTTCTGAACTTTGTCCACTGATCCTCAACAGTCTGTTTGTCACAAGAAGGTCTAATATGTTATCGCCACAAGTCGGTTGTCGGTTTAACTGCTCAAGGTAGTTTTCAAATAATGCACTTACAAAAATTTCACTGGATTCTTTGTCCCTGCCACCCGTTATAAATGTTTGAGTTTCCCAATCTATACCTGGCAAATTAAAATCTCCATCCAGAACTATAACATGGTCAGGAAATCTATTCTAAATATTTTCCAAATTTTCCTTCAGGTGCTCTGCCACAACAGCTGCTGAGCCAGGGGGCCTATAGAGGCATCCAATTACCATGTTTGAGCCTGCTTTAACCGTGGCCTTCACCCAAATTATTTCACATTTCGGATCTCCGTCAATTTCCTTCGATACTATTGCACTTTTTATCACTATAAACACGCCTCCCCCTTCACTGTCCAGCATAATATAATCTGCATTTTCATAAAAAAGAAAGACTGGCCCTTAGTTTTAAAGAATATAACACCAGATCTAATTTTGTGCTTAGTTTTATGTATGATAATTGATTTTCTAATTTATTTTGAGTATTACTAGTTACTATGTTTCATTATACGGCAAAATCAGTAATTGTTTCATAACTTAAAATCTACTGTTGATGTATAAGCAAATATAAATTCTGTACTAACTATAAACATTTGGAAGATGAAATACTAGCCATCTTAAAGTATCTATTTGGCTCTATTTGAAAACATGCTAGCAAAACCAGCCCTGAATTAATTCCAAAGTAATTAACAGTTTTGCCAAAAGTATTGTATACATAACTATATTTGTTAATTTCATCATTTAAACAAATCATTCAGCCTAAACATTGTAGTAGAAGAAACTGTTAAAAGATGGAATTTTTCGATGTATTCAGTTAATTTAACGAGTTAAGTTTTATTGTAATTTCTGTAAATTTAACTTTGAACAATGTGTAGTTTCAGTACCTATTACTGTGATGATATTTATGGGCCCGATTTTTGGTCACAAGGCAGTCAGTCCACGGCCGAATTTCAGAAGAGAAACCTGTGTTGCTTAGAATGACAACAACGTATTAACTTAACAGTGAAATAAGTGTTACTCCAAACAGGTCTTGTGTTAAAGCATTGACATTGATTTTCAATTTATTTGAAGGACTGTGAACAATGTGATTATGTTATTACTGCTTGTAGATGTTCAACAGTTAACTATTGTAGCAGCATGGCAAGGTTCGCCTGCAAACTATTAATGAGGCTTATGGAAAGTTTAAACAATAGTGCACTGGCCACACATACATAACTGTGTATTATTGGTGGATTCTGCAAAGAGAAAGTAAAAGACAGTGAAATGCAACATCTGTCGGCTACATTATTTACTGTAGTCAGTGTCCAAATTACAAACCCCAATTTTCAGCCAGTGTAGCAATGCAGTACGTCGACACCGAAGACACCCAACAAAATAAATAAAGCATGTGGAACTGCTACATGTGGTGCCCTTGCCGGCCATTGTGGCCGAGCAGTTCTAGGCGCTTCAGTCTGGAACCGTGCTGCTGCTATGGTCGCAGGTTCAAATCCTGCCTTGGGCATGGATGTGTGTGATGTCCTTAGGTTAGCTAGGTTTAGGTAGTTCTAAGTCTAGGGGACTGATGACCTCAGATGTTAAGTCCCATAGTGCTCAGAGCCATTTGAACCATTTCTGTGGTGCCCTTGCGGGTGAGGATTATTGTATGTAGCCACAATAAAACAAAGACTTGCGAACTTTGAAAAGTGAAATCAACTGTGGTTTACAGTGAAGAAGTGATACAGCCAATCGGAGCTGGGGTTTCATAACAAAGAAGGTACTGCAGCCAACCAGCGGGCAGGTTCTATGGAAGCAGCCATTGAATACAGGAGCAACCAATCAGCATGCTGCAGCTGACAGGAGGTAAACAAGATGCCGTGCTGAGAATTAAAACTTGCCACAGCCATGCAGATCATGGACCAAGAGGACAACCACAGCAGCAGCAGCACCAGCAGAAGAATGAATGAGAATAAGGTAATTTCATAGCAAAAGCTGTTTTGCATTAAGTGGCCTTAACAAACAAGACAGTGTGACTGAGGACAAAGCTGTAGAGGTTAAGTTTTTAAATGAACAAAAGGATGTAAGTGATTATAAATCAAACATGAATCTAAATTTGAATGATGGGGACAAAAGTACTATTGTAGAGAGCAAAATGGATGAAAAAAGCACTGAAGTGGACGTTAAGGTTAAGGAGGAGAAGTCTAGTAGCGAAAGTCAGCAAGGGCCAAAGTTTATGACTTAGGGAGAAGTGAAGTGAGGTTAAGGCAAATTATAATGAGTTGTTTGAGTAATATAGCTATGAAAGATGATGTTAGGAGGGAGGACAATAGTATAAAGAAAGTAGTACATAATACTGATGAGAAATTAACATTGAGTACTAAATGTGTAGAAGAGAGAGAGAAACTTTGTGATGACAATAGCACAATAGTGCTGAAAATAGAGTTAAACTTGAGAACCAAATTGATCACATTAGAAGTGATTCAGAAGTTGAGCTAGATCCCAAGTGTGCAGTAGTGGTAGAGGAAAAACTGGTAAAAGTAAATGAAAATGTAGATTCAAAATTGACTGAAATAAAAAAAGTGGAAAAGATACTAAATCTAAAGCATAGCGTAAGTGACAGTGGGTCTGATTCTGACTGTAGTTGTAATGATGATAGCAATGGCGAATCCAGTAGCGGCGAGAATGGGGTATTTGAATTTATAATTAATAATGAGGGCAATGTGTTAAGTAAATAAAGGATTAATGAGGATTTGTTGTATGGACAAGATCACATGGTAAGTAAAAAGCAAGTGGTCACATTGTAATAACAGCAAGCGTACAAGGTATACATGTTAAAGTGTTTACTGGACAGTGGTAGTCATTTGAATGGCTTGTCACAGGCATTTAATGAATCTATTAAGAATACAGAGGGTATAGTAGTGATGCATGTTTCTGGAATAAAAATTATTGGTGCTACTGGTAAGCTATTAAAGAGTGTGAAACAAGAGGCAGGACAGTTGTTGAAGTGCAATTTGTTGGTGATTCAAAACCTCAGCACTGATGTACTATTTGGAACTAATTTCTTGTGCAATTAGCAAGTAGGGGGTTCAACGTTCTGTGTTGGAATCATTATGTGACAATAATGCTTACCCCAGCTGTCTTTCTCATTTTTCGTGTTTCTTGAGGCAGTCAAACTCTTCTCCTATCCTATCTGTAGTTCACGAGTGAATCAGGAACATCCCTTCTTCAACTGTCATGTGATTTTGTGCAGTAGCATACTTTAGTATAGAAACATTTTAGAAAAAGTTTCTCCAGTGTATCTATGTATATATTATTGTACATTATGTTGCATTAGTTATAAGCAATGTACTCATAAGAGGATGGAAGAAAATAAACTGGTACCATGATTACAGAATTTCTGTCAAACATTGAGGTAAGGTAAACTGAAAATGAAAGGCTTCAGCATATGTAAAGGATAATTAACATATGAAGTAATCAGCTCATGTGTGAAATTAGTGTGATTTGGTGCAGCAACAGAGGCAATATACAATACAAACCATCTTAAATACTAGGTATTAATATTAATTGTGGTCAGTCTAGTCAGTATATGGAGGAGATAACTATCTACCCATAAATCTGTTTCATGGTACAGCCTTTTCTAGAATTAAGAATTTACAACTTCAAACATAGTTGCCTGGAGTAATGTGTGTGGAAAGAGTAAGCAAGATTTGTATATATATCGCCCTTCAGGCTAGAATGTCAAGCAAATAATAATTTTTCTAAGTGATAATTTTGTCTGATCGTTAATGAGAGTTAAGTTTGCCTTAGCATAAGTATCTGTTACTGTGGAGTGTTTTTCAGGAGAGTCAATTTTGCATTAGATAAGCAGAGCAGGTGTTTATTTATTACATAATGAAATAATAAAATAATGAAATAATGAATAATGTTAGGGGCTTAATGGTTACGGAGCCTGTCTCTGCAATAGGGATATTTTTTTGAGAATGTTACCTAGTGGAGTGCAAGGTAAGAAACGTAAGTGAAATAATGGTGCTGACAGACATGATTAATGAAAAATGTAACTATATACAAACGAATGTGGTGTAACTATATTGATGATCTAATTTGGAACTAGGCAGCCTTGGGTACTGTTTATATTGTGCAATTCATGACACTGCAGCTTGGAATGAGAGATTAACAGAAAGAGCAATATTTACAAGTCATATAATGCTGCATCATTGGATATATAGGTTATCTGAAAACTTCTATTAGTGTTCCGAGGAATTATGAGCTTGAAGTGGTAATACTGGGATGAAGAACAGTAATTTTGCTGATTAACTGATCACTGTGATGCTAGACTGATGTGGATATTCTGGAAGGTCATCTATTTGGCAACATTTTGTGAGGATTTAATTTTATGGTTGAATGAGAGTGGTGCTTAGAGCTGAATAGTGAAGTGGAGCAATGATTTGATACAGCTTACACCCCTTAATCTTGATTTGAACAGTAATTAAGTTGCGATGGTGGCTCTATTCTTTTTTCATAGCGTAATGAATAGTAAATCTACTGCACATCTTGAGTTTTTGCTACTTTGCAAATGAGAAAGAGACCCAAATCGTTCAAGTTTAACCAGTTTCAGACAGTTATGACCTGAAGTAATGTTTTGTAGTGTAGTGAGCACTTGATTTAAATTTTTTTCTACTCCACACCTTTCATACTATAGCCAATTTTAGCGTTAATTATTATAATGTTATGAGAACTATGTAATGTATTTATTTATGAAGTAATGACTATCATTTGCCATTAGTGTTAAACATTCTTTTTCTTAGACTGAAGTTAAAATTAAAAGTAAGTGCACTAAAATAGGGTATTTTGTCTCATTTTTTCATGTACTGTGACAGAGGAGAACCACTTCCAAGGGAACTAATCACGGTGCACTTCCTTGATAACTGTCACTTGGAACTGTTGAAGTCGTGGACAGCTTGATGAGAAAGTGTGTTAAAGCTCATTAAAAGTGTGAAAGTGATTGAACAAAACACTAAACTTTGAGCAAGTGAATTTTTTTGTCTAAACATTAACTGCAATGCGTAGTGTAATTTAACTTCTTTGCTACCCATGAGGATTAATTTTTGTTCAGCAAGACAGGACTTGTATCAAATGATATGTATCTTTAAAAGTAATCTTAGCTAACCCAAATAGGACATCACTTATGATGAAGAGAGGCCTAATTTTTTGATAACAGTATAACTGTAGATATTTTGTGATATTGTACGACAATACACCGTATGCAATTATTTTGTATGGAGATTTTCATAGGGCCAGTTCACATAACTATAAATTATAAGAAAAAAAGAAAAAACATATGTACTGTAGTTATTGATAAGATTTCTTATGTAATAATTTTTTGTGTATACATTGTTAAACACAATTTCTGGCATCACTTGTGGTCACTGAATTGCCCAGTTGGCTATTTGCAACATCTATCTGGTCAATCCATTGAGGGGGTGATGTGATGAAGCAAGCTGGGATATTTTTAATCCCCCTTCTGTTTTGCCATCTGCCTCCTTAAATTCGTTTTGTTACTTTTAACTATTTACCTTTGGCATATGCAAATACAACTTGCATTTTCATAACAGAGAAAGATTGGCTCTCAGTTTTAAAGAATATAACACCAGATCTAATTTTGTGCTTAGTTTTATGTATGTAATTGATTTTCCAATTTTTTTTACTATTACTAGTTACTATGTTTCATTATAGGGTGAAATCAGTAATTGTTTTGTAACATAAATTCTATTGTTGATGTATAAACAAATATAAATTGTGTACTAATTATAAACATTTGGAAGATGAAATACTAGTAATCTTAAAGTATCTATTTGGCTCTATTCGAAAACATGTTAGCAAAACCACCCCTGAATTAATTCCAAAGTAATTAACAGTTTTGTCAAAAGTATTGTTTACATAGCTATATATGTTAATTTCACAATTTAAACAAATAATTCCGCCTAAACATTGTAGCAGAAGAAACTTAAAAGATGGAATTTTTCGATGTATTCAGTTAATTTAATGAGTTAAGTTTTAATTGTAATTTCTGTAAATTTAACTTTGAACAATGTGTAGTTTCAGTACCTATTATTGTGATGATATATAAGGTCCGATTTTTGGTCGCAAGACAGTCAGTCCACAGCTGAGTTTCAGACGAGGAACCCGTGTTGCTTAGAACGACAACTTAACAGTGAAATAAGTGTTACACCAATAGACTGTGTGTCAAATCAATGACAGTGACTGTTCAATTTATTTGAAGGGCTGTGAACTATGTGGTTATGTTGTTACTGCTCGCAGATATTCAACAGTAAACTATTCTAGTAGTATGGCGAGGTCCGCCTGCAAACTATTAATGAGGCTTATGGAAAGTTTATACTATAGTGCACTGGCCATACATATATAACTGTGTATTATTGGGGGGTTATGCAAAGAGAAAGTAAAAGACAGCGAAATGCAACTGTGCATCTGTCGGCTACATTATTTACCATAGTCAATGTCCAAATTACAAACCCCAATTTTCAACCAGTGTAGCAACGCAGTACGTCAACACTGAGGACACCTAACAAAATAAATAAAGCAGGTGGATCTGCTACAACGTAAACTATCCTGAGAAAGTCTAGTAACAAAGTTTCCATAACTGGCTTTAAATGATGCCTCCCTGAATATACTACAACATCCTACATATCACTCACTCTGAGATCATGAGGATAAGATCATAATTACTGCATGCTCAGAGGCATTCAATCATTCTTCCAAATTCCATGTGTAAATGGAGTGGGAAGAAACCCTAATAACTGGTACAATGGGACATACTCTCTGATATGCACCTCACCATGGTTTACTGAGTATAGATATAGATGTAGATGTAGTTAAAAGAAAATCTGTACTAATAGCCCAAGAGAAACAATATACTGATTCAGCATGTCATTACGCTGTCAACATCTATGTCAACATTACAGGTCCTGGTAGACTTCATCAGGATACTGAGAAGAAAATTTAATATCACCAAAACTATTCTCAGCAGTCACGGAGAATGTTATGAGAACCTTAACTTGGAAAATGAAGGAGGCATATATGTTAATGGAGCATATCTGAACGACCCTCATTTTCCAGGCAACACTGTATTGTTTGCTTCTAGTGCAGGTAAAGTTTGAACAATAAATGAAAGAACTTAAAAGAGCAAGTTTGAAAGAATACTTGAAAATAAGTTATATTAGGACTAAATCAATGTACAATGAACAAGCTGAAAAGAAAATGGTAAAATTTAACAATGCAGCCATAGATCTAATTCAGAGATCTTGATAAATCTATGTAAATAAAAATCAATTGCCACATGTATGAAAGATCATCTCTCGACAACATCTCGATTGATTTGGCTTCATAAAAAAAGCTGATGTTCTGTTTGATGATTCTGCTGGTTAATGTTTTCATAACAAGAAACAATTCTGCTCTGAATATTGATATTTTGTGAAAACGAATACAACTGTAAGCAATATTTCAGGGTGTTATTAGTGGTGATCATATCTTTGGTGTGTCACAAAGACTGAAGAGTGTAGTCAGTGTATGAAGGCAAATCAAATAAGAATCAAACAATAAACATTTTCCGTTAAACCAGTTGTGAGAAAGAACATGCTAAGCTGTGCTGTGAAAATGTGTGGTTTTGTTTTCCTTTTCACAGTCATTTTCAAATGAAAAGCAGAAAGTTGTGTTTATGGCTAACTTTATAATATCTGTTCACAGATTTAAACTATGCAAAATACTGTCAGTAAAGCCCCAATGCTCACAGATCTAACAGCTGGAAAGAGCTCTCTTATACCCTGTGCACTAATAATTCCACTGATTTATCAATTTATTTTGACTTTTATTCCACATCAAGGTTTTGTTTGTGATAACAATAAATAAAGGCAGAAAGAGGGGGAGGAGGAGATGGACAGAGTTGGGATCAGGAAATGGATATAAACAAGGGGAAGGAGGATATGGAGAGAGACGTGAGGAAGGAGAAGATGGATACAGAGAGTATGAGGTAGGAGATATACAGGGAGTGGGAGGGGGGGAGATAAGATGATGGAGAAAGATAAAGGGGAGAAGGAGGAGGAGATGGACAAAGGGAGTGTGGAGGAGGAGGAGGAGGAGGAGGAGGAGGAGGAGGAGGAGGGTAGAGAGAGGGGAGGAAAAGGAGATCATGACGTGTATCCTATTCCCATCCACGTTTAGCAATTGCGAAACAATGATGAGTTCACTAGCAGGAAATATCTTTTAAGTATTTACAGAGACTTGATTAGTTACTCCTCAACATACTCATCAGTATTATGAAGGCATCCATCATACCAGTGCACTAAAATTTGTTATCCCACTTCACAGAAGCCTGCTGTCAACAACTGGATCCATCGAGCTAATTCTCTCTCTAACTCAGTATTGTTATTGTTGTCTGTAACTTATAATTGTTTTTGTAGCAGAATGTGTTTCAAGATGTAATAAATAGAAATAAAGTTGCGGCAGCTTGGTGGTTGCATTCCTTCTGACGCAACTGATTCCATGTGGTGTAGGTTGTATCGGATCGTGCAAAAGCTTAATACCTCCATTTGGTATTCCATGTCTCTTATTCTTGAAAACACAATGTAACTGTATAAAAGGAAAGAGTCTCTCCTTTTCATCCCATCTGGTAAATCTCCCCCAAATAAGGATTCTGGGCAACTTTTCTGAAATCTACCCCTTTTCCTAAACTTCATTAGTCTTTTCCCTTCACCCCTCTTCCTTCTCCTTCAACCCTTCTGCCATTTGCCCCAAAAGCTTGCACACATAATACCTTTTATATGTGTGTTCACCTGCTGCTGCTTGGTGAGTAGATTGTTATTTATCTATACAGTTACATTAGGTTTTCAAAACTTGGTTTTTTTCATTGATACATTAGCACATGTCTCTTATTCTGGATCATCGTGGCCGTTTTCTCGATGGCTAACAATATGAAACACCATTTATAGCCACCTCTACAGTAAAAGCTCAGTCAAAAGAGCAATATCTCAACCCAAAACACAGTGATATGGTGTCTTATCAGAGACAGTCTTTTTGAGTTTAGTCTTCACAGGTGAACCATTATGACGTCAATCACAGACTGATGTGTTGTTTCTATTATTCCACTGAGTGATGTAAAGTGTCAGTTTCATGCAGCAGTGACTAACACATTTGGGAGACTGACAAGAGTGGTCCACGATTGTGAACTACTGTCTCTGTGTAATTTCTTGCTGCAAACTTCCAACAGTTATGGCATCACCAGGAGTGGGTGTCTGCTATAGTGTTTGTTATGTACAACAGCTTGACCATCAGTTAATTGTCAGCAAGAATGTGTAACCATACTGTCTGTCGTAAGGCTGTGTCCATGCACACTGCATATCTGGGACTAAGTCTCAACTGTATGCTTCTGAGTTTGCAGAAATCTGATAAACTCAGACTCACAGTTGGTGGGAGGTAATATTAGTGCTGCCACTATCCCCTAGTGGGGTGGAAAAAGAAATGCTATCACAACAGTTACTGCACCGTATTATTGCCTCATACCCCCTCTCTACTATTACACAATTCCATTCTGTTCTGACTATCCATGTATTCTTAAGACTTGATCAGAAGATACTTTCTGAATCACTTGGATGTTTAGGGCAACTGAAGACAGGAACTGAACTGGGAAACGGAGAAAGGAAGAAAGAAAGACAGAGTGTGTGTGTGTGTGTGTGTGTGTGTGTGTGTGTGTGTGTGTGTGTGTGTGCGTGAGAGAGAGAGAGAGAGAGAGAGGGGGGGGGGCGGTAGAGGGGGGAGAGAGGAGGAGGAGAAGAAAAATGGATTGAGGTTTTTAATTGGTAATCATAATAATCATCGTTAAGCAATAAAGTGTATTCTATGAAGCAACAAATGACGAAATATGTGGTTTCACCTTCCATATGCCTTCCCTTAAAGTTTTCTCAACCCCAAAATTTCCTGCTGAACCAAAAAACATGACATACTTGTAGCAGAACTACAGGAAACGAAAATCTAATGTATACATGCATGAAGCTCATGACAACCTTAGCACACAATTCCTCTGTAGGTCAAGACAGTAGCTGGTACATTTGCTACTGTTTCTTTGAAAGTAATTCTTGAAACTGACAACATAAGGCTCATTTTGTGCAACCTATGTAAGACTTTTGACAGTATGAGTCACAGTATTCTCCTAAATAAATTGATATTTTAACAGAAGAAATATTGAATTTAATTGATGAAAGGAGAAAATATAAAAACATAGTAAATGAAGCAGGCAAAAAGAATTATAAAAGTCTCAAAAATGAGATTGACAGGAAGTGCAAAATGGCTAAGCAGGGATGGCTAGAGGACAAATATGAGGATGTAAAGGCTTATCTCACTAGGGGTAAGAAAGATACTGCCTACAGGAAAAATAAAGAGACCTTTAGAGAAAAGAGAGCCGCTTGTATGAATATCAAGAGCTCAGATGGACACCCAGTTCTAAGCAAAGAAGGGAAAGCAAAAAGGTGAAAGGAGTATATAGAGGGTCTATACAAGGGCGATGTACTTGAGGACAATATTATGGAAATGGAAGAGGATGTAGATGAAAATGAAATGGGAGATACGATACTGCGTGAAGAGTTTGATAGAGCACTGAAAGCCGCGGGAGTAGACAACATTCCATTACAACTACTGATGGCCTTGGGAGAGCCAGTCCTGACAAAACTCTACCATCTGGTGAGCAAGGTGTATGAGACAGACGAAATACCCTCAGACTTCAAGAAGAATATAATTATTCCAATCCCAAAGAAAGCAGGTGTTGACAGATGTGAAAATTACCGAAAATCAGTTTAATAAGTCACAGCTGCAAAATACTAACGTGAATTATTTACAGACGAATGGAAAAACTGGTAGAAGCCGACCTCGGGGAAGATCAGTTTGGATTCCGTAGAAATGTTGGAACACGTGAGGCAATACTGACCTTACGACTTATCTTAGAAGAAAGATTAAGGAAAGGCAAACCCACGTTTCTAGCATTTGTAGACTTAGAGAAAGCTTTTGACAATGTTGACTGGAATACTCTCTTTCAAATTCTAAAGGTGGCAGGCATAAAATATAGGGAGCGAGAGGCTATTTATAATTTGTACAGAAACCAGATGGCAGTTATAAGAGGCGAGGGGCATGAAAGGGAAGCAGTGGTTGGGAAGGGAGTGAGACAGGATTGTAGCCTGTCCCCGATGTTATTCAATCTGTATATTGAGCAAGCAGTAAAGGAAACAAAAGAAAAATTTGGATTAGGTATTAAGGTCCATGGAGAAGAAATAAAAACGTTGAGGTTCGCCGATGACATTGTGATTCTGTCAGAGACAGAAAGGCCTTGGAAGAGCAGTTAAACGGAATGGACAGTGTCTTGAAAGAAGGATATAAGATGAACATCAACAAAAGCAAAACGAGGATAATGGAATGTAGTCGAATTTAGTCGGGTGATGCTGAGGGAGTTAGATTAGGAAATGAGACACTTAAAGTAGTAAAGGAGTTTTGTTATTTGGGGAGCAAAATAACTGATGATGGTCGAAGTAGAGAGGATATCAAATGTAGACTGGCAATGGCAAGGAAAGTGTTTCTGAAGAAGAGAAATTTGTTAACATTAAGTATAGATTTAAGTGACAGGGAGTCGTTTCTGAAAGTATTTGTATGGAGTGTAGCCGTGTATGGAAGTGAAACATGGACGATAAATAGTTTGGACAAGAAGAGAATAGAAGCTTTCGAAATGTGGTGCTACAAGAGAATGCTGAAGATTAGATGGGTAGATCACATAAGTAATGAGGAGGTATTGAATAGAATTGGGGAGAAGAGGAGTTTGTGGCACAACTTGACGAGAAGAAGGGACCGGTTGGTAGGACATGTTCTGAGGCATCAAGGGATCACAAATTTAGCATTGGAGGGCAGCGTGGAGGGTAAAAATCGTAGAGGGAGACCAAGAGATGAATACACTAAGCAGATTCAGAAGGATGTAGGTTGCAGTAAGTACTGGGAGATGAAGAAGCTTGCACAGGATAGAGTAGCATGGAGAGCTGCATCAAACCAGTCTCAGGACTGAAGACAACAACAACAACAACAACAACAACATGGGATTGATGGCATCACCCACCAATGGATAATGTCATATCTAACCAAAGGAATGAAGAAAGTTGTACTTAAGTAAATCAACCAATCTAGTGGGGGGAAATAATTCTGACTGAGGAGAATCACATATGGGTTCCTCAAGCCTCAATGTTAGTTTCAATACTGTTCCTTATCTATGTAAATGATCTTCCTTCTAATATACAATAAGCAGAATTAGTTCTTTTTACAGATGACACTAGTATTGTAAAAAAATCTAAGCATAACATCCAAACAGAAAAAATGGTAAACAATGTTCATAAAAGTATCAAAGACGTATTTTCTGCAAATTGTCTCACCCTCAATTAAAAAAGATGCAAGATATTCAGTTCTGCACATCTTGGGGCTCTACACTAATGAAGGTCAGAGCGACACATGATGAAGAAATAACAAATAGGGTGGAAACTTCAAAATCCTTAGATGTTCGTATTGATGGGAAATTAGATTGGAAAAAGCACATTTTGGAACTCCTACAACAATTTAGTTCAGCCACATTTGCACTTAGAATCATTGTAAATCTTTGAGAGAGAGACAAATCAGGTAAGCTGACATATTTTTGTTTAATGATTTCATATGGAATAATGTTCTGGGGTAACTCATCTTCAAGAAAGAAAGCCTTCATTGTGCAATAATGTGCTATACGAATAATACATTGTGCTCGCCCACAATCATCCTGTGGACATCTGTTTAAGGAGTTGGGCATTTTGACTATTGCTTCACACTATATTTATTCCCTCATAAAGTTTGTTGGAAATAGTTCACTACAGTTCAAAAGGAACAGCAATGTATAAAATTACGACGCCAGAAGAAAAAAATGACATTCATTATTCTACATTAAGGCCTCTATAGGACAAAAAACAGATGAAATGTCTGACAGGCAGTAAAGTAAACTGACTAACTAGCAGCTGTTAAGGGACAGGCAGCAAGCTGCCCATACATTGTTGTCATCTAAAACCAGCCAGTTTTCAAGCGACAAGTGGCTTGACATCATGAACTGTATGTACCATTACTACATACAGTGTGCACAAAATAACTTGATCTGTACCTGTGCACACAATGTGGTAGGAGAGGCACAATTTTGACATCTGAAGCTGTCACACAAACATATATCTCGCGTAACTTGTAGGATGTTCTATGTCAACAGTTTCGCATTGGAATACTGAGAAAGAAAAAGTCACATAACAAAGGATTAACCAAATCATAAAGAAGGCTGATCACTGGCTACCAGAAGAAAATCTTATAAAACAAAAAAAGGTGTAAGAAATGGAGTGTAGTGGACAATGTCACTTATTATGATACTGGTAACCTGTTTGTCAATATTACCCTCATATTTTAATATGGACTTTCAATTGTTTGATTTTACCTAAATATACAATTTTCTTCCCTTCTTGTAGACCTTTTCAGTAGTAATTCAGCCTTTGGGAGTACTTGCAGCTGTTTCCTTTCTCTATTTTTATTCTCTTTGTTGTTCAATTGTAATACTTAGTGATTCTGCAACCCTCTCAAGCACATTCTTTAATGAGATTCTTACTCATTTGTTTTCTTCTTCTGACATACATTAAAGGTGTTACACATTTACAAATGCCTGATTATAAAGAATTTCTCGTGAAACTACAGTGTGCGAAGACTGTGGTGTCATGTTGTGTACCGTAATAAAAAGATAGCAAGAACAACGCTCGAAATGCGCAGGTCAACAAGTTACAGTCAACTGACATTGCTGCCCCTTCTAAACATAGAGGTAGCACTCAGGACAAGAATATATTTCTCCACCGGGGCCACGTAATTTTGCAAAAGTCCATCTTTCTTTTGCACTAGACCTTCCACATTTTCCAAAATCCTTAGCTACTGCAGTCTTCCAAAATCTCTCTCCCTCAGAATTTGCTATGTCAAAAAATATTATTGTTGTAAATCCACAGATACAGGGGTGGACAAAATATGGAAATGGCACAAGCAAGGCAAGCTTGAACATAAAAGCAGATGCTAGCCAAGCCTGCAGGTTCAACCGTTGTAAGTGATCACAAACTGCACCTGTGCAATGTCTTAAATATGTTACAAGTGCTAGTTATGGTTAGAATTGCATTCTGTGTAGTAGTAAGTACATTATGTCAGAGCTTAGTGCCTTTTAATGTGGGCAAATTGTTGGTGTTTGTATGGTGGGTGCTTCTGTAATCAATGTAGCTGGTGTTTCGTGGTTCAAGGAGTACCAGATAAAATTATACCACGTACAGGGCAAATGAAAAAATATCATCCACGAAGTCACAACACCAAAGAAAGTGCATGCTGAGTGATCATGATAGACGGTCATAGAATTTTTTTACATGTCTAGTTCTGCACAACCAAACTGGGCAGCAAATTTCCATGGTCATGGAATGTGTCACAACACAAAATTACAACAGAATTATTACAAAAAATAAGATAACAGTATGTTCTATAAAATTTCAGGATTGCAGCCACATGAATCCAACTTCTTCTAATATTTCGACTGAATACCGTCCAGCCATCTTCAGAGTGAGCCGATGTGACACCTCGGCTCGCTTTGAAGATGGCTGGACGGTATTCAGTAAAAATATTAGAATAAGAAGTTGAATTTATGCAGCTGCACTCCCAAAATTTTATAGAACAGTGTTTGCACCACGAAAATCTGAAGATGCACAACAAGATAACAGTAGCTGCAAAAATCACTGCAGAATTGGATGTCACACTTGCAAACCTTCTAAGCGCCGAAACAACGCAATAGGGAGCTCCATAAGCAAGGAATTGCTGGGCAATCTGGAATTCCAAAAATCACTCGTCAATGATGGTAATGCATGTAGCAGGAAAACGTGGCGCTGAAGCCATAAAATATCAAGTACGGAGCAATGGATGAAAGTTGTTTGGTCGGATGAGTCTTCCTTCACAATGTATCTAACTTCTGGCCAACTTTACGTCCCAAGACTGGAAAGTGACAGAGGTTCAACGATGATTTGAGCAACCATATTTTGGTATTCATGGGCACCATGGTTACTCTGCAAGGCTGCATTACTGCCAAGGATTATGTGACCATTTTGGCTGACCAGGTCCAGACCATGGTACTTTTTGTGCCCTAATGGTGACACTGTATTCCCAGACAACAGGGCATCTGCTCATAGAGCTCACATAATCCAGTACTGGTTTTTTGAGCATGAGGATGAACTGTTGCATCTCCTCTGGTCACCATAGTCACCAGATATCAGTATTATTGAGCGTTTATGGTCTACTTTGGAGAGGAGGGAGTGTCATCGCTATCCACCTGCAACATCATTACCTGAACTTCCAACTATTTTGCTGGAACAATGGTATAAGATTCCATTGAAAACCTTACAGAACCTGCATTTATCCATTCCAAGAGGAATAGAAGCTGTTTTCAATGCCGACAGTTTTCCTACAACATATTAGGCATGGCAATGTGTTGTGTGCTTTTGGTGTTTCCATCACATTTGACCACATTGTATATTTTGTATCTGATATTATCACTATTATTATTATAATTAATATTACTACTACTAGCAGCAACAACAATATCCCTATTATTAACACTATTAGTTCTTAGTCAATACTGTTATTCACCCTGCTTTGCTTCAAATCATTTTTAACTCTATTACTTCAATTTTATTACTATTTGTCAAATTGAAATTATTGTCATACCAATCACATTAAACATGAACAAGTGTGGAATTAAAATGGCACTTTCACACTGTGATACATCTCACATGGTGCCAGATGTGTAAGTGTAAGCATGTGTGTGTGTGTGTGTGTGTGTGTGTGTGTGTGTGTGTGAGAGAGAGAGAGAGAGAGAGAGAGATCATATGCATGTACATCATTTAACAGAAGATTTTTGTCTACATTACCTTTCGCAATGCCAGATCATCTTCTACCTGCCCCAGTTCGTTGAGCAGGCTCTCCCACACTTCCCTGCTTATTGGTGCTGTGTGTCCTTCCTCAGGATGCAGTTCTTCTTCACTCACTTCTGGCCTAAATGAATTGCTTAAGTAGTTTGGTGATTGTACAACATGCAAGATGTTTGAACAGTTTGCTTCAAGCATGTAGGCTTGACACCACAATTTTAGAGAACAAACGTATACTTCCAAAACAAGAAGCATCATGCCGATAAAAAGAGTGAGGAGCAGTGTTGAATTTCAATTATAGTGTGAAACAAACAACTGCATTAGAGCATCAAATACTATCCAATAGGTTTAGCTATAAGAATGTGAATCTCTAAGGTGTTTTGAATCCACAAATCAACTATACTTCATTTCAAACATACACTCACCGAATAAAAAAACATATTCTTCTATGAAATTGTACTTAGGCACATCATTTCGAGCTAACAAATCTGGCTATAGCAAAATGGATGAAAACTGTGTGCATAACTGATATAAACTATAACAATATTATGAAAAGGAAAGTTGCTACTCACCATATAGCAGAGATGCTGAGTCACAGGTAGGTACAACAAAAAGACTGTGTGTGTGTGTGTGTGTGTGTGTGTGTGTGTGTGTGTGTGTGTGTGTGTGCGTGTTGTCTACTTTTGACATAAGCTTTGTTGGCCAAAAGCTTATTCTGTGACAGTCTTTTTGTTGTGCCTATCTGTGACTCAACAACTCTGCTATATGGTGTGTAGCAACTTTCCTTTTTACAATATTGTTACATTCCATACTGGATTTTCCATTGTTTAACTGACATAAACTGGTACTCATTACACACATAATAGACTAAAAATGGTAAATGCAAACATTTTTAGGAAAATATGAATAAATAGCACCGTGCAGAAGGCAACACATGCAAATTAATTCAGGTTACTAAAAACCATGTTACCTACATCTACGTAAACACAAAGCATGTTAGAAAGATAAGGGTTGTTTGCTTAAATTTAAATGATGGCAGATCAGAACTAAGCATCATAATGCATTGTTATGTATGATTGTTTAGAGCTATAGAAGTAATTGTTTTAATTCAGTTGTCATTCAATTGAGGATGAAAGCAAACAACAACGGCTTCAAAAATTGTTAAAATTGCCAGTTGGGAAGTGTGCTGTAACTTCATCTTGAGATGCATAAGGACCTACAGCTGCTTAAATTCATTAGGAGTTGTGCATAGTTTAAGGGGTCTAGATTAATGAGTGAAGGAAAGGTTATACAATGGTTTCAAGAGATTAAAAGTGGATGTCAAACGTGCATAATAAAAAACAGAGTGGCAGGCCCAGTATCCACACTGACAATGCTGTGCAGATGTGGATCAGTGACAGTGATGTCATTGACAACTGACGCTCTAATTGACACATACTGTGAGACGCTTACCAAACTGAGATATCCTGTCCAAAACTGATGGCATGGAAAACTAATCTTAAGCATTCTTCGGTAGCACCGCATTTCAAAAGTTTCTCTTCTCTTTTCATTTAAACTGTTTATCGGCCATGTTTCACTTCCATACATGGCTACATTCCAGACAAATACGTTTAGAAAAGATTTCCTAACACATAAATCCATATTCAATGATAACAAATTTCTCTTCTTCAGAAATGCTCTTCTTCCCATTGCCAGTCTACATTTTTATATGCTCTCCTCTCTGGCCATAATCCATTATTCTGCTGCCCAAATACTAAAACCCATCTACTACTCTAAGTGTCTCATTTCCTAATCTAATTCCCTCAGTATCACCTGATTTAATTCGATTATATTCAATTATACTTGTTTTGCTTTTCTTGATGTTCATCTTACATCCTCCTTTCAAAACACTGTCCATTCCATTCAACTCCTCTTCCAAGTCCTTTGCTGTCTCTGACAGAATTAAAATGTCATCAGTATACTTCAAAGTTCTTTTATTTCTTCTCCCTGAACTTTAATTCCTACTCCAAATTTTTCTTTGGTGTCCTTTACTGCTTGTTCAGTGCACATATTGAATAGCATCAGGGACAGTCTGCAACTCTGTCTCACTCCTTTCTCAACCGATGTTTCCCTTTCATGCCCGTCGACTCTTATAACTACCATCTGGTTTATGGACAAGTTGTAAACAGCATTTAGCCCTGCTACCTTCAAAATTTCAAAGAGTCAACATTGTCAAAAGCTTTCTCTAAGTCCACAAATGCTATAAATGTAGGTTTGCCTTTCCTTACCCTATCTTCTCAGGTAAGTCGTACGGTCAGTATTGCCTCACCTGATCCACATTTCTCCAGAATCCAAACTGATCTTCCCCAAGGTCTGCTTCTACCAGTTCTTCCATTCTTCTACAAAGAATTTGTTTTAGTATTTTACAACTGTGACTTATTAAACTGACAGTTCAGTTCACACCTATTAGTAACTACTTTCTTTGGAATTGGAATTATTATATTCTTCTTGAAGTCTGAGGGTATTTTGCCTTCTCATACGTCTTGCTC
Organism: Schistocerca americana; assembly: GCF_021461395.2. Taxonomy (NCBI): domain Eukaryota; kingdom Metazoa; phylum Arthropoda; class Insecta; order Orthoptera; family Acrididae; genus Schistocerca; species Schistocerca americana. Next base: position 273,447,386 of record NC_060120.1, on the reverse strand, counting down.
ACCAGATGGAAGAGGTTTGTCTTGGCTGGCTCTCCCAAGGCTATCAGTAGTTTTGGCAAAATATCGTCTACTCCCAAGGTCTTGTTTTGACTTGGATCTTTCAGTGCTTTGTCAAATTCTCCTCACAGTATCACATCTCCCATCTCATCTTTATCTACGTCCACTTCCCTTTCTATAATATTGCTTTGAAGTTTATTTCCCTTATATAGACCCTCCATAAACTCCTTCCACCTTTCAGCTTTCCCTTCTTTGCTTAGGACTGGTTTACCACCTGAGCTCTTGATATTCATACAGCTCCTTCGCATTTCCCCAAAGGCCTCTTCAATTTTCCTGTAGGTGGTATCTAACTTTACCTGGTGAAATATGATTCTAAATCTTCACATTTATCCTCCAGCCATTCCTGCTTAGCAGTTTTGCACTTCCTGTCAATCCCATTTTTTAAATATTTTTATTCCCTTTGCTTCATTTTTAAATTTTCTCCTTTCATCAATTAAATTCAATATCTCTGGTGTTATCCAAGGCTTCCTACTAGGCCTTGTCTTTTTACCTATTTGATCATCTGCTGCCTTCACTATTTCATCTCTTAATGCTACCCATTCATCATCTACTGCATTCCTTTCCCCTGTTCTAGTCAACCGTTGTATAATGCTCCCTCTGAAGCTCCCAACATCATCTGGTTCTTTCAACTTAAGGCCTCATCTCCTTAAATTCCTACCTTTTTCCAATTTCTTTATGACCAATAAATTGTGGTCAGAGTCCACACTTGCACCTAGAAATTTAACATCTGGTCCCTAAATCACTGTCTCACCATTATATATTTAATCTGTAACGTTCCATTGTCTCCAGGTCTCTTCCATGTATACAACTTTCTTTTATGATTCTTACACCAAGCGTTAGTGATGATTAAATTATGCTCTGTGCAAAATTCTACCAGGTGGCTTCCTCTTTCATTCCTTTCCCCCAGTCCATATTCACCTACTATTTTCTCTTCTCTTCATTTTACTACTATCAAATCCCAGTCCACCACCATGATTAAAATTTCATCTCCTTTAACTATGTGAATAATTTCTTTTATCTCATCATGTATTTCTTCAATCTTCTCATCATCTGCAGAGCTAGTCGGCACATAAACTTATACTACTGGGGTAGGTGTGGGTTCAGTGTCTTTCTTGGCCATGATAATGTGTTCACTGTGCTGTCCATGGTAACTCTCATTCATTATCAAACCTACTCCTGCATTACCCCTATTTGATTGTGTTCACCTGACCAGGAGTCCTGTTCCTCCTGCTACTGAACTTCACTAATTACCACTATATATAACTTCAATCTATCAATTTCTGTTTTTAAATTTTCTAACCTGCCTACCCAATAAAGGAATCGAACATTCCCCACTCTGATCCATAGAATGGCAGTTTTGTTTCTCCTGATGATGACACCCTCCTGAGTAGTCCCCACCCAAATATCCAAATGGGAGACTATTTTACCTCTCGAATATTTTACCCAAGAAGACGCCATCATCATTTAACCATACAGTAGAGCTGCATGTTCTCAGGAAAAATTACGGCTGTAGTTTTCCCTTGCTTTCTGCCATTTACAGTACCACAGCACAGCAAGGATGTTTTGGTTGATGTTGCAAGGCCAGATCAGTCAATCAACCACACTAATGCCATTGCAACTACTGAAAAGGCTGCTGCCTCTCTTCAGGATCCACTCATTTGCCTGGCCTCTCAACAGATACCCCTTCATTGTGGTTATACCTACTGTATGGCTATCTGTATCACTGAGGTAAGCAAGCCACACCACCGACGACAAGGTCCTTGGTTAATGGGGGGTTGTTGAACCTATCCGAGCAATTCAAAACAAAAAAACAATGCATCACATTACTTTACAGAAAAACCTGGCATAATTTTTTATGACCAGAGGGCCCATATGTTTTAAATATTCTTCATACTTCTGGAGTCACTATGCAATGCATGGCAAATGATCCTTTCTACCAATACAAGAGATTTTTTGTCCTATTCCATTTGTGTAATGAGTGAGGAAAAAAGACTCACTCTATGTCTCACTGTGTGCCCTAATCTCAATTATCCTATTAGCATCCCAAAATGGGATGTACAAAGACTGCAGTAGAACTGATGCAAAGACTTCCACAAATACTGGTTCTCGTAATACTGAATATCGTTTCGCAAGAGTAACATTGCTTCCTTACAAAGATTCCCCATTAAGTTGCTTGAGCATCCTGTTATAAATTTCAAGGTATACACAGTGGCTTCTTGGTAAAACGGTAAAACTGAGATAGTGAAATCAATGGTAAACTTAATAATAAAGTTTGTCTACTGCCCTCTGAATTGAATTTTCACTTGGCCAATTTACATTCTGAAACCACAGCCACTTCAGGGCTTTAGTTGTCATTTAAGGGCTGTCACTGATATTTCATCATGCCAGAGATGTCTGTTTGTAAATTTTGTTGATTTATATTCTATATTACATAAGAAAGCTTCTGTCAAGGTAACTTATAAGAACTCCATACACTGGAGCAGTATTCTAAAATTTGATGCTGAGGCTGATCACTAAATATTTGGTGATTAAACTATAAGCGCTTGAGTGTACTGGGGCTATTGTCTAAGAGAGATTTCCTCCAGCCAACTGGTGCTTTTTGGTATGTTCTAGAATTTTAGTGGTGTTTCCTACATATATTTGTGGGCAAACATGCTAGATTTATTGCGAAGTCCACCACTGCTTGCTCCAGCTCACCTAGTTTGTCAGCTAATGTCCGCATGATGTCTTGTACTATCTGCTCCAGTACACAGCCAGGGCACGGAATCACTTTTTTTTCTCAGTCAGCTGCAGTTGTCACGATGTGCTGCACGTCTGGTCCCCCTCCTGTGGCCATTATGGAATGACTGGCAGCTTGTGGCAGGCAGTGTGCTACCCCCACTCTCACTGGGAAGGGGGGGGAGGGGGGGGGGGGGGGAGAGCCGTGCACCACTATGACTGCTGCCGGCCGGGGGTGGCTTATGCTGCTCGCTGTGCCCCTAGCAGCCAGCTGTTGCTGTGCTGTTGGCTTCTTCTTGATGTGTCGGCTGTTTGTCAACACCCCCGACTTCTGTGCCCCTATTTTCAGCTGGTCCTGGTGGATCTCCACGTCAGATTTGTACTTTCCGGCTCACCACACACTTAGTGCCACAGTTTGTGCCCAGTGGCAGTACCGTTGTTTCACATTTGCATTCCCATTGTTTCACATTTGCATGCCCATGGGTGCGGGTTTCTGCACATTTTCACAAACAGGATTTCTTTTGCAGTACTTGACCTTATACCACCACAACCCCACAAATAGCCACACAGGTGATGTCTTCTGGTTGAACTTTTTATGCAGTGGTGTCCACCGTCTCTGGGAGCCCTTTGATGATGGCTTCTACCATCCCCTTCACTTGGGTTTGGCCCACAGTTCTTCAGAGATGACATGGGCACTTAAGATATGTTTAGCTGCCTTCCAGTCATCCTTGTCCTGGAAAGAAACTGTCAGTGCCATGTTACAGGTGCTGGTATCCACCTTGAATTCACATTTGGATTTCAGGCTGATCTCTTCCCTCATCCGTGTTTCCATACCTATCATTTGCAAGTGTTGTGTGTGTGTGTGTGTGGGGGGGGGGGGGGACAATCAAACACTGGTATGATAATATAATCACATGCCACATGTTACTACACTTTTAAATGTGGGATTTAAAATGTTTACTTTGCGCTTGTTTCTTTAAAAACTGGGTGGAAAGTTTGAATCCATTTGTTGGTTTTACATATGATAAGAACTTAATACGATTTTTTGATAGATATTACATTAGGAGCTGACAATGGAAATTACTGTATGCTTAATAAATGCTTAGTTCATAGCTGATAATTGAGTATACGTCAAAAACAGAAAATAAAGTTCAGATTAAAAAAAATGCATGCAACAGTTATCAGTATTATGAATAAGAAGCAAGTTTATAACAATGCTGATGTGGGATAGATACGAATAAGCAACAAACACACTATTAAGGAACTGTCATTCAATTACATGTAAAATGCACCTGGAAACCATGAAATGTCTGTATGGTAGTGAGTCTTCTGCTGATGGCAGGTCAGCATGAAGAAGGAAGCTCCACTCTTGTAAAACTTTAGCCAGCCTATCCAAGCCACCATGGTGGAAGTGAAGAATTTTATACTGGCTTTCACGTGAAGCAACTACCAACTGGCCACAGGTACATTCTGTATCATTGAAGAACAACCGCAGTGAACGCATCTGGCCTAGAATGAAGAAGGATAAATATTTTATTACACATGCTGCAAAGCTTATAAATACAAAACAAAGATAAAGAATACAAACCAAAAAATTACTGAATAAATTTACCTGGTCAACCACAATGTACAAAAATGAATGTTAAAATTTACATTCCTTTTCTATAGTTTTCAAGTAACTGATGGAGAATGATGTGGAAAAGATGTTTATTTGATTCGATAGCACCTTTTCTTCCCTTGTAATGTGCATAGGATTCAGGTACCACTTAGGAAATAACACCAATCACTGCAGTTTCAAGAGTACCCATTACTAGGGTTGTACTGCAAAATTTGGGGAACAATGCAATGAGGCCAAATGATATGAACAAGCTGCCTTTTTCAGGACCTAATATTTATGACAATTTCAGTCAAAACTGAAGGGGTTTCCTCAAAGAATGAGCTCATATAATCTGTATCAAAGGAAAATTCAATCAACGAAATTAATGGTGGCCATTACTTACCTTCAGGAGTGAAATGTGTAGTACTGATGACAGATACATATATAAGTAAAACTTAACACAATACCTAGCTTTCGGAATTAATAATTGCTTCCTCAGTGGGAGGGGGGGAGGGGGGGAGGGGGGGGGGAGGGGGGGAGGGGGGGAGGGAGAGGGAGGGAGAGAGAGAGAAGTTGGGAAAGGTTAAAAGGAAGGGAAAACCACTGACCCCAGAACCCCAGAATGAGTGGGACCCACGTGTTGTGAAGGCGAAGTTAAACAAAGATGACGCCAGGGACTGAACAGTGCTGTAGTATTTAAGTACATGTAAAGCAATAGAAACTTATTGAAGAAAAGACTTTTTAAATATTTAACACCAAATCTGCTATCAACTTACATAAAACAAACATTTACAAATGTCTTTTCTTCGATATCTTAGAGCTGCACAACACTAAGTACTGAAAAGTTTGTAATAGCAACTTACTTAGATCGACAGAAAAGCGACGACATTTGTGTGTCCTGCGAACAACTGGAGATGCAGTCTGGCTCTCAGGAAAGTTGAGATTGTGACGCAGAGCCAGCAGCTCAGGTGAACTCATCCAAGTAGGAATATCATCTGGAAACCAAATAATTGTTACATTGTGTATGATTGCAATCTACAAACAATCCATGTATCAGGGCCAGTAATGAAATCAAACAATGGAAAATCCAGGGTGGAGTAATGACAATATCAAGAAAAGTATAGATCATTACCCACCATATAGAGGAGATGCTGAGTCGCAGACTGGTACACCAAAAGCTTTCTGCCAAAAGCCCTTCTTCTAAAGTATATAACACACACACACACACACACACACACACACACACACACACACACACACACACACACACACAGTCTGGCCTCTGAGGCAGGACTGCATACAGCTACTGCACCTGATGGGAGAAGCAATCCACTGTTGTTGGGGGTAAGGAGGAGACTGTGGTGAGGAGGAGGAGGGATACCAGAGTACGTGGGAGCATGCAAGGATGTGGGGGAGGGAAGCAGGGAAGAAGAGAAATATGGAAGGGAGAAAAAAGACTAATGGGTGCATTGGTGAAATAGAAGGCTGTGTAAAATTGGAGTGGGAGCAGGATAGGGGATACGTGGGTGAAGGACAGGTGCTAGCGAAGGTTGAGGCCAAGGGGTTATGGGAACATAGGATACAGGGGTAAGGCATAGGGACAGATGGGTAATATACAATATGTACAAGAGCCAACAGGGAAAAATAAAGAGTGGACGACCAAGAACAAAGTACTCAGATTAAAAAGGGTGTAAAACAGGGATGTAGTCTTTCGCCTCTCCTGTTCAACCTGTACACTGAAGAAACAATGATGGAAATAAAAGAAAGTTTCAGAAGTGGAATTAAAATTCAAGGTGAAAGGATATCAATGATATGATTCACTGACGACATTACTATCATGAGTGAAAATGAAGCGGAATTACATGAACTGCTGAATGGAATGAACAGTCTAATGAGTGCAAAATATGGACTGAGAGTAAATTGAAGAAAGTTGAAAGTAACGAGAAGTCACAGAAATAAGAACAGCAAGAAACTTAACACTGGGACTGATGGTCTTGAAGTAGATGAAGTCAAGGAATTCTGCTACCTAGGCAGCAAGATAACCAATTATGGACGGAGCAAGGAGGACATCAAAAGCAAACTAGCAGTGTCAAAAAGGCCATTCCTGGTCAAAAGAAGTCTACTTGTATCAACCTTAATTAGAGGAAGAAATTTCTGAGAATGTACGTTTGGAGCACAGCATTGTATGGCAGTGAAACATGGACTGTGGGAAAACTGGAACAGAAGAGAATAAAAGGGTTGGGTTGGGTTGTTTGGAGGAAGAGACCAAACAGCAAGATCATCTGTCTCATCGGATTAGGGAAGGATGGGGAAGGAAGTCGGCCGTGCCCTTTCAGAGGAACCATCCTGCATTTTGCCTGAAGCGATTTAGGGAAATAACAGAAACCTTAATCAGGATGGCCGGACGTGGGATTGAACCGTCATCCTCCCAAATGCGAGTCCGGTGTGCTAGAGAATCGAAGCATTTGAGATGTGGTGCGATATAAGAATGTTGAAAGTTAGGTGGGCTGATAAGGTGAAGAATGAGGAGGTTCTGCGCAGAATGAAAGAGGAAAGGAATATGTGGAAAACACTGACAAGGAGAAGGGACAGGAGATAGGATACTAGAGGGAGCTATGAAAGGTAAAAACTGTAGAGAAAGACAGAGATTGGAATACATCCAGCAAATAATTGAGGACATAGGTCGAAAGTGCTATTCTGAGATGAAGAGGTTGACACAGCAGAGGAATTTGCAGCGGGCCGCATCAAACCAGTCAGAAGACTGATGATCAAATAAAAAAAAAAAAAAGGAGGGAGGGAGAGAGAGAGAGAGAGAGAGAGAGAGAGAGAGAGAGAGAGAGGAGGAGGAGGAGGAGGATACATTGCAGGATGAGTTCCCACCTGCGCAATTTAGAAAACCTGGTGTTGGTGGGAAGTATACAGATGGTACAAGCTATGAGGCAGTCATTCGACTGAAGCACTTTGTGATGAGCAGCATGTTCAGCAATTGGGTGGTCTGGCTGTCTCTTGGCCACAGTCTGTCAGTGGCCATTCATGCGGACTGACAGTTTATTGGTTGTCATGCCCAAGTAGAAAACAGCACACTACCTGCAGCTTAGTTTGTAGATTTCACAGGTAGCCTTGCCTCTGATGGGGTGGATGACACCTCTCACCTGAATGGAATAGGTGGTTGTGGAAGGATGTATGGGACAGGGACTAGCATGGTTGCACAAAATTAATCATCATAAAATAAAAATCTCTATGATTATCTGCTATGTTTATAGTTGTGTTCCTGTTTATGTATTATTTGTTAGCCACACACCCTGTGTCTTCTAACAAAGGCTTGCATAAAGCCCCTTCCTTTCTTTTATCCCCTGATAGATTTTCTTGGAAAAAGAGATTTTGAAGCCAGAGATCCATTCATCTATTTAACTCTGTCAATAAGTCAGCTCAGTTCTGTGCCAGATGTTCTTGTTCAGGCAACTGGGAAATAAATGTTCCTCCTCTGTCACAACCATTATCAATAATTATTTCTCACTTTCATTCTCAACAGGATTTTTCAGGGGATTAAAGAGGAATATAAGATGTAACACTGATTTACAAACTCCAAGCTATAATACATATTTTTGAGAGAAAAGAAAATTTCCTGTCAAGAAGAGATTAATGTTGGACTGACTGACACATAAGTGTCCCCTCTGTGTTTGCTTTGCCAAATCACCTCTGTTTTGACATCTTCGTAGTCATCTTAAGACATAGAGTTATGCCTCTGCCTTTTCCTTCACCACAAAGTTTATGCTCATTGTTTCCTTGGTTGATGTGTGAGTGTCCTTCCTTTCAGGATTTTCCTGAGTAGTCTTCCACCTTTCATTCTGTCCATATTTGGGCCCACCTCTCTTTTTATCCAGTTATTTCCTCAATAATAGCATGTACACATCAAACATCTTCATTCATTATTGAATTTTCTCTTCTGCACAACCTTTCACTCTTCTTGTCTCTGCTGCTTGTATTTTGATGTTCTCTCTCTTTTTATTTATACGAGTTTAGCTTCCATATAACAGTTTAATAAAATTTATTTTTGTATCCTTTTGGATTTTGAAGTTAAGCGTTCTGTTTATTGTTCCAGAAATTGTCCAGGTAGTTCATTATTAATTACTACTTTCAGCTGCACTGGTTATTTATCTACAAATGCCATAACATTAGTCTTACGTCAACAAATTTTAAGACTGTACTCAGCACACATCTAGTTTAACTGACATACTGCTAACTGGAAGGCATCTTCACTTTCTGGTATTTGGTGCAAGCAAGCATTCTCATCTCACTGCTTGACTGATTTTTATATCATTTGTCCTCTTCTCTCCAATGTTCATTACTACTTTATGTTTCACAATTATAAGTTTTTGATAGACCTTTATGAGATGTGATTGGTAATCACCTTCATCATTATTGCCCACAGTTAATTTTGCTCAATAATGGAAAGTTTCTTTAAAATCTATAAAACTGGTTTTGGTGTTCCGGTGTAAAGTCTAGTGCCGGCATGTCTGGTGGGGTCATAAGAGCAGAGAAGGCTGTGAGATGGCGTCAGCAGAAGTACGCTGACCAACCCCTCTCTAGGATGACAATGAGATGGTAGCACCATCTACGGCTGAAGTCTAGCCAACTTACGAACTCTACAGCAGTGACTTATGAACAGTATTACTGGACTTGTGTTGGAGTTGTATACACTGAAGAGATTGCTTATGTTTTATGTCGCCCTTTGCTTGCGACATACCAGTGTAAATTTCTCAAAGTTTGGGATTGTCATTTATCTTACTGTAATAAAAATCTGTTCATAGAATTTGCTTGAATTGTTGTCTAGCGATCCGAGAAAGAAGGGTTTCTAGGCACCCTATATTAGACGAGTGGGCAAGGCACAACAGTCTGTTTGTATTTCTTTGAATTGTTTTTGATGTAGTTACTTCAAAAAACAGATGAAGACCAGAAACTTATGTAAAAAATAATCATACAAATGAAAAATTTGGTAAAAATAGAGTGGACAGGAGATTTCAAAATTCCTCTTTGAATTGTGCGGATGCCGTCATTTTAAAACATTGAATAAAGAATAGACTGTATATTTAGTTGGCTCTCTAGCCTATCTAAAATAGTAAAAACTCCTCAAACTAATCACTGTGGAAGTAAGAACCACCTATCTGTCACAGTTCAGGAGCTATGACAGCATAAAGAAAGAGACGTGTGAAAAACAGCCACATCATGTGCAATGTTTAAATTTATTACTTCCATGCTGCAATAAATTTCACAGACAGTATATACATACGCTGCTAAATGCACCTACAAAATTATACATGGCACCTAACGTTTCATAGATACATCATAAACTCTGAGGCGCGTGAAAAATTGTGCATCATGCACAAAGTTTCAATACATTTATTCTTTACTGAGGCTAAAGCAATAGCTGCCTATATAGCTATGAAGAGGCACTACCATAGAGATGTTTACAAAATCACATTGTAGACACATGAAGCAGCTCTGCCCAGGATCCAGAAACTGTCCAGGATACTATACTTACACACTGATCAACCAGAACATATAACCACCTACCTAACAGCCAGTATGTCCACCTATGGCATGGATAACAGTAGTGATGTGTCGTGGCATGGAAGCAATGAGGCCTTCATGTCACTGGAGGGAGTTGCCATCACATCTGCAAACAAATCACTTAACTGGCATAAATACCAGTGGTGGGGGGGGGGGGGAGATGACTTCTGACGCCACGTTTAATCACATCCCAGATGTGTTCAATCGGGTTCAGATCTGATGAGTTGGGGGGCCAGCGCATCAACTGGAACATGTCACTGTGTTCCTCGAACCACTCCATCACTCTCCTGGCCTTGTGACATGGTGCATTATCCTACTGAAAAATGCGACTGCTGTCGGGAAACATGATCGCCATGAAGGGGTATACATGGTCTGCAACCAGTGTACAATACTCTTTGGCCATTGTGCCTTGCACGAGCTCCACTGGACCCATGGATGGCCACATGTATGTTCCCCAGAGCATAATGGAGCTGATACCAGCTTGTCTCCATCACGCACTTCAGGTGATTCGTCAGACCATGCAACGCTTTGCCAACATGGGAGTGCCAATGGTCTTGTGCCCATTTCTGTTGCAGTTGCTGATGTCATGTTAACACTGGCACATGCATGGGTCGTCGGCTGTGGAGGCCCATGGTTAGGAGTGTTCAGAGAACTGTGTGTTCCGACACACTTGTACTCTGCCCAGTATTAAAACCTAATGTTTGTTCCACCACAGTTCGCTGCCTGTCCAATTTTACCAGTCTGCCCCGCCTATGGCGTCTGACACGCGTAATGAGGTGTGGACGTGGTTTCACCTTGGTTTCGCCACGTGTTGAAGACACTCACCACAGCACTCCTCGAACACCCAACCAGTTGAACAGTTTGCGAAATGCTCGTGCCGAACCTCCAGCCCATCACAATATGCCATTGGTCAAATTCAGATAGATCACACACCTTCCCCATTCAACACTTGGACAGCACGCTCACTTATACCACATGCACTGTGTGTGTATCTGACTAGTAGACATTCCTCGCCAGGTGATGCTGCTATCGCCTGGATGGATTTATATTGATAGGAGGTTAGTGGTCATAATGTTCTGAATGATCAGTGTACATCTGTACATTATATGAATTTCTTTGTATGACAGTTTCATAATATCAAAGGTATTTTTACAAACACACGCACATGAAATTTTCTCTATATTACATCACAAACACAGTTATTTTTTTGTTTTAGTTTCTAATAGAGAATTAGCAAAATGAATACCCAGGCATTGCTGGGTTTGTCAGCTAGTAATTTACAAAACTGGAACTTCAAACCAGCTGATTACTGTAATGGCCACTGATTCCATCACCGATAAACATACCTGAAGTTCCGCCCAGGAAGGAGAGGGGCACCGCCAGGCTGCAGCTGGAAGCCTGTGACAGGGAAGGGCTGGGCTGGGCGTCCTTCTCCTGAGATTCGTCACCTTCTTTCTCGCAGGGAAGCAAATGTGGCCGCACTGTGTGCTCCACTTCCGTGTTATCTGATGGCACTGCTTCCTCGCAGTGCTGTACAGTTATGCTGTTTACATTCTCCTCCTTTGCACAGTTCTGAATTTCCATATTTAAACTGTTATGCGAACTATCTCGCTCCGAGTTTGAGGAAGACAAATTCTTACTGTACTGATCGGATTTCTGAGAAGCACTTTCCTGAACTGCCGGCTGCAAGCTTCCGTCAGATGCACTATACTGAGATTCAATGCTTTCAGCCGAACTCTTCCTGTAGTTCTCCGGAATGGGACTAATACTCGGATACTCATCATTTGTGTCATCTTTAGGATTTGAGCTTCTGCTTGAGAGGCTGCCTCCATCGTGGTCATTGTCACCACTGTAAAGAAATGCAGATGTTTACATCTAGCCTGGAATCAGAATAGCAACTAAAACAGAAATGCAGAAGCAGTTAACAACTGGTCGGTGGCACATAACTGAGTAAGAACATCATGTGCCAACGGCTCGTTTTGAGAACACAACCCTGTCAACCTCTGCCTGAGTGACAATGCATATGATCGTGACTGGTCTATCAAGCATCTGATCATTACAGTACATGTAATTCACAAGTGTTGATTCCAAGTGACTTATGAAAACATATAAAGATGTATATTGTGAGGCCAATCCAATTATCATACCAAACTCATTTTCAATACTAACCTATATGTAAACAAAACAAGAAAAGACATATTGCTACTTAGAAGACACATCAAGTTGCAGACAGGTACAATTAAAAGACACTTACATAAAGCTTTCAGTCACAGCCTTCACCAGTAAAACAGAGACATACACCATTCACACACAGAAGCAAGCACACATCACACACACACTACCGTCAACTCTGGCATCTCAGGCTGGAATGCAACTATCATGTGGGAGCAGACAGCGATCTGGAGGGGATGGCGAAGGGACAGTAGTGTATTGGTGGTGGTGGTGGAGGGGAAGATCCAGATGTTCGGGTAGTGAAGCAGTCATTGACATCAAGCATGTTATGTCCAACAGCATGTTGTGCCACAAGGTGGTCTACTTTGCTCTTTGCCACAGTTTGGCAGTGCCATTCATCCTGGTTGGTAGTCATACCAATATAAAAAGCTGCAAAATGATTGCAGCAGAGCTGGTAAATGACATGGCTGCTTTCACAGGTGGCCCAGTCCCTGATGGGGTAGGGAAAGCCTGTGATAGGACTGGAATAGAAAGTGCTGGGTGGGTGGGCAGGTCTTGCACCTGGGTCTGCCACAGGGATATGATCCTTGTGGCATGGGGTTGGCATTGAGAGTGGCATAGGGATAAACTAAGATGATGTTGAGGCTGGGTGGGCAATGCAACACCACTTTAGGAGTTGTTGGAAGTATCTCAGTAGGATGTCCACATTTCAGGGCATGATGATTGGTAATTACAGACCTGGCGAAGGATGTGGTCCAGTCCAGGGTGGTATTGGATGATGAAGGGGACACTCCCTTGTGGTTGATTTTTGGGGATGGTGGGAGGACTGGGGGTGTGAGGGGTGATGGCATGGGAGATCTGTTTGCAGACTAGGTCGAGGAGATAGTGCCTGTCCGTGAAGACCTTGTTGACACCCTCAGCATATTGAGCAAGGGGGTTTTTGTCACTGCAGATATGCTGTCCCCGGATGGCCAGATTGTAAGGAACAGATTTTTGGTGTGAAAGGGATGATAGCTGTTGAAATGTAGTTACTGTTGGTGGTTGGTGGATTTAGTGTGGACAGAGGTGTGGATGGAAAAGTAGGAGAGGAGGAGATCAACATCTAGGAAGGTAGCACACTGACTTGAGGAGAACCACACGAAGTGGATGGCAGTTGGTTTTCACATTTAAAGGTAAGACATTAGTTTTAAAATAATCTTTAGTGTTTTAATAATTTATTTCATTAATTGATTTTATGACACATGTAATTACCGGTGTATGTGAGATTCCTGTCTTTCAATAGCCCATGGATTTTTCCTCAGTGTTGTATTTGGTATCCATGTTAGACTGAGTGTTGTTCTGGTTCTGTCTGGCGTCACCTGGCAAGTTATAGTCAAGTACCCAGGATGATGAACAACATCACAGTCCTGTCTGAGAAGTGCTGGTGGATGCACACAAACATTGTTCTTACCTGGAAACAATAATAATTTTATACACTGTGATCAGAAATGACTGGAATGAGTTCACTTCTTTCCATGTGGATCACATGACTATGACAACTAACACTGTAGAAGAAATGACTATTTCTAAAATGAAATCACAACTGACTAAATAAAAAACTGAAGTATCAAACAAGATCAATGTATGTTAGCAAATTTCAGAAGTACCAGAGCATCCAAAGACATAACAGAGATAAATAGAACTAATTACATTAAAAAATTGTGTCAGTTTGTCAAAAGCCCTAGAGAAAAACAACATTAATGCACTGATTGGGTATATCAATAGAGGGAAAATATTATAAACAGTTGACTGCATATAAGGTGGTAAAACCACATACCAAATCAAGAGTCAGGCCCATATACTTTGCTTTAATTTTGCACAGCAACAAGCTGCCTTTAGAAGTAGGTACAACACAATGGATCATTTGGAAGTTGTGAATGAAATTACAGAATGGTGCAATGAATACGAATTACTGCTTGTCTTAGAGTTTGAGACAGCTTGTAATTCATTACAACAATATCTGTTTTTGTAACAGAATCTTACATTCTGGTATCAAAGTGTGTAACATGGTGCAGGTAGACATCACACACAAACTTGAAAAACACAAGACATAAAAAAAGAAAGTAAAAGAACACTTTCTACGATGTATCACAATTTTGCATGGAGGGATGTAAATTCTGCCTAACTTTAAATGTTAAACAGATCTTGAATTTGTCGGTATGTGGGCAGTGAATAGTAGTCTGTGTAAAGTAAGTGCTTTGTTTAAGTATTAAACAGAAACAGCAGATGAGTAGTGCAAGAGAAGGGAAAATGGATTTTTTTCAAAATAGCTCTTATTTTCCTAATACACTTATATGAAGAAAACTAGAAGTAATCATCATTTCAGGGTAGATTAGCAAGTCATAATTCGTTGTTGTCATAGTACTTTACAGAAGCAGCCACCAAGGCTAATTCAGTCTGTTAAATGTATAACATGACTCACTCCACATCTCTCAATGCCCTCCTGCATGTTAGTTTTTGCAGAACATGACGTGTGAATGAGCGAGAAATGTGAAGACATGCTGGTAGAAAGATTTTGTTTACTGTTACAGATTGCTTTCTCAGAATATGTGTAGTTGAAAGACAATCTCAAAGGTTGATCTCACATTCAGGTGGATAATACTTGCTCTGCCCGGCTGTCCCAATTTGTGTTTTTCTAAATCATTTCAGCTAAATGCTAGGATGGTTCTTCCATCAAGGCAACTGATGACCACCTGTCTTATTCTCATGAAAGCCTACTTACACATGTATTCTGTGTGTACATATATCTTCAAGCTATTTATTTGCATTTGATTATGCTGATTAATTCCATGTCACTGTAAGATGATCCATGGATGAATAGATAAACAAACATTTACATGTGATCATGATGTGCCTGGAATGAATTATTATTATTATTATTACTAACAGTGTGTAATCACAGAGTTTAGTACAATTTGTAACATATTAAAAGTTTGTTCCGAGAGAGTAAATGTCTTTGTTTTGTTGGTAGTACTTCTCTCTTAGCTTAGGCAATTGAACATATATCCCAGACTGTTGCAAGTTCCTCAGGGCTTCAGAATGCCTTTTCTTTGGATTAACTAAAGCCTCCATCTTTGGATTAACTGAAGCCTCCAATAACATTTTCCAAACTCATAAGCAAACTATCATCTTCCAATCTAACAAAGACCTTGGGCATCACAAGATTAGCATGTCTGGGAATAATGGTGCATTGCAAGAATGCCTGAATCTCAGTTAAAAGATTTTCAAGGCAATTTCTTCCTTCTGGTTCTATCTGAGCACAGTAAAATATTGGATTTTTTTTTCATTTGCCCAGTTGCAAAGGACTGACACCAGTTTTTAAACTGACCTTTTTTCATAATATTGAATTCTACAACAACAATAAAATAATTGGAAACAGTAAAAAAAATTGGTATCATTGAACAAATTCTTGTCTCACTTACATGTCAAGTAAAATATTGGATTTTTTTTTCATTTGCCCAGTTGCAAAGGACTGACACCAGTTTTTAAACTGACCTTTTTTCATAATATTGAATTCTACAACAACAATAAAATAATTGGAAACAGTAAAAAAAATTGGTATCATTGAACAAATTCTTGTCTCACTTACATGTCAAGCTTACTATTTACCAATAACTCATACTACAATGCTCAAATTCAAATAAAAATATATTTTCTCCCAAACAACTGTTTTGCATTTGAAATCACTGATATTTGTTTCAAACTGCACAAGATCACATGACAGATGTTGATAATATTACAATTTAAGTAGTTTGCTTTCAGTGTCTTTCTTTGCAGTGGCTGGCATGGTTGAGTTAATTAGTATACTTGACTGCAAATATTATTAGTCTTGAAAGGCATTAGACCAAATTTGGTGAACTATATATGCATGATAAAAACAAGTATATGTCACGCATTAGCAAAGCAGATGATATATCCAATTTACAGACTAAGAACAGTAATGTCCTAGTAGCGCAACCTTCTGCTTCTTGTGTTAAGCTGTATCTAATAGTATCTTAGTATACCAAGAGAAATATTTCATACATTGTGTGTGTTTATGAGAAAGGATCTACACTGTGTAAAGATGTAACAGTGATGAGGTAATTTGGTCAAAATCCGAGTGATTTGCAAGTGTGCATAGGTAAGTGTGGAGATACTAAAAATGTTAATTAATTAACATCCATTATGGATTATATTTTGAGACCTGTGACTGTAAATTAGAATGAAAAAACACAATTCTGATAATGGAGTTCTACTTTATCCACTACTTTTCAATGCTTATTCGTTAGTTGGTTTCATATTCAACGGTTAAGCATCTTCTACATGCTGGTGGAAAACGTGATGGTTAACGATCTGAACACATAATGGATAAAATAAAACCATGCCTGGCACAGAATTATATGTTTTTTCATCATAAATGAACAGTGTATGATTATTACATGGCATTAGTCTACCTTGTTCTGAATGTATAAAAATGTAAGAGAATTGCAGTTAGGTATAACTGAATGAGGTAGTGTATTTGTTAAAACACTGGGCTCTGACTCTGGAGGCAGCTGCTCTGTCCAGCCATCTGGATTTAGGTTGTACTAAATAACTTACAGGAAACCCTAGGATGATCCTTTTAAGAAAAAATAAGGTGACCACTTATTCTCTCCTTGTTACATACAAGTGTATATGCATCCATATGTATGCAAACATGACTTAAATTTTTTTCTTTGTATTAAGCTGAACAATCTTTTATCACAGTAAAGTTATCCTTGTGCAAATAAACTACTCATACTCAAACAAACACTTCAAAAGAAATAAACTGCTGTAAAAATCTACAATGTTGGTTTCATCAGCATTAATCAGTTTTACTTCAGTTGGGGCTAGAATGCCTATAGGAGACACATATACCATGATCTGTAGCAAAGGCACTACTTTGAGTAAAGCTGCAATAATCTACTTTAATATTTACCGTACTTAAACTCGCAAAAATATGATCAATACGATATAAAAGAGGTGGCTAAATGTGTTAGGGTAACAAATGTCTATAACTGCAACCGTAATCAACAGAGCTGCGTTCTGTGTCATTGTTTCTGGCAGATAAAGCAACAGTGCATTCTTAAAATGACATAGGTGCAAACTATCATTCTAAGGATAGGAACAGCTGTTACCTCAAGTGGTTGTCACAACGCAAATTTCTTGACGGTTTCCGTATAAAAATAGGAGTCTCATTTAGGAAATGAAATAGAACATTCTTAAGTAACTTTAAAAACAATAGACATTAGATACAGCAATTTTACATACAAAAAACAACTTCCCCGTCGTTGAAAGGCTGATGAGGAGTCCCCGTCTGTGTACCCAATATGTAGCTTGATGCCTTTTTTAGTATTTTTGGTAGGGGCATTTTGATGATATTCAACAGATGACCCACAAAGTGACATGTAGCCTAAGTGCGGCAACGCAACATAGCATAAACATGATATTCGTCGTGTCATGTAGCGCCGGTCATGTACTCTACTCAGATCCGTATTATCCTTCCGGCATCACTTGCCGCTACTGTGACATGCGGATTTACAACCGCACAACGCCACTTCATTATTCAAAACAACTTCTCCTCCTCCTCCTCCTAGCAAACGCTACCGATATTTGTATAAGGTCGATATTTTAAATGCACTACGTTCGATTAACCGTTGTTGTTTATCGATAGTTTAAAGTCCACGACAATTAGTGTTGTCAGTATCGATATAATCATGGTAGTTCGAGAGTATTATTAGTTTCAAAAAATGCTGTAAAAATGTAAATTCGAAATTTTTGTTGCTAAGCATTGTTATTTTCTTTCAGTGCTAATCGAACATTTTTTTGCTTTGGAAAAGCCTTTGATAAAGTTGGCAAAGAAAAACTGTTTTGCATAATGAAGGGAAAAGAAGTACCCACTCCACTTAATACCTAAACGTCGTAATAAGGCTATAGAAAAATACGACAATCACGTTGGATTTAAACTGAGAACTGAATAACTTTTCTTCACTAACAGGTGGTGTAGCATTTCTCCCATGCTTTTTAATACTGTCTCGTTGTAACCACAATGAAGTCCAAATCCGAAAGTAGGGTTGTTAATGAAGTACAAGCCTAACATTCAAAGCACTTTTATTACGGACACCAAAGTACAGACAGAACAGAATGCTTCCTGGACAGAGTGTCCTGCTATTTATACAAATATCGAATATTCCAGAATATGCATAAATAAGGATTTTCGACAATCTTCTAGAAATGATAAATACTAAATAACGAATACTTGTTGGCCATCGGATATGAACCGGCGACCCGCAGCACGACAGCCGCGACGCCAATTGCCTCTCCACATGAGCTTTAGTGCAGTTCGCAGCATTACTCCCTCTCCTGAAGAACAGCGACCAGCTGTTTCAGAAGGTCTCTTTGGAGCCGACTATAGAATTCCAGATCTAGATTTTGTCAATGGCCTCCTGTATTGCAGCACTGGAGAATCCTCATATACTTATTGCCACGTCCTCTTCACTGCAATGAGCATTAAAGGTGGCATCTTCCATGAAAGCTTTGCAATCATCGGGTAAGCCTTCAGTTTCCTTGCGTGAAAAGTTGCCGTCGTCGATCTGCGCCTCAGGATTGTAGTAAGGCTTCATGTGGAGTACACGGATGACTTCTTGATGAAGAGTGATAATACTCGACTTCGTATGTGGCGTCTGATAAGTGACAAAGGGTAGGATACAACCCAAAGTAGTGTATTAGTAACTTTACCAACAGTCTCAACTTTACCAACAGTCGCACTCTGTGCTCAGGTGTAAAGAACCATTCCAATTTCTTGGGCTCTACCTCACTTGCTGGTGCTTGGCATCATAGTGCTCTCTGTCCTTCTCCTGGGTGTCCAAGGACCATATGCGAGCCAGCTGTCCCGATTCTTTAATCCTGTAGATGGGGTGTTTCACGTAGCCATCACAAGTATTGCCCAGCGGCAATGAGAACAGTGTTGTCATTTCGGGCTTACGACTGTGATGCAGAAAAAGTGGTTTGAAGCATGTAACGTCTTGCTTCGCTGTTATATGTGAACGTCATGAAGGGCTGTATTGTTTACCAGTCTTTCTTCTCTACAGCAGTATATGTCGAGAACATATCCACCAACGTCTTGTTAAAGGGTTCTGTGAATCATTTGTCTGTGGATGACACGTATCTAGCACCCTGTGATATCACATGCCCCAGAGGTAATTGTGGCACTTACTTCCGTGACTGGCGTTCCTTACAGTGCTCACAAAGTGTGTAAGGAATCTCTGGAACCCTCGCCAGTGATATCTACATCTGAATCTGTGTAGACCCTTCACGAATCCGAGGTGACTAGTTGTTGGAACGACGTGGAAAAACTTCAAGACAACTGGGCGCAGATGAGTTGGGATAAAAAACACCATTTCCACCCCACTGAAATATAGTTCTTCTTTTACAATAGTCCATTTATTAAAGCTTCTTCAAAGCTTCTACGGCCTTCAGCAGTACTGGATCTTTCCTCTGTTCAGCAGCAATCTCGTTTAATCCAGTGATGATTAACTTTTTACTTTCGTTGTTGTGTTCCGCCAAAAGATTCCTTGAAAGGCAATTGGCATCTTTGCGTTTGCGACCACTTTTGTATTTCACTGTGATGTGATACTTCTGAAGCCTCAGTGCTATCTTATCAATCAACCCAATGGACGCTCCGGGTTAGTCAGCCACCGTTCGCAACAGAGAATAGTTTGCCAAATAAACATGGCCAGAACTTGTTTTATGGCCCAAACAGCTGGAAAGCATTCTTTCTCAGTTTTAGAGCAGTTCACTCAGATTTGAAGAGTAGTCTGGTGGCATAATCTATTACCTTTTCAGCATCTTCCTGATGTTGTTCTAGAACTGTCCCTATACCATAAGCACTTGTGTCAATGTGAAGGGCTGTCTCAACAGTCTCATCATACAATGCTAGAACTGGATAACACGTTAGTATCTCCTTAAGCACAAGTAAAGATGTTTGTAGTCCCGCTGCAGTAATTCTTGGTTCAGAAGTCCTTTGTGAGTAGTTTGAGCACAATCCGAGAGAACTTCTCCTATCACGAAAGTGCTGGGGGCCTGGACAAATCTATGACTCCTATTATTTTCTCTGGATAAAGATGGACTCCGTCGCTATTAACTAGGTACCCCAAGATTTTTATTTCTTTGGCGATGAAGAGGCACTTTTTCAGATTCAGGCGGAGGCCTATGGTCTGGACACATTTTAGCATTGTTGTCAGGCATCTTAGATGTTCTTCAAATGTCTTTAAGAAAACGACAATGTCATCCAGGTGACAAAGAATCATCGCGCATTTAAGGTGTCAAAGCAGGTTATCTGTAATTCGTTCGAAGGTCGAAGGAATGTTACATAGTCCAAACACAACTTTGAACTCACAGACGCTGTCGAGTGTTATGTGGCGCTACTGGACTTTTTCACTGAAGTTGCGGCTCGATTGTGACGAAAAACGTACAATTAAAGTTTGATCGATTTGTTTGACAGCTAAATTTTGCTAGAAACACATAAATATAAGTTGCATTCACACTTTTTGAAACTGAATACCAAAATAAAATAAATTGGAAGTTAATTTCTTTCCAGTATCTGCCATTACCTGGTTCAGAAAAACTGTCAACCCTGAAACCCTTTTTATTTTTAAATTGAACAATTCCTTAGCAGTCAAAACAAAATGATTTTTACCAGTTAGTCTTTGCGTCAGTTGACCTTTAGCACTTCCTGGCTCAGCTAAGACAGCATACGCTACAACCATCTTTTCAAAAACTGAGCATTTCTTTAGCTCATTAGAGACAACATTAACCTTGCCAAGTCTGGGAGCTGAATAGCGTCCCCACAACTGCTGCTTGTAAGTCAGTTTAGCAGCTCACCTTCCTTGTTCATACTTTCTAACAGAACAATGGACTGCTCTGAATGTTCTCAGAAGGCAGCTGTTTTTATAACCACACTGCATCTCGGCACACAGATGTTAATGTGACTTGCTACAACCTTCATGAACTGTAAAGAGATACCTTATGGTAGATGACCATTCAGATCTCCACTCTACTGATGACATTATAGATACCACTTGCAGCTCCATAATTACCACAGGCCGGCACCTTCTCTGGGTGACTGTCAAGAAGCAACAGCCCCATTGCCTTTCCCACCAGCTGTACACTCTCTGGTTCTGCGGAGATAACATCCATCCCACACTCGAGCTACGCAAATACTTACCGAAAGAAATCGTAGTGTCAACATTGTCATAGTTATGAAGGCAGTCTTTTCTTAGTTAATCTCATTAACCTTGATTTGCTTGTCGCCTGTTTGCATGTACATAGCCGAGAAATACTTTCCTCTTTTCAAGCAGTCTAGTGTGTCACCAATGTGCGGCAATTGGAACAATCTTTTTTTGTGATTTTGTTCTGTCATCTGCAGTCGACGCAGAAATGCAATGTGCCACCACAGGAGAGGACCAAGAACCCTCAAAAGGTTCAATTTTGTCACCATGCAGCAACTTCCCCACTTCCGCTCGAATTATCGGTCGTTCAACTGCCGACACTCTGTATGAGCGTTGGCTAATTGGTGGATGATCCCCAGTGTCGATACAGTGTTTTATCCTGGGCCACACAGTCTGCCTTTTCTCCACTCCGACTTGGAAGCATCCGAAAATTGATGCAGACGTTGTTCCTTGGTCAGCCAAGATCCTATTGGCAATTCGATAGCAGCTTCCTCCAGTATGTTGTTTGTCATTGTAAAGGAAAACGATTCTTCGCCGATGGGACTAAGCTGCGCTTCCTCGATTGGTTTGGCTGCATTCTGTGAGACAGTTCGTCTGTGGATGGAAGATAGTTAACATCCTGTGGATGAGGTAGTAACGTGAGATTACCTCTGACGCTAGCCTCAACTGGAAAACATTTCAATGCTCAGAGGTCATCATAAAAGGTGCTCCATGCTTCAAAGTGATGTCTTCTGCCAGGAGCTTTGCAAATTCTGCGGTTTTGGCAGTTAGCACAGCTTTGTTGACAGCAGAGTGGATGCGGAAGTCAGTGTAGACTATTATCTATCGACTCTCATTTGTCGATTTCGGGAACATCTCCAAGAGATAGATTTCGGTTCATGGGAATGGCGGTGCTCTCGACAGGACTGGTAGCAGATGCCTCAGAGGTGAGTGTGTCATGTGTTTCTGTCGCTGACACTCCTACAGTGCCTTGAATAGTATCTGATTGTTTGGTGGAGGCCTAACCAATGGTACCTGCGTCTGATTCTGTCTAGAGTCTTCACGAATACCAGTTGACTAGATGTTGAAGTGTCATGGAAATACTCCAGGATAACTGGCTGCAGATGAAATGGGGCGACGAACAATCATTTTCGCCCCATTGGCTCGTAGTTCTTCTTACACAATGTCCTGTTTCGTAATTATAACTCTCTCTTGGTCGGCTCCTCCTTCTTCTAGACTTCTAAGGTGTTCAGCAGTGCTGGATCTTTCCTCTGTTCACCAGCAATGTCGTTTAATACAGCGATGACTGACATTTCATCCATGTCACTGTGTTCCACCAAAGAATTCCTTGAAAGGCAGTTAACGTCCTTACGTTTACGCCGGCTTTTGTATACCACCGTGACGCTGCACTCCAGAAGCCTCAGTGCTGACTCATCCTTCAGCGTAGTTATCCAGCATACAGAATGAAGATTTGTCACAGTAGTGAGTGGTTTGCCAAATAAATTTGGCTGGAGCTTGTTGATGGTTCAAACAACTGCAAGCCATTCTTTCTTGGTTGTAAAGTAGTTCATCTTGGACTTGGAGAGTACACTGGAAGCATAAGCTATCACCTTTTCAGCAAATTCTGGTGTATTTGTACTAGAACTGTGAAACTGTGTCTCGTCATTTTTACAATGCAACTCTAGCGATGGAGAAGGTGTCAGCGTCTTCTTAAGGACAAGGGAAGATCTTTCTTGTACAGTTGTTCCAGGAATATTTGTTGTCTGCTGCAGTAGTTCTTGCAAGGGACTTTCCTTTTTACAGAAGTCCTTTATGAATCGTTGGTAGTACGAAAACATTGCAGGAAAACTTACCACATCGTGAATGTGTCTATGAATAGGAAAATCAGTGACTGCTCTTATTTTCTCTCAATCGGAATGGACTCTATCACCATTCATTAGGTGTCCCAAGGTCTTTATTTCTTGGGCGACGAAGAAGAACTTCTTTGGAATCAGGCAGAGATCTGCGCTCTGAAATCACTTCAACATGGTTGTCAGGCGTCTTGGATGTTTTTCAGTTGTCTTAGAAAAAATGCCAAAACTGACTGTGCATCACACAGTCAAGTGTGACTGGACTCCAAACGGAATAATAATGAACTCATAGAGGCCATTGGGAGTTGTGAACACTGTATTTTCCATCATCAACACCTACTTGCCAGTAGTCTATCTGCTGTTTCATAGCTGAGAATAATTTTCTCTTTTCAAGCAGTATAGTGTGTCCTTAATGCACAACAATAAGTAAACATCTTATTTTGTGATTTTTTTCAGTCTTTGGTAATTGACGCAAAAACGCAGTGTGGTATCCTTCTTCTTCGCAGGGAACAGGGAAGAGGACCAAGGACTCTCTGAATGTTCGGTAATGTCATCTTGCACAACCTTCTTCACTTCCTAATGAATTGTGTGTTGGGGGAGGAGCTTACAGGCGCTCACTGCTGAGGTTAACAGCGAATTATGTGTTGTTCAACCGGTAGCACCCTGTATGAGTCATAGCTAATTGGTAGATAATTCAGTGTTCTGATACAGTGTTTTACCATCAGCTGCTTACTCTGCCTTTTCCGTATTCCGGATTTGATAGCATCCGAAAATTGGAGCAGAACAGCTAATACTCACCGACCTTGTTTCTCGGTCAGGTCAAATCCTGTTGGCAGTTCAATAATACACTCCTGGAAATTGAAATAAGAACACCGTGAATTCATTGTCCCAGGAAGGGGAAACTTTATTGACACATTCCTGGGGTCAGATACATCACATGATCACACTGACAGAACCACAGGCACATAGACACAGGCAACAGAGCATGCATAATGTCGGCACTAGTACAGTGTATATCCACCTTTCGCAGCAATGCAGGCTGCTATTCTCCCATGGAGACGATCGTAGAGATGCTGGATGTAGTCCTGTGGAACGGCTTGCCATGCCATTTCCACCTGGCGCCTCAGTTGGACCAGCGTTCGTGCTGGACGTGCAGACCGCGTGAGACGACGCTTCATCCACTCCCAAACATGCTCAATGGGGGACAGATCCGGAGTGCTTGCTGGCCAGGGTAGTTGACTTACACCTTCTAGAGCACGTTGGGTGGCACGGGATACATGCAGACGTGCATTGTCCTGTTGGAACAGCAAGTTCCCTTGCCGGTCTAGGAATGGTAGAACGATGGGTTCGATGACGGTTTGGATGTACCGTGCACTATTCAGTGTCCCCTCGACGATCACCAGTGGTGTACGGCCAGTGTAGGAGATCGCTCCCCACACCATGATGCCGGGTGTTGGCCCTGTGTGCCTCGGTCGTATGCAGTCCTGATTGTGGCGCTCACCTGCACGGCGCCAAACACGCATACGACCATCATTGGCACCAAGGCAGAAGCGACTCTCATCGCTGAAGACGACACGTCTCCATTCGTCCCTCCATTCACGCCTCTCGCGACACCACTGGAGGCGGGCTGCACGATGTTGGGGCGTGAGCGGAAGACGGCCTAACGGTGTGCGGGACCATAGCCCAGCTTCATGGAGACGGTTGCGAATGGTCCTCGCCGATACCCCAGGAGCAACAGTGTCCCTAATTTGCTGGGAAGTGGCGGTGCGGTCCCCTACGGCACTGCGTAGGATCCTACGGTCTTGGCGTGCATCCGTGCGTCACTGTGGTCCGGTCCCAGGTCGACGGGCATGTGCACCTTCCGCCGACCACTAGCGACAACATCGATGTACTGTGGAGACCTCACGCCCCACGTGTTGAGCAATTCGGCGGTATGTCCACCCGGCCTCCCGCATGCCCACTATACGCCCTCGCTCAAAGTCTGTCAACTGCACATACGGTTCACGTCCACGCTGTCGTGGCATGCTACCAGTGTTAAAGACTGCGATGGAGCTCCGTATGCCACGGCAAACTGGCTGACACTGACGGCGGCGGTGCACAAATGCTGCGCAGCTAGCGCCATTCGACGGCCAACACCGCGGTTCCTGGTGTGTCCACTGTGCCGTGCGTGTGATCATTGCTTGTACAGCCCTCTCGCAGTGTCCGGAGCAAGTATGGTGGGTCTGACACACCGGTGTCAATGTGTTCTTTTTTCCATTTCCAGGAGTGTAGCTTCTTCCACCATGTTGTATATAGCGGTAGTGGAGCACGATTTTCATGGATGACACTGAGCTGTCCATTCTGCACACTGGTTCAGCTGTTCCAATTCACAAACCTTTAGGGATGAGTTGTGGCTGCTCGCGATAGTTAGTGACCCAAAGTTCTCCTTGACCACCTAGAAGCCTGATGATCGTCGCTGATATGTAAATTTCTTTTGTGAGTGTGAGTAAAAAAATGGTTCAAATGGCTCTGAGAACTATGGGACTTAACCTCTGAGATTATCAGTCCCCTAGAACTTGGAACTACTTAAACCTAACTAACCTAAGAACATTACACACATCCATGCCCGATGCAGGATTCGAACCTGCAACCGTAGCGGTCGCTAGTTTAAGGCTGAAGCGCCTAGAACCGCTCGGCCACACCGGCCAGCGAGTGTGAGTAGCTCTCTGCATTTGATAAAAGCTTAACCCCTTAATGCCTGAATAAATTGCTAGATAAAATATTGGGGTTTGCACAGCTGAATAAGTATTAAGGAGAAAAGAGACATCTTACTAATAACTACACTCCTGGAAATGGAAAAAAGAACACATTGACACCGGTGTGTCAGACCCACCATACTTGCTCCGGACACTGCGAGAGGGCTGTACAAGCAATGATCACACGCACGGCACAGCGGACACACCAGGAACCGCGGTGTTGGCCGTCGAATGGCGCCAGCTGCGCAGCATTTGTGCACCGCCGCCGTCAGTGTCAGCCAGTTTGCCGTGGCATACGGAGCTCCATCGCAGTCTTTAACACTGGTAGCATGCCGCGACAGGGTGGACGTGAACCGTATGTGCATTTGGCGGACTTTGAGCGAGGGCGTATAGTGGGCATGCGGGAGGCCGGGTGGACGTACCGCCGAATTGCTCAACACGTGGGGCGTGAGGTCTCCACAGTACATCGATGTTGTTGCCAGTGGTCGGCGGAAGGTGCACGTGCCCGTCGACCTGGGACCGGACCGCAGCGACGCACGGATGCACGCCAAGACCGTAGGATCCTACGCAGTGCCGTAGGGGACCGCACCGCCACTTCCCAGCAAATTAGGGACACTGTTGCTCCTGGGGTATCGGCGAGGACCATTCGCAACCGTCTCCATGAAGCTGGGCTATGGTCCCGCACACCGTTAGGCCGTCTTCCGCTCACGCCCCAACATCGTGCAGCCCGCCTCCAGTGGTGTCGCGACAGGTGTGAATGGAGGGACGAATGGAGACGTGTCGTCTTCAGCGATGAGAGTCGCTTCTGCCTTGGTGCCAATGATGGTCGTATGCGTGTTTGGCGCCGTGCAGGTGAGCGCCACAATCAGGACTGCATACGACCGAGGCACACAGGGCCAACACCCGGCATCATGGTGTGGGGAGCGATCTCCTACACTGGCCGTACACCACTGGTGATCGTCGAGGGGACACTGAATAGTGCACGGTACATCCAAACCGTCATCGAACCCATCGTTCTACCATTCCTAGACCGGCAAGGGAACTTGCTGTTCCAACAGGACAATGCACGTCCGCATGTATCCCGTGCCACCCAACGTGCTCTAGAAGGTGTAAGTCAACTACCCTGGCCAGCAAGATCTCCGGATCTGTCCCCCATTGAGCATGTTTGGGAGTGGATGAAGCATCGTCTCACGCGGTCTGCACGTCCAGCACGAACGCTGGTCCAACTGAGGCGCCAGGTGGAAATGGCATGGCAAGCCGTTCCACTGGACTACATCCAGCATCTCTACGATCGTCTCCATGGGAGAATAGCAGCCTGCATTGCTACGAAAGGTAGATATACACTGTACTAGTGCCAACATTGTGCATGCTCTGTTGCCTGTGTCTATGTGCCTGTGGTTCTGTCAGTGTGATCATGTGATGTATCTGACCCCAGGAATGTGTCAATAAAGTTTCCCCTTCCTGGGACAATGAATTCACGGTGTTCTTATTTCAATTTCCAGGAGTGTATATTTGCACATTCAAGAACAAAACAAGATTACAGCGATCACAACACAAGAATCCACACACACAAAGAGTGTTAGGCAACGCCAAAGAGGTCAAAGAGGTCTATTTTACACAGTGCACTTTGCACACACGAAATATATTGTTCACACAATTCCAACACCCCTCCTTGAACTTATATTTTGTGTGTTTCTTCCACAAGATAAACCAAATAGTCCCACAATCTTCTCAAACTTCTCCCTTTCCAAGGGTTTGGTCAGAAGGTCAGCTAACATGTCTTCTGTACGTAGATAGTCCACGGCAATGTTCTGTCGTTCTACGTGGTCCCGAATGAAATGGTGCCGTATATCAGTATGCTTTGTCCTAGCACTAGTAACATCATTTTTAGCTAGGTTTATGGCTCCCTTATTGTCACAGAAGATGGTTGTAGGTTCCTCAATTAAATTGGGTTCTATTTCACTTATTAATGTTCGTAGCCATAATGCTTCCTGTGTGGTGTAGGATAGTGCCATATACTCGGCCTCTACGGTGCTCAATGCAACAGTTTTTTGCTTTTGACAGGACCATGATGTGAGGCCCCCCATTAATTTAAAACAGCAGCCAGTGGTGGAGTATCTGTCTCCCAATTCATTCCCCCAGTCCGCATCGCTATATCCCTCTAGTTTTGCGTTACCATCTCTATGGTATTTTAGCTCATAGTTGGAGGTTCCTCTTAGGTATCGGAATATCCTCTTTACAGCTTTCCAGTGCTTTTCCTTTGGGTCTCTGCAATATCTGCTCACTGCATTGGTGGCAAAAGCAATGTCGGGTCGTGATGTTTGAGACAAATATAACAGACTCCCTACTGCTTCTAAATAAGGAACATTCTTGTCACATTCCACATCAGTCTCATTTACACTTAACTTCACTCCTACTTCCATTGGAGTACTTATGGGTTTGCAATCACTCATGCCAAATTTCTTTAATATTTTTTCCGTGTATGATGATTGACTTATGCTCAATTCTTGTCTTTCTTCATCCTTAGTAATTTGAATACCTAAATAACGTTTAACTTCTCCCAAATCATGCACCTTAAACTTGGTTTGCAGCTGTTTCTTGAAAATTCTCATTTGGCCTTCACTTTCCGTCAGGATAAAGAAATCGTCCACCCATATCGCCATTATTATTATTTCTTCTTTTCTCCCTTTATAGTAAATGCTGGGATCTGCCTTGGATTGCTTCATATTCATATTTATTAGAGTTTCATGTAGATATCGATTCCAGCAGCGTCCACTTTGTTTAAGTCCATAAATACTTTTTCTCAAACGCCAAATCTTTTTACTTTCTGACCTGGTTTTTATGGCTTCCCTTGGTGGAATGACATATATCTCCTCCTCCAATTTCCCATTTAAATATGCCGTTTTAACATCCATATGATGAATTATTAAATTTCGTTTTACTGCCAAGGCTATAAGATATCTCAATGATGTATACTTGACTACAGGTGAAAAAGTTTCTTCGTAATCTACCCCTTGTTTTTGTGAATATCCTTTTACCACAAGTCTTGCTTTGTATTTTGGTGATGAGCTTTCAGGGTTCTTCAGATTGAATACCCATCTTGCCTGCAGTGGTTTCTTATCTCCTGGCATATCTACCCATTCAAAGGTTTCGTTTTGATATAAAGATTCTAATTCTTTCTTCATCGCTTCTTTCCATTCTTGAGAGTTTGGGCCACTCATTGCTTCTTCTGCTGTTCTTGGCTCATCATTAAAAGACTGTGCTGTATACATCTCAAAATCTGGATATTCCTTCGGTTTTGGTACACGAGAAGAACGCCTTACATTGGTTTCTTCATGTTTTTCATCTTCTAACTCATTGTCATCATAAATTGCTTCCATTTGTCCTTGGCTGTCGTCTTCCTCTTCTTCACTTCCTATTTCCTCACACAAGGTTTCACCTTCTGAACTAGGTGCAGTTGACTTAGTGGTTTTGCTCTCTTCTGAGTCCTTTCTATTTTCAAAGAATATTACATCTCTACTTGTGACAATCTTTTTAGTCAATGGATCCATTAATCGGTAGCCCTTTGAATTTTCACAATAGCCTACAAAAATATACTTTTTAGCTTTCGGATCCCACTTTCCTCTTAGCTGTTTTGGAATATGTGCCATTGCATCACACCCAAAAGCCCTTATATTGCTTAGATCAGGTTTCTTTCCTACCCATATTTCATAAGGGGCTCTACTCTTTAATGCTTTTGTAGGTGATCTATTATTCAAATATACAGCTGTTGACACTGCCTCTGCCCAAAAATCTTTGGATAATTCAGCGTCAGTCATCATGCTCCTTGCTTTCTCAACAATGGTCCTATTAGCCCTCTCAACAACCCCATTTTGAGATGGGCTGTACCTTATGGTAGTTTGATGCCTGATTCCCTTTTCTGTCAGAAGTTTCTTCAATTTCTGGTTAATATATTCTCTCCCATTATCAGACCTGATGATCTTGATCTTCTTTCCTGTCCATCTTTCAACCATATTGCAATATTCCTCAAAGATATCACTCACTTGGTCTTTAGAACTAAGAAAATAAACATGAGTATATCGTGAGTAATCATCAATAAACGTAAGAAAATAATTATTCCCACCTATGGATTCACACTCCATCGGACCACATACATCTGTGTGGATTAACTGTAAGACTTCTGTGGATTTACTCTTACTAGTCTTGAAGGGTAACCTTGCTTGTTTTCCCTTTATACATGTCTCACAAGAATCCTTGGACACACTAAAATTCTGTATTCCCTTTACCATATCCTTTATTATAGACATAACTCTTTCTATTTAGATGTCCAAGCCTCCAGTGCCATAAAAAACCTTCTGCTGAATATACTGAATCACTAACATTTTTATGTTTACTGTCAATGATATCCAACTTAAAAATACCCCTTTCGTTACTTGCTGTAGCTATAACTTCACCACTTTCACTGATTACTCTTGCACCCTGCATGTCAAAGGTGACTGTATTTCCTTTCTTGACAATTTCCCCTACAGACAGCAGGTTAGTTGCCACATTTTTCACATAATGAACATTGTGTGCTGTAACCATATCTGATTCACCATTTACACTTACATGTAGATCTAGTTTCTCAGCCAGGTGACACTGGAGTTTGTTGCCATCAACAGTAGATATTCCCATATGAGTCTTATCTTTGATGTCATAAAGAAGTGATTTATCTTTAACAATATGCACAGATGCACCTGAGTCTAAAATCCATTCCATATCACGGTTGCTCATCCCACCAAAAGAATAAAAACATGATAGTGCTTTACCTTTGTTATTGGTCCTTCTCTCTGGGCTATCAGTAACATTCCTCCTTCGCTGAGTGTCTGATCGTGGGCTTACTTTTTCTTTGCACTGAGACGCAATATGTCCCATCTTCTGACATTTATAGCACCTCACCGGTTTCTTCTTTTTGTTTTTTGAGTAGAGAGCAGACGCACCTTCCTTCTCCAATGTACAACAGCTTGGAGCACTCTTTACGTCCTGCAGGATTTTCACCTTAACACTGTCGCCTGTGATTGGTATACCCGAGCTTTCAAGCCCCATAATCATAGGTGCTTACCTTTCGGGCAGTCCTGCCAAAAGCAATGTTCCTATCCATTCTTCAGCGATCTCGAATCCGATGTTTCTCAGTCGGTTCGACGTGGTTAATATTTTGTTAACGTATTCGTCTACACTCTTACATTTGTCCAGACTAGTGGTAATTAACTCGCGTAATAATCCTACTTTTCTCGTAAGACCACCATCCTCGAATGCACTTCGTAAATTGTCCCAGACTTCTTTCGCTGTAGCAGCTTTTTCAACGTGAACATAATTCACCGAATCAATCAGCAATATCAATTTTGATTTTGCTTTCCTATCCTTACTTGAATAATTCTGATCTGTGGATTTCATTGTCCCATCTACCACGTCCCATAGGTCGTCTAAACGTAAATACGCCTCTACTGCGAACTTCCAGGTTGCATAGTTTTCGCGACCTATAAGTCTTTCAATCTGTGGAATTTGTGCCCATAACCTATTGGGGTTTGCACAGCTGAATAAGTATTAAGGAGAAAAGAGACATCTTACTAATAACTATAATTGCACATTCAAGAACAAAACAAGATTACAGCGATCACAACACAAGAATCCACACACACAAAGAGTGTTAGGCAACGCCAAAGAGGTCAAAGAGGTCTATTTTACACAGTGCACTTTGCACACACGAAATATATTGTTCACACAATTCCAACATAAAAGATAAAAATAAATCATACCTGAAACACTGACGATAATTCAGCACTTGTCAGAAGCATTGGTAGTTTCATGAAGACTCAGCATCTACCGGCACTGACATTCAAAAACAGTTAACATTACATTTATTAGAACAGCATGGATATGATGTGAATTAGCTACACTCAGCATTAAGGGGTTAATAGTTTAACTGAAATTTACATTAACAACTGGAACTGATCTTGTGATAACAGCAGGATAACAGCGTCTTTAGTGGTAAACAACTACCGAGAGCAAACTTTGTAATGTATCGTTGTTGCAATATCTTCATCAGTATAGAGCTAAGATCTTTTATGGACCATGACTAGTTGAGGTGCCCACAAGAAGACCTGTATAAGACGCCTAGCCAGGCTTGGTTACTGGGGTTATGTGATGTTATGTTAACCAGGGACCTAGAAACGATGGAGAGGCTCCGTCCCCACTGCAGCTGCAATTGTCTACAGCCCCAAAACGACTACCGCAGTCCACTTCACCCCTCCGCCGCCTCACACTGAACCCAGGGTTATTGTGCGGTGCGGCCCCCAGTGCCCCGAGGGAACGTCACACACCAGATGAGTGTAACCTCTATGTTTGCGTGGTAGAGTAATGGTGATGTAGGCGTACATGGAGAACTTGTTTGCGCAGTAATCGCCGAAATAGTGTAGCTGAGGCGGAATAAGGGGAACCAGCCCGCATTTGCCGAGGCAGATGGAAAACCGCCTAAAAACCATCCACAGACTGGCTGGCTCACTGGACCTCAACACAAATCCGCCAGGCCGATTTGTACTGGGAACCGGCGCTCCTTCCCGTCTGGAAAACCGTGCGTTAGACTGCACGGCCAACTGGGAGGGCTCGTTACCGGGGAAGTTCATTAATACTTTAAGTTGCGACCAAGCTACCAGCGTGAGTTTCCACTGTGACTTACATGCATGTGAGAACCATAGCGCCAGCATCGCCCCATATATCCGGTGCTCTGCTGAATAAACCACCGTCACACTACCATTGTGCGGAATAAACCAGCCACATGCATCTGTAGGAGGCCAAGGCCAATAGTAGGAGTGGTTGTTGCTAGTTGTTTCTTGGAGAGCACAGCAAAGTCGAGTCTTTATCTTGTGATCTAGCTTTCAGGCCTGCCATCTGTCTCCATCTCTCTTCTGCTCAACTGACCACCAGCTAGCTGAATGTGAGCCATTTTCTCACCCTCTTCCTGTTCCTGTGTACCACTATCAGTGAGATTGGTGAATGCCATCACAGTCTGTCCTTGACAAACCCACATGTGTCCTGAGTACCAAGAATACAGTCAAAGTTTACTTTATTCAACGACTTCATTCATCATTCCTTTCCAATGCCGTCCCTTGCCCACCCTTGACCAGGTCACAGAACTGGTGTGCCTGTATAAAATTAGAGTCTGATTCAGGGATCCACCACCATTCGCTCTGAAAGGATGCCACAAAATTTTAGTTTCTAATTGATGCTGTGAGGCCACTGAGAAAGCCTCACAACAAGCTTGGTAGCTGCAGCACACCAGCTGTGCAGCCTGGAATGCACCGCATTCACACGTTCTTTAGCTGTCTGTGTCAAGTCCAGTTTGCAGTACCTGCCAGAGTCATCCAGTCACACTCTCTGGGCACCATCACCAAGCTGTCCGCATACACATGGCATGCACATCACATGCTGAGTCTGTACAGCTTCCACAGCATTGACAACATAATCCAGGGTGCTGTATACAGTCGACATGGCCCACTGCTGCCCAGAGCTACCTGTCACCGACTGGCGCTGCCTGTCCAGAGTTGCAGAGCTGGCATGCTGGCCATGATACCGAGGTCCCTGCTTGTCTGCTGTTCGGTCACACAGACCATTTAATGCCAAACCTGGCCTGCAGGAACATATTTTATTTTGAATCCTTTTTTGCAGTTTCCATATCTTTGATTGTTGTTCGAGTTAGATTCCAGAGACACTTTGTACATTGTTCAGACATCGTGGTAATCATTTTGGTTCTACTCACTGACTATTAGATATTATAAAAGACACAATGGCCATTTTATGAACCACACTTCTTTGATATATCTTGCTTAATCTTCACTCCAGGATTAGTGCTTATTGAGCTGATTAATACAATAAATCTTGAGAATTGCTTCATGGTAAAGGTTCAGCCTATCATTGTGAGCATAGTTATAAGAAATGCACTCTAAGGTAATGTGACTGTGAAAGGTAAAGAATCAATTATGTGAATTATTGCTGTGAATTATTTACAAATACATCCCAGTATCGCTAAAGTAATCCACCCAAGATTACCTTAGAGTGAAAATTTCATGATCTTACATGGAAGGCTACAATTTCATGGTCACTACTCAGACTAGTTTATATTTTGTTGACTGATGGACCTGCTACAAGTGTCAAGTTTAAACTTCCAGATATTCAGATTAAAGCCCACAATAATTAGAAAGTTGACGCAAAATGCCAATTGCAGCCAGGTAAGACATGTCTTACTGTCATACTAAATACTAACACTCATACTGAATACTAACACTCAGAAATAAAGCACCATTACCGCTACTGTAGTAGTAGTTGTAATTAAAAGGAGGTTGTTTGTGTTGTCGCCCCCCAGATGATAATTACACGAAATATTTGTCAGAATTTGCAAGCAGTGGGTGCTTGAGGCACAGAAATACGTGAACACTGAGAAGTAAGTTTAAACTGTTTATTAACAAAAGGCTGATTATGAAACATACACGCTACGCACACCTATCATCACTGTGTCTGAGATGCTTATGAAACAAGCACGCTACACACACACAACCAAAATCACTGTGTCTGACTTACTATTGGCGCCCGAGGCCGCACTAGTTATACGGCGCGCTATGAACGGCGGGCTATGGCTTACTCTCCCGTGGCACACTGCAGCCGGACGCACGTCTACTGACCAAGCAAAATGTCAGCATTCCAAGATAGGTTGTCCGGTGAGGGCGTGTTACATACTGTACAGCTATGTACATACCCATAGACCCTTACATCACTCTCCCCAAAGAAAAAGAGCAACCATAGGTGGCTCAAAACGACCTCATGGGTGTTATGAAACTATTTCACCATTTGTGGCATCATAAGGAATTGCAACATGTATTTTATTTGCAGACACAGTAACGTTCGGTACAGAGAAGCGAGCTTTCAGGATGACAATTTCATACATGACAAATGCTGTTGACAAAAGACAAATTAATAAAAGCACTAAAAGCACAATACTGAAATCAAGTATGCATTAACATTACTGGATGAATCGAAGGACTTAATTCTATTTGCTGCTTCAATGAAGTTCAACTCATTATTGGAAGAAATTACATTTTCATGAATATCCTTAACTAAATCACTGTCTTCAGAAAAACTTGACAAGGAATGCTTTCCATATGTTAATATGTATGAATCATTGTAATAAACAGATAACATTCTCATTAATGGCAAATGTCCTGTTGCATGCATTGTAGTTGGCAATACACTAGGCATATCAAAGATGTCACATGATAAATCACAATGTGTGGCATTCAAGATAAATCCGCCATCATTCAATTTGAGTGTAAAGAGTAGCTCAGGTGTATCATAATTTTTACGTGTAAATGTGACATGTATGGTGGAGTTATATGAGAAATTTATACCTTCAGAACATCGTTTAAGAAATGGATGATAAAGATGCATTAAACTTCTAGGGCAATTATCTCTTGGAGGATGATTCATTCTCACAGCTGTACACTCTAATGTCTAAGAATACTGCTGATTCAGGTCAAATTAACTTATGACTATATTTACACATGTGCAAATCGTTTTCATTCAGGGACACAAAATATGTTCAATCTTTGCTGATCAGTAGATAATCATTTAGTACATACTCTAGATGAACCCCTGCCTGTCTCCATTTCACAGGGTAAGTAATAAATCTTATACATTTCCAAATTATGCTTTGATCTAGCAGTGGGTATAACAGTTAATTCATCTTCAATCATTAAAGAGGGTCGGTGGTTAACTTGTAGTAAGCATATAAATTGTAAGCATTAACAGGGTAAATCATAGTATATGTTGCATCTAGCTTTCGTTCAACTGATAGTAGGATCTGTAAAAATTGTTCTGGATGTAGTAGTACACTGCTCAAACAATCATTTGAACTACTTTCTAAGGCTACTCTTAAATTAAGGGCATCAATTCTAGCATTTGATAAACTATCAGTAATCCTTAACAAAAGAGTGTTTAAATCTAGGTGTGCATTCACAGCATTTAATCCTTGGAATAGTTCCTGGATATTTGCTTTCATTTCATTATGAATTACATGGAATTGTGAGATAAACTGCTTTACAATCTGTTCAATGGAAACTGTGTGGTTGGTAATTGTTCTTTGCATATTCCTTAATACAATAATTTCATTAGAAAGATTAGTTGAACTTATACTGCACTGTTGTTCAAGCGCTAATATTTTGCCTTTAACTTCCAGTAGATCTTGACTAGTTAAAATACCAAATACAGTATAAAGGATACTCCCTACAAAATCAATCCAGGCACGTTTATGCCTAATTAAAGCTTTGTGTGGCAAAAGCTTTAAAAAAACAGTAAATCTCTTGTTCATAACTAGCAAATGTAGACTTTACCTGCATTTTGACTGGGTTCCAGTTATTATACCAAGATGTACCCATTACCAAAATTGTATCATTACCCTTAACAGAACGAATTAGATCAATTTGCTTCTTTACAGAACTGAACTGTTGCTGGATTTCACTCAGATTGTACTTGAGTACAAGTTTTGAATTACTTGTTGAAATTACCATGTCTGATCCTGGTTCAAACAAAACACCTGTATTCAATGGTACTATTACTACAGCATCGGTAGAATACGCTTTCATAGCAAACATTAGAATAACATGGTTAATCAGTTCTATTTTAATACTAAAGTTAACAATGAACATAAAATGAATGAGTTGCTTGTGGTAACCTGTGGAATAAAAGGTTTAAATTCACTTGTGCACTTGTGTAATAGCTTCAGTACCAAATTTTCACAACACATTCACATAAGCACATGGCTGAAATAAACACATGCATTGCACTCTCACGCACTACACACGTTAACACAGATTGTAGGGGTGTCTGGGACAGAATCACTTGGACGTGACGATGCCTTGGCCTCGAAGTCTGGACTGCAACCTCGCCATTCTCGCTTCCCGGGTTTGAAAACAGCAGGTCTGCCTCTCGGTCGGTCCTCATTGTATTGTGATACTACAGGAAATCCACCCAGAAATGATTTTACACGATTGACATGAACAACAATCGAAGGAAAGGGGTCCGCAGCTCGCGGTGGTGCGGTAGCGTTCTCGCTTCCCATGCCCAGGTTCCTGGGTTCGATTCCCGGTGGGGTCAAGGATTTTCTCTGCCTCGTGATGACTGGGTGTTGTGTGATGTCCTTAGGTTAGTTAGGTTTAAGTAGTTCTAAGTTCTAGGGGACTGATGACCATAGATGTTAAGTCCCATAGTGCTCAGAGCCATTTGAACCATTTTTTTAAGGAAAGGGCCATTGGAGCTTAAGAGTGACCGGTGACAACACCTCCAAGATTGAATATGGTCCTTTCCAAAACTTCTTAAACTTTTTGACTTGACTATTCTTTAACACCACATTGCTCAGATACACAAGATTTCCAACTCGATACTGTGGCACTTTTGCATGGCAGTCGTGTTGTCTTGCTTGCTGAAGAAAGGATTGATGATTTCGCTGTTTCACTACCCTCCTCCATGCATCCTTTAGTTTACGTGCTAGATCCCTTACGTGTCCACCGCTGATTCCGGCAGTTGATCGTGCAAAGTCCAAGGGTGAATGCTATTACAAAAACTTTAGCTATAGTCTCAGCACTCTGATCAGGTATTGGTATCATGAGAAGGTATCTAGAGAAATAATCTAACATTGTCAATAGGTCTTTGTTTCCATCTTTAGTCTTAGGCAACAGTCCTAAGACATCTAGTCCTACTCGTTCAAATGGTTCACTTGTCTCTGGCAGTTCTTGCAACCCTGCTCTACTTTTTCCTACATTATTCCGTCTGCTACAGGAATCACATTGTGAAACAAACTCGAAAACGTCAGCTTTGCGGCTCGGACACCAAAACATTTGAGCTATTTTAATGTATGTTGATTTTTTACCACAATGCCCTGATAGTCAAGAATCATGTTGTTCTCTCATGATTTGCTCTTTCACGCTTTCTAGAATAACTAGGCGGTTTCCTTTACTAGTGATTTTGTACAATAACCCATCTATCTTGACGAAACGTTGATCATTTTTCCATAATTTGCATTGTGGATCTTCTTCTTGAGCTGCCTTTAACTCTTCTTCTCGACTTATTGTAACACAAACATTGACTTTTCGACTCATTGCATCAGCATTCACATGTTGTTTACCAGATCAGTGAATAACCCTAAATTGTTACTCACTCAGTTTTAATGCCCATCTTGTTAATCTGAAACTTGGATCCTTTAAGCTCAATAATCATTTAAGTGCAGCATGATCTGTAATAACCGTAAATTCTCTTCCTTTTAAGAAACATCTGCTATGTGTTATAACAAAAACCAAAGCACGAAGCTCTTTCTCAGTAGTAGTATAATTACATTCTGCTTCGTTTAATTGTCTGGAAACAAATGAAATTGGATGTTCATGACCATCAACTTCTTGAGACAAGATTACACCTATGGCAAAATTGGATGCATCTGTTGGAAGAATAAAAGGTTTAATGAAATCCGGATAGGCTAACACTGGGGCTGTGGTTAGAGAAGTTTTAAGTTCTTCCATTGCCTTTTTGCATTCTGTTGATCAGTTAAATGTGGCTCCTTTCTTCAGTAGCTGTGTCATTGGACGTGCTATATTTGCATGACCTGCAATAAATCGTCTGTAGAAATTTGACAATCCCAAGAGTGATTGTATTTCTTTCAAATTCTGTGGTTCAGGAAAATTCTTTACATCTTCAGTTAATTTTGGATCAGGTCAAACACCTTGACTGGTTATAACATGACCAAGATAGTTAACTTTACTTTGTGCCAAATGACATTTATTTATTGATAAAGACAGGCTTGCACTTCTTATACGCTCAAAAACGGTTGTAGTCTCTCAGTATGCTGCTTAATGTTTTCAACAAAAATTATTGCATCATCGAAGTAAACAAGTGCTTGTGTTGGAGTGAGCCCTCATAAAACTGAATCCATCAGGCATTGAAATGTAGCTGGAGCATTATGAAGTCCAAATGGCATTCGAAGATACACATATACTCCTGTTGCTGTTACAAATGAAGTTTTTGCTTGATCATATGGGCGCACTGTTAACTGGTGATAACCATTTGTTAAATCACATACCGAAAAAATTCGACATCTGCCCAAGTAATCCAAGGTTTCCACTAAATTTGGTAAGGGGTAATGTCGGGTGTGGTCACAGCATTCAAAGATCGGTAATCAACACAAAAACGGAACTGTGGTTCTCCGGAAATTGATTTCTTCTTTACAGTTACAACAGGCGAACACCACAGTGGGTCTGAAGGACCTCTTCGTTTTATAATTCTGACTTCTAATTGTTCTTTAACCATGCCTTCTACCAACACTCTTCGACTGAATGGTATTCGGTAAGGTTTCTGTGTGATTGGCGCTGCATTCCCTGTATGAATACGATGTTGAACTGAGTGAGTGACAGGTAAATTTGCACGTTCTCGGAATAAATCTGCCTGATCCAACAATACAGGCGCTAAAATCTTCTGTCCATCAGTTGTCAAATATTCTATCTTCTTCCAAATCTTGCGCTTCAGTTCATTATTAACTTCATTTCCTCATTGGAATTTTGCGGTACTGCTACAAAAATCTGTGTTTATAACTGCAGCGTTTGTTACCTCATCTGGAATTATCTTTATTTTCACCTTCATCTTGGCCTTGACCAAGAATTAATTCTACGTCGACGTCTCCATAGTTACGTAATTTTCCTCCATTTAACCCTCGCACTTTTAATAGCGTCGGTTTCAATTTACCCCATTTATCTATGCAACACCACATTAATGAGGTCTGTGTTTCTGTGTCAATAAGTAGTTTGATGTTTCTCCCACGGTATACATCACCTATCACGAAGTCATTTTCGATCTGATTTTCGCTGGGACTAACAGGAACCACTGTTTCTGGCAGGGGGCGGACGGAGTAGTGGCCCGTACGTCCCCGTACTCGTTTAAAGATCTGGCACATTGTCTGTTGTTCGCATTACCTTTCTTCTTGTTGCGACAATCTCTCGGAACATGACCCTGCATCCCGCAATGATAGCAGATTCGAGTCTCTTTACAATCCTTACGCTTTTGACCCAGGCTATTGCATCTGTAGCATTGTACTGTTGTGTTGAAAACTGTTTCTGCATCTCATTCTGTCGCCTTAGTGCTTCAGCGAAACCAATAGACTATTCTACTGCATCCTGAAACGTTTTACATCGTGCCAATCGAACAGCTTTGCTTACTCCCTCTCGTGCAACCCATGAATAAACGTACCCAAGGCTCTCTGGCCAACTTCTGACAACTGAATGAGATTTTCATCTTCTACTAACTCGTACGTTTGAGTGTTGATGTTTCGAATCCTGTCGGTAAGCTACCCTATAGATTCGTCTCGTCGCAATCGCAAACTGTGAAGCTGCCCTCTGTAAAATATGATCGCGTTTTTACTTTTAAATCTCTGAACATCAACCGTTCTAAACTCATTGTAATCTTCTGTCTTCACGCAAGCAGGCTCCGCGCTAATGAAATCTTGGGCTGCTCCCTGAATTCTTAATTTGGCAACCACTAGCTTATCGGAATCTGTCCATGATTCTAAAGGGCGGCACCTTCAACTTTACGAAAAAACACTTCCACATCATCTTCGTGTTTCCCGCTAAAATAAGGA
This sequence comes from Schistocerca americana, assembly GCF_021461395.2. Taxonomy (NCBI): domain Eukaryota; kingdom Metazoa; phylum Arthropoda; class Insecta; order Orthoptera; family Acrididae; genus Schistocerca; species Schistocerca americana. Next base: position 273,406,740 of record NC_060120.1, on the reverse strand, counting down.
AAAATTCTTTATGGCAGTTGTACTTGTACTGCATGAACTATCATTTGACAAGTCTTCCGGACTGTTACGTTTGCTTCTTTGTGCTTTAAATTGCCGACTCTCTTCTTGCAGTTCATTAAGAACAGTTTGTAGATGACAACGTTACTCTGACTGGATCGTGGCATTTCGTCTAATTTAACACCAATGAGTCATTCCAAGTGTAAAATAAAAATCCATCACTGCCTTTCGTATTCTAGCCAAACTGGAGTAGACCATCCTGAATTCCAGTGTTAGATGTCCCTGCGTAGTTGGAAGATGTTCATGCTGCTGCTGCTCGAAGTTCACGTTGTGCTGCACCTCTTCAGGACTGTACGTTTTCCATAATTATCTCACTCCTGACACCATTTCTATGAGGAGATTGTTTGTGTTGTTGCTCCTGGATGATAGTTACACGAAATATTTGTCAGGATTCGCAAGCAGTGGGTCCTTGAGGTACAGAAATACGCAAACAACGAGGAGTAAGTTTAAACAGTTTATTAACAAAAGGCTGATTATGAAACACGCACGTTACGTGCTCCCCTGATCACTGTGTCTGACATACTAACACCGGCTAATTACGGTCATATCGAAAGGCTCCGTGGAGAGCTAAGAAAAGAGACATATTCGCGCCCGAGGCCACGCTCGTTAAGCCCAGTCCACACGTAACGATCTGTCTGCGCAGACATCGGCGCAGATGTCTGTACATGCAAAAGATCGCTGCAAATGTGGCGTGTTCACACGACACAAACCCCAATCTACTACTCGCCCGCCATCTGTCGGTGTAGAAAAGAAATATCAGTGGCAAGCGACTACGCTCCCCATAAACGCCAAAAATTTAATTCAGTTATTTTGAAAAACAGAAATGGAGGAAGTTCTTTTGTGGTCTGTGTTCGCAACTTGTGTTGCAAAAAACATTCAGACCAACCGCAGGAAACAGAGAAAGCGGTAAAAATGGTGTAGACAGTGGCTGCTAAAGCGAAAGCAGTTTTCTCACGTAAATTTACTGCGAGAGCTGCAGGGCGAACCTAACGACTGGCGAAATTATTTGCGGATGGATGTCGAAACTTATAATTATCTCTTAAAGCTTGTAATGCCTCATATTATGAGAAAAAATACTTGTATGAGAAGGGCAATTTCTCCTCATGAACGGCTGGCGGTAACATTAAGATTCCTAGCAACACCGAGCGAGGTGGCGCAGTGGTTAGCACACTGGACTCGCATTCGGGAGGACGACGGTTCAATCCCACGTCCGGCCATCCTGATTTAGGTTTTCCGTGATTTCCCTAAATCGCTCTAGGCAAATGCCGGGATGGTTCCTCTGAAAGGGCACGGCCGACTTCCTTCCCCGTCCTTCCCTAATCCGATGAGACCGATGACCTCGCTGTTTGGTCTCTTCCCCCAACCAACCAACCAACCTAGCAACAGGAAGGAGCTACAAGGATTTGGAATTTTCAACTGCAATATCGAAACAAGCGTTGAGTGAAATAATACCCAACACATGTGAAGCTATTTACGCTGTCCTGAAGGATGAGTTCATGAAGGCAAGTCAAGTAAATTAAGTCTGCCAAGTTACAGATAATATTTTTGGTGTTGTAGACGTGTTTGAAACACAGTAGGCCTATGTTATTAGAGATTATATACCTACATGGCCAATGAATTATGATTTACTTTGTTTCTGAGTAGGCATTTTCAGTTCGCTACTGTGTAGAAGCAACCTGTTACAAACTTTTGTTACACGATACAAAACTCCACTCTGAATTCTAGACAGAGTTCGCAACGAATTTTTTTTTTTTATTATTATTGTTACTGTTTCTCTGTTTGCCGAGGCGTCAACTGCCCGCAATTTTTCAATTAGAGCATTTCATGCTGCTGTCTTTTTGTGTTGGTCACTATATTCTTTACTTTTAATCTCACACAAACATGGGTGGTTTCTATATATTTCAATGAATTCGCTTACAAACTCCCGAGAACACTGACGAGTATCAGCCATTTTAATGCCCTGTGCGTACAAATACTGAGCAAACAGCTGTTTCGCGCCAGATTTGCGGCGATCTCCTGTCCACACGCTCCAACTTGTCTGCGCAGATGTGGTTTGAACCCACAGATTTGAGAGGTTTCGCTCAAACCTCCAACTCCAACTTCCAGGTTTGCACACACCTCAGGTTGGTGCAAATCTTCTGTACACACGCAACGATCTGTCTGCGCAGATGTGATGTGCGCAGACATTTGCGCAGACAGATCGTTGCGTGTGGACGGGCCTTTATATGGCGCGCTGCGGACGGCGGCCAGTGGCTTACACTCTCCTGTAGCGCACGGCAGCCTGACGCACGTCCACTGACCAAGCAAATTGTCAGCATTCCAAGATGGTCGACTGGCGAGCGCGTGTTAACATACTGTACGGCTACGTACAAACCCGTAGAACCTTACACAATTTTACAGTAATGCCTGGCAGGTCCTATTATACTGCCACCTTTTCCAGGGCCATATCATCTCGTTGCCATCCTGTAGCAGCGGCCCACCTGCCACCCATCCATAATCAATGCTGCTGCAGTGTGTCTGCCTGTGGTTGTGCTGCCTGATAGTTCCGAATTCAACACTGGGGTGCCTCTTCTTTGCCGCTGTTGCCGGTATCCACCACACGTCTATAGTCTACGCCACTAGCATGGACACTGCTGCCGATATCCTCCGCACACCAGGCTGCGTTTTGTCGCATCTATCTTCAAGACTTCATTTTTATTACACTAGTTAGCCACCAATGAGATATTTCGGCAACACACTATACATTTATTTAAGAATTTTCTGTCATCGCTCTTAATCGCAATTTTTAGGCATGGCTCAGGCGTGGACTTGTTTAGAAAATGAACTGTTTCACACTTTGAGAAAGGATATTTGGGTGTATATTCTCAAGCAGAGAACTGAATAGCACATAGCTTCATTTTATAAGATTAATGATGACACTGAGTGTGCTATGACACTGTGATTGGAAAAGGGTTCATTTTGACCTGTTAAGAGCTGTGATAGTACAAGCAGTGCATTTATTTTATACATCTGAGACTTTTTTTACAGTAACAACATTGCTCCTTTTGATGACTGGTTAAATATTATCGTGGTTATGGATATGAGAAACAGAAAGAAAAACAATCATTTTGCTTGGATTGGAATCTCCTTTTCAGTTTCTTTTCGTGTCTGCGATTAAAATTTGTGTTATTTAAACTCAACCTAATGCAAACATAATTTATTTCTATTTAGTTTACGCAGATATGTGCACTAAATGTCAGAGGCCACTACCCAGGTAGCTGACTATATGTGGAATGTATATAAGGGCTTTTTAGAATCGGTGACTCGCCATCCAGTCCAGACAATGACAGCTGTAGGAGATCTAAAAGTATAAGTGTAAGATCCAGAGGAATGTCGCATCCACACAGGCACGAGTACTAAAATCCTACCCGTCTACTGCCGAAGTACTCACAAAGTGCCAGAGTTTGAAGTGCTCCTGAAAAGCAGTGAAGCTCACATAATACTAATTACAGAAAGATGGTTAAAATCTGACAGCAATGAGATTTTTGGGGAAAATATCGAAAGGATACACTTATGGGAAAGGAAGTGGTGTGTATGTGGCAGCAGACTAGACACACACATTCACCTAGACAGAAACTGAAGATGACGTAGTATCAGGGGTAGGCATATAATTGTAACTGGATTAAGCAGAAATGCTTAACTCCGTTATCAAACGTTAATTTCAAGAAAACCCAGGAGAACTCCCGAGAATAATCCTCACGCCACTGAAAAGATGAGTGAAGTAAATATTGGTGTCAGTGGTTCTCAGAAACAACTGAAATCGTTAAAATTGTAAAAAACTTCAGAGCCCAGTGGAATCTCTATCAGATTCTATATGAATCTGTGGCTGAGTTAGAACCACTTTCACCTATAATCTACTGTAGATCCCCCGAACAGAAAGCCATGCCCAGTAGTTCGAGGAAGGCACAGGTCACACCCTTTTACAAGGAGGGTGGCAGAAGTGAGCCACAAAACTTCTGTCCAATATCCTTGGCTTCGTTTTCTTGTGGAATCTTAGAAAATATTCCGAGCTCAAATATAATGAGATATATCGCACAGAATGACCTCCTCCATGCCAACCAGTGTGGATTCCGAAAACGTCGATCATGTGAAACCCAACTCGAACTTTTCTCACGCGATACACTGAAAGCTTTGGATCAAGGCTATCAGGTAGATGCAGTATTTACTGATTTCCAAAAATTATCAGTACGACAGCTATGTTTATCAAAAGTACGATCACATACGGCATCATTCGAAGTTTGTGACTGGACTGAGGATCTTTTATTTTTTGATACAGAGGCTGTAGCAAGATGTCTTGGATGGACAGTAATCAACAGGCGCGGAAGACATTTCGTGTTCACCAGGGAAGTGCATTGGGACCCCTGCTGTTAATGTTATACACTCCTGGAAATTGAAATAAGAACACCGTGAATTCATTGTCCCAGGAAGGGGAAACTTTATTGACACATTCCTGGGGTCAGATACATCACATGATCACACTGACAGAACCACAGGCACATAGACACAGGCAACAGAGCATGCACAATGTCGGCACTAGTACAGTGTATATCCACCTTTCGCAGCAATGCAGGCTGCTATTCTCCCATGGAGACGATCGTAGAGATGCTGGATGTAGTCCTGTGGAACGGCTTGCCATGCCATTTCCACCTGGCGCCTCAGTTGGACCAGCGTTCGTGCTGGACGTGCAGACCGCGTGAGACGACGCTTCATCCAGTCCCAAACATGCTCAATGGGGGACAGATCCGGAGATCTTGCTGGCCAGGGTAGTTGACTTACACCTTCTAGAGCACGTTGGGTGGCACGGGATACATGCGGACGTGCATTGTCCTGTTGGAACAGCAAGTTCCCTTGCCGGTCTAGGAATGGTAGAACGATGGGTTCGATGACGGTTTGGATGTACCGTGCACTATTCAGTGTCCCCTCGACGATCACCAGTGGTGTACGGCCAGTGTAGGCGATCGCTCCCCACACCATGATGCCGGGTGTTGGCCCTGTGTGCCTCGGTCGTATGCAGTCCTGATTGTGGCGCTCACCTGCACGGCGCCAAACACGCATACGATCATCATTGGCACCAAGGCAGAAGCGACTCTCATCGCTGAAGACGACACGTCTCCATTCGTCCCTCCATTCGCGCCTGTCGCGACACCACTGGAGGCGGGCTGCACGATGTTGGGGCGTGAGCGGAAGACGGCCTAACGGTGTGCAGGACCGTAGCCCAGCTTCATGGAGACGGTTGCGAATGGTCCTCGCCGATACCCCAGGAGCAACAGTGTCCCTAATTTGCTGGGAAGTGGCGGTGCGGTCCCCTACGGCACTGCGTAGGATCCTACGGTCTTGGCGTGCATCCGTGCGTCGCTGCGGTCTGGTCCCAGGTCGACGGGCACGTGCACCTTCCGCCGACCACTGGCAACAACATCGATGTACTGTGGAGACCTCACGCCCCACGTGTTGAGCAATTCGGCGGTACGTCCACCCGGCCTCCCGCATGCCCACTATACGCCCTCGCTCAAAGTCCGTCAACTGCACATACGGTTCACGTCCACGCTGTCGCGGCATGCTACCAGTGTTAAAGACTGCGATGGAGCTCCGTATGGCACGGCAAACTGGCTGACACTGACGGCGGCGGTGCACAAATGCTGCGCAGCTAGCGCCATTCGACGGTCAACACCGCGGTTCCTGGTGTGTCCGCTGTGCCGTGCGTGTGATCATTGCTTGTACAGCCCTCTCGCAGTGTCCGGAGCAAGTATGGTGGGTCTGACACACCGGTGTCAATGTGTTCTTTTTTCCATTTCCAGGAGTGTATATTGATGACCTTGCAGGCAATATTAACAGTAACTGCAGACCTTTGCAGTTATCTATACTGCAGTACTGTCTGAAAGAAGTTGCATAAATATTCAGTCAGATCTTGATACGATTTAAAGTGGTACAAAGATTGGAAACTTGCTTTAAATGCTCAGAAATGTAAGACCGCACACTTAACAAAACGAAAAAAGTAATATCTATAATATTGTAGGCCAGAGATGACACCCACATATACAGGGTGTTACAAAAAGGTACGGCCAAACTTTCAGGAAACATTCCTCACACAAAAAGAAAGAAAATATGTTGTGTGGACACGTTTCCGGAAACGCTTACTTTCCATGTTTGAGCTCATTTTATTACTTCTCTTCAAATCACAATAATCATGGAATGGAAACACACAGCAACAGAATGTACCAGCGTGACTTCAAACACTTTGTTACAGGAAATGTTCAAAATGTCCTCCGTTAGCGAGGATACATGCATCCACCCTCCGTCGCATGGAATCCCTGATGCGCTGATGCAGCTCTGGAGAAGGGCGTATTATACCACAGCCGTCCACAATACGAGCATGAAGAGTCTCTACATTTGGTACCGGGGTTGCGTAGACAAGAGCTTTCAAATGCCTCTATAAATGAAAGTCAAGAGGGTTGAGGTCAGGAGAGCGTGGAGGCCATGGAATTGGTCCGCCTCTACCAATCCATCGGTCACCGAATCTGTTGTTGAGAAGCGTACGAACACTTCGATTGAAATGTGCAGTAGCTCCATCGTGCATGAACCACATGTTGTGTCGTACTTGTAAAGGCACATGTTCTAGCAGCACAGGTAGAGCATCCCGTATGAAATCATGATAACGTGCTCCATTGAGCGTAGGTGGAAGACCGTGGGGCCCAATCAAGACATCACCAACAATGCCTGCCCAAACGTTTACAGAAAGTCTGTGTTGATGACGTGATTGCACAATTGTGTGCGGATTCTCGTCAGCCCACACATGTTGATTGTGAAAATTTACAATTTGATCACCAGAATAGAGGAAGCACAGTACATACTGACGAAACTAAAATGAGCTCTACATGTAAATTAAATGTTTCCGGACACATGTACACATAACATCTTTTCTTTATTTGTGTGTGAGGAATGTTTCCTGAAAGTTTGGCCGCACCTTTTTGTAACACCCTGTATTTCACAACCTTTATTTTTCTCGATCACAGTCAGAAGTGACAGTTGTAAATCAGCAAAGAACAAAAGTCTTGCTCTAAAATCCACTATGATACAAGGAATAAACAATGCAACTCACTGGTCGGCTTCTCTTTCCCACCCAGCCCCCCCTTCCTCCTTAAACTGTTGAGCACATGGGTACTTGATTTTTGATTTGTCATCCGACTCTTGTGCGGATGACTAATTGTTGTGCTGGTGTGGGCGCAGTTGTGACCAGTTGTTCCGTGTTCCTATGGCGTCTTGGAGTTGACTCTTCAGTCTGACTGTGTGTAGGCTCATTTGAACCTTATCCATCCTTAAGCAAACGAGCACTGTCGAATATCGGCGATGGTAAGTTTCTTGCTGGCTTCATTCTTTCATTGGACACCTTGGTGCTTTTTCCATTTTGCAAAATGTCAATGTATTGGCATTACATCGTGGTACACGGTAAGGCCCAGTATAAAGGGGTTATAAAGGAGCCCGGACAGTGTCTGTGCACAGCATGATGTGCGAACAGTTCACCAACGCTTTGTGCACAAAGACTGGATGTTCACCATAGCAGGACGCAGGTGGTCGTCTCTACCTTGTCATCTGGTAAAGAACGTGCTGCACCAACAGTGGTAGCTCCGTTTGTGCTGTCAGTGGTGCAGTTGTGAGATAGTCGCCGGGATTCTCAATGGGTCCCTGTAAACCATCTTCGCCAGCAACGCGCCTATATCTGCCTAATACGCAGTCCATAAACCTAGATGTACCAGCGGTAGTGCTTCCATCCAACTCTCTCAGTGACACAAGAGGGTTGCCTTCAGTGTTCAGCGCCACCTTTCCTCCATTTCATGGCGTTTCGGATGATAACGGTTGTGTGATGGCTCTGGAAGCCACACAGTTTAGCCAGCCCATTAAACAGATTAGATCTAAACTGGCGGCCCTGGCCTTTCATAATATGCAGTGGACATCTGAAACGTGCCAACCAATTTGCGATGAACGCCTCAGCCGCTACATCTGTGATTTGTATAGTCTCGCCCATCTTCTTCACCTGTCTACTACCACGAGCAAGTATCTACAACCCTCTGAGGGTGGAAGCAGACTCACTAAGACGAGATGTACGCGAGCAAACCTTGCCGTAATGCGTGAAAAACTTCCGACCTTTCCGTAGAAATGTTGTCCTGCTTTACAACGCTGACATTGAAGATACGATCGAGTCCAATTCCTGGTACCCCTCTTGATCGATGGCCACACGAACCTCTCGGTTACCAACTTGATAGTGGCATTTGCCCCTGTGTGCGCTAGGCTGTAGAAGCTGCCAAAGAGCACTTTGCGGGATAGCTGTGTAATGTAGGACCGTAGCCTCTGATGTGAGATGCCACAACATATCTTCACCTCACTTCCCGGCACGTCTGTTTGCTCCAGTCGCAATCCAGTGGGTCGATATGTCAGTAAGTCCTGGAGCTCTTGAACTGTCTATTCTGCTGTGGCGAGGTCATCGTAATTCAAGACGCTGACTAAACTGCATACTCGCGAAAAATAGTCAGTGACTAGGTTGTCTGCGCCTTTAAGATGCCGCACGTCTGGGGTGAACTGGCTGACGAATGCTATGTGCTGGAACTGCTGTGGTGGTAGTAATACAACAGCTTTACATGACGGTAAACGACAGCATCATCTGGAAACAATCTAAGAGGGCTGCTTAGATCATCTCCTAAATTCTTTATGTAGATCAGAACAGCAGAGGGCCTGTAACAAATGGTTCAAATGGCTCTGAGCACTATGCGACTTAACTTCTGAGGTCATCAGTCACCTAGAACTTAGAACTAATTAAACCTAACTAACCCAAGGACATCACACACATCCATGCCTGAGGCAGGACTCGAACCTGCGACCGTAACGGTCGCTCGGTTCCACACTGTAGCGCCTAGAACCGCAGGGCCACTCCGGCCGGCGGCCTGTAACACTTCCTTGGGGAACGTCAGATTTTAATTCTGTCTTACTCGACGACTTTCTATCAAATACTACGAACTGTGACCTTTCTGACAGGAACTGACGAATCCAGTCACACAACTGATGCAATTCTCCACAGACACGCAATTTGATGATAAGTTGCTTCTGAGGAACGGTGTCAAAAGCCTTCTGGAAATTTAAAAATATGGGATCAATTTGACATCCCCTGACGATATCACTCAATACTTTGCGAGAATAAAGAGATAGTTGTGTTTCACGAGAGCGATATTTCCTGAGTCCGTCTGACTATTTGTCAATAAATCGTTTTCTTCGAGTGAACTCATCCGAACACGATGTTGCTGTTGTGGTCTTCAGTCCTGAGACTGGTTTGATGCAGCTCTCCATGCTAATCTATCATGTGCAAGCTTCTTCATCTCCCAGTACCTACTGCAACCTACATTCTTTTTAATCTGCTTAGTGTATTCATCTCTTGGTCTCCCTCTACGATTTTTCCCCTCCACGCTGCCCTCCAATACTAAACTGGTGATCCCTTGATGCCTCAGAACATGTCCTACAAACCGATCCCTTCTTCTAGTCAAGTTGTGCCACAAATTTCTCTTCTCCCCAATCCTATTCAATACCTCCTCATTAGTTACGTGATCTACCCACCTAATCTTCAACATTCTTCTGTAGCACCACATTTCGAAAGCTTCTATTCTCTTCTTGTCCAAACTATTTATTGTCCATGTTTCACTTCCATAGATGGCTACACTCCATACAAACACTTTCAGGAACGGCTTCCTGACATTTAAATCTATACTCGATGTTAACAAATTTCTCTTCTTCAGAAACGCTTTCCTTGCCATTGCCAGTCTACATTTTATATCCTCTCTACTTCGACCATCATCAGTTATTTTTCTCCCCAAATAGCAAAACTCCTTTACTACCTTAAGTGTCTCATTTCCTAATCTAATTCCCTCAGCATCACCCGACTTAATACGACTACATTCCATTATCCTCGTTTTGCTTTTGTTGATGTCCATCTTATACCCTCCTTTCAAGACACTGTCCATTCCGTTCAACTGCTCTTCCAAGTCCTTTGCTGTCTCTGACAGAATTACAATGTCATCGGCGAACCTCAAAGTTTTTATTTCTTCTCCCTGGATTTTAATACCTACTCCAAATTTTTCTTTTGTTTCCTTTACTGCTTGCTCAATATACAGATTGAACAACATCGGGGAGAGGCTACAACCCTGTCTCACTCCCTTCCCAACCACTGCTTCCCTTTCATGCCCCTCGACTCTTATAACTGCCATCTGGTTTCTGTACAAATTATAAATAGCCTCTCGCTCCCTATATTTTATGCCTGCCACCTTTAGAATTTGAAAGAGAGTATTCCAGTCAACATTGTCAAAAGCTTTCTCTATGTCTACAAATGCTAGAAACGTGGGTTTGCCTTTCCTTAATCTTTCTTCTAAGATAAGTCGTAAGGTCAGTATTGCCTCACGTGTTCCAACATTTCTACGGAATCCAAACTGATCTTCCCTGAGGTCGGCTTCTACCAGTTTTTCCATTCGTCTGTAAATAATTCATGTTAGTATTTTACAGCTGTGACTTATTAAACTGATTTTCGGTAATTTTCACATCTGTCAACACCTGCTTTCTTTGGGATTGGAATAATTATATTCTTCTTGAAGTCTGAGGGCATTTCGCCTGTCTCATACACCTTGCTCACCAGATGGTAGAATTTTGTCAGGACTGGCTCTCCCAAGGCCATCAGTAGTTGTAATGGAATGTTGTCTACTCCCGCGGCTTTCAGTGCTCTATCAAACTCTTCACGCAGTATCGTATCTCCCATTTCATCTTCATCTACATCCTCTTCCATTTCCATAATATTGTCCTCAAGTACATCGCCCTTGTATAGACCCTCTATATACTCCTTCCACCTTTCTGCTTTCCCCTTTTTGCTTAGTACTGGGTTTCCATCTGAGCTCTTGATATTCATACAAGTGGCTCTCTTTTCTCCAAAGGTCTCTTTAATTTTCCTGTAGGCAGTATGTATCTTACCCCTAGTGAGACAAGCCTCTACATCCTTACATTTGTCCTCTAGCCATCCCTGCTTAGCCATTTTGCACTTCCTGTCGATCTCATTTTTGAGACATTTGTATTCCTTTTTGCCTGCTTCATTTACTGCATTTTTATATTTTCTCCATTCATCAACTAAATTCAATATTTCTTCTGCTACCCAAGGATTTCTACTAGCCCTCGTCTTTTTACCTACTTGATCCTATGCTGCCTTCACTACTTCATCCCTCAGAGCTACCCACTCTTCTTCTACTGTATTTCTTTCCCCCATTCCTGTCAATTGTTCCCTTATGCTGTCCCTGAAACTCTGTACAACCTCTGGTTTAGTCAGTTTATCCAGGTCCCACCTCCCTAAATTCCCACCTTTTTGCAATTTCTTCAGTTTTAATCTACAGTTAATAACCAATAGATTGTGGTCAGAGTCCACATCTGCCCCTGGAAATGTCCTACAATTTAAAACCTGGTTCCTAAATCTGTGTCTTACCATTATATAATCTATCTGAAACCTGTCAGTATCTCCAGGATTCTTACATGTATACAACCTTCTTTTATGATTCTTGAATCAAGTGTTAGCTATGATTAAGTTATGCTCTGTGCAAAATTCTAACAGACGGCTTCCTCTTTCATTTCTTAGCCCCAATCCATATTCACCTACTATGTTTCCTTCTCTCCCTTTTCTACTGTCGAATTCCAGTCACACATGACTATTAAATTTTCGTCTCCCTTCACTACCAGAATAATTTCTTTTATCTCATCATACATTTCTTCAATTTCTTCGTCATCTGCAGAGCTATTTAGCATATAAACTTGTACTACTGTAGTAGGTATGGGCTTCGTGTCTATCGTGGCCACTATAATACATTCATTATGCTGTTTGTAGTAGCTCACCCGCACTCCAATTTTTTTATTCATTATTAAACCTACTGCTGCATTACCCCTATTTGATTTAGTATTTATAACCCTGTATTCACCTGACCAGAAGTCTTGTTCCTCCTGCCACCGAACTTCACTAATTCCCACTATATCTAACTTTAACCTATCCATTTCCCTTTGCTCGCGTATCATGTCATTTCTGGAAACCCAGAATCTACTATGTAGGAATCAACATGGATTCCGGAAACAGCGATCGTGTGAGACCCAACTCGCCTTATTTGTTCATGAGACCCAGAAAATATTAGATACAGGCTCCCAGGTAGATGCTATTTTTCTTGACTTCCGGAAGGCGTTTGATACAGCTCCGCACTGTTGCCTGATAAACAAAGTAAGAGCCTACGGAATATCAGACCAGCTGTGTGGCTGGATTGAAGAGTTTTTAGCAAACAGAACACAGCATGTTGTTATCAATGGAGAGACGTCTACAGACGTTAAAGTAACCTCTGGCGTGCCACAGGGGAGTGTTATGGGACCATTGCTTTTCACAATATATATAAATGACTTAGTAGATAGTGTCGGAAGTTCCATGCGGCTTTTCGCGGATGATGCTGTAGTATACAGAGAAGTTGCTGCATTAGAAAATTGTAGCGAAATACAGGAAGATCTGCAGCGGATAGGTACTTGGTGCAGGGAGTGGCAACTGACCCTTAACATAGACAAATGTAATGTATTGCGAATACATAGAAAGAAGGATCCTTTATTGTATGATTATATGATAGCGGAACAAACACTGGTAGCAGTTACTTCTGTAAAATATCTGGGAGTATGCGTACGGAACGATTTGAAGTGGAATGATCATATAAAACTAATTGTTGGTAAGGCGGGTACCAGGTTGAGATTCATTGGGAGAGTGCTTAGAAAATGTAGTCCATCAACAAAGGAGGTGGCTTACAAAACACTCGTTCGACCTATACTTGAGTATTGCTCATCAGTGTGGGATCCGTACCAGGTCGGGTTGACGGAGGAGATAGAGAAGATCCAAAGAAGAGCGGCGCGTTTCGTCACTGGGTTATTTGGTAACCGTGATAGCGTTACGGAGATGTTTAATAAACTCAAGTGGCAGACTCTGCAAGAGAGGCGCTCTGCATCGCGGTGTAGCTTGCTCGCCAGGTTTCGAGAGGGTGCGTTTCTGGATGAGGTATCGAATATATTGCTTCCCCCTACTTATACTTCCCGAGGAGATCACGAATGTAAAATTAGAGAGATTAGAGCGCGCACGGAGGCTTTCAGACAGTCGTTCTTCCCGCGAACCATACGCGACTGGAACAGGAAAGGGAGGTAATGACAGTGGCACGTAAAGTGCCCTCCGCCACACACCGTTGGGTGGCTTGCGGAGTATCAATGTAGATGTAGATGTAGATGAACCTACCTGCCCGATTAAGGGATCTGACATTCCACGCTCCGATCTGTAGAATGCCAGATTTCTTTCTCCTGATAACGACGTCCTCTTGAGTAGTCCCCACCCGGAGATCCGAATGTGGGACTATTTTACCTCCGGAATATTTTACCCAAGAGGACGCCATCATCATTTAACCATACAGTAAAGGTGCATGCCCTCGGGAAAAATTACGGCTGCAGTTTCCCCTTGCTTTCAGCCGTTCGCAGTACCACAACAGCAAGGCCGTTTTGGTTAGTGTTACAACGTCAGATCAGTCAATCAACCAGACTGTTGCCCCTGCAACTACTGAAAAGGCTGCTGTCCCTCTTCAGGAACCACACGTTTGTCTGGCCTCTCAACAGACACCCCTCCGTTGTGGTTGCACCTTCGGTACGGCTATCTGTATCGTTGAGGCATGCAAGCCTTCCCACCAGCGGCAAGGTCCATGGTTCATGGGGGGAAGGCCGAACACGATATATGTTCCAAAATCCTACTGCATATCGACGTTAGTGATATGGGCCTGTAATTCAGCAGATTACTCCGGTTCCCTTTCTGGTGTATTTGTGTGACTTTTGCAACTTTCCAGTCTTTAGGTATGGATCTTTAGGCAAGCGAGCGGTTGTATATGATTGATGGCTAACTATGAAGCTATTGTATCGGCATACTTTGAATGGAACCTAACTGGGAGCCAATCTGGACCAGAAGCCTTGCCTCAATTAAGTTATTTAAGGTGTTTCGCTACACTGAGGACATCTGTTTCTAAGTGCTCATGTCTACAGTTTTTCTAGACTCGAATTTTGGAATATTTACTTCGTCTTCTTTGGTGTCTCGAAATATGGTAGAAAATCCAAAGAGATTCTGGTCGTACGTAATGTACAACAATGGTAAGACACAATTCATACCTTCACTGCACGATAACAATTGTGATATTACTGCCAACAGTGCCCCTTATGCAGAGTAACTAAATACGGGTTTCCGAAATTCTTTCACCAAAATAGACGAAGTAAATATTCCAGAACTCGAACCAAGAACAACTACCAGCTTGAGTAACTTAGAACTAGATATCCTCTGTGTAGCAAAACACCTTAAATCACTTAACAAAGGCAAGGCCTCCAGTGCTGTTTGTATACCAGTCGAATTCCTCTCAGAGTATGCTGATGCAGTAGCTCCATATTTACGAATCATATACGATCGATAACTCGTCGAAATATCAGTACCTACAGACTGGAAATTTGCACGAGTCTCACCAAAATCCAAGAAAGAGTAATCCTCTAAATTACAGACCCATATTGCTAACATCGATATGCAGTAGGGTTTTGGACCATATACTATGTTCGAACATTATGTGTTCTCTTGAGTTAAACGATCTATTGACAGACTGCCAACACGGCTTCAGAAAATATCTTTCTTGTGAAACTCAACTAGCTCTATCTTTTCAGGAAGTAATAAGCGCTATTGACAGAGGATGTCAAATTGGTTCCATATTTTTAGATTTCCAGAAGATTTTTGACACTGTACGTTATAAGCGACTTCTAATCAAATTGCGCGCCCTGAACTATCGCCTCATTAGTGCAACTGGATTCATGATTTCCTGTCATAGAGGTCAGAGGTCGTAGTAACTGACGAAAAGTCATCGCGTAAAACAGAAGTAATATAGTGCGTTCCCCAAGGTAGTGTTACATGCCCTCTGCTGTTTCTGATCTACATAAATGATTTAGGAGGCAATCTGAACAGTCCTCTTAAGTTGTTTGCACGTGATGCTGTCATTTACCGTCTTATAAAGTCATAAGATGATCAAAACAAATTGCAAAACGATTTAGACAAGATATCTTTATGGTGCGAAAAGTGGAAATTGACTCTAAATAATGACAAGTGTGAAGTCGTCCATATGAATACCAACAGGAATCCGCTAAATAGTAGCTGAAAGGTATTGGTTGCAACTTGGCGCTGGTGTATTTCTGGACACAGCTCCTTTGTGGAAACTATTATAAGCATTGCGCATTAAAGTTCGTGCTAAATTTCATGCTTCTGTAAAACTTCGCCAGTCTTGGAGATTTTGCGTTTTTTTAAATTTGGGATGATTTTTTCATTGTTTCTGCAACAGTGTTTTGACGCTTTTTGTGTGCTACAGGTAATCAGAACTGCCTCTTATTGATTTATTTGGTATGTATATCTCAACTTCCATTGATACTATTTCTTTGAATTCAAGCTACATCAGGTCTACACTTATATAGTCATATCGGAAGGAGTGGCGATTGTCTTTTAGAAAGGCGTCAAGTGCTTTTTTAAATACACTGACAGAAAAAAATCGCTGCACCAAGATGGAGTTGTACGACATAAACGAAAGTTAGTAGGAGTGTTTCTACATCTGAAAGATGATGTCTATTCCAATTTCGCGCCATTCGCGTAAAAGTGGCGCTAGTAGCGCCACTATGAGGATGCAAATCAAGTTTGCTGTAAACACACACTATAATAGCCTTGAGCGTTAGTTACCTTTGAGATTGGACATGGTGAGTTGATGTTAGTCAAGAATCGAGTGCACCATGAATTTCTCTTTTGGTGGTGATGGTTACATGCAGGTATTTATATCAGTTGGCCGATTCCAGCTGTGACTCACTGAAATTGTAGTCATAGGATACTAAGTGTTTTCGTTTTGTGAAGTGCAGAGTTTTACACTTCTGAACATTTCAAACAAATTGCCAATCTTTACACCACTTTGAAATCTTGTCAAGATCTGACTGAATATTTCTTCAGCTTCTTTCAGACAGAACTTCATTATAGATGACTGCATCTTGTGCAAAATGTCTGAGCTTACTATTAATATTGCCTACAAGGTCATTAATACACAACATGAACAACAGGGATCCCAACACGCTTCCCTGGGCACACCCAAAGTTACTTGTACAGTTGACGATGACTCTCCATCCAAAATAACTTTCTGCGTCCTCCCAACCAAAAGGTCCTTAATCCAGTCACAAATATCACTTGATACCCCATGTAATCGTACCTCTGACAATAAGCAAAGGTGTGGTACAGAGTCAAATGCTTTTCGGAAATCAAGAAATACTGCATATACCTGACTGCCTTTAAGGAAACACAGACATAATTATCAACACCTCACTGAGTTTGAATGAAGTGTAATAGGGCTACAAGAAGCTGGACGACCCTCCTACGATATTGCCAAAAGACTCAACAGGAATGTAGCCACTGTACATGACTGCTAGCAACGATGGTCATGGGAATGTATGGTCACAGGAAGACCGAACTCCAGATGGTGACATGACACTGCCGAGAGGGGAGACCATCACGTTTGCTGTATGGTTCTGACGCATTGTACTGCAACTACAGCAGCAATTTGAGAGGCAGCTGACATCACAGTGACACAACGTACTGTTACAAATCTGATAGCTCCGAGCCAGACGCCCTGTAGTGTGCATTCCAATCTCTGAAACCACAGCCATTTGCGATTTCAGTGGTGTCAGGTTAGAGCTAATTGGAAGGCAGAGTGGAGGTTTGTTGTGTTTTCTGATGAAAGCCACTTCTGCCTTGGTGCCAGTGATGGCTATGTGGTAATTAGAAGGAGGCCAGTTGAGACCTGCACCATCCTGTCCATGTGCTAGACACACTGCACCTGTACCTGGAGTTGTGGTCCAGCGTGCAATTTCGTATCACAGCAAGAGCACTCTCACGGCTATCCCATGCACCCTGCACGCAAATTTTTTACGTCAGTCTGCTGATTCGACCTGTTGTGCTGTCATTGATGAACAACATTACAAGGGGTGTTTTCCAACAGGATAACACTCGCCCATGTACCCATGCTGTAGCTCAACATGCTCTGCAGAGTGTCGATATAGTGTGTTGGCCTGCCCGATCACCAGATCTATTTCCGATTGAGCACATCTGGGACATCATCAAACTACAACTCAAGTGTCATCCACAACCAGCATTAACCATCCCTGTATTTACCAACCAAGTGCATCAGGCATGGAACTCTCTCCCTCAAACTGACATCTGGGACCTGTACAACACAATGCATGCAGACTGCATGCTTGTGTTCAATGTGATTTCATAAAGAAATGACTAGCTTGTTTTCAAAACCATATTAACCACAAATAAACAGGCACCAAATATATTATTTCTAATACAATAATTCTGCATTTTTACTGCAGGCTACAGATGGCCCAGCAAAACTTTTTTGGAACTATGAAGCTGTGGAAAAAACTGGTGACTTGCAGAAATTTACCACCTATTTGTCCAAGTCACTTTTACTGATGAACTAAGAGATATTTGTAGCCAGAAGATTAACTCCCTGTGTGGGTAAAGGAACAAAAGATGGTATGATGTTTGCTGTAACTTTTCATTTGTCAAAGACAACTGAAGTGTAGAAAGAAAATCCTTTAGTACATTTAATTGCGTTGGTTTACAGTAAAATAAGAGAAGAAATTTAATTTTTTTGTTCTAGGAAATTCTATTTTCACTAGCTGTCGACGACTCTCAAAAAATTGCAATACTGATTTGATAAAAAGAAAGCTATAGCTTCTGCTATATCGGCAAAGATTACGTTCTGTATGTGAACCACATGACAAAGTACTTTTTTCTTAGCTTGCTATCATTGGCCAAAATGTTATTTCAATATCTCGAAGAAATGTTATTTCAATATCTCGAACAAATGTTATTTCAATATCTCGAACAGTTTACAAGATATGATGGATGTTATGAATGTTTCTTCCTTGCACCCATGCTAGTGGAAGTGAATGTTGTTGCTGTGGTCTTCTGTCCAGAGACTGGTTTGATGCAGCTCTCCCAGCTACTCTATCCTGTGCAAGCTTCTTCATCTCTGAGTAACTACTGCAACCTACATCCTTCTGAATCTGCTTAGTGTATTCGCCTCTTGGTTTCCCTCTACGATTTTTGCCCTCCCCAATTCCCTCCAATACTAATTTGGTGATCCCTTGATGCCTCAGATTGTGCCCCACCAACCGATCCCGTTTTCTAGTCAAGTTGTACCACAAATTCCTCTTCTCCCCAATTCTATTCAGTATCTCATCATTAGTTACGTGACCTACAAATCTAATCTTCTGCATTCTTCTGTAGCACCACATTTCGAAAGCTTCTATTCTCTTCTTGTCTAAACTACTTATCATCGACGTTTCACTTCCATACATGGCTACATTCCATACAAATACTCTGAGAGAAGACTTCCTGATACTTAACTCTATACTCGATGTTAACAAATTTATCTTCTTCAAAAATATATGCTACATTAAATCCCTTTTCTCGAATCTGGAGGCAAATATTGATCCCATCCCATGTTTAAAGAAAAATTCAAAATGTTAGCTACATTTGATACACAGTAACATATGATCTAATATGCACAACACACGAATTCATAGTGACCCCTATTTTTCATAGCAATGTTTTTGAATTTGTTACTGGTATATGAAATATCACAGTGACTATAACCATTAGCGAAATAATGAAATTGACATATAAAGTTACAAGTGACATAGAAAACAAGTCTTTTTTACGGAACAGATTCTATAAAATCTTTTGAGAAAGACCGCAGGGCGTGCGCCTCGATTGTGTCTGCGCAGCATCTCGCCAAGCATGCCTCTCTGCATGACATCATATCGAGTGCGGCATGACTTTCTCTTTTGGTGGCGATGGTTACATGCTGGTATTTATATCGGTTAGCCGATCCCAGTTGTGACTCACTGAAATTATAGTCATAGCATAATACATATTTTCGTTTTGTCAACTGCACAATTTTAGACTCCCGAACATTTCAGACAAGTTCCAATCTCTGCACCACTTTGAAATCTTATCTAGATCTGAATGAATATTTACGCACCTTTTTTCAGACAGGACTTCATTATAGCTGACTCAATCATGTACAAAAAGTCTGAGCTACCTATTAATATTGTCTACAAAGTCATTAATATACAACGTGAACAGCAGGGGTCCCAGCACACTTCATGTACACATCCAAAGTTACGAGGGTAATCCCAAAAGTAAGGTCTCCTATTTTTTTATAAGTACAGAACTCTGTTTGTGTGGCAGTTGATCACACTGTTATGAAGAGTGCTTCACGCGCTATGTGTATACATGCACACGCCGCGCTGAGGCGCTCAGTCTTGGCTTGGCAGCCGTTGAGAATGGAGCTCCCGTTGGATGTTACCGCCAAGTGCAATTCTATTATTGAAGGCAAAGGGCACTGCGCCGATCGAAATCCATCGCCAATTGACGGAAGTGTATGGTGAGCCGTGCATGGATGTCAAAAATGTTCGTAAGTGGTGTAGAGAGTTTGCAATCAGCCAGGAAAGTCATGACACCGGTTTTTTTGGATCGGAAAGGGGTATTGTTGATCAACTTCATGCCCACTGGAGCCACAATTAACGCTGACAGGTACTGTGAGACTCTGAAAAAACTCAAACGGGCAATTCAGAACCGGAGAAGATGAATGTTGAGCAAGGGCGTACACATTCTCCATGACAACGCTCGCCCACACATCGCTCGGCAAACCATTGCTCCCCTGCAACAGTTTCAGTGGAACATAATCACCCACCCACCCTATAGTCCTGACTAGGTGCCCAGTGACAATCACCTGTTCCCTAGGTTATAAGAACATTTGGCCGGAAAGTGATTCAGCTCCGACGACGAGGTGAAAGAACAGGCTCATAACTTTCTGAACAGCATGGCGGCGAGATGGTATGACATGGGCATACAAAAACTGCCACAGCGTCTACAGAGATGCATCGACAGAAATGGTGATTATATCGAAAAATAGCTAAATGTTCAAGCTGTAAACTGATGTAAACCATTGTAGAAATAAACAGGTCTATGTACTTATTAAAAAATAGGAGACCTTACTATTGGTATTACCCTCGTACTTGTACATATATCGATGACTCTCCATCAAGATAACTTTCTGCATCCTCCCAACCAAAAAGTCCTCAAACTAGTCACAGATTTCACTTGATACATATGGTCATATCTTTGACAATCACAAAAGATATAATAATGAGTCAAATGGTTTTCAGAAATCAAGAAATACTGCATATAGCTGACTGCCTTGATCCAAGCTTTCAGTATGTCATGTGAAAAAAGTGTAAGTTGGTTTTTACATGACTGATATCTGTGGAATCCATGCTGGTTGGCATTGAGGCGATCATTGTGTTCAGATACCTCAGTGTGTTTGAGCTCAGGAGATGTGCTAAGATCTTACAACAAATCGAAGTCAAGGATATTTGATGGTAGTTTTGTGGACCACTTGTACTATCCCTGTTGTACATGGGTATAATCCATGGTTTCTTCTCACAACTAGGCCAGATTTTTTGTTTGAGGTATCTACGATAGATTATAGTTAGAAGAGGACCTAACTCAGTCGCAAATTCAGTATAGAATCTGATAGGAATTCCATCAGGCTCAGGAGCTTTGTTCAATTTAACGATTTCAACTGTTCCTCAACACCACTGACACTAACATTTATTTCACTCATCTTTTCAGTTGTATGAGGATTAAATTTGCGAAATTCTGCTAGGTTTTCCATTGTAAAGGAAGATTTGAAAACAGAGTTAAGCATTTCAGCTTGTGCTTTGCTACCTTCAGTTTCAGTTCATGTTTCATTCGCTAGGGACTGAACACTAACTTTCGTGCCACCAATAGCCTTTACATACAACCAGAATTTCTTTTGGTTCTGTGAAAGATCATTTGACAATATTCTGCTACAGTAATTAGTGAAGGCTTCACACATTGCTCTCTTGGCAGATGAATGCATGTCATTCAGCATCTCTCTACCTATAGTCATATGCATTGTTTTACACTTATTATGCAGTAATCTCTCTTTGTTTAGAAGCTTCGTTGCAGTGACTTTATACCATCGTGGTTCCTTCCCATTAAGAGCTGTTCTCTATGTACTTATCTGTCCAGTGCATGGTCAACTATTCTTTTAAACTTGAAACTTAGTTCCTGCCCTGTGCTGGAAATTTCAAGGTCCTCATTCAGATACGACACTATTGATTTTTTATCTGATTTGCTCAACACACACACACACACACACACACACACACACACACACACACACACACACACACATATATATATATATATATATATATATATATATATATATATATATATTTGTTTTAGCTGTCATTTGTATTTTGATAATCACTGTTGCCACAACTGTGTCATGGTCGTTGATATTAGTTTCGATGTGAACATCCTCAAAGTGTTCAGGTCTGTTTGTTGATATTAGATCCAACACATTTCCATCACGAGTGAGGTTCTGAACTCTATATTATAAGTAGTTTTCAGAGAAGCCATTTAGTAACGTTTCACAGGATGTCTTGTCGTGAGCATCACTAAGAAAACTGTAATTTTCCCCACTCATTGTTAGATGTTCGAAGTTTCCACCAATGATTACAATATGACTGTGGAACTTACATATCAGTGAACTGAGGCTTTCTCTAAAGTTTTTGGTTGTATCAGAACATGTGTCTACTGGGTGATAGAAGGATCCAGTTACCATTTTATGCCCATCCCTGGTACTGAGTCTTGTCTTGTGTGCAACTTCAATTTCTATCTATGTGAACTTGAATTTCTTGTCTACTGCGACAAATACACCAGCTACATATTTTATTGGTCTGTCCTTTCGATGTGCACTTGAATTTTCCCCACTTCCATCAGTTTTAGGTTTCAGCCAGGTTTCTGTACTTAGTTTTATGTGAGCTTCAGTGCATTTCAGTGGCACTTCGAACTCTGGCACTGCTGAATGCTTCAGAAGTTAACCACTAGGATTTTAATACTCTCTCCTTTGGGAGGAGTTTCTTTCAATTTTATACTGATACTTCTTGGATGGAGAGATGCCTAATCTAAAAACTCCTTATATGCACCCAGACACATTCATCTACCTCGGTAGTGGCCTCTGATGTGTAGTGTGCACCTGATACGTTTATGGGACCCTACAGTTCTCAACCCTATGCCCAGTTCTCAACCTTAAGCTCAGGAAGTCCCAACCTAGCTTGTCACAGAACCTTCGAAGTCTCTGGTTCAGTCCTTCTGCTCCACTCAGAGCCAATGGGCATGTCTTTTCTGGGGATAAAGCTGCAAATTGTGAATTTCATTGACACTCCATGCACAAGGTTGGTCTTCTCAACCTTCTCTGTCAATCACTGGAACAGTCTAAGTATGACTTTGGAGCCCATACGACAGACCTTCATTTATTCCAATCTGCACGAAGTCTGATTTCAGCCTGTTCCATGAGTGACTGCCGGAATAACCTCTTTAACATGTTGAATGTGGCCCCAGGTACACACACAGACTGCACCTGCAGTCCTTTCCTGCCCTTGTTGCCATTCCCCTAAAGGGAACCATCATTCACTGTACATTTGAGAAACTGTCATTTAATGCACTGCCACCCTTTTGCATTTGCCTTGTCTTGATATTTGGTAAAACAAGTTTCCCCAAAACAAGTGAAGTGAGTTCCACTGGCTCAACTTCATTTAACATGAAAGACAGCATCTTAAATTTGTTGGCTAGAGAGATTGATATAGCACCCTGAGTCCCCCTGGTCTCCATCTACCCCATACAGAACGACGAGATCTACCACTGAAACGTCACTCTCAGTCAAGTGGATGAGTAATGGCAGATTCCATACTGCCCACTGAGGAGACAGGACCGACAGGATAGAATAGTAACTGAGGTACTTTTGGTACCAGTACTACAAGTACATGATTCCTGGGAGCTCTTCCAACATATCGATTCGGAACAGCTACTTATTGTTTGACAGTACTCAGGGCCATTTCCAGCTGCTTACGAATGTCAACCAACTCATCCTGTGTTCTAGAACAGTGTACATAGTGGGTCTGCATTTTGGCTCATGCAATGTATTAAAGAACAGTGAAGAAATAACTTTAAACTAAGTCTAGTTATTATATTTTAACCTGTTGAGCTAAAAAATTACTAATTCCCTACATGAATTGAAACAAATATACAAAATGAGACTCCTATTAAGGCACTAGAAAAACCAGTGGCAAAAATTACTAGTTTCCTAAAGATTTTTGAGGTTACTTACAGTTGTTGGTAAACACGAAAATATAGTTAATTTACAATAAATATAGATAATATATACTCCTCTTGAAGGGAAAACGCGATGTAACACAATATGTTAGATACAATATCTGCTACAACAACTAAATCTCAAACGCCGATTTAGATTATGCACAGGACAATAGTAACTTCCGAAAATTCTCAAAAATGCAGGTTTATTTGCGCTGAAACACAATGAAATTTGGGGTGATCATTTCTTTGGCAGTAGGCCTAACTGTGAATCACAAATGCTGATTTTCTATGAAATTATTCATCCAAAACACTTGTAACGGTAACTTACGAAAATTTTCAAAAATTTAGTTGCAGCACTGACAGGAAGTCAGAGTCGCGTAGAACGGCGTAAGATATCTTGGCAAGATATTCTACACTTTATTGCCATGAACACAAACGGAACATATACAAGAAATGTTACGCATTTTTCAAGAGGCAAGTAGGAACTGACGATTAAAGATCATTAACTTAGGTTACACATAAACCATGTCCATATTTGCTGCGATCGATATGTTGGCCGAGGTCGATACCCATGGTACATACTGCCACAGTGCCGTCCCCTGCCCTCTACCAGTGCGGAGTAAAAGGGAGTGCTAAACTCCCCTTCATAGTAGCAAAAATAGTCAAAGCCAAATGTGAAATCATGTGGCTCAAGACAGAGATAAAAATACAACACAAAAAGAATGACCTCCTCAACAGACAACTGTACAATCTACACTTGCAACTTAGCAATAACCTTTCCAGCCTACAGTTCACCTACATATTGCAATACATTGACGACATCATTTCTAAAGAACATCAGAAAATAACTTGTAGGCATAATAAAAACTTGATGGTCTGAAAAGTAAAAAAGGTAGCTTCAATGCCAAAAATCCCCAGGCTAACCTACATCAGTTCCATGAAAGAGTTATTAATTCAACTAACATCACCTTTACAAATACTGAACTTGCACTCCTAAACAAAGGCCTTAAGCACAACATAGAACCAAATCTTAATGGCAAAAACCTAAAAAGCCTTATTGCATCCACTAAGCTTGCATTTGATGCTGCTAAATTGAATCCCAGTGAAACCAATGCAATAGCCTTCAAAGCCAATAAAATAATCACAAGACACCTAAAAAATACTTCACATAAAAACAGTGGCCAAAAGACACTGAACTGTATTAATAGTGGCTGGTTGCTGTTTTCATCTTTGTAAGAATTAACCTATTATACACAGCCACAGTCTCACCATGTCAGTTTTAGACAAAATAACACAGTAATCACCAGTAAGACACCAGCACAAATGCTGAAAAATTCTACTGAAGTGCTGGGGGATGTTCACAAATGGTCTCAGGAAAACAAACTAACTCTTAACATAAAGAAAACAAATACAATATGCTTTAGAATGAACAGAAAACAGAGTCCCTTAAATTTAAAACTAGATAACATCTCCATAGATGATGTAAATTCTTAGGGTTGCACACTGATAGCCAAATGAAGTGGAATAAACATGCTATCAAATTCTCAAAAAAGATATCCACAACATGTTATACACTTAGAGTCCTTGTATCCACATGCAGTAATAAATGTTTGAGAACTGTATACTTTAGTTATGTTCATTCCATAATCAGTTATGGTATTATTTTCTGGGGAAACAGTGCTCAGAATTTGCAAACAGTATTTAAAATGCAAAAGAGGGCAGTAAGAATTATAACAAAAAGCAGTAACCGGGTCCACTGCAGAGAACTTTTCAAAATGTTAGAAATTCTAACTGTTTCTTGTGAATTTATATTCCAAACCATAGTGTACATCAAGAAAAACATAGGAAATTATAGCACAAATAGCAGTATTCATAACTATAGTACAAGAACAAGTCACTGTCTTCACATAGACAGGAAGAATAAACAGAAGACTCAAAATAGCTTCTTGTATGAAGGTGTAAAACTGTATAATAAACTGCAGCAGAAAATAAAAGAAGCAGATAACATGTACCGCTTGAGGAATAATCTTAAATTATTTTTGCAGGAACGCTGCTTTTACTCTATAATTGAATTCCTTAGTACAAAATGATTGTAAATAACTTTTGTTTCACAATGTTCAACTACATGTAATGTTTTGATAAGGATTGTAAATGATTTATATGTCACAATGTTTAGCTACAGGTAACAGAAAAACTGTATAAGTATATGAATGTACACAAACTGACTGCATCCATTCATTTTAAAATGTCCACAGATGGCTAAATAAATAAATAAATAAATATAAATCTTGGGGAAGTATTCTACACTTTATTGCTGTGAACATAACCAGGATATGTAGAAGAAACGTTATTGCGATATGCATTGTTTGGGAGACAAGCCAGGCATGACTATCTAAGATAATCACTGAAGATAATGAATTTAGGCAACAGATGAACCATGTCATCTGCTGCTGCAGTCGATATGTCGACCGGTGTCGATAATGGCAGTCGATATTGCCATATAGTTTTGTAATTGTCCGAAATTTCTCACAAATAACCTATTTCTCCAGTAATTATGAAATGAAATTAGATGACAATTGTTTTGAACGAGGATAGGCCTACTTTTACACTTAAAAATGAACGTGGAAATTGAATAGATTTTTGCTTAGATGTTTCTCTGCCAAATTCTACACTGACATGCAAAAGATGAAAACTGCAGCATGAGTTTATTTCAGTCGTCTGGCCTCTTACTGAGTGATCAGCCCATCTGACTACCATGCAGCGGGCCTGGGTTCGATTCCTGACCAGGCCGGAGATTTTCTCTGCTTGGGAACTGGGTGTTGTGTTGTCTTCATCATCATTTCAACATTGTCATCACCCAAAGTGGCGTAAACTCAAAAGAATTGTAAATCAAGCGCTGATCAGCCATCAATGTAACACAATCATTTAATTTCATTTTTTGAATCATAGTTGCAAAATGTGTGGTTCCAAAAAGTACATCTTCTGCCTGATGCAGGTAACAAAGCAGTGTCAGTGCAGTCGTTTGGATGAAGCCAGCCTATACAGACTGACAGTGTACTTTTCATCTGGACGAGATCAGTTTAATATAGTTTATTAAAATGTTCAGTAGAAAGATGGAGTTTAGATTATCACTTATTACAAACCAGCTTATTTCATTTTCTAGCTACATTTCACCTGAATGTTTTTTCTGTTCAAGTTGTAACATTCAGAACAATATCTACATACATTATGCACATTTCTTTTCTTCTTGTGCAACCGACGTTTACTTCTTCCTATATCGATACTGATCGAAGTTTATTAATGTGATTGGGGTATGAGCACATCTGCCATCTGTTTCTGAAGCATAATGATTCACACTTGCCATGCTGGATTATTCGAGTGGTCTAAGGTGCTGCAGTCATGGACTGTGCAGCTGGTCCCGGCGGAGGTTCGAGTCCTCCCTCAGGCATGGGTGTGTGTGTTTGTCCTTAGGATAATTTAGGTTAAGTAGTGTGTCAGCTTAGGGACTGATGGCCTTAGCACTTAAGTCTCATATGATTTCACACACATTTGAACATTTTTTTGGTTGACACTTTCCGACCTGATGTCTCTTGACTTATATATAATGCATTCACAACAACTATGTTCAAAAAGGGATTGAATGCCAACTTTCGATACCATTTTAATGTCTTTCTTAACAGACTGCTATATGCACTCGTCTGATCAAAAAAGTGAATAGACGTTTTTCCTTATTATACTCAGTAACAATTTTTAGTTTCTGATCAGCCACTCTTTGTGGTGTCATGATTTTCCATTTCACTCAAATACACACATCAGTTTATCTTCAGCAAGCAGAATTGCCACCTCAGTGGTAAACTGAATATAATCAGCCCCCTGCTCAATGTGTTAAGAACACTTTTCCACTTTATCAAGAATTTATATACTAAGTTGAAGACAAAACCCATTACAAATTGCAGTAGTTTTAAATGAATTTTTTATTTAACTTGTGCACACATCTGCATTTTGTCTTATTTACAAGGCATCTTCAGTGAGTGTCGTGATATATTACATGATTATTTTGCACATTTGGATTATAAATTTAAAACAGTTCATTGAAGTTTTGTAATAAAATGGAAACCAACTTACAGACCAGCGTCTTATTCATTATCTGTAAGCCAAGTAGCGTTGTCTCATTGACAAACTCAACACAAACTCACACATAAAACAACAAACATTTTAAAAAGAGAAGGCATGAACATAGCATTCAAAACAGACAAACATTCCAAAAATTATAGAAAACACAGACAACTAAAAGGAAGCAAGAATATATCAATTACAATGCAAGCTTACAACACAAATTAGAAATTTCTGTCAAAGTAATATCTACACCTTTCTGTCCCACATGCAGACAGAAAACTGGCAGGATACATATCAGTCTCGAAATGTAGATGACAAATTGGAGACTTTTCTAAATAGTTGTAGTTATTATTTCAACTACTACTTCCTCTTAAAAACAAAAAAATATTTCCAATAACAGTAAATTCCCAAGTGGATAACCCCAGGTATTTCACCTCAACAAAAAGAAAAAGAGAACTCTTCAACCTCAGCAAGACCGAATTTGGCAATACTAAAGAATTTAAGAACTACTTTACCAAATATAAAAAATCTTTAGAAATGTAGTTAATGTAGCCAAAAATCTGCAAAATGTTACCTGCTCAAATTATCAGCTAACAAAAGTAAATGCATGTGGAAAATCATTAATACACACAGTGGCAGAAATCAACAGCTGACAAGTAATACGAACCTAAAAATAAATGGGAAATCAATCACAAACGAAAAAGAAATAGCAGATGAACGTAACTCACATTTTATTAAAAATGTTTGAAGTCTCACAGACCACCTTATAAATAACCATCTCTCAAACTTAGAACAAAAAAACTGCACTGACACACTGTTCTTATTACCATCAACAGAGGCAAAAATAGAAAAAAATATTCATACAAAAATTAAGAAAAAGTCCCCTGCAGGACAAGATCAGATCCCCTGCTTCCTTCTCCATAACCGCAGCAGCCTCATAAGTAAACCATTGTCCCATATAATAAAGTCTTCATTTGTCTATGGCATATTTCCTAATAAACTCAAGACTGCAAAATTCATACCCATTCGTAAAATAGGAAGTAAAGATGATGTCAGCAATTACGGGCCAATAGCAGTACTCTCAGTATTCAGCAAAATATTTGAATATACCATGGCAGACAGACTAAATTCATTTATGAAAAAAAAAAGAAATGCCATATCACCTGCTCAGTTTGGTTTCCAAGGAGGAAAAACCACAGCTGATGCAATACAGCAACTCCTAGATTACACCTTAACACTAGTAGATGGGAAGTTTCCAGCCATAGGCATTTTTCTTGACCTAACAAAGCCATTTGATATGGTCAATCAGAATATACTGCTCCAAACAATTTATTTCCATGGATTGAGGGGCATTGGCCATGACTGGTTTAAAAGCTAACTCAAAGACAGAAACCAATGTGTCCAAAAGAATGTAACCAATCGACCAGGAATAGCTAATACTGTACAGTCATCTACCCAAATCACAGAACATGTAGTTCTACAAGGCTCCGTGTTGGGACCCTTATTATTCTTACTTTATGTAATTGACCTCCCCTTAAATTTACAAAATAACAGACTTTGCTGATGATACCACAATCATGGTATCTGACTCAAATTAACATCTTCAAGACGCAATAAACAGGAGCACAGCACAACTAAACTCATGGCTTAATAAGAACAGACTACTCCTAAAGAGGGGCAGCCGCCTTTTCAGTAGTTGCAGGGGCAACAGTCTGGATGATTGACTGATCTGGCTTTGTAACACTAACCAGAATGGCCTTGCTGTGCTGGTACTGCAAACGGCTGAAAGCAAGGGGAAACTACAGCCGTCATATTTCCCGAGGGCATGCAGCTTTACTGTATGATTAAATGATGATGGCACCCTCTTGGGTAAAATATTCCAGAGGTAAAATAGTCCCCTATTTGGATCTCCGGGTGGGGACTACTCAAGAGGACGTCATTATCAAGAGAAAGAAAACTGGCGTTCTACATATCGGAGCATGGAATGTCAGATGCCTAAATCTGGAAGGTAGTTTAGAAAATTTAAAAATGGAAATGGATAGGTTAAAGATAGATATAGTGGGAATTAGTGAAGTTCGGTGACAGGAGGAACAAGACTTCTGGTCAGGTGAATACAGGGTTATAAATACTAAATCAAATAGGGGTAATGCAGGAGTAGGTTTAATAATGAATAAAAAAATAGGAGTATGGGTAAGCTATTACAAACAGCATAGTAAACGCATTATTGTGGCCAAGATAGACACGAAGCCCACGACTACTACAGTAGTACAAGTTTATATGCCAACTAGCTCTGCAGATGATGAAGAAACTGATGAAATGTATGATGAGATAAAAGAAATTATTCTGGTAGTGAAGGGAGACGAAAATTTAATAGTCTTAGGTGACTGGAATTCAACAGCAGGAAAGGGAAGAGAAGAAAACGTAGTAGCTGAATATGGATTAGGGCTAAGTAATGAAAGAGGAAGCCGCCTGGTAGAATTTTGCACAGAGCATAACTTAATCATAGCTAACACTTGGTTCAAGAATCATTAAAGAAGGTTGTATGCATGGAAGAAACCTGGAGATACTAGAAGGTTTCAGATAGATTATATAATGGTACAGACATTTAGGAACCAGGTTTTAAATTGTATGACATTTCCAGGGACAGATGTGGACTCTGGCCACAATCTATTGGTTATGAAATGGGATATATGATACTGCACGGAGAGTTTGACAGACCACTGAAAGATCTAAGTCGAAACAAGTCCCAGGAAGGAGACAACATTCCATTAGAACAACTGATAGCCTTGGGAGAGCCAGCCCTGACAGAACTCTACCATCGGGGTGTTGACAGATGTGAAAATTATCGAACTATCAATTTAATAAGTCATGGCTGCAAAATACTAACATGAATTCTTTACACACGAATGGAAAAACTGGTAGAAGCTGACCTCGGAGAAGATCAGTTTGGATTCCGCAGAAATGTTGGAACACGTGAGGCAATACTGACACTACGACTTATCTTAGAAGATAGATTAAGGACAGACAAGCCTATGTTTCTAGCATTTGTAGACATAGAGAAAGCTTTTGACAATGTTGACTCGAATACTCTCTTTCAAATTCTGAAGGTGGCAGGGGTAAAACAAAGGGAGTGAAAGACTATTTACAATTTGTACAGAAACCAGATGGCAGTTACAACAGTCGAGGGGCATGAAAGGGAAGTAGTGGTTGGGAAGGGAGTGAGACAGGGTTGTAGCCTATCCCCAGTGTTATTCAATCTGTATATTGAGCAAGCAGTAAAGGAAACAAAAGAAAAATTCAGTGATGGAGTTAAAATCCATGGAGAAGAAATAAAAACTTTGAGGTTCGCCAATGACGTTGTAATTCTGTCAGAGACAGCAAAGGACTTGGAAGAGCAGTTGAACGGAATGGACAGTGTCTTGAAAGGAGGGTATAAGATGGACATCAACAAAAGCAAAACGAGGATAATGGAATGTAGTCGAATTAAGTCGGGTGATGCTGAGGGAATTAGATTAGGAAATGAGACACTTAAAGTAGTAAAGGAGTTTTGTTATTTGCGGAGCAAAATAACTGATGATTGTCGAAGTAGAGAGGATATAAAATGTAGACTGGCAATGGCAAGGAAAGCGTTTCTGAAGAAGAGAAATTAGTTAACATCGAGTATTGATGTAAGCGTCAGGAAGCCGTTACTGAAAGTATTTTTATGGAGTGTGGCCATGTATGGAAGTGAAACATGGACGATAAATAGTTTAGACAAGAAGAGAATAGAAGCTTTCGAAATGTGATGCTACAGAAGAATGCTGAAGATTAGGTGGGTAGATCACATAAGTTATGAGGAGGTATTGAATAGAATTGGGGAGAAGGGGAGTTTGTGGCACAACTTGACTAGAAGAAGGGATCGGTTTGTAGGACATGTTCTGAGGCATCAGGGGATCACTAATTTAGTACTAGAGGGCAGTGTGAAGGGTAAAAATCGTAGAGGGAAGCCAAGAGATGAATACACTACGCAGATTCAGAAGGGTGTAGGTTGCAGTTGGTACTGGGAGATGAAGAAGCTTGCACAGGATAGAGTGGCTTGGAGAGCTGCATCAAACCAGGCTCAGGACTGAAGACCACAACAATAACAACTCCTAAATATATAAAAGACAGTTGGTAGGTATTACTTTCCACAAAGTAAAAAAAAAACACCAATACCAAATATATCACTGAATGATGATAAAATCAACTATGTAAAGGAAACCAAATTTTTGAGGGTTACCATTATTGATACACTTACAGGGAAAAGTCATATTGATATAACCTGTACCAAATTGAGTAAACTATGTTTCATGATTAGACAAATAAGGAATATTGTTAATACAAGTACCTTCACATCAATGTACTATGCTCTTTTCCACTCTGTATTAAGCTACGGAATTACCTTTGGGGCCACAGTGCAGAAGCAGTAAGACTGTTTAAACTAAAAAAAAAGTTAGAATAATATTATTTAAACCGCAGAAAGAATCTTGTGAACCACTGTTCCAGAATCTGAAGATATTACCCCCCCCCCCCCCCCCGACATTTGTACATACTGGACCTACTATGTTTCACCAAGAAAAATATTAGCAACTTAGATATAAATTCAGACTGGCACCAACATGATACAAGGTCAAAGAACTCTTTATGAGTGATTCCCCATTCAACATAACTATAAGGAAAGGTGTCAAGTATATGGGAATAAAACTCTACAGTCATCTCCCAATAGCAGTGATGAACATTACACAAGTGAAGGATTTTAAAGCAAACCTACAGTCACTCCTAATTAAACACTGCCTCTGCAGCATACAGGAATTCCTTGAAAACAACCTGCTTTAAGGAACTGCTATAAGGAACTGCTCAACAACAACATCAGATAATGGATCCCAAACTATTGACCTTATGTAACATAACCGAATGTAAGTTTTATTGGTATAAATGCTAAATTGTGGTACAGAGTAAATATAAGACCTAAGTACATTACATAAATATGTAATCATTTTATAGATTCATTGACATGTACCTCTTCTTATAAATGCCTAATATGTAGCAAATGACCTGTCCTGTATCATGACGTGAATTTCTGTACAATGTGTGATTCAAAGGATCAAAATAAATAAATAAATAAATAACACAATATGGAAGACAAATCGGCAGAACATTTCACATCCAGTACATAAAACATATCAGAGCTTGGAAATATGGGATACTCCACTCAACTTTTGGAGAATATATAAGAAAAAATAATCACAAACCTACTACAAAAGAGAAAGATATGAAAACAGAATAAATAATGAAAGTCACGTCCTAACCTTACAAAAAGTTGTCTCATACACAGAACAAAGTGTGGAAAGGACCTACCACTAAATGACCAAATAAGAACTAAGGACAATTAGTAATTTCATGACTATTTTAAATCATATAAAAATCAACATGGTTGTCTGAAGCCTGGTAAGTGTGCAATTGGCAGTTTGTATTCTGCTCTATGAGTAAATATAAACCAATGTTGGGAGTTACAGTGATAAAACATGGCGCACTGCGATTCTGAATTTAACCAAAGAATTGTATTCTGCAAATTTAAGATGGAAACAACACAAATTAAGAAATAACGTGAAGCCTAGAGTAGGTACCAGAGAGCGATGAAACATATCTTGTGATCGAAAAACATTATGTTTCACAGAGGACAGATTTTTAAAATTGTGCTAAAGCTGTCAATATATTTGAAACAAAACATTTTACTCAACATTACCGACCAAATTTGCCTGCTTAGTCATCTTCAAGTGAATATTTACATACATTTGTACTCACATAGCTTTAAGAGATATTACTTTACATTATAAAAGGAACAGGACTTCAGAGAATACTCCAAGGTCATCAGGATTTCGTAAACCATACAAAACGCATAACTGAAGTTAAAGTGCATAGTCGCATATCCAGATTCACAGTGAAGTACCTGGTATTAAACTTTTCAGTGTGGTTTTCGAGATGTCAGTTTCCTTGGAGTATTGGGACTGAGTTACCTCTTGTCTGGTTGTTTACTATGACATAATGCCATATGTGTCAGAAAATGAAGATGTGCACTTGATACTGAGTGAACAATTCAAACTAGCCAATCATGTGGAATGAAACATGTCACTTCAAATAAAGTGACTGCTTATATGGGAAACATTAATTAAAACCAGATTTCTTTAATAAACCGAGAATCATTCGTGGAAGACAATAGATGCTTGATTACTAATAACATGAAAATAAAATAAAATCAGGAAACTGAAACTAATAACCTATTATAGTGCTCTGTGATTATGTGAATGTGTTTTAATTCCCTTGATAGCTGCCAGCCACAGTAATCCATTTTGTTTTCATTTGATGTGAGAGCTACAAAGGAAGAAAAAACAGCAAAATGACGAAGTGTAAACATGTGTCACGTGGAGACTACACTCACTACAGCCACAGCCTACTACAACTCCGACTGATCTGTGCCTGTGCAAATGTGGCACCTTGGGTGCGCCAGAAAAATTTTTCCTGGTGGCATCTGGCTGCTTGCTACTATTGCTCATACAGCTGACAGCCAGAAGCTGGAGAAGGCGCTATTGATAAGCGATTCCAGCCCTGCACGTGAGTGTGAGCCCACTGGCAACTACTCAAGGAAACACTTACAGAAATGCATGAGACTATAGACACAGGAAATGGCAGTAACAGTGCTATATTTCGCAAACAGAGTGACCAAAAGGAAAGCTATAAGTCTTTAACCAGTTTACCAAATGAGACAAAGCCGTCTAACTTACAAATATTGAGTTAGACGCTCATCTGTTGGTACCTTTCCATTTTATTATAAAAACTTTCAACAAATTTTTTTTTAAATCTATAACCTTAAACTATTTGGATTCATGTTTGGAAACATGTTTCGAAACACAGAAACGTCTATCCGTAGCAGTGTCGGTACAGATCAAAGGAAACATGTTTCAGGCTAGCTTCCACTTGTCACCGCTGCACGGCGCTAGCGTGTGTGTGTATGTGTCGTCAACTGTAAAGTGGTGTTTTGTTTACTGTAGCGTCGTTTTCGCTTTATTTTTCTAAAATAATGGCGTGGTCAAGGCAGCAAATTTTTGATTTAATTGCCATGTACCAGGAGGAGGATTGTTTATGGAATGTCCGGAGCAAGGAATACAAAACACTGTTAAAAAACACGACATACTTGCAAAAATTCCAGCAGCTTTTGGCACGGACAAGGGAAGTATAGAGAGAAAAAAAAATACGATCGCTCGTGGTTGCTTACAGGCGTGAGGAAAGAAAAATTATTTGCAGCAGACCATCTGGTCGTGGTGCAGACACTGCATATGACTCCAACTGGTTCGGCTATCAGCTGCTGCAGTTCTTCGACGGTGTTCATGAGCCGAAAGAGAAAACAGATACTGTGGAAAATGAGATACTAAAATTATGCTTGTTTGTTTTTATTTGTATTTTATGGTATACAGTGACAATCACCCGTAGTTATTTTGCCATGGTACACTTCATTGTGTGCTTAAAAAGCAAACTCGTCACGGATTTGTTTATTCGTGGAAGCAGCTTACCTTGGTATATTCTGTGCTGCAGTGAAAACTGATGCTGATGCAGTGTCATCTCGTCTCCAGGTGCCTGGAATCATCTCACCTGTTTGTAAATCGTAGGAGTCGAAGCTTCCATGTGGGTTCAAATGGCTCTGAGCACTATGGGACTTAACTTCTGTGGTCATCAGTCCCCTAGAACTTAGAACTACTTAAACCTAACTAACCTAAGGACATCACACACATCCATGCCCGAGGCAGGATTCGAACCTGAGACCGTAGCAGTCGCGCGGTTCCGGACTGAGCGCCTTAACCGCGAGACCACCGCGGCCGGCTCTTCCATGTGGGGTGTACTGGTTCCTTGCCTCAGCATTTCGCCTTAAAAAATTGTGGAGACACACAGCTGTAAGTGTGACAGTTTTTGCCTTATCCGGCTGCGGCAACATAGTTTTTCTAAACACACGAAAAACTGAAGCCATACTGCCGAAAGTGTTCTCAACAACCATTCTGGCCCTAGAAAGTCTGTAATTAAAAACTCTCTCTTTTGAACCTTTAACATGTTTTCGCAGGTAGGGTTTCATGTTTTCCTGTAAGGGAAAAGCATCGTCTGCTACAAAAACATATGGTAGGGCCTTGTGCCACCTGATAATCATTCAGCTTGTGGCAAGTTAAGTTTCTTTTTGTTATTAACTCGTTTATGCTCGCGTTTTTGAACACACCACCTTCTGATATTCTGCCTTGGCAACCGATATCTGCGTACAAAAAGTTGTAGCTGGCATCGGCGACAGCAAGCAGCACAATGCTGAATGAACCTTTATAATTATAATATTCACTTCCACTGGCAGCAGGGCACTGTAGCACGATATGTTTCCCATCAGTTGCTGCGACACAGTGGGGGAACTGAAGAATCTGTGAGAACAAACATGCCAGTTTCACGTCAGTCGCAGGTATCTGAAAGAAAGAAATTTGATTTTAGGTTTTCGTACATTCGCCAGAGGGTATAAATGAAGATGAAGAGGTTGCGGCTGGACCTTCCAGTCCTCCACCACGAAAAATTGGAAGGATGGGAGAAAAAAAATGCAACAACCCTACAAGATTGCATCTCTAGTATTAACTAAAGTGCTGCAAAAACAAGAAGAGAACAAGAACGGTGAATGTAGTACATATGGGCGGTATGTGGCATCAGTGTCACGGAAATTACCAGAGTTAGAAAGAGCAAAAACAATGCCTTTGCTTAACGAAGTGCATGTAGCAGTCGACAGTGGGTATGAAAGTTACAGGGATATCATTACCAAGTAATAATTCCCCTGTTACATTTATGAGTTATGGAGACAGTGATAACATAAATGAAGAAGTTGTGTTTGATGAGATATGTAATGTAATTGACAAATAATAACATTTCGAAAAGATGCTTATTTAACTATGTTTATCATTTACTTACCTTGAAAAGCATCAAACTTTTCATGTTTATAATTAAAGAAGATAATTGCCTTTAAAATCAGTCATTAGTTTATTGCAATATATGAAGTGTGATGGAGGTGAATTATTGTGCCATTAAGCGTCGGTAAAGGGCTATGATTCTTCTCTTTGCAAACTTGGTTCACTTTGTGCATGAAAGGAATTCTTCTGATGCGTTCCTAGCCGGGAAGCCTGGCG
Source organism: Schistocerca americana (assembly GCF_021461395.2). NCBI lineage: Eukaryota > Metazoa > Arthropoda > Insecta > Orthoptera > Acrididae > Schistocerca > Schistocerca americana. Next base: position 273,369,927 of record NC_060120.1, on the reverse strand, counting down.
ACTGGTGGACACAGATAGTACCTATGGGAGAGCGCCGGTCGCGCTCCTATGTCGGCACGCTTCACAGAGGGCAGGCTCCCAGAGGATTAGCGACAGGCGAAGACGCTGCATACATCAACAAGCTGCCAAGGGAAGCCGTGGACATTTGCACGTGTCCCCGAGGCAGCGAAACTATAAACTTAGAGCGAAAAACAGCTTTGCCACGATTCTAAGTAACGCGGACAAAGCGACGAGTCGAATAGCAACAGCACGACTTGGGTGTCCAAGAATCTCAAGTGGACGGGGAATTTTGGCCGTTTCCCGCGAGCAGGACACCTGAGAACGTAGCGGCAATACTCAAAGGGTTTATTTGTACACTCTGTCTAACACAGAGTATCGCTCCCTTTTCCTCGCGGAATGCGACGGCAAGGAGGGAGGAAATTTTGTAAGGGACTTCTTCATTGGCAAGGATCCAACGTTCGCTTTGAAAAATAGTACGAGCTACGTAATTTGCGCAAGGGCGGTGACAAGACGCTGTGGGGTGGGAGGGGGTGCGGCTCTCTCTCTCCAGGTGCGAGGAGCGCACTGGTGTTGGGCATTCCGTAATTGCTTCTGAGGAGGCAGGAGTAACTCTTGACTGCTTCCGATAAGTCGCAAGAATTCTCTTATCGCTTGTCATGAGACGATGCACTTTGCATTCGTCGCAAACAGCGTAGAGAGCAAAGTTTGTTAGATCCAAGTAGGCGAGCTTCACTCACTGTGCGCGTTATCAAGAGCTTAACTCAGGATCACATATTGATTTACTACATGTTCGATGAAGGTAGTACTGTTAGAACAGTGTTGAGCTTTGTTTAATGCAGTTTCGCGTAGGTTTGCACTTGCAGATGGACGCATACCGTCGTCCAGTAATGATAACTTCCAGTAGCAGGTTTCGGTCACTATTTTCAGCGTAGGGCATGCTAGACGCTATCAACTAGGTCGCCGGAAGAGTCTTGATGCAGCCGCACGCAATCAGCCGACTCCACCGCCACGCCAACCACGCTATGAACATGGAAATACAGAAAACGCCCGCTTTCCTAGCTGCGCATTCTTCTTTCGCTTTCTTCAATTTCTTTGCAATGTGTTAGATGCTCATAAAGACGCAAGGCACAGTACTCACCGTTTGCCGGTTAAGAAAGTCATATGTTCAGCTTTTTTTTTTTTTTTTTTTCCTTCCTCATTTATTACAACAGGTAAACCCATCTCGTGTAATTTATTTATATGTTAAATTAGAATGAAGTCATACAATGCTCATGTCAAAAGGCAAATACCAGGGCAGGCACCTTATGTAATTCACTTGTTGTGAGCTCTTGGTGTCAATTCAATTCTATTTGTCTTTTTTTTTTTATGCTTTCTACAGTATCTGGCGAACCAAATTTTTTTTATTTTTGTTTATCATTATTTGAATAATTTGTGAGTGAATGTTTAATGAATTTGATAAAATTTCAATAATTATTGCATATACAGTTTAATGCAGTTTCACTGAATAAACCAATTATATGTTGAACAACACTCCTTGCCTTTCATTTATAGAATCTAAATAAAATTCACATCTCTTTCTCCCTCCCACGCGTGGTATCTTGCAACCTTTACATAGTCCTTCAGTATTTTCACCAGAGCTCCACATACTTCAGGTACTATTTGAAATATTGCTTGCTTCGAAAAGTGAAATAAATACGCAAGGCTCTGAAATGAATCTCCTGTTGCCAGAAATCAATTTTTGAAACAAATGGTGATATCATATTTGCCATATATTCAAAATCGGTATATGACATTCGAGTGAAGTTACGGAAGCCAGAGCCTTCTTCCATACTCAGTTCACGTAGCAAGTTATTTCCGCCAGTTTCTCTATAGAATGTTTTTCTTCACCAACGACGAAGACGCCTTTATTTTGCTTGTGTAAACCTTCTAGCATTAATAATGCAACATTTCATATCATTATTGTTTCTTCGACGCCAGACATAACGAACACAACAATACAAGGAGCACTGCAGACGGCGTGAACACGGTGAACACACAACGAGAAATGTTTGCCGCCAGTGTGGACGAAACCAAGACCAAAAACAAAGTCGGAAACATTTGCAAAACATCGCCGAAAACAATGTTTCCAACAGAAACATGTTTCCAGTGGCAGTGTGTATGTGGCTTTACAAGCAAATAAAAAATCGTGTAATGTTTCAGAACACCCACTAAAGATGACTTGTAAACAAGGCGAAGGGTGTCTGGTTGCACAAGTTAAATAAAAAAACTTAATGTGGAGCATGCAAAAGGCGTTTTTCTCCTAAGCTACTGCAGTCTATATACAGCTGCTGCAAAAAATCCGCGACGAGAAAATTCTTAAGCCGAAATTTGCACAGTGGGGGTGGCATGATTATTGTCTGACAATAATTGTAGACTTTGAGTGACCAATGTGTCAATGGTAAGCATAAATTCTAAATTGTCGTAACAAACGCCGTAAGTGTGAATGCTGGGATAGTTCCTTTGATTAGGCCACAGACGACTTTCTACCCTATCTTATTTTGTTAACGTTTTTCTGTAATGTTTCTGGCATGTCCGATACCAATGTACTGAGCCAGGACTGCCCAACTAGAGATGGGCAAAACTGTTCTTTTCAGAGATCGGATCAGAACTGTTCACTCCCTGAAATGAACTAGCTCTTTTTCATGACTCACCACTCATTCACAATAGAAAATAAATGGAAGGCACATTGCCCTTTAAACTTGGTTTGTTCCAGTACTATACCTGTATTTTGATCTTATTTGATCCTATTTTGAAGTAACACAGATAATGAATAAGCATTTTGTATTGATTATTGAAATTTCCACGATATGACAAAGTTTTTGATTATTGATTTATTTTGCACTATCGTGGATTTTGGGTGATCGGAAAATGTTGAAACTTGAGATTTACATTAACAATAAATTTGGCTATAATGTATTAAAATTTCATTAACCTCGTACAAATACATCGCAAGCCATATATTTTTAAAGTGAACGTTTCCTTCCGAAGATGCCTAAGATCGCAAAATCCGTACCAGAATAAGAAAAAAAAATATAAATTTTACTGTAAGACTAAAGTGCTGCATATAGCCTTACGTAGAATAAAACAAGGAAAATATTGGTGTATCACATTTTGCGATACGTTTATCGGTTCGCTCGTAATTAAAGCGTAAATTCGAGTGTCCATAAGAAAAATCCTATAGTAAGAGGAGTCGTCAGGAACCTAATGTGACCAGTTTAAACAAATAAAAATAAAATAAAAACAAATGATGTATGCATAACATAATAATATAATATATATAGCGGTATTACTACGAAGAACAATATCCAGTAGAGACGAACTCCGATGCAGAGGCGCTGAGTCAAGCAGGTCGAGCCGCGAGCTGTATTACTGCGTGAGCTAAGACCGCAGAGACCAGAGTGACACCTGAGTTGCTTTGCTCAACGCTCTGGCTAGAGTCGAGAACGGTGAGATGAGCGTTGAGCGGGCGAGTACTGATGCTGGGGGGAGCGGTGAACGGCCACCAGTCACCCGCTCTGAGACAAATCGTCCGTTCTCTTGCGAGTTGGGTGTTGCAAGTAGTTCTTATGTTCCCCGCTAGGAGGCTCTCTGTCCTGTTGCTCGCATCAACCGCCCAGAGGGCAGGCCGTGCGACTGAAACGATCGCCGACGGAGTGCGATGCTGCGCCAGACACTGCACGCGGCAGAGGAAGCACAGAGACAGCACGGCATATGTGAAACACAAAATCCAATGGGGCACTGCACAATGCAGGCAGCCAAGGTAGAAGCAGGGCAGAGGCCGGCGCTGGCTGTGTTGTGTGGCGTGTAGTGTGCTCTGACCAGCAGAGGCCCCGCTGATATGCTCCGTCTCTCTCTCTCTCTCTCTCTCTCTCTCTTCTCTCTGCTGTGGGGAAACGTTTGGAGCTACCGTTCTTTTTTTCTGAATCACTGATTGTTCACTCCTTTGAAATATTCAACTCTATGAATCAGTTCAGGAGCGGATCCCCCATCTCTATGCCCAACCTTTTCGATTGCTTGGATCTTATTGGAAGAAGACAAATGTTCTTGGGCCTCAACAATGTATTTCATGCTAAAAAAAAAAAGAAAGAAAGATGGAGAGAGAGAGAGAGAGAGAGAGAGAGAGAGAGAGAAGAAATACGAGATGGACCAATGATGGAATAATATGTGGTGGGAATTTCATATCGAAGGTATTCAATTTATCATAACTTCACATTAACGGATTTTCCTTTTTCTGTTCGTGTAATAGTACACCCCTGTACTAGTGGTCTATGACTGCATAAACAAATAAAATAAATATGTGGCAAACGGAAGTTCCAGCATTTTGAACAACAGATCAGGCTGTTATGGTATATACGGCGGAATTACGACCTTGCTACGAGGCGCGGAATTCTGATTGAGTCTTTCGAGTTTTTGTGCCAGAAGTATCGTATCCTCATTTTTACCGTCCGTTAACTGTGCCAAGAGAGGTGGCATTGTGTTGAATTTGTCAGTTAGAACACACTTCGATCTTCCATTATCCCTGCTGCACGCCCGAATGGGATATACTACACAGTGGGAAAACAGACAAATTTCCATTTGAAAGTGACGCTACTTTCAGCTCTGTTCCGACGACATTAAGTGTGAACCACCGTCTGTCAATATTATGTCACATTTGAATTATATGTGTCGTAATGTTTTGCAGTTTTTATACATGAATTATGAAAGAGACGTGGTCAAGCTCAGTCACGGTTGTTGAGAATATTCGAATAACTTGAATTTTGGCGTACAATTGCTTAAACACGCCGAAGATCATTAGTATAAAAAAAAAAAAAAAAAAAAAAAAAAAAAAAAAAAAAAAAAAAGACGCCAAACGTGTGTCACATCTTTGATAGCGCTCAAGACAAAAACACAACAGGGCTATGGCATTGTGTTACAGGTGAATATTGACTAACGCTTATATATATATATATCCAGGTTATGTAGTGTTCCATCTGATTTGATATATGTATGTCACAGATTACTGGGAGGCAAGCAATTGTGTCGGAGCCTGGTACGCAATTTATACTCGCAGCCGTAAGTATTTCCGTTGTAATGTTGACGCAACAATACTCACTTCTGAAAATACGCGACGGAGAGAGAGAGAGGGAGAGAGAGAGATATTTACATGTACTGTACTTTATAGTAAAAGGATTTGTTTACTGATTAAAAGTAGTGTTTGTCAGTAATTACAGAAGTTTATGTGTAAAGGGATTTTTATTTCACTGCTGTGAATAACTGGTAAGAAATATATAGTCCCCACCCTCCGCCACACACACACACACACATACACACACACACACACACACACACATATATATATATATATATATATATATATATATATATATACATATATATATACGCTGGCTACGTAGGGAGACTATTGCAAAGTTTTGAAAGCCTTGTTTCATAAGCTTTCATATGGGAGCTTTTCCGCGGCTGTCCTCAACAATGTATTTTCAAGCTTAGGATTGTGTCACATTCCTGTGGAACTGTAGAAGAGTGGGTATTAAGGAACACAGAGACATTGAAGTATCTACTGCTCATACCACAGACAGCAGAAAATAATAATCTGTTCTGTACGTCCGATTAAGAACAGGAACCTTGGGGCATGCAACAGGTTAACTAAAGAAATACAGGTCATAGAACCTTAATATATGTGCTTTATTAACCATATACTGCCAGGGTGCTACTCATATTCGGGACAGATAAATTTACTCAAGTAAATGGAAAGAAAGCTGCTACTTGGGAAACACTGGTCTTCTTAGTTCAAGATAGCTTCAGCAACAATACATATTGGGCATGTGTCTGTTCTAAAGCACCATAACTGGCCTCATTTAAACTCATCAACATACCAGCACTTTCTCGTTTGGTAAGTTAAAGCATCTTTGTTTGTTGTATATACAATACTATTTATATTATATTATAGTATAGCTTATTGGATTAACTTTTAGAAGCTATCCTGGTGTAATTTGGTACACTGCCATGCTTAAAATGTATTCTATAATGTACTGACACTAGTTTATTTTATTATTGTATAATGATTTATGGTGAATAAAATTCTTGATTATTGACTATAATATTGCTGTCATCAGCAAAGATAATTTTTTCATCATAAGTAACACTATTGGGAAAGTCATTGAGGTATAGAAATAGTACTGGTCCTAATATGCTACCTTGCAGAACCCCTATGGTAATGTGTGTTGGTTCTGATAAGTGTTTTACTAAATGTTTAGATCTATTTGAATTATGTATTATCTCTACTCTTTGTACCCTATCTGCCAGGTATGATCGAAACAAGTCATTAGCTACCCATTTTCTCTCTAATGCTTCTAATTTATTTAATAGAATCTTGTGGTTGACTGTATCAAAGGCCTTAGAAAGATCCAAAAATATGCCCATGACACACTCATCTTTATCAAGAGCATCAAGTACAACTTTCTGAATTCTACTATGGCTGACTCTGTATTTTTGCCATTTCGGAAACCAAACTGTGATCCACTTAAAAGTGTATTTATTCAGGTAATTCATTAATCTGTCTTTCACAATTGCTTCTATTATTTTCGAGAACTGTGACAGCAGGAACATGGGCCAGTAATTTTCTATGTCTTCTGCATTACCTTTCTTAAACAAAAGTACAACTCTTGCGTGTTTTAACTGCTCTGGAAATGTCCCTGATGTGAACAGTTTTATTGACTTCATTCTCTGTGGTTGGAAGTAACATCATTGTATTTAGTGCAACATTATTTACAAGTGTTATATTTGTTTTGGGGAATTTTTGCTGTAACTTCTCTGCAATACTTGAAAAATGCTCTTTTACATAGTAGTTTGCTAAGTGTTGTGGATCATTTATTACCTTATACCCCTCCCTTAGCAATATGTTATTCTGCTTTTGTTTGCCTCTCCCCATTTCCTTTGTTATAACATCCCACATGGTTTTTCCGTTATTCTCTGCATTATATATTATTTTGAAACTTCCTGGCAGATTAAAACTGTGTGCCCGACCGAGACTCGAACTCGGGACCTTTGCCTTTCGCGGGCAAGTGCTCTACCAACTGAGCTACCGAAGCACGACTCACGCCCGGTACTCACAGCTTTACTTCTGCCAGTACCTCGTCTCCTACCTTCCAAACTTTACAGAAGCTCTCCTGGAAGGTAGGAGACGAGGTACTGGCAGAAGTAAAGCTGTGAGTACCGGGCGTGAGTCGTGCTTCGGTAGCTCAGTTGGTAGAGCACTTGCCCGCGAAAGGCAAAGGTCCCGAGTTCGAGTCTCGGTCGGGCACACAGTTTTAATCTGCCAGGAAGTTTCATATCAGCGCACACTCCGCTGCAGAGTGAAAATCTCATTCTGGAAACATCCCCCAGGCTGTGGCTAAGCCATGTCTCCCCAATATCCTTTCTTTCAGGAGTGCTAGTTCTCCAGGTTCGCAGGAGAGCTTCTGTAAAGTTTGGAAGGTAGGAGACGAGGTACTGGCAGAAGTAAAGCTGTGAGTACCGGGCGTGAGTCGTGCTTCGGTAGCTCAGTTGGTAGAGCACTTGCCCGCGAAAGGCAAAGGTCCCGAGTTCGAGTCTCGGTCGGGCACACAGTTTTAATCTGCCAGGAAGTTTCATATCAGCGCACACTCCACTGCAGAGTGAAAAATCTCATTCCGGATATATTATTTTGTCGTTAAATGACTTTTTCGCAGCAATCAGCACTTTCCTATAGATCTTTTTGTATCTGTGACAGAAATTTAAGAATTCTGGATTGTTGCGCATCTTTTTCATGGGACTGAGGTGTTTAAGTGTTTGGGAGAACTTCTTAATACTTGCTGTTATCCATCAGTTTTTGTGAGATGTTGATACAGACATGCATACTTTTGGAAATGCCTTTTCAAAATTCAGTTTAAATAATGTGGAGAATTTAGAGAATTTCGTATTCACATTTGTTTCCTTATACTTCATCCCAGCTTTGTTTTGCTAGTTCTTTTGAAAAATCTTTTATTTTTATTTCTGATAGATTTCGTTTGTAGGCTAGTAGTTTAGGGAATGATTCGGTGCCTGATTTTACTGTTGTTATTTGACAGAGATGGTCTGATAGTCCAAGATCTTTTACAGCTACATCACATTTTTCCTTGTTCATATTTGTGGCCACATGGTCAATTACTGACGCAATCATTGTAGTAACCCTTGTTGCACTACTTACAAATAGGGACATGCCAAAACTTTGAAGGATATTTATGAAGGTGCTGCTGGATTCATTTATGATATTGGTGTTGATGTTAATGTCCCCATACAGAATTATGTTGACCTTTGTACTTGAGACTTTATCTAGAACTTCTGTTAATTTATTGAAAAAATTGTCCACACTGCCACTGGGAGATATCTACACACACAAAACGATTAATTTCTTCATGATATCAAGTTAATTCAATAGCTGATATTTCAAAGTGTTTGTCTTCACTTACTGTACTGAAGTCATGTCTTGATTTGAACTGTGTTCCTTTTCTGATATAAATGCATGATTCTCCACCCCTTGAATCAGTTCTGCAGTAAGTGTTTGCCCTTTCATACAATGATGATACTACATGTTGGATTTCTGTGTCTCTACAACAGTGTTCAGCAACACAAACTACTGTGCATTTCAAAGATTGGAGCTCAACTTTTGATAGTTGTATTTTTGTTTTTTATTGATTGCATGTTTTGATGGAGGATTGTTAGTCTGTGAAATGCCCAATGTTACTCTTTCCAATGGTTTGTTTTTCTTTGTGACATCTGGTATGTGTGGTATTTGAAGTATTAAAATCTGTCTTGTGAGTAATTGTTTCAGTATGTTTTTAAACTGTTGGAGATACTCTTTAGCCAGGGGAACCTGTTGTCTGGATTTATCCTACCTATGACAACAGGTATTTGAATATGTGTGGCCTGAGATCCACCCTCTATACTTTCATGAATCAGCTGTACCAACCTTCCCTTCCCAGTCCTGTTTAGGTGTAGGCCATGCCCAGTGAAACCCCATCTGTTGATAGTCCATACGGGCACCAGAGAAACATCAGCAAAGTTGGCTGTCCTAAGAGCCATCCCTAACCCCACATTGATTCGCATCACAGTTCCATCGAGGTGTTGTCAATCATGATGCCGATCATAGCTGATTGATTTGGGGGAGGGGACCAAACAGCGAGGTTGTTGGTCCCATCAGATTAGGGAAGGAAGTCGGCTGTGCCCTCTCAAAGGAACCATCCCAGCATTTGCCTGAAGTTATTTAAGAACATCATGGAAAACTTAATCAGGGTGGCCGGATGCAGGTTTGAACCGTTGTCCTCCCTAATGCAGGCCCAATGTGCTAACCACTGCACCAACTTGCTCAGTTTGTGATGAAGCAAGCTGGGATAATTTTACTTCCCCTCTTGCTTTGCCATCTGCCTACTTAAAATCATTTTTTTTAACTAATTGCCTTTAACATACGTGAAAATAATCTGCATTTTCATATAAGAGAAAGGTTGGCCCTCAGTTTTAAAGAATTTAACACCATATCTAATTTTATGCTTAGTTTTTTGTATGTAATTAATTATCTAATTTATTTTGACTATTCCTAGTTAATAATTTCATTATAGGGTGAAATCAGTAATTGTTTCGTAACTTAAATTCTATTGTTGATGCATAAACAAATATAAATTCTCTACTAATTATAAACATTTGGAAGATGAAATACTAGTAATCTTAAAGTATCTATTTGGCACTATTCGAAAACATGTTAGCAAAACCACCCCTGAATTAATTCCAAACTAATTAACAGTTTTGTCAAAAGTATTGTTTGCATAATGATATTTGTTAATTTCATGTTTTACACAAATAATTTAGCCTAACTCTTACAGTAGAAGAAACTGTTAAAAAGACGCAAATTTTCGAGGTATTCAGTTAATTTAATGAGTTAAGTTTGAATTGTAATTTCTGTAAATTAAACAATGAATAATGTGTAGTTTCAGGGCCTATTATTGTTGTGATGATATATAAGGGCCTAATTTTTGGTCACGAGACAGTCAGTCCACGTCAGAGTTTCAGACAAGGAATCTGTGTTGATTAGAATGATAACAATGCATCAACTTAAATGTGGAATAAGTGTTACACAATTAGGCCATGTGTAAAAACAATGACAGTGTCTGCTCCATACATGCCTGATTATTCTTCAAGAACTGTGAACTTTGTGGTTAGGTTTTACTGTTCGTAGATGTTCAACAGTAAACTATTGTAGCAGCATGTGGATGTTCGACTGCTACCTATTAATGAGGCTTATCAAAAGTTATACAAGTGTGCACTGCCCATATAACTGTGCATTATTAGGGGGTTGTGAACCGTGAAATTAAAGTACTGCGAAACGCAACTGTGCACGTGTTGGCTACATTAATTACAGTAGTCAGTGTTGGAATCCACAACCCATTTTTCAGGCAGTGTAGCAACGCAGTACGCCAACACCAAGGATAACAAACGAAGAAATAAACAAAGCAGATGGAACCGCTACAAGTGTACTGAGGTAAGGTGGTGGTGTGTGATGATGTGGGGCAAGGGACGGAGAGAGTCAGGAAGGGGGTTGGGGGGTAAGCGGCTCGTGGGAGAGTAGGGAGCCATCTGTGAGCTGGCTGAGGAGGGGGCAGGTGGCAGATATGTGGACACGCGATTTCGTAGACTAGGGCATGAGGTAACAAACAACATGCAACTGACTGATATGGGAACAGAATTTGTGTGCCGCCTGCACTATCTCACTGCAACCCTAGTAGGCCACAAATGGCTCTCCACTCTTCCAAGAGCTGCTAGATGCTTCCTCCCCTCCAATCCCCTCCCTGCCTCCTGCCTCTCTCCATCCCTCACCCTACTCCACACCCTCAAACTACCCCAGTACGCTCACTGTGGGCCAGGAAACAGCTGACAACTTTATTATGTAAATGCTCTGAGACTGCTGTTGATAATACCTTTGTAGACAAATCTAGAGAAAAAAGTCATATCACAAAACAAATAGTAAATGGGCTATCTGCTCATGATACGCACCATCTTATGTTAAATGTTGAAGCATGTCAGGGTATAAACTATATTAAATCTGAGTACAGGAGGGTAATAAGTCAGTAAACAATTGAAAATTTTAGGAGACTGCTCAAAAACATGAACTTGATAGATGTTTACAATACTTCTGACTCAAATGGGAAATTCAGAGCATTCATTAGTAATTTTACTTTCTGATTTAAAATTGTGATTATGGTAACATATCAATGAAGTTAATCAAAGAATGTTCAAGTGAGTTCAGTTCTATCTTAAGTTATTTGTGTAATCAATGTCTTATCAGTGGAGCATTTCCAGACTGGCTAAAATATGCTGAAGTTAAGCCTCTTTACAAGAAGGGGGATAAAGAAACACCATCAAACTATCGATCAATTTCACTTTTGTGAGCTTTCTCAAAAATATTTTAAAACGTTGTGTTCGAGCGTCTTACTAAGCATCTGATTGCGAATAATATATTGTCGAAGTCACAGTTTGGGTTCCTTAAGGGTTCCAATAGAGAGAAGGCCATTGACACGTACAATGGGACTGTACTTAATTCATTGTATAAAAAATGAGAGGGTATTAGAATTTCCTGTGACCCGTCAAAAGCCTCTGATTGTATGAACCACAGTATTCTCTTAAGTGGGTCCTTCCAGATCAAAGGGACCAATATTAAAAAAGAGTCCCCACTCAACCACCTCAAAATGTAATGAAATTTAGTGTTGAAGGTTCTATATGGTCTTTCATAGTTATATAGTAAATTTCAGTCCAGTATCTTCAGTGGTTCAATTTTTAGGGTTTTTTTAAAGAGAGGTTACTAACCTTCACATCACATTCAAAGGTGCAAATGTGCCAAGTTTGCTAGGCTTTTTTAAAAGTTCTAGCACACATTTGGTCATTTGCTTAACCATACATAGACAAATGTTTATGCTGAATCGCACCATGGCAAAAATTTGTGATTTAGCCTCACCTATGTATAGTTACAAGCTTCTAAAGTGGTTGAAAAATTCATCTGCTATTCTGTGAGCCATGGTTTGACCAACCACTGCTACTTTTCATATGAACACTTCACACCAAAACTTCAGAGAGTTATTCCTACCTGTGATGTCTATATATGGATCAAATTTAATGAACACTGGATGCCTAGAAGGAAAGATATGCATCTGCAAAGTGGGCCAAAATTTTTTATGTGCACAGATGGAAAGAGCATGCTTTACGCTTTCAAAGCTATATTGTTTAATTTCTGGATCTTGCATATTGATGAGTAAGAATACCTATTCAAAAGTAGGGAAAATGGATTATTGATAAATACAAAAAATTAATACAATTTGAAATTGTAAATAAAAAATGTGTAATTGTAATGTCTTTAAATATAGGATTTGCCTGTGGTTTAGGGAATGTGACTATGCTAACAAGAAGTGTTTTCACATTATTTTACAGTATAGAATATAAAATAATAAAACCTAAGAAAATGCTCGTAAGATTGTAAAATCTAGAAGATCATACTGGAATGCTGTGTTGCTTTGGAATGTTTTATCCCTACAAAGCATGGTGGTGCATATATGCCCTGTCATTTAGTTTCTATCAGCATTATAAAGCATCAATAGTTTTTAAGGCTCTATCCTTGCAGCAGTGCTACATTGCTGAAACACCAATTTCATTTGTTGCTTTCATTATTGGCAGTTTTCATTGTGTCAGTCTTTTGTGTGGTGTAATCTTTGGCATTGACATTGTACAATCTTAGTGTTGATTATTGAGTGCTTGAATAATCAATCATCATTGTTGTTGCTGAAGGTAAGCACTAAAACAATATGTTTTGATGGCCCAAATTCTATATTTTGGCCCAGTTTCTAAATTTCATATACAAACAAGACTGAGTCTTCTATGCTTCAAACATGAATATTTATGAGCTTTAGAAATTGCTTGTTATAGCTTAATAAACTATTGTATAAAATGAACCAAGAGACCCCTTCACCCAACTACTTTGGTGGATCAGATGGAACTGATTGGTGTAAGTCATCAGCATTCTATTACAACGAAAGTCAACTACAATAAGTTAAGGAAATGTTACCAATGGACAAGGAGCTTCTACGACTTAGGTCTGGGCTTGATTTAACTGAAGATGTCCAAATGTGTTCATATCACAACGCCTTGTTGATGACAAAATTTTAGTGCCTGCAGAAGACTTGCCGCAACCCATTTGGTAAAGAAAAACATGTAGCCAAGAAGGCTTTAACAGCAGTAACCATTTGCAATGTCTGATAGGTTGAAGTTACTGACTAATTTAGTTTTTGAACCTGGTCAGAAAATTTGTACCAACCAAAAAGGATCATCCACCAGGGTAAGCAAGAATCACCATCCACTGAAGACATGGATGTTGTTGACTCTTGCTTTATTGCTAATACTTCATTATCATCACTTGGAGAGTCACCATTAAAGCTTCATTGGTTCAGCAAAAGGGATTCAATAGGATACATAAAGCACAAAGTTCTGAAAGCCCAAGGCAGCATTACTAAGGTAATTGCCACAGCTGCTGCTGTGAGCCAAGCAGATATACAAGACAAATAGAAGACTGCCAAAAATATAAAGATATGGATATATTAATTGAAGAAGTTAAGATTAAGCTTCAGGCTTCAAGAAATTGCAATAAAGTTCAAATTTTGACCCTGCCCCCAAATAGCTGGACTATTGAAAAAATGACTAAAGAATTTGCTGTTTTGACTAAAATGGAAAATAAGTGTAGGAAACTAAAGGTGGAAGATGGGATTTTAGCAACCCCCTCAAACCGAAAAGGGAAAAAGCTCAGTGATGAACTAAACCAAAATGTCCTCACTTTTTTTTTTAGAGATGATGAGTTTTCTTGTTTACACCCAGACTAAAAGGATTATGTTGCAGTAAGAGTAAATGGGTAAAAGATTCACAAGCAGAAACAGCTGCTCCTTTGAAACCTGAAAGAAATGTTCAGCGCTTATTGTAAGCAGTATGGAAATCAACTGAGCTCCTCAAAATTTTGTGTGCTAAGGCCAAAAGGTTGCACTACATTGGTGCTTCTGGATCACATTTAGTATGTATATGTGCGATTCATCAAAATGTCAAATCAATGTTGGCTTGAGAAACATCCCTCCAACATGATTACAGGGTTTTGAGGAAAAAAATTGATGCAGTTTGGAATCAAAAGATTGTATGCTGCAATGTTTTGAGGAATGTCCAGGAAAAATACAACTAGAGGCTTTTCTTGAAGACACTTTTAAAGACTATGACCCTGAAGAAACAATGTAATATCAGTAATGGGTCCACATTGACAGACACACATTGGAGACATGTCAGAGAACTGCGGAAGATTTCATTGAGGCAGTGATTTTTGAAATTACCGGGTTAAGAAGCCATCACTTTGTGACAAAACACTAAAATTTACACCTTAAGCAGTTAAAAAGAAATCTTGCAGAAAATGAATTAATTATGTTGATGGCTTTTGCTGACAATTACTCATTTGTTGTTCAAGATGCTGCACAAGAATTTCATTGGGTGAATAGTCAGGCCACATTACGTCCATTTGTTATCTATTTTGGTGAAAAAGAATGTCAAGAGTATTAGCATCTGTATGATGAGCAACTGTCTCCATCATGATACCATTGCTATCCATGCCTTTCAAATAAAGTAAATAGCATATTTAAAGACAAAGATTGAAATCATTGTGAACATTTATTACTGTAGTGATGGCTCAGTTGCTCAATATAACAATTTCAAAAATTTCACCACTTTATGTCTGCACAAAAAGGATATTGGCATCATTGCTGAAGGGAATTTTTTTGTGCAAGCCAAAGCAAATCACCTTGTTATGACATTGTGGGAACAGCAAAAAGACTAGCAGTCTGTGCTAGTTTGCAGAGGCCCTTAGACAACCAGATATTGACTCCACATGATTTATTCAAATTCTGTGATGATAGTATTCCAGGCATAAAGTTTTTTAATGTACCAAAAGAAGATGCTGAAAAAATTCAGCCTGATTAAGAAACAAGGTTTGTCACAGGACATACAATATCTGGAACAAGAGAAAACACCAGTTTAAGCCAATTAATTGTAATCAGCTCAGAGTACACGGAGTTTCAAATGATGCTACAGCATTCACAGTTAATGCCTCTGAAGCAGATGAAGAAATTGCAGCAACCTCAATTGCGAGTTTAAAACCAGAACACTATGTTGCATGTATGTACAACAATTTTTGGTGGGTTGGAAAAGTGTGTGAATTTTCACATGAACAACAAGATGTCCTTACCAGCTTTATGCACCCACATGGTTTTGCTCATTCCTTCCACTGGCCAACTGCTAAAGACACCTGCGGGATTCCTGAGCAATGTATTTTCATGACTTCAAAAGCACCACCACCACCACCACCATCATCAGGAAGACAATAGTTTCCCTCAATCTGTCCTTGTCAAAATTGTAGAAGTATTTAACCAAAAATGGAACTGACTCTTTAGTGTTTTTGTTTTGCAAGTTTGCTGTGTTGTGTATTATGCTTGTTTTATGGTATATGTTAAAATAATGTTTGAAACTGATTTACATACTAAAAAAATTAACTGTGGGTCATAATGAGGAAAATATTGCACCTTTCAATCTTCTTGAAGTGCTAAAATAATAACTTTTGAAATGTATTCTTACCCATCAATATGCGAGATCCAGAAATTAAACAATATAGCTTTGATAGCTTAAAGCATGCTCTTTCCAGCTGTGGCAAGAAAAAGAGGATTGAATAAGACACAGTTGAGATATTGGCCCCCCCCCCCTCCAAAAAAAAAAAAAAAAGCCATAAAATTTGCACATAGAAAATTTTGGCCGACTTCTAGGTATTCAATGTTAATTAAATTTGATCCATATATAGACATTATAGGTAGGAATAACCCTCTGAAGTTTTGTTGTGATTGGTTCATACGAAAAGCAGCAGTGGTCGGTCAAACCTCGGCTCACAGACTAGCACGACAAACTTTTTAACCACTTTAGAGGCTTGTATCTATATATAGTTGTGGCTGAATCACAAATTTTTGCCATATTGTGATTCAGTATAAAAAGTTGTCTATGTATGGTAATGCAAATGAGCAAATGTGTGCTAGAACTTTTAAAAAACCTAGCAAACTTGGCACATTTGCACCTTTGTATGTGATGCAAAGATGAGTAGCCTCTCTTTAAAAGCCCCTATAAATTCAACCATTAAAGATACTGAATTGAAATTTAGTATATGACCATCAAAGATCATACAGAACCTTCACACCAAATTTCATTAGATTTTGAAATGGTCGAGTGGATGGAATAACCCAAGTATTAATAGTGTATTATTAGTATATTACGATGTCTCTTCACTGACAGTGCTGCAAAATGGTTTGAGTCTTACCTAACTTACAGGAAACAAAGGGTGCCATTATGAAATACCTGTGGAGTAAGCAGTCATCTTCTTCTGATTTGGTATTAATTATGCATGGTATTCCTCAAGATTTAATCTTGGTTCCATTGCTTTTCTGGTGTACATTAATGACCTCTTGTCTAAGTTTGACTGCAGATGTTACAAACATTGAAATAAAAAGCAAGTCATGTAAAGATTTAGAAATGGCTGCTAATCAAATTTTCATTGACATTAATAAATAGTTTAAAGCTAAGTTGTTGCCATAAGACTTTGACGAGACCCACTATATGCAATTCAGAACCTGTAAGAGATTTCCATCCAGCATGTGTGTAACACTTAAGACATGCAAGTGGAAGAGGTTGACAGTGCTAAATTTATGGGATTACAGCTTGATAAAAAATTCAGATGGGAAGGGCATACCACAGAATTGCTGAAGCACCTAAACATGTCTGTGTTTGCAATGAGAATGATGTCGCATGTAGGAGATATAAATATGAAAAAACTTGCATACTTTGCTTACTTTTATTCAATTATGTCATACTGGTCCCCCCCGCCATGAACCATGGACCTTACTGTAGGTGGGAAGGCTTGCGTGCCTCAGCGATACAGATAGCCATATCATAGATGCAACCACAACGGAGGGGTACCAGTTGAGAGGCCAGACAAACGTGTGGTTTCTGAAGAGGGGCAGCAGCCTTTTCAGTAGTTGCAGGGGCAACAGTGTGCATGATTGGCTGATCTGGCCTTGTAACACTAACCAAAACGGCCTTGCTGTGCTGGTACTGCGAACGGCTGAAAGCAAGGGGAAACTACGGCCGTAGTTTTTCCCGAGGGCATGCAGCTTTACTGTATGGTTAAATGATGATGGCGTCCTCTTGGGTAAAATATTCTGGAGGTAAAATAGTCCCACATTCGGATCTCCGGGCGGGGACTACTCAAGAGGACATTGTTATCAGGAGAAAGAAAACTGGCGTTCTACGGATCTGAGCGTGTAATGTCAGATCCCTTAATCGAGCAGGTAGGTTAGAAAATTTAAAAAGGGAAGTGAATAGGTTACAGTTAGATATAGTGGGAATTAGTGAAGTTCGGTGGCAGGAGGAACAAGACTTTTGGTCAGGCGAATACAGGGTTATAAATACAAAATCAAATAGTGGTAATGCAGGAGTAGGTTTAATAATGAATAAAGAAATAGGAGTGTGGGTAAGCTACTACAAACAGCATAGTGAACACATTATTGTGGCCGAGATAGACACGAAGCCCATGCCTACTACAGTAGTACAAGTTTATATGCCAACGAGCTCTGCATATGATGAAGAAATTGATGAAATGTATGATATAATAAAAGAAATTATTCAGATAGTGAACGGAGATGAAAATTTAATAGTCATGGATGACTGGAATTCAAGAGTAGGAAAAGGGAGAGAAGGAAACATAGTAGGTGAATATGGATTGGGGGTAAGAAATGAAAGAGGAAGTCCCTGGTAAAATTTTGCACAGAGCATAACTTAATCATAGCTAACACTTGGTTTAAGAATCATAAAAGAAGGTTGTATACATGGAAGAATCCTGGAGATACTAAAAGGTATCTGATAGATTATATAATGGTAAGACAGAGATTTAGGAACCAGATTTTAAATTGTAGGACATTTCCAGGGGCAGATGTGGACTCTGACCACAATCTATTGGTTATGAACTGTAGATTAAAACTGAAGAAACTGCAAAGAGGTGGGAATTTAAGGAGATGGGACCTGGATAAACTGACTAAACCTGAGGTTGTACAGAGTTTCAGGGACAGCATAAGGGGACTATTGACAGGAATGGGGGAAAGAAATACAGTAGAAGAAGAATGGGTAGCTTTGAGGGATGAAGTAGTGAAGGCAGCAGAGGAACAAGTAGGTAAAAAGACGAGGACTAGTAGAAATCCTTGGGTAACAGAAGAAATATTGAATTTAATTGATGAAAGGAGAAAATATAAAAATGCAGTAAATGAAGCAGACAAAAAGGAATACAAACGTCTCAAAAATGAAATCGACAGGAAGTGCAAAATGGCTAAGCAGGGATGGCTAGAGGACAAATGTAAGGATGTAGAGGCTTATCTCACTAGGGGTAAGATAGATACTGCCTACAGGAAAATTATAGATCTTTGGAGAAAAGAGAACCACTTGTATGAATATCAAGAGCTCAAATGGAAACCCGGTTCTAAGCAAAGAAGGGAAAGCAGAAAGGTGGAAGTAGTATGTAGAGGGCCTATACAAGGGCAATGTACTTGAGGACAATGTTATGGAAATGGAAGAGATGTAGATGAAGATGAAATGGGAGATATGATACTGTGTGAAGAGTTTGACAGAGCACTGAAAGACCTAAGTCGAAACAAGGCCCCGGGAGTAGACAACATTCCATTAGAACTTCTGACAGCATTGGGAGAGCCGGTACTGACAAAATTATACCATTTGGTGAGCAAGATGTATGTGACAGGCGAAATACCCTCAGACTTCAAGAGAACATTTTGCCTTAGCAACATACTTCTGTTCAAAGATCAATGGTGTTATGCCATTCACTGTACAGAACTGTATATAGGGCCTACTGTTTTTTCTTGAAATTTGGTGAGAGTCTATTTGTAGACAACCAATTAATAATTTTCTGGAAGACATTATTTACAATTTCCTCAGCTGATTCCCATTTGTTGGGTGTGATTACTATAATTGTATCGTCAGCAAAAAGAACTAGCTTTGCATCTTCACGAATATAGAGTGGCAAGTCATTAATATATATTAAAAACAATAAGGGATCCACGACTGAACCCTGTGGAACATCATTCTTGATACCTCACAAGTTATAGGCTTCTGCTGATTTTTGCAGACTATCTGTACTGTTAATTTCAACCTTCATCATGCTTCCAGTTAAATACGAATTAAACCATTTGTGCACTGTCCTATTCGTACCACAATACTTAAGCTTATCTAGAAGACTTTTATGATTCACAGACACAAAAGCTTTGGAGTGATCACAAAATACCCCAATGGGTGTTGTTCGGTTATTCAAAGCATTTAATAGTTGATACATCAAAGCATATATAACATTTCCTGTTGAAAAGCATTTCTGTATACCAAACTGACATTTTGTTAGTACTTCATTTTTACAAATATGTGATGCTACTCTTGAATACACTACTTTTTCATGAATTTTGGATAAAGCTGTCAGAAGTGAAATTGGGCGGTAGTTGTTAGCATTTTATGCAATGATTTAACAAGAGTGTATTTCAGTCTGTCTGGAAAAATGCCCTATTTCAGTGAGCTACTACATATGTAGCTGAGAATCCTATGTATCTGTTAGGATCAAGCTTTTAGTACTCTGTTGGACATGGCATCAGTTCCATGTGAGCTCTTACTTTTGAGTGAATTTATTATTTTCCTAATTTCAACAGGAGAGGTGGGTTGAATTTCAATTTGACTGAACTGCATAGGTATTGCCTCTTCCATATATTGTCTGGCATTTTCTGATGAAAGCTGGATCCTATTTTCTCTACAACATTTAAAAATGATTATTAAAAATGTTTGCTGCTTCTGGCTTCATTGAGTTTGATAGAAATACAGCCCTCCTGTGCCCTTGGTTGCCCTGTTTCCCTTTGAACAATGTTCCAAATTGTTTTAATTTTATGATCAGATGTGCTAATCTCAGACATAAAGCACGTACTTTTGGACTTACTTAATACAGTGCAGTAGTTTTTATAATGTTTCATTGTTTCTGGATCATTGCTCCTTCTAGCTGTAAGATAGCTGCTGGCCGCTAGTGACAAGAGTAAATCGTGTCTTAAGTGTAATAAATTAATAAAAACCACATAAATATTCGTGATCTGTGGATTATGGTGTAGAAAACAGTTTCGCAGTGATTGTGTTGGTCAAAGCAACAGTGAAATACGTCTCATGAGAAATTCGAAAGAGCGAATTAAGTTTTATTGTGAAGCATGCGAGTCTGCCTTACATGTTCAGCTGACGAAAGAGGTAGGAACTACAAAGGATTGGGAAGCTGTACAATACTTAAGGGAAAACGCGTCAAGTGCAGAAGTGAGTAATATTAACGAGACAAAAAGCTACAGCCACGTTGTAAAAAATAGTGTTTGTAATTATGGTAAAGGAGAAATCGAAAAGTTAAATGAACAATTAAAAAGTCTTCAGCTAGTTGCTGATATACTGAGACGAGATATCACTAAACTTGAGAACGAAAACTGTGAGTTAAAAACATTGGTTGCGAGCAGTAAACGCCAAAAGAGCATAAACAACTTAAACACGCATTCCAGTGCAAGTGATGGTCAAAATTGCGTAAATAGGCCTAACTCAAATGCCCTTCAAAGTGAAAACAGTGGCCTAAAGTGTGTAAACAATTCAAAAACTATTTCTCGTGTAATGCCAAACAAAGTGACTAAAAAAGTGCCTTGCTCACAACGAAATACATGGAATAAACCTAATCTCGTGTGCACAAACAAGTTCAGTGTGTTATCAGAAAGCAGCAGCAGCTCCATAAACATTGAAAGTGAACAAGCCACTCAACGTGAAGAGAAAAACATTGTAAGGAGCTGCAAAAACATCGCCAACAGCCAGAAACAGCGAACAAAGAATCACAATGTGCTTTTTCTAGCGGACAGCCATGGAAGAAAGCGAGCAAATATTCTACAGGATGTGAATACGGATCTTCGTGCAACTGGCATCGTAAAACCTGGTGCGAGGACAGAAAATATTTTGAAGGCATACCAGAACACAAGAATACAACAAGGTACAGTGACTTTGGTGTTTGTGTGACTGGTGCAAATGATGTAGCACAAAATGAAGCCAAAAAGTGTATAACAGGTTTGAAAATTTTTTTATATGTAAGTAAGGTGAAAAACACTATTGTTGTGACGATACCTCATAGACATGACTTGAACTATAATTCATGTGTTAACAAAGAGATTTGTAAAACAAATATTACAATCAAACAACTATGTTCCATTTATGCTAAATGCAATGTAGTGGATATTAGCAGACTTGAAAGAAATTTGCACACTGAACATGGTGAGCATCTAAATTACCATGGGAAAACATTTTTGTGTCAGGAGATAAACCAAGTTGTAAATGAAATACGAGCACGCAGCAGCCTTGTCTTAAAAGACAGTCCCACAGAGCGTGACTGTACACCTACTTTTTTTAGAGAAAATGACATTACAGATGAAGGAAAGTTAGAAACCACATTAAGTGGAAACTAGAGCAGTCTTAATTCATTCAGATAATTGTGAAACCCTAGATCATGTAGCGAAAATAAATGAATACAGAAGGTTCTGTGAAAGTAGAATACCATTATGTAGCAGTGACAGTTTCCTCCTCCTTCATATAAATGTACAATCTCTTAGGTGTAAAATCAATGAATTACAATATTGGCTCGATAAAATCAAGTGCAGTGTTCTATGCATCAATGAACACTGGATGAAAGACACTGAAATAGACTTGTGTGTTCCTCTTGGATATTCGTTAGTTACAAGCTACTGCAGAAAAAGTATTACACATGGTGGGGTCTCAATATATGTCAAAAGTGACCTTGAATTGCATTACTCAGTTATAGACCTTAGTAGAATATGCCTTGAAGCTACAATAGAAGTAGCCGGAGTGGTAATGCATGAACAGAAAACTGTAATTGTCTCAATCTATCGAATCCCAGGCTCTGATGAGATAGTATTTATAGAAAAAATTAATACTTTAATATCGTTGTTGGCAAAATATAAACAGCATAGAATTGTAATTCTAGGTGATATTAACATAGATATAAGGGCAAAGAGAAAAAATGTAATTGATATGATTAACACTCTGAAGTCATTAAACTATTACTGTCTCAATGAAAAACCCACTAGACTGAACGCATGCCTTGATAACATAATTAGCAATGTACAAAGAGACTCCATACAATGTGATGTGATAGAATTAGGAATATCAGATCATGCAGGGCTACGGCTTCAAATAGAAAAGTCAGCCTTCAGTTCTACAGAGAGATAAGTGACATATAGAATTCTAGGTGAATCCAATGTAAACAAAATGATAAACCAGTTAAAAGAAATGGATTGGACTCATGTAATGGATAACAAGAAAACGATTAATAAATGTTTTTCCATTTTCCTGACAGAGATCAAGCATATACTAGAAATGACATGCCCCTTGGTAACCAAAAGGTACCAGAGTAATATTACTCATAAGCAACAAAATACTAACAAGTGGTACACCCCACAACTTAACAAACTCAGAATACTACTGATGATTATAAAAAGACAAATCTCATGACAGTGATAGGGACAAGGAAAATTACACTAAAATGAGAAACCTTTACAGATTAGAAATAAAAAATGCTAAGTGCTGTGCAAATGATGAATATATTTTAAATTCTAAAAGTAAATGTAAAGCTGCCTGGACTGTCATTAAAAGGGAAATAAATAATACCAATAAAGAAAGGAGTATCCCTATTGACTGCAATATTCTCAATGAATATTTTGTAAATAGCGTCACCACCCCACCCGTCAATTCTGCCTCTGATGCGGAAGCATTGCTCACTTGTGCAAAACAGACAAGAAGTGAGAAATTCACTTGGACCCGAATCACATTAAATGATATTCGTAAGTCAATAACCAAATTAAGTAATTCCAAAACAGAAGATTATTATGGACTCAGTAATCTCATCATTAAATGTATAGCAAAAGAAATTAAAATGCCACTTCTCTCACTATCAAACAGAGTTCTTGATGAAGGAATATTCCCCGGCTGTCTTAAGCTCACAGTTACATTGCCTGTGTATAAAAAAGGTGAAAGAAACCTCCCAAATAACTACAGACCCATTTCAATAGTACCAATCATATCCAAGTTAGTAGAAAATTGTGTGCATAAGCAGATATACAGGTATTTTGAAAACAACAAAATTTTAAATGAACAACAGTTTGGCTTCAGGTCACACCTATCAACTGTAAAAGCAGTAGAAGCTTTGGTAAGCAATGTTTATGAAGGGTATGAAAAAAGGGTATCAATGTCTGGAACACTTATTGACCTAAGTAAAGCTTTTGACTCGGTGTCACATGACATACTCATCAAAAAGTTAAAATACTATGGCATTGAAGATAACACACTCCGACTATTCAGATCTTATCGAAGCAATAGGTTACAACTTGTATATGCAAATAAGCAGAGGTCAGAAATACTCCCTATAGAAAGAGGAATACCCCAAGGCTCTGTTCTTGGACCTTTTCTGTTCATTGTCTATGTTAATGACTTCTCGAATTACATACCGTGTAAGAACATACTATATGCTGACAATATGACATTAATAAGTACAGGAGAGAACTTACAGAGTGTACTGGACAAAAATAGAGAAATGATGCAAATGGCTAATGACTGGTGTCAGGCTAACCAGCTGTGCATAAATCAAACAAAAACAGAAGAAATAATATTTAATCTCAAAGTAACTAAAAATGAAAACAAAACAGTGAGATTACTTGGACTAATCATAGACCAAAAGCTCTCATGGGAAGGACACACCAATTATCTATGTAGTAAACTAGCACGAGTACTTTTCTTATTGTATAAATTAAGAAACAGTGTGAGCAAGCAATTGCTACTCCACTCATACTATGCTTTTTTCATTCCCAACTGCAATATGGAATATTGCTTTGGGGTAACTCCCCAGGGGCTGAATGTATTTTCAGATGGCAGAAGAGAGCAATCAGGTCCATGGAGGGGTTAGCACCCAGAGAGTCCTGCAGAAATTATTTTAAATCTCTTGGCGTAATGACAGTGCCAAGCACGTACATATATAACTGTCTAATATATGCCAGAGTAAATCTGAAAAAATTGAACATCAGATGTTATGTGCATGCACACAGTACAAGAAACAGTCACCTGCTGGACTTGCCTTCCGCAAGACTTGATGTAGTCCATAATAACTTTGAGTATTTAAGCATAAAATTTTTCAATAAGTTACCATGCTCAGCTCGTACAGTACCACTAAATAAATATAAGAATACATTGCAAACCTGGCTAAAAAACAACGAATTCTATACAACTGAATTCTTAGAAACTAATCATAAAAATATATGTTTTACCTAAGTTAGAAGAAAATGTTGTGATATTATATAAGCTAGTTATTTACTGTGATTCTTTTCTTATGTGTGTATTTAATTACTGTCTAAAACATTGTTTTACATAATGCTGAAGAAAAGGTCTTTAGTTGCTTTTCTCCCCTTTCTGTAACTATTTGAATGTCGTACTGAAACTAAAACCCTCTGTAAACTTTGACGAAGTCAATTGTATGAAAAATACTGAAAGGCTAATAAAAATATTCTATTCTATTCTATTCTATTCTATACCTTTCCCCTTCTTGTTTACACGATTTTTTATTCTTTTAGTAATCCATGGCTGTTTAGACAGTTTCTTACAATTAAGTCCTCACCGGTTTACTGATGGACTTAAGTGAAATAAAATAGCTCTCGTGGACCAAACACTTCCTCTGCAGTTGACAACCGTAGTTGTAAATCGGAGCTTGCTCCAACCAAGATTGACAACCTTTGAAAATCAAAATGGAAAGGTCTTTTAGGAAAAAAATTCCACCATCCTGCTCAAGGAGAAGGCTACATCGGATTCGGTGGGTAGTCAACTAGAAGACAGCAACGAATCGGAGCGTTTGCAACCATCAAAATGCACACTAAAACACAAAGCTTAAACATGAGCAAATAAATTATATAGCAACACACAACATAAACTCACTACTTCAGACCGGAAAACTCAAGGAGCTCACAGATGAACTAAATAAACAAAATTTTAATAACAGGCATCCAAGAAATGAGAAACACCACAGAGGACCCATTTGAATCACAAGGATACAGAATTTATAATGGGAAACCAGGACTGAGGGCAATGAAACAATGTCCCCAGTTTGGAACAGGGTTTTTAGTAAACATAAAAATAATAGATTCAGTAATGGATTTCCAAGCAGTATCACAAGGAATTGTGACTCTAACCTTTAAAACAATGAATAAAACCTATACAATAATAAATGCTCATGCCCCCACAAATGAAAGAAATTGTCTAACAAAAACAAAGGAAGAGGTAGATAAATTTTGGGACCCTCTAAAACAAACTGTGAACAGAGTAAATAAAAAGAATGTAAAAATCTTATTGGGAGATTTCAATGCTCAGTTGGGAAAAGAAAGGAAATATAAAGATATAATTGGAAAATGGAGTCCACATAAATTGATGAACAAAATCGCTCAAAGACTTGTAGAACTCTGCAGAGAACACAACCTTATATCTAAATCAACATACTTTAAGAGGAAGCCAAGTAAACTTAAAACATGGAAACATCCAGACTGGAGGAAGGGGGAATGGTAGCTAGACCATGTCTGTATGGACAAAAATTTTCATAAGGAGATCCAAAATGTTAAAATACTGAGAGGAGTAGACACAGGCTCAGACCATTATATATTTAAAATTAAAATCAAATTCACTCTGTTAAAGAAGAAGATCGGAAAAACTAATAAAATAAAGAGGAGGTTTGACCCATATCAGCTAATTAAAAATAATAAATACCAACAAATAACATAAACCATCAAATTAACAGATGATATAGAACAACTAGTGCCTAATCTTAAAAAAGAAGCAGAGAATCTAGCTCCCTTGAACCCATGAAGGAAACATGCATGGTGGACATCAGAATGTGACAAATTCCATGAAGACAGACACCAAGCATGGTTAAGTTTCAAACACATAAAACTGAAGAAAATGCCATCAACCTAAAAAATGAAAGAAAAAAATTCACACAAAATATTAGAAGAATCAAGAGAGGATTCCATAAAGATATTATAAACTCTATAGAAGGTAATTATCATAAAACCAACTCCAGGAACTACTATAAAATCTTTGGGAAACAACTATAACAATATGAGGCCCCTACACTAATACTGAAAGATGAAGATGGAAGAATGACACACAGTAACAAGGAAAATGCAGAAATCATGGCAAAAGCATTTAACAAACTTCTGAATTGCGAGGAACCCAAAGAACCCTTACAAATCAACATAAATACCCCAATAAAAACCAAACCTAACAAACTAGACCCTCCAACTTTCCAAGAAGTAGAAAAAATTCTTAAAGAACAAAAAAATTATAAGGCATGTGGAGAAGATCAGGTTTTTGTTGGAATGTGGAAATATGCAAGTGACACAGTCAAGACCTCCTTACACATGGCTCTAACAAAAATTTGGGTAACAGAACGATTCCCTGAACATTGGACCACAGCTATCATCCACCCACTACACGAAAAGGGAGATAAGAGCAACCCATACAACTACAGAGGAATCTCTCTCCTAGATTGCACATACAAAATTCTATCAAAGATCCTATATGAATGAATCAAGGAGCAATTAGAACAGGAGTTAGGGGAATATCAGGGATGTTTCAGACCATGGAGAAGCTGTGCAGAGCAGATAATTAGTTTAAAATTGATTATGGCATACTACAAGAAATGGAACAAACCTCTGGCAATAACATTTGTAGATTTTAAGAAGGCATATGACTGTCTCCACACCTTCAGTATTAAAAATTTTAAGAAATCAAGGACTCCATCCAAAACTAATTAAAATAATACAACTCACTCTAACCAACACCAAATCAAAAGGGAAGTTTAGAGGAGAAATTTCGGAACAATTCCTCATAAAAACAGGCTTAAGACAAGGTGACTGCCTATCACCATTACTTTTCAACTGTGCACTGGAATACATAATGAGAGAATGGTACAAGGGCAATCCAAAGATGATAAGAATTGGAAGTGCAAAAGATGACATTAGCTTAAACTGCTTGGGATTCGCTGATGATCTTGCTCTCCTAGCCAAAACAGTTCAAGAAGCCAGGCAAGTGAAATCACTACAAGAAATAGCAGAGAAAGTAGGCCTTAGAATATCATTTGAAAAAATGGAGATTGTGCTAACTGATCCACCACTTGCAAACAAAATTACAATAGGAGAACATGAAATCAAAATTGTTGATAAATTTAAATATTTAGATGAAATAATAACATACAATCTAAATGAGAAACCATCATGGCAGAATAGAATAAAAAACTGAACTACGCAAATTTCATTACCAAAACTACATACAACAAAAAAAGCGTATCTATAGATGCAAAATTAAAACACTATAAAACAGTTACACAACCAGAAATAACGTATGCAGCTGAAACTATCTTCAAAACAACTAATACAGCAGAAATTGACAGAATACTAAAAATAGAAAGAAGAATAATTAGAACATGTATAAATAAACAGTATAAAATAAATGGACATTGGAGAATAGCATCAAATGAAACAGTACATAAGAAAATAGAACCAGTTATGAGCACGATCAGGAAGAAACGCATCTCATTCTTTGGACATCTGATGAGAACTCCAGAAAACAGAATTAGTAAAAAAAATAATACCAAAATTGTGGAATAGCAAGAGCGACATTAAATGGATCACAGAAATTAAGGAAGATATAAAGAACTCCAAATTACAGTAGATGACCTAAAAAACAAGACAGAGAAAACCAGAATACTGCAAGACCTGCAAACCAGACTACAAATGAAAATCAATAAAAGGAGTACAGGAAGAGTGGTCTCAGATGAAGAAAGAAAGAAAATATCTGAAAGAATGAAGAAATATTGGGCAAACAGAAGAGCAAAACACCTTTCATATAAGAATAGACTCTAATAATTATATTACCTAAGTATCATATTAAGTTATTGTTGAGCCAAATTGTATCCCTGTGTAACAACTTGTTTACAACTTTGTATTTTTGACTAGTGTGGCCCAGTGAAGGCCATAAAATAAATAATAATAATAATCACTGTTTTCTGAGGAAAACTATTTTCAAATATACTTACAAAGGTATCATGAAATAGATTAAATTTTAAATTAGCATCAGGTTCTCTGTAGGCCCCATCCCAGCCTAACTGTTTCAAGCTTTCCCTAAAATTTTCAGTAGTTAAATCGTTAATTG
The DNA here is from genome assembly GCF_021461395.2 of Schistocerca americana. Classification (NCBI taxonomy): domain Eukaryota; kingdom Metazoa; phylum Arthropoda; class Insecta; order Orthoptera; family Acrididae; genus Schistocerca; species Schistocerca americana. The sequence goes on along the minus strand of NC_060120.1, from coordinate 273,341,427 downwards.
AACGCACTACTTTGGAGTACTGTTTTTGCGTTACTGTATGGAGCTGTGTCATATACTGTAACTAGCTGTGCATCATGATCAGACAGACCATTCTTAACAGGAAAAGTAGTTATTTGATTAAAGTTATCTTGGTTTTTAAAAATATTTTCTATCAGTGTGCTTCTTTCCTGTACCACTTGAGTAGGAAAATCAATAACTAATGTCAAATTGGAAGAATCAAGTAATACTGCAAGGTCAAGCTTTCTATCAGACTCTTTCAGAAAACCTGCTTTGAAATCCCCACAAACAATAATTTGCTTCCGTCTGTCCGACAGATAGTACAACAAATAATACAAGTTTTTAAAAAATAGCTGAAAATTTCCCAATGGGGACCTGTTTATGCCTACCGTTATGAAAGTACCATTATTTAGTTTAAGCTCATACGCAGGTGCTTCTACATGTTGCTCTACACAAAATTTTTTAGTTTCTAAATTTTTCACACTATGACAGATCTTAACATATATGTAACTCTTCCTCTCTCCATAGTATCTCTACTTACATGTGCTGAAAGCTTATATCCACCTACATTTGCCTTTTCCATATCTGTGACCCTATGATGTTCAGACAGGCATAGTACATCTATTTCACCCTCAGTTTCTAAATCTTCTAAACAAACAAGGTGCTCATTTGCTTTATTTTTTAATCCCGATATTCTGATGCAGTATACTAACATTATTTTTCACTGTGCTTTTATGAAAATCTTGTGATATACTAACATTGTACAGGGTGCGGAAGCATTCATAGTGTAATTTGACTTGCATAGTATAATGATGTACTGCAGGAATGCGCACCTGCTCATGCCTTATTCGTGTACTAATGAGCTGCCATTTCACGTGTGACAGTGATATGGAGCGGTGGAGTGCACAGCATCGTGACTTTGCTGTTGAAAGTTATTTCAAGAATAAAGACTCTGTTATTGCTACCCAACGTCTGTTTTGGCAACATTTCAACTTGGGATGTCATGGGAAAGTTCCAGATGGATGGACAATTATGAGGTGGGTATGTGCATTTTTAACAGCAGGTACTGTTTGCAGTGGCAAACTGGGAAGAAGTGAAAGAACTGTGTGGACACCAGAAGCCATGGAAAATGTTCATGCTGCACTATTGCGTAGCCCAAAAGATCTGCTCGTCGTCGTGCAAAAACTGTGCATATGTCAATCACTCATTCAGGAGAATATTGCATGAAAATCTCCATTTTCACCCATATAAGCTGCAGATTGTTCAGGAAATTAGGCCTCACAATTGGGTTTCACGTGATCTCCTTCGCCAAAATCCATAAAATGTTGCACATCATCTTGATGTCAGATGAAGCTCATTTCGAGTTATGTGGTTCAGTGAAAAACAGAATATGCCTTATTTGAGTGATGTAAACCCGCATGAACTGCACATCAAGCCCTTCACAGTTCTCATGTCACAGTGTGGTGTGGAGTTGCTTCCTTTGGGATTATTGGCCCTTACTTCTTTGAGGATGACAGTGGTGTGGCTGTAACTGTCACCAGTGAAAGCTGCCTAAAGATGCTGCAAGACTTCGTTCTTCCCCAGTTAGGTATGGTTGATGTGGATGTGGAACAATTATGGTTTCAACAAGATGGAGCAACCTCGCATATGGTCAGAATTTGCATGGATTTCTTGCGACAGACATTTCCCGATAGAGTAATTTCCAGTTTTGGTGACATTTCCTGGCCGCCTCGCTCGCCTGACCTTTCATGTGCAGACTTTTGCCTTTGGGCTACCTGAAGCAAGAATTGTTCCGAACACATTGTGCCACCGTTCCTGAGTTGAAGGATCGCATCAGAAGTGCCGTTTGCAATGTCCCAAGGAATACATTGCGCTGAGTTATGGAAAGCTTCCAACACCGCCTAGATGAATATGTTGTGCAGAGGGGGCATCATTTGACAGGAGTCATATTCAAAAAGGAATCCACGCAATGGACAATGACTTACACATTAGTAAATGGCATACCTTTAACTATTAATTGACATAAGAGGTTATAAATAAATTACAGTTGGTGGCTGATGGTGTTTTTTTTTAATATCCTACTATGAACGCTGCCACACTCTTCATTTCACTGTGCTTTTATAAGAATCTTGTGATATTTTAACATCTCTAGTACCTGCCTGTCTGAGCTTCTCATTAAGCTTAATTTCATTCTTTGTTGAATCACTGGAGACTGATCTTAACCTTAAAAAAAGGTACTCCCATGTGTTTCAATGCGCTCCCCCTTAAAGATTTTGCTATCATCCCAGCCAATTTACCCTTCTCTTTCTTATTGACATGCAGGCCATTTCTTGTGAAGTCCCACCTACCAACACCCTCAATAGGAACCAAACCTATGCTTGACAAAGTAGTGGACCGAATCAGCTGATCTAGCTCCATATTGATCCTGTAATGTATTCACATATCTCGACAATCTCCTGACAAATGACCAGGGAAGCAAGTATTACATTCAAATTTTCTATGTTGTTTTTGAGAGGGATTTTTGGAGGGGGGGGGGGGGGGTGTTGTATGTTATACTGTCTGATATGTTCCACGTCCGCCAGATTCATCTCATTTTTGGGTCTGTGGAATAAAATCTGAATCTAATCTAATCTGACAAAGTGGCTGCTGATTGTCTCACATTGGTAGCTTAATATTAATCTGATTACTTTAGTAGTATTTTCCAAGGGAAGTAGCCTGACAAAGTGGCTGCTGATTGTCTCACATTGGTAGCTTAATATTAATCTGATTACTTTAGTAGTATTTTCCAAGGGAAGTAGTCACTTACATCTTTAAATATTGAGCCCTATTTGCAGTACATTAGTGCTTGTCATACAGCTGTGAACACTGGTACTTCCCATAAAGCTAGAATCTAGGTGTTCATGTATTCAGATAATTTGTGGAAAGAGTAGCTAATGAGGTGTGTCTTCAAATTTTTTTATTCAACTGGTTGCGATTCTCAGGTACTTGCTGTATGTTAGGTGGGAGCTAGCCGAATAACGTTCCACCAGAGTACATATCCCCATTGTGACCCCCACAGAAGACAGTTCAACCAAAACTGAATTTCATTGTCAACTATTAAAACCAATAAGGAGTAAATATATTGAGAAGTGAGTACAAAAAGATTGTTAACAACACTTCTACAAGATGTTATCTACTTTATACAACATTCTTGCTGCACACTCCTACTGTATAAAAACTGTGTTTGCTTTAGGTGCACTGCTCAAGGAGACAATTCCATAAGACAACAAGGAATAAAAATATGAAAAATAAGCAGTCACTGTTGTCTTTGGGTCAGCAGAGTGAGAGATGCTTCTGAGAGCAAAATACAAACTGAGTTTTTAATTGTTTTATCCTTGTGTACACTCCTCAATAAAATTGTAACTGAAGAATAGGGATCAGCACACCAAAATCAGACACTTGTGGGGTGTTTCAAAAAGAATGTACAGGTTTTAAAGAATATGTAGCATTTATTACATTCAGCTTACAATTATAAACACATAATACATCCAATAATTATAAAAACATAATACATCCAATAAAAGAGCAACTCATAAATGGTTTTGTGTGATTTTGTTGTGTGCAAAGGGAAGAGTATGGGATGACCAAGAGTGGCTGAAGAAGTGTTGACAAGTGAGAGTATTTCACCTGTAGACTCAGGAAATCAGTTTGGAAGGCTAGTTGTGAATTAGCATTTCCAGTGACATCTATGTGGAGACTTTTTAAGGAGACACTTACAGCTACATCCTTATCGTTTCCAGTTGTTAAAGCTCTAAATCCTACAGATTATTACTGAAATGCCAACTTTGCAGACAAAATGTTGCTGCATGATGATGGTTTTCTGGATCATGTTGCCTTTCAGTGCTCTTAATGTCCAGAAATGTAAAATTTTGCACTTCACAAAGGAAAAAGGCAGTATCCTATGACTGTTAATATCAATGAGTCATGTTGGAGACGCTAACCTGGATGTACCGCTTTGTAGGAATATGAAATGGAATGATCACATAGGTTCAGTCGTGGCTAAAGCAGGTGATAGACTTCATTTTATTGGTAGTATACTCGGGAAGTGCACTCAGTCTATGAAAGAGATTGCTTACAAATGATTTGTGTGACCAGTTGTAGACTATTGCTCAAGTGCGTGGGACCTGTACCAGATAGGACTAACAGGGGATACTGAACATATACAGAGAAGGGCAGCATGAATGTTCACAGTTTTGTATAATCCAAGGGAGAGTGTCACAGATATTGAAGGAACTGAACTAGAGGACTCTTGAAGGCAGATGTCAATTATCTCGATAAAGTCTATTAACAAAGTTTTAAGAACTGACTTTAAATAATTACTCTAAGTATGTATTACAACCCCCTGCACATTGCTCATGTAGGAATCATGAGGATAAGATTAGAATAATTACTACACACACAGAGGCATTCAAACAACCATTCTTCCTGTGCTCCATGTATGAATGGAACAGGAAGCAATCCTGATATCTGACACAATAGCCTTCCCTCTGCCATGCACCTCACAGTCATTTGCAGAATATAGATACAGACGTAGAGATAAATGTAGATGTAGACATAGACATAGCTGTAAACGTAGAATTGACATTTCATCTAAGTGTGTATGTTAATACACATAATGCTTACATCAGGGGGTCAGAAAATCGCAGCAGATGGTACAGTTACAGCAAGACTCTTCTAAATTGAATGGTTTTTATGCCATATATCAGTGGAAAGTTTCTGGGCCTTTCTTTTTTGGTGAAGCAATGGCAGCTGGTGCTTCTTATCTTGATGCACTACAACTATGGCTTATTCCTCAGCTGGAAGAAGCTGGACCACAGATATTTATTTGGCAAGTTGTTGTGCTGCCTCAGTGGCATAACACAGTAGATGATTGGTTGAATGACGTTGAACCCAGCTGTTGGACTGGTTGCAAGGGCTGAATGAAAGAGCTTGTTTCTCATGGTCTGTACACATCTACATCAATACTCCACAATCTATCTTTACGGCATGTGGCAGAGGGTATCCCATACTACTACTAGTCATTTCCTTTCCTGTTCCACTCCGAAATAGAATGAGGGAAAAACAACTGCCTAAATGCCTCTGTAAGAGCCCTAATTTCTCATATCTTATCTTCGTGGTCCTTAGGTGCAATGTATGTTGGAGGCAACAGAATGGTTCTGCATTCAGATTCAAATGACGGTTCTCTTAAATTTTTTCAATAGTGTTCTGCAAAAAGAATGTGCCTTCCTGCAAGGGATTCCTATTTGAGTTTCTGAAGCATCTGTGTAACACTTGCATGTTGTTTAAACCTAGCAGCTTGCCTCTGAATTGCTTTGATGCCTTCCTTTAACCTGCCCTGGTATGGATCCCAAACATTCGAGCAGTACTCAAGAATGGATCACACTAGTGTCATATATATGGTCTCCTTTACTGATGAACCACACTTTCCTAGAATTCTCCCAATAAACCAAAGTCAACTATTTGCCTTTCCTACCACAATCCTCACATGCTCATCCCATTTCATATTGCTTTGCAACATTATGCTGTGTCAAGCAGGACACTACTAACACTGTATCCGAACATAACAGGTTTGTTTTCCCTGCTCATCCACATTAACTTAAAATTTTCTAGATTTAGAGCCAGCTGCCATTTGTCTCACAACTAGAAATTTTGTCTAAATCACCTTGTATCATTCTACAGTCACTGAACTTTGAGATCTTACTGTACACCACAGCATCATCAGCAAACAATTGCAGATTGCTGTCCACTCTTACCGCCAAATCATTTATTCATATAGAGAATAATAGTGGCCCTATCACAATAATCATTTTTTATGTGGAGAATAATAGTGGCCCTATCACATTTTTCTGGAGCACTCTTGACAATACCCTTGTCTCTGGTAAACACTCACCATCGAGGACAACATGCTGCATTCTATAACTCCACTCACTGCAATGAGAAACTATGTCAAATGCTTTCCAGAAATCTAGAAATATGTTGTTGCCTATTACCCCTCATCCATAGTTCACAGCATATCATGTGAGAAAAGGCAAGCTGAGTTTTGTATGTGCAATGCTTTCTAAAACTGCGCTGATTTGTGGACACAAGCTTCTCGGTCTCAAGAAAATTTGTTATATTTGAACTGAGAATTTTCTTCAAGGATTCTGTAGCAAACTGATGTACGGGATATTAGTCTGTAATTTTGCTGGCCCTTTCTTTTGTCCTTCTTATACACAGGAGTCACCTGCACTTGGTTTCCACTCACTTGTGCTGGGTGAGAGATTCGTGATCAATGCAAGCTAAGTAAGGGGCTGGTGCCTTTGAGTACTCTTTGAAAAAACTGAATTGGGACTCCATCTGGGCTTGCTGACTTATTTATTTTCAACTGCTTCACTTGTTTCTCTATGCCAGGGATGCTTATTACTTTATCATCCATACGGAAGTCTGTTCAATGGTCAAATGGTGGTATGTTTATACGATTCTCCTTCATGAACGATTTCTTGAACGTGAAATTTAAAACTTAGGCTTTCGTTGTGCTATCTTCAACTGCGCCAGACTGCATAGATGGAAGCCTTAGACCCACTTAGTGATTTTACATACGACCAGAATTTTCTTGGATCTTCTGCAAGATATTTCCAGATATTTTGCTAAAGTATGATGGTGGTAGTAGGTGTATACAATCTGATGCCATGTGATTTTTGCCTTTGGGGGAGCATAAAGGATCATATGTATGTGTCTCCACTACCAGATGATCCATCTGGCTTCAGAAACAGCATCGTTACAACAATTTCTCTAGACACACTGGTCTAGGTTCGGGAAGAACTCGTCTGTCGAATTGTGTGACAAATGGTACTCACATTGAACACCTGTAAGAAAAACTGTTGGAGCTGCTCTTTCATTTGAGGTATTATTTATAACTGCAAGTTGAATGTAACAAATGGTACAAAGCCTTAAAACACATATATTCATTTTGAAACATCGTATATATTGGATTCCAAATCTGAGCTACAAATTGTCAAACATGATGGCTCCAAGTTCTGTACTCAGACTGACACTATTTATTCCCTACACTAATTTTTTTGCAGATGATATAAATGGCAAACTTACTATTTATGCTGATGACACAACAATTATCGGTGCAGTTCAGTTGGAAGAGAAACTTGAAAAGGAAGCAGTTGTGAATATTGTCTACTACAAAATAATCTTTTTAGATATCATAGTGGAAAATTTCTGGCAGAATATGCAGTAAATACTTTAACAGTAAAGGAGACTACTCACTGGAAAGCGGACACTTCGAGTTGTCAACAGGCGTGCATAAAAGTAAAAGAAAATTTCCTAGCGTTTGGAATAAATCCTTTTTTATCTGTACCTGTTGATGACTCAACTCTTCTGCTTTTTATAAATCAGTGGAAAATGATCTATGTAATGTTTCAAATCAGATGAAATGTATAACAAAATATTAAAATAAATAGAGAGGCACTTAAAGAAGTATGCATCACAAAATTTATAGATAAGCATTTGACACAGGGAGAGCACACAGATTCATTGTATGGAAATATAAGCACTCAATGACTGCCTCACTTCACTAGCCACCTGCCCCCTATCCATCCTACCCCAGGATTCAAACTTAACTTGTTCTGCACTCACACCATCTTCCCCACAGTCAACCTTCCCCCTATTCAATATCCCCCTCCCAATCCTCTCCTCCATATCATTGTGATTGTGCAATGCCAAACTCACCAGTTACCGTGTCCACACTGCATTGCTACACTTTCAGTTGGAAATTATCAGCTAGATTCCATGGGCAAAGAATAAATAAATAACTAAATGGAAAAACTTTTTTTCTTGTTACAGAGAGCTTTATTATTTTTGTACAATGTTGGTTTTGGATTGTAAGTGTATTTTACATGACACAATTGATTCCAAAGATGACAACCAGGCAGAGGTAAACAATTGTAATTTCTTACTTTATCACTTCTCTACTTAGATTATAATAGTTATCTCCTGTTGACTATTTCAACAGAATTACAGATGTGTTGTACAATCTTACGAAACCCATTAGTATAACATTTATTGTATGACTAAACATACACTGGAATAAAGCTCTGTGCATGGGAATGGGTCTTTGTATGATTACTATTTATAAATGAAGGCATTAAGTTCCACAGCTATGTAGAAGCTGGCTGAAAGGGGTGAATAACTGAATTGAGTCTGCTTGCTCAGTAGTAAATATGGGGATACACCCATCTGTTTTTTAATTTGTAATATTTCTAATTCAATGAGCTTTACATCCTTACTCTCTATTTGATTTCGATAGTTATTATAACATAGAATGTTTCACCAAGACCGCAGTAGTTGAATCAATTAAAATACATAAATTTTAACATGTTGTCCCACTGAAACCCAAGGAATTTTACGTAGGATGTTTCATTTAGTGTATGACCATTTATGTCTACTTCCGGTGGTAGCAGATTACTTTTGCTCGTTTGAAATTGTGTATTATGAGTCTGTGAGTAAGAGTTTCAAGTACCTCATTTGTGAAATCTGTTATGCCCCAGAATGGGATTTTCACTCTGCAGCAGAATGTGCGCTGGTATGAAACTTCCTGGCAGATTAACACTGTGTGCCGATCGAGACTTGAACTTGGGACCTTTGCCTTTTGCGGGCAAGTGCTCCACCAACTGAGCTACTCAAACACAACTCACAACCTGTCCTCACAGCTTCAATTCTGCCAGTACCTCGTCTCCTACCTTCCAAACTTCACAGAAGCTCTTCTGTGAACCTTGCAGAACTAGCACTCCTGGCTGTGGCTAAGCCATGTCTCTGCAATGTCCTTTCTTCCAGGAGTGCTAGTTCTGCAAGGTTCGCAGAAGAGCTTCTGTGAAGTTTGGAAGGTAGGAGACGAGATACTGACAGAACTGAAGCTGTGAGGATGGGTCATGAGTCATGCTTGGGTAGCTCAGTTGGTGGAGCATGTGCCCGGGAAAGGCAAAGGTCCCGAGTTCGAATCTCGGTCCAGCACACAGTTTAAATCTGCCAGGAAGTTTCTGTTATGGCAGTTATTCTGTTTTTCTCGCTTCAGAAACCAAACTGCACTTCGTTAAAATGGTTGTAGTTATTCATGTAAATATTAGTGTATCTGTCATGATTGATTCAATTCATTTTTGAGAATTTAGATGTAGTTTTCAATACTCCTCATGTTATTTACCTCTTTTTAGCAAAGGTGTAACTCGGGCTTGACTTAGCTACTGTGGAAAAATTTCTGAGGTTAAAGGTTCATAATGTCTGTTTAATGGGTCTCTATGTACATGTTCAGAACAGAGGATGGTACCTCATCTATACCTGCTGATTTATTGTTTTTTAATTTTTGCATTATTCTCCTTAACTTGAAGCTCTTTTGTAGGAAAGAACATCATTGTTCTTGCTTTGTAGCTCATTGTTGGTGCTACATGTGTTTTTTAAGTAAGATTTTAAATAGTCATTCACAAAATTGCCAGTTCCTAAGGATTTTGTATTATACTACCCCCATGTTTGATTTATGTGCTATTGTATTTGTGTCTGTTTTTTCCAGTTTCTGGTTTTGTGTCATACAACACTACTATACTTCACCTTACTTTAAGCATTACATATGTTTTGTTTTTTCAGCAAGCAGTACCCTGATGTATATTTTTTTATACCTGTGTTAGTAATCTAGGAACTGTGGATTAGAATAGTGCTTTGATGAAGAACTGAGAAATTTAAGTGTCTGGAAGGCTTTCTAATGCCTGCAGTTATCTATTTTCCTTAAATGATACTTTTGGAATTGTCTCCTCAGAAAATAATTTAAACGATGTGCAGAACTTAGAGAATTTAGCACCTACATTGTTTTCCATATTCACTTCATCCTAGGTTTGATTTACCACTGCCTTAGAAAAAACACGTATTACGTTCTGAGAAGATCCTTTTGTAGTCCTGCAGTTTTTCCAAGCCTGTCTTTAACTTTATTATCTGACAGTAATGAGCAGAAAGGCCAATATCTCCAATAACTACTTCACAGTTTTACCCGTTGATATCTGTAAGTACAGGATCTAAGTCTGATGCTGAACTTTTGGTACCCAGATAGCAGTGTTCACTATCTGAGCCATGCCAAAGGTACTCAACTTGTAGTCTTCAGGTTTACAATTGCACATTTCTGCTCTAAAGTAAATTTTTTTGCAACAAACATTTAGGATGACAGGGTTGGATAATATACTTATGAGAAAATGGGTTTACTGAGCCTTTGTAAATTTAAATTGTTTGCTGGAGCAGCAATTGAAATTTGACATTTGTGTTTCATGGGGCAGCTTGTATTTGTTGGTGATGTATACTTAAACAATTCAACAGCAAGGTGATAGATCCACATTTAAATCTGTTCTGGTGGACAGTTTTAATCTGCCATGAAAGTTCATGCCAGTGAACATTTCTCGTCAAAATGTTTTTGAAAGTTTCACATTGAATTCTTTGTAGATGAATCAGTACCGTCTTGAGATACCAAAGTTGGCAGACTGTAAGAGCAAATTTAGATAGCGTTTCATACCATTATGTGCTCTTGAACATATCCTCTCATCCTGGTACCCACCTGGAGTTTAACCACTGTTAACAAAGCTCACCTCTTTTACTATGTTGTAGAATTTCACTATTTACTAGGTTATTTACTTTTTTAGGCTGCGGTCATAGTGGCAGTGACGTGTATTCAGCTGATGAGTGACATCGGTTGAAAACAGCTGATTTTTTCAAAAGAGGTTGCCACTATGTGCACAGTCTCAGTGCAGTGGAATCTCAATGCCTGACTGTACAGACTTCAGATGATGGGCAATGGAATTCAGATCAGTTTGTTTTCTTTGGTTGAATTGGGCACTGTTCCGAAACACAAAACATGGATTTTGAGAAACTTATTAGTTTAAAACAAGAAAGAAGGTATTTGTGGCATCCTGAGGTTGAGAAATATGACAAGCAATGGAAAATCCAGGATGGAATGTAACAATATTCTGAGAAGGAAAGTTGCCACTCATTATATAGCTGAGAAGGAGAGTTGCCACTCATTATATAGCGGAGAGGCTGAGTTGCAGATAGGCACAAAAAAAGATTTCGGACTTAAAGCTTTCAGCCAATGGCCTTTGTCAACAATAGACACACACACACACACACACACACACACACACAAAACTGCAGTCTCAGGCAACTGAAACCACACTGCAAAGAGCAGCACCAGTGCATGATGGGAGTGGCGACTGGTTAGGGGAAAGGAGGAGGCTGGGGCGGGGAAGGGGTGGGGGAGGGGGAGGGGTAGTATGGTGGGGATGGCGAACAGTGAAGTGCTACAGGTTGGGCGGCGGGCAGGAGAGAGATGGGGGGGGGGGGGGGGGGGGAAGTAGCGGAAAATGAGAGAAAAAGAGAGAAATAAATTTAAAAAAATATAAAATAAAATAAAGCCTGGGTGTGGTGGTGGAATGACGGCTGTGTAGTGCTGGAATGGGAGCAGGGAAGGGGCCAGATGGGTGAGGACAGTGCCTAAGGAAGGTTGAGGCCAGGAGGGTTACGGGAACGTAGGATGTATTGCAGGGAAAGTTCCCACCTGTGCAATTCAAAAAAATGCTGGTGCTAGTGGGAAGGATCCATATGGTACAGGCTGGAATTAATACAAAAATGATGCAAATATGCACTCGTAAATTAGCACCACAGTGAAACTTAATGGATGTTAAGGGTTGTTTATGAAATGTTATGGACTTAACATGTGAACAAAAACCAAGGTATCTCAGAAAATGCCACAAGAGTATGAAGAGGAAATATTATCTTTCCATTGCTTCGTTATTCAGCATCGAAAGAAAACCAGTGTGGAAATAAGCCAAATAGCGAATATGCACAAAACTCCTCCGACATTTGATGTGCTGAGTAAAAGAGCTGTTCCTGTGAAATGTGCTGAAACTATAAAAACAAGTGGACATGAAAAAATGCACTACACTGTTGTCCTTTCATGCTGTGCTGGTGGTACTAAACTTAATCCAGTGATCATTTTCAAGAGCAAAACAATGCCAAAATCTTCTGAAATACCACCAGGTGTTGTTTACATACATGACAAGGGTTGAATGGATGAGGCTGTTATGAAATTATGGATTGACAGGATGCGGGAGAGAAGGAAAGGCACTTTATTGAAGAGTTGCCTTCTTGTGCTAGGTCAGTTTAGAAGTCATTTGAAAAATTCTGTGAAAGAGAAATTGAGTCAGGGAAATATAGAGCTTGCTGTTTTTCTGGGAGGACTTACTTCACAATGGCAACCTCTTGATGTCTCAATAAATAACCCATTTAAAGTGTATATGAGAGAGAAAAGGAACAAATGGATGATGGATGAAACCCAAAATGAATGCACAGCGAAGGGAGCTATAATATGCCTACAACGAAACAAGTGTGTCAGTGGATGAAAATTTGTGGTCTAGAGTCAGAGAAGAAGTGCGGCATAAGTAACACTCTCAGTGGCACTGAAGGACACCATATATGTGAAGAGGACAATGATGAAGCTGAAGAAAGTTCAGATGACAATTTTTAGGAATCTTAAAGGTCAGTTTGGTTTTATAAACTAAGTTTTTTTGCAGTCTAATAACAAAAATTGTAAAGATGTTATTTTTTTTAAATTGTTTAACAATATTCGAGCATCTTATATTCCATAAAATATGATTAATGTAGTGATGATGAATGCAAATGAGTGACTGACTCACTAGGGAACTTACATTTCAATAGCTAACCATTAACTTACCTAAAGCAACTGTACATTTTAATAGCTAAACAAGGACTGACTCAATCATTGTCTTACACGACTACTAATAGATGCACATAATATAAAAAATCAATTTGGTATTTCATTTTAAATATAAGTTAATAAAATTAGGGAGCACAAAATAATTTCAGCAAAAGACCAAATATATTTTAATATGAGCTGTATAAACCAGAATAAATGCCAAATTATAGGTACTTTTTTTTCTTCTCTCAAAACATTTCTGCTTATGTAGGTTGTTCACAAAACCTCTTCCATCTTTTCTTTCCCACAGAGTATTGTTCAGCATTTCCCCTCACCCTTCTGATTTACATCGTATTTCACGTGGTCTCTTTGTCTTCTTGTGGTCTTCCAATTGGTTTTCTCCCAGATTCAGTCCATTCCAACCTACTTCACTCCTTAGTTTCTTTTAGGTGAATTGATGTGAAGTGTATTTTGTATTGTTTCATATCTTATCCTGTCCCTTCTCGCCTTACTCAGGACACCTTATAGTAAGTGCATCTCTGTCACTTGCAAGTGACAAGTTCTGTCCAGGTCCAACATTCTGATCCATAGGTAAAAATTGGTAGATAATACAGTTTGTACTTCATGATCTTTGCTTTCACAAGTATTTTCCAATTTCTGGGCCTGCTTTATGGGGTAGAGAATTGTGAGACTTCCATCAGTAGGTCAGAGGTGCTCTATATGTAGTAAGGAGCTACTCGGGTAACAGAGTAAAAATTTTAACAGTTAGTTGCCGAAGTATTTGTAACAAAGTTCCCAAATTCACTGCCGTCCACTAAAGCTACAGTGCTCATGTTATTCCTGTAATCGAGTACTGTATGAAATCTGATGTAGAAAACTCTGTAATACTTAATGAGGCATGAAACCTTTATTGAAAATACAGATTAGACATTATAAGAAGATGAGTGTTCTTTGCAGTCAACAAAAATATTGTGTCTATCTAGATTGAAATTGAGTGTGGCTTTAAAGTTATCTGGACACGGGTAACTGTTAGATGTTTTTAGTGGCCACCTGATTCAACTGTAACAGTCGTAGAATCATTAAAAGAAAGTCTATGCTTAGTAATGCATAAGTACCTTCATCATATTGTTTGGAGATGAATTTACTCTACTGAGTATAAACAGGGACATCTTGTGAAGTAGATCTGAACATCTTTTCGAAAACTGTCTTGGACAGCTAGTTCGACAACTCACAGACATTCCAGTTACAAACAGCATGACCTTATTGAAGGTATTGGTATAGAGACAGGGATTAGTGATCGTAATGTCATCCTAGCAACTATGGATACAAAATTTCATAAATCAGTCAAGAAGGTTATAGTAGTGTTTCTGCTAGAAAGAGCAGATAAGCAGTTCATAGCACTCCACTTAGACAATGAATTGACTTCATTAGTTATAGTTAGTATAATGTACATAGAGGAATTATGGTCAAAGTTTTAATATACTGCAAATTGTGTTCTGGAGAGGTAGGTGCCAAATAAGTGGATTATGTTGGAAGAGACCCTTTGTGATCTAATAATAAAATTTGCAAAATATTGAGGAAGCAGAGACTATTGGACACTTGGTTCATAAAATAATGCACAAATGTCAGCAGGGAAAGATTAGAAATTTGTATGTGTGTAAGAAGATTGATGCATGAAACGTACAACAACTGCCATTGTCATACCTTAGTGAAAGATCTTGCGAGAATCTGAGAAAATTTTGGTCCTATGTAAAATTACTGAGTGAGTCAAAGGCTTGAATCCAGTCACTTGTTGACGAGTCTGGTGTGGCTATAGAAGACAGCAAAAGGAGAGCTGAAGTTTTAAATTTTGCATTTAAGAAATCATTCATGGAGGAGGATCATACACATGTACCATTGTTTGACAGTTGCACAGACTCCCGTATCTAGGACATAATAATAGACTTTTCTGGTGTAGAGAACCAACTGAAACAGTTAAAAACAAATAAGTTGCCATGTCTGGATGGGATACCAGCTCGGTTTTACAGAGACCCTGCTGTGGCATTGGCCCCTTTCTGAATCTCTCACCCAGTGCAAAGTCCCAAGCAACTGGAAAAATGTGCAGGTGCTTCTATATGTATCCTTGGATTGATTGCAATACTAGTGTCATCTGCAGAAAGAACTAATTCCGCTTCTTTCATATTAGACAGAAGATCATTTACTTATATGAGGACTAATAGTGGACCTAATGGCTCAAATGGCTCTGAGCACTATGGGACTTAACATCTGTGGTCATCAGTCCCCTAGAACTTAGAACTACTTAAACCTAACTAACCTAAGGACATCACGCACACCCATGCCTGAGGCAGGATTCGAACCTGCGACTGTAGCAGTCATGCGGTTCCAGACTGAAGTGCCTAGAACCGCACGGCCACAATAGTGGTCCTAGATTGAGCCTTAGGAACCTAGTACATGATTTTCCCCCAACTCAGAATTACCTCTGCGGACTATATTGGTTGAATTAATAAATTCAGCTGTCTTCATCAATCTCTGTGTTTAACCAACAGTGTGGGAAAAGATGGATTGCTGCTTACCTTAAGAAAGACGTGTTAAGTTGTACACAGGCACAATTAAATAACACTTGCATAAAGCTTTCAGCCCCAGCCTTCATCAGAAAAAGAGAAATGCACACCATTCATACACACAATCAAGCACACCTCACACACACGTGACTGCCAATTTCAGTAGCTCTGGCCAGAATGTAACTATCATGTGAGGCGGAAGCAGCAGGCTGGAGGGTGCGGGGAAAGAGAAGGGATAGCAGTGTATAGGTAGGGGGGTGGGGGGGGGGGGGGGGGTGAGAGAAGCGCTCTCTGGCAGAGTGAGCTGGGACTATAATGGGTGAGGGTGTTGGCAGAGGATGGCAAACAAAGAGGGTGGGAGATGAGAATGGGGAGGAAGTGGTGGAACAGAGAGGGTGGAAACTCTTGGGTGGAGGGTGTGGGGACAGTATGTTATCGTACATTGAGGGCGAATTGTTACGGGAGCAGAGAATTTGTTGTAAGGATAACTCCCATCTATGCAGTTCAGAAAAGTTGGTGGTGGAGGGGAGAATCCAAATGGCACATGTAGTGAAGCATCCATTGAAATCGAGCGTATTTTTTGTAGTTGCATGTTGTGCCACAGGGTGGTCTACTTTACCCTCAGCTACAGTATGACAGTAGCCATTCATCCTGATGTACAGCTGGTTGGTAGTCATACCAGTATAAAAAGCTGTGCAATGATTGCAGCATAGCTGTAAATGACGTAGCTGCTTTTACAGGTGGCCCAGCTCCTGATAAATCACATCTCTGAAAGTGAACCCTTGCTCTCCAGCACCTGGAGAGGCATTCTAGACACCACCCCAATAAGTTATCCACCCTGCTGATATCGTTCTGCTGCCTCGGGGCACCAGTATCCAATTCCCCAGGGATCCTACCCACAGTGTTCCTCCTCATCCACCCCTCATAGTACCTAATGCTACCTAGCACCTACGCTCTCTCTCAGATACCGATCAGATCCCTGCTCGCCAGTCTGCAACACTTGTCGAGAAAAATTGGAAAGAACCTAGGCAGAACTCCATGTCAGCACCCGGAACTTGCCACATCCCCAAAAAGTCCCCAACACCACTCCACAAAATCAGAACTGAAACTTTCCCGTAACATTATTTTTAACCTTTCCACCAAAACCTTCAGTTCCACTGAACTTTCAGTTCTATCCAAAGTTCTATAGTCCTAAACCCAAATTTAACCATGCTAGATTTTTCAAAGACGTTCCCAATCCTTGCAAGGGAAACACTTCTTTGCTGCCAGTCCCTTCAACTGTGCCGCTGCCGTTCAGGTCCAGACACTGTCTCAAGTATACTCACGGTGTCCTCAACGAATATGGTGGAAAGAGTGTAAGAAAATCTTAACACCTATCTTTACTGATATTTTACTCCAGGCAAGAGAGTGAATAGAGCACTTATTTGGCGGAGTGGACACAAGAAAGAATAATGATAATATTGGGGACCGGAATCTATACTTTCATAAAATAGTTCTCTGAGCTCCGATTATTTAACAGCATGCGACTCACTGCCTTGTTAATATAGGATTGCGTGAGGCGTTCTTAGAATCTGTTGCAAAATTGATGTCTCTGTGAAGCATTAATAGACACAAAAACATAATCTCAGGGATAATATTTCGGCTTATCACATTAAAACATTGCTGCAGGATATCTTTACCATAGTTAAATTAATTAAAAGAAACCTGTGAATTAATGAAAGTATTTCCTCTTTAAACGAAATAATCTTTGTTTTGCTGAGAAGTGACCAATGTATGTACTGAACTAAAAGTTTTTAGTTTTCACTTTAATATGAAATAAATTAATTTATGCACTTTCTTTTCTTTACTAATTATGATTGCGAGTCTTTTGAAGTGGGGAAATTATAATGAAATTATTCCTACGCAAGATATCTGCCAAGAATGGTTGACTGTTTGGCCATTCTTGTCATTTATCCAGCATACTGAAAACCTTGCAAAATAAACCTTATTTTTACTTCTGCATGAGGGTCACTGTATACATGAAAGAAAAATGCACAATTAGCATAAGTTACAATATATCATTTAAAATTCACAACTTACAATCCCAAATGGCCACCATAGCGTGCATTTTCGTCAAGGCTAGAACAGAGAGTGTGTCTAATAATGCTGGTCTTTTTGGTTTGTTGCACCAGCAAGTAAAAGGTCAATTACATTGCTACATAGATTCTATACCATTATCTTATAGAGTCTTGTGCTTTATTATTATTTCATTTCATTACAAATTACCATTCTGACATGTAATTACACATACATTTTTAGAGTTCCTGCCTAATGATTTCAATAATTTAAAGTTTTACAATTTCCATTTTACTTCATTTTGTGTCCAACTTGTCATCACAGGATTTAATATTTTGTACCACGTATCGGTACACAACCTAATTCCAACACTGAGCCCTGCCTCTCCCAGATCATACCACCATCCAACCATGAAACTCCCCCCTCCCAACCACACACTGGTTGCCTTCCAGGAATTCCTTACCTCCAACTTAGTCTAACCGTCCTTCACCAGGTCCCTTCCTCAGAACACAAACCTTTCAGCAGAAGAAAGAATAGCCATGCACAGCATCGAAACAAATCCTAAACTAACCATTCTACCTGCAGACAAGGATTCCACCACTGTTGTTATGAATCAGAAGACCTCTGCCAATTATCTGACTCCTCCCCCTATAAATTCTGCCAAAGTGATCCCATCTCAGAAGTCCAACACAACCTCCAATCCCTGCTGAAAGCCAGAGGCCCTTCCCAGAAACTGCACCCTGAATCCATTTCCCTCCTCACCTCTATGACGCCCTTAACACCCACTTTCTACATGTTCCCCCAAAATTCACAAACTCAATAATCCCGGTTGCCCCATTGTGACTGGTTATTGTGCGCCCATTGAAAGAATTTCGGCTTCCATTGACCAACCCCTCCAACCAATTGCTTGTAATATAACCTCAAACATCAAAGATACCAATCACTTCTTTCACTGACTCACCACCATCCCCCACCCCCCCACCCCCGTTTACTTCCTGGATCCCTGCCTGTCACTATTGATGCCACCTCTCTATACACCAGTATCCATCATGGCCATGGTTGAACTGTTATTGAACATAACCTTTCCCAGTGTCCTTCAGACTACAAACACTCCCTTATTCCTCATACACTGTATTGACTTCTTTATCCTAACTGAAAACTACTTCTCCTTTCAAGGGAAGGTATACAAACAAACCTGTGGCAAAGCCATGGGCACCCGTACGGTACCCTCTTGTGCTAACCTGTTTATTAGCCATCTAGAGGAGATGTTCCTAGCCTCTCAAAATGCCAAACCCTTAGCCTGGTTCAGCTTCATTGATGATATCTTCATGATCTGGACTCAGGGGCAAGACATCCTATGTTCATTCTTTCACAACTTCAACACTTTCTCTCCCATCTGCTTCACCTGGTCATCAAAACAGCATACCATCTTCCTAGGTGTTGACCTCCTCCTCTCAGATGGCTACACCCGCACGTCTGTCCATGTTAAAACCACCAACAGTACGTGCATTTCAATAGCTGTCATCCCTTTCACATCAAAAAATTGCTTCCATACAGCCTGGCCATCCGGGGGATAGTGTATCTACAGAGGCAAGAAACCCCTTGCCCAGTATGCTGAGGGTCTCACCAAGGCCTTCACAGATAAGCTCTATCCCACAGACCTAGTTCGCAAACAGATCTCCTGTGGCATTTCCCCTCACGGTCTGAATCCTCCCACAACCCCTAAGAACCAGCCACAGAGGAGTGCCCCACTCATCACCAAATACTGCCCAGACTGGAACAACTGAACGACATCCTTCACCAGGCCTTTGGTTACCTCTCATCAAATGAGGTGAATCCTACCTGAAGTTCTTGCCATCCCTCCTAAAGTGGTGATCCATTGCACACCCAATCTCCCTACATCCTACTCCATCCCTATGCAACTCCCAATCCCTACTCCTTGCCACAACGATCATAGGAAGGCCCAGGTGCAAGATCTGTCCAATCCATTCACCCAGCACTTCCTATTCGAGCCCTGTCACATGTTTGTCCAACCCCACCAGGGGCTGGGCTGCCCGTGAAAGCAGCTGCCATTTACCAGCTCTGCTGCAATAATTTCACAGCTTTTTATATTGGTATTATTACCAACAAGGACAAACGGCCACTGCCAAACTGGCCAATAGCAGAGTAGAACACCCTGTAGCACAACATAACAGCTGAATGTAACATTCTTGATTTCAATGGCTGCTTCACTACCTAAACCATCTGGATCCTCCCTGGCACCACCAGCTTTTCTAAACTGCACAGATGGGAGTTATCCTTACAACACATTCTCCACTCCCGTAATTATCCTGTCCTCAGCCTATGGCAACATACTGTCCCCACATGCTCCACCCAACAGTTTCTACCCTCTCTGTCCTATCACCAGCTCCCCATTCTCATCTCTCACCCTATTTGTTTGCCACCCTCTAGTAACAAAGTCATCCGTATTTCCCAGCTACTCTTCATTTCTGCTTTGGTTTTCCCCCCTTCCCTGCCCCACAACCTCCTGATGCTGCTCCTGCTGGCATTCTAGTCCCAGCACATTCTGCCAGACAGTGCTCCTCTCTCCCTCAACCCATACACTGCTATCCCTTCCCCTTCCCCACTCCCTCCATGTTGCTGCTTCCATCCCACACTGTACTTGCATTCTGGCCGATCTGCCGGAGTTGGCAGTCGTGTGTGCCTGATTGTGTGTCTACATCAAAATCTATTCTCTGAAAACTGCCGTGAGGTGTGTGACAGAGGGAACATCTCATTGTACCAGCTATTAGGGTTTCTTCCTGTTCCATTCACTTACAGAGTGCAGGAAGGATGATTGTTTGAGTGCCTCTGTGCATTCCGTAATTATTCTAAGCTTATCCTCACAATCCCTATGCAAGCAATATATAGGGGCCTGTAGTATATCCATAGGGTTATCGTTTAAAGCCAGTTCTTGAAACTTCATTAATAGGCTTTCTTGGGATAGTTTATGTCCATCTTCAAGAGTCTACCAGTTCAGTTCCTTCGGTATCATTGTGACACTCCCATAGGTTAAACAAACCTATGACCATTCGTGCTGCCCTTCTTTGTATATGTTCAATATACCCTGTTAGTCCTACTTGGTACAGGCCCTACACACCTGAGCAATATTCTAGGATTGGTCGCACGAGTGATTTATAAGCAATCTCTTTTGTAGACTGATTGCACCTCCGCAGTATTCTACCAATAAACTGCCTGTTTTACCCATTACTGAACCTATGTGATCATTCCATTTCATATCCCCATGAAGTGTTACACCCAGGTATTTGTATGAGTTGGTTGAATCCAACAATAATTCATTGCTATTATAGTCATAGGATGCTACATTTTTCATTTTGTGAAGAGCAAAATTTTACATTTCTGAACATTTAGAGCAAGTTGCCAATCTCTGAGCAAGTTGCCAATCTCTGCCACATTGAAATCTTATCAAGATCTGTCTGAGTATTTATGCAGCTTCTCTCAGATAGTATTTCATTATAGATAACTGCCTCATCTGCAAAAAGCCTGATTTTACTATTAAAATTGTCAGCAAGGTCACTGATATACAACATGAACAGCAAGGGTCCCAACACACATCCCTGAGGCATACCTGAAGTTACTTCTACATCTGACAATGACTCTCCACCCAAGATAACTTGCTGTGTCCTCCCTACCAAAAACTCCTCAGTCCAGTCACAATTTCACTTGACACCCCATATGACCATACTTTTGACAATAAGCGAAGGTGTGGTACTGAGTCCGATTGTGACAGTGTTTGTCCTCTTTGTTTCTTCATTTGTTGTTTTCGGTGTCGACATACTGGCTTAAAAAATAGGGGGTGGAAATGTAGTACTGTCTATTGTAAATGATGTAGCCTACAGGTGCACATTTTCATTCCACAGTCGTTTACTTTCACTTTTCACAACTCCGCATATACACATTTAATATGGACAGTGCACTGTTGTTTAACTTTTGATAAGCCTCATTAATAGTTTTCAGGCAAACATCCTCATACTGCTACAGTAGTTTACTGTTGAATATCTACGAGCAGTAGAAACCAAACCACAAAGTTCACAGTTCTTGAAGAATAGAAAGGTACGTATGGAGCAAACACTGTCATTATTTTTACACTCAGCCTAATTGTGTAACACTTATTCCACATTTAAATTGAAGCATTGTTGTTGTTCTAACAAACACAGGTTTCTCGTCTGAAACTCAGCTGTGGACTAACTGTCTCGGGACCAAAAATCAGACCCTTATATATCCTCACAATAATAGGCGCTGAAACTACACATTGTTCAAAGATTAATTTACAGAAATTACAATTAAAACTAAACTCATTAAATTAACTGAATATGTGGTGTCACCGCCAGACACCACACTTGCTAGGTGGTAGCTTTAAATCAGCCGCGGTCCATTAGTACATGTCGGACCCGCGTGTCGCCACTGTCAGTGATAGCAGACCGAGCGCCACCACAAGGCAGGTCTCGAGATACGGACTAGCACTCGCCCAGTTGTACGGACGACTTTGTTAGCGACTACATGGACGAAGACTCGCTCATTTGCAGAGCAGCTAGTTAGCATAGCCTTCAGCTAAGTCAATGGCTACGACCTAGCAAGGCGCCATTAGCATTATATTGCATTTATCTAGAGAGAGTCTCACTTGTATCATCAAGAACGCTGTATACAAATGATGGATTAAAGTTAACTATTCCAGCAGCTACATACTTTTCTTTATAGCATTCATTATGTATCCTGTTTCAGACCTCACGCCACCCTGCGTGAGTTAGCGCGTGCATCTTGGCTGCCTCTTTCTATTAGTGTACGTAGTGTTGGCAAGTCTGCCGACACTACATATATTTTGGCGATGCGGCTTAAAAGAGGAATTAGCGTTCGTATTGCCTTAATTTACTTGTCATGGCTTCGCCACAATCTCCAGATGTACTGTCCGAATTTTATCGCTTGCAGAATCAGCAGACGCAGGCCTTATTGGATGCCCTTGGACAGCTCGTCCAGGGTCAACGTGCAATGCAAAACGATGGGGCAGCCGCCGCTTCACTGCTACCGCAGCCACAACATGCAGTTGAACCCCCATTTCAACCGTATGATGCGGCGATGGAAACATGGACGGAGTCGTCACGCCAATTTGGATTTCATCTCGCCGCCTACAGAATTCAAGGTAACGAGCGGCAGCCTCACTTATTGTCATGTGTAGGGGTGCGAACGTACCGTGTGATAGTGAAATTATTTCCCCGACGCGACGTAGCAACTCTGTCCTATGAAGAAATTTTGTCTGCTTTAGATGCCTATTTCAAGGAAACAGTTAATGTAGTTGCAAAAAGGTATACGTTCTTTTGTACAAAACGTACGGCCAGTCAAACTAATCGTGATTGGGTTGCAACTTTGCAAGGCCTTACAAGGGATTGTGCTTTTGAGTGTGAATGTGGACTCCCTTATTCAGATACTATGGTACGTGATGCAATTGCACAGAACGTTTCTGATGTTCGTATACGGGAGCAAATTTTGAAACTAATCAATCCCTCCCTTCAACAAGTGATAGACATATTGGATAGGCAAGACACACTTGGCTTTGCTCAGGAATCATTTGAAACTTCGCCAGTTGTGTGTCACATTAACCGGCCCGCCGGACGAGCTGCACGGAACTGTAAACAGCCCTTGCGCACGTCCGCGCAGCTGCCGCCCAGCTATCAACCACGTGTCCCACGGCAGCAAGCAAATGCAGTGCTCAAATCATGCCCGCGGTGTGCTACTAGACATTCGCGTGAGAATTGTCCGTCATGCCAAGCTATTTGCTTTTTCTGTAATAAAAAAGGACATGTTCAGAGAGTTTGCCAGAAAAAGCTCAGATCGGACACTCACAACGATTCCAGGCCCTTTGCTTCGCGCCGGAGTCGAACCAAGAATACTCAGGCTCGTGAACCTTCACCCATGGACATTCATGTAGTTAATTCCACTCCGCCCAGTGTCACTCTCTCTAACAGTGACTGTGTTCGTCCCACAAAAAGTGTGCGTCGACGTCGCCGGAAATCACGTCGATTAGCAAGTGATTCCGTACCAATGTCTGTTCACGTTGCACGAGACAGTCGCTCTTATCATCAGCAGGACAATAAACTTTTTGTAGACTTGGACATTAATGGCAACGTGATCCCGTTCCAGCTCGATACCAGAGCTGCAGTTTCTCTGATCACTAAAGACATGTACAAACAACTGGGCACTCCTCCGTTGCGTGCCGCAAATGTTCAGCCAACTACATATACTAACAAAGAGATAGAGGGGCTGGCCAGTACTTATCTCAGCTCAGTACATCCGATAGATACACATAAAACAGAACTGAAAATTTACATTCCTAGCTTTCGGAACTTTGTTCCTTCATCAGGGAGGAGAGAGGGGAAAAAAGGGAAGAAGGGAAAGTGGATTCAGTTACTCACAACCCAGGTTATGAAGCAACAGGGAAAGGTAAACAGGGAGGGTAGCAAGGATGGAGGCATGGTTGTCAGAGGGAAGCCAAAGATATTCTACTGTAGGTACTGTGCCAGCTTCAAACCAAAGAGGATGCATACAGAAGTAAAGAGGTATATAGTATAAAGATAAACACAACTATGTAGGATGAAAAGATGCGTGAATGGCTAAAGAGGAAAGGGAAAGAGGAGGAGACTGAAGAGTGAATGGGAGTGAGGTTGTTTAACGTAGGTTCAGTCCAGGGGGATGGCGGGATGAAAGGATGTGTTGGAGTGCAAGTTCCCATCTCCGCAGTCCCTCTGAACTGCGGAGATGGGAACTTGCGCTCCAACACATCCTTTCATCCCGCCATCCCCCTGGACTGAACCTACGTTAAACAACCTCACTCCCGTTCACTCTTCAGTCTTCTCCTCTTTCCCTTTCCTCTTTAGCCATTCACGCATCTTTTCATCCTACATAGTTGTGTTTATCTTTATACTATATACCTCTTTACTTCTGTATGCATCCTCTTTGGTTTGAAGTTGGCACAGTACCTACAGTAGAATATCTTTGGCTTCCCTCTGACAACCATGCCTCCATCCTTGCTACCCTCCCTGTTTACCTTTCCCTGTTGCTTCATAACCTGGGTTGTGAGTAATTGAATCCACTTTCCCTTCTTCCCTTTTCTCCCCTCTCTCCTCCCTGATGAAGGAACAAAGTCCCGAAAGCTAGGAATGTAAATTTTCAGTTCTGTTTTATGTGTATCTATCGGTTGTACTGAGCTGAGGTAAGTACTGGCCAGCCCCTCTATCTCTTTGTTAGTATTTGTTTCACATCTTATATGAGATTTTCCATTAATCATTCAGCTAACTACATATTCAGGTCACACGATCCCTGTGTTAGGACAGTGCAGCCTTGTTGCAACATACAAGGGACAAACAAAACTTGTGTCTTTTTACGTCCTTCGTTCTTCTTCTGCAGTGAACTTGTTTGGTTTAGATTTATTTCAGTTGTTTAACTTGTCAATAGTCAATCAGGTCCTATCAGTGAACCAGACTGTGCCTTCCGCCAGTGTTTCTTGTCTATGTGAAGAATTTGCAGACATTTTTGCACCGGGCCTTGGTTGCGCTACGAACTATAAAGCACATTTGGAACTGAAAGTCAACGCGCAACCGAAATTTTTCAGAGCGCGCAAAATTCCCCACGCATTGTGTGAGGAGGTTGCGAGGACATTAAACGATTTAGAATCACAAGGTGTAATTGAACGTGTGCAGGCTTCTCTCTGGGCCTCGCCCTTAGTAATTTTGCCAAAACCCTCAGGAAAATTGAGACTTTGTGTGGACTTCAAGGCACAGTGAATCCACAACTAGTGATTGCCACTTTTCCTTTACCCCGCCCGGAAGATCTTTTTGATCAACTGTGCCCGGGTAAATACTTTTCGAAGTTGGACCTCACAGATGCGTACTTGCAAATACCAGTGGACGAAGAATCCCAGCGCGTCTTGGTGGTTAACACGCATCTGGGTTTGTATCGATTCAAAAGACTGCCATTCGGGTGTGCATCCACCCCTGCATTGTTTCAGCAATATTTACAAACTGTTTGTGCGTCGGTTCCTACTGCAGCGAACTATCTGGACGATATTGTGATCTCTGGAAAGACAGCAGATGAACATTTAGCAAATCTTCGAACATTATTTCAGGTTTTGCAACAAAATGGTCTTCTCTTGCGGAAGGACAAATGTGTGTTTTTTGCTCGTGACTTACCATATCTGGGACATGTAATCAATGCCCAAGGCATACATCCCAGTCCAGAGCACCTCCGTGCCATACAAGACTTGCCTTCGCCGCAGAATTTGAAGCAGCTACAGAGTGTGCTGGGAAAAATTAACTATTATCATAACTTTGTTCCACAGGCCTCTTCCATTTCAGCTCCGCTTCATCGCTTACACCGTAAAGGTGTTCCGTTCGTCTGGACGACGGAATGCGAACGCGCCTTTCGTCAGTTGAAATCGGCGTTGCTTTCAAATACTTGCCTTACGCCATTCGATCCCCAGAAACCCCTTTTGTTGATGGTAGATGCATCGGATTTCGGGATCGGTGCTGTGCTTGCGCACAAAGATGGCTTGCATGATCGCCCTATTGCCTTTGCGTCCAAATTGCTGTCGTCTGCACAAAGAAATTATTCACAGATCGAGAAGGAAGCTTTGGCTCTCGTGTTTGGTGTTACAAAGTTTCATGATTTCTTGTATGGTCGTCACTTTACCATCATCACAGACCACAAACCTTTGACATCACTTTCTCATCCGAACAAGCCTGTACCTCCACGTACTGCGCAGAAATTCATTCGCTGGTCTATTTTCCTCTCGCAGTACCGCTACGATATCTTGTATCGGTCCACTGCTAAGCACGGAAACGCCGATGCATTGTCCCGTTTGCCTGTTGCTGAGGATAGAGCATTCGATTCTTCCGAACTTGCTTGCATGTTCATTGATTCGGAAACCGATGACGTGGTCGAATCGTTTCCAATTTATTTTCGTCGTGTAGCTACAGCCACAGCTGCTGACCCCGTCCTTGCTACCGTTTTGCATTTTGTTGCTACTCAATGGCCCTTGTCGAACTCGCGGATTGAGGATCCGCTGGTTCGCCGATTTTTTGCTCACAGGGAGAGACTTTTTGTATGACGTGGTGTTTTGTTGTTGCGTTCTGATAATGATCAGTCCAGAGTCGTGGTCCCACGTTTGTTACAGTCCTCTGTTTTACGGCTTCTTCACCAAGGACATTGGGGTATCGTGAGAACAAAACAACTTGCTCGTCAGCACTGTACTTGGTTCGGGATCGATGCTGCGATTACGAATATGTGCCCTTCTTGCATAGCGTGTGACGAACAACAATCTGCACCGCCGCGGAAATTCTTTGCATGGCCAAAAGCCACTTCCCCTTGGCAACGCTTGCACATCGATTTTGCTGGTCCATTCTGGAATGCTAGATGGTTGGTTGTGGTAGATGCCTTCAGTAATTTTCCTTTTGTTGTCCGGATGTCTTCCACAACGTCATCTGCCACCATCCAAGAGTTGTCTGCTATCTTTTGCATTGAAGGTCTTCCGCAGACTATTGTTTCCGACAATGGCCCACAATTCATGTCTGCAGAATTTCAGCCATTCTGCAAGGCCAATGGTATTCAACATCTGACATCCGCACCGTTTTCGCCTCAGTCAAACGGTGCTGCTGAACGATTGGTCCGGACTTTCAAGTCACAGATGTTGAAGTTAAAAGAGTCGCATTCTCGGGAGGGCGCATTGTTGCTCTTTTTGTCTTCGTATCGCTCTCAGCCCCGAGATGGTCGCTCGCCGGCTGAGTTGCTCCACGGTCGTCCTCATCGAACCTTGATGTCTTTGGTGCATCCGCCGCATCAGGTTCCTGTGCAGCGGCAGACTCCTGCTTTTGCTCCAGGCGACGTTGTATTCTATCGCAACTATCGAGGTTCACGGCATTGGCTCGCAGGGCGCATTCTTCGCTGCCTCGGCCGCGCGATGTATTTGGTTTTGGGGGCCTCTGGTGAGGTGCGTTGGCATCTCAATCAGCTGCGCCTCTGTCGTCGCCTGGGTTCTGCCGCTCCCCGTCTGCTTTCAGCGACGGTGCCGTCCGGTCAGCGCCCTGGGGACCCATCTACTGGCTCGCCTCATCCCCGGGTGTTATAGACGCTGCCTTCCATTTTGCCCCATGGCGACGCGCCGCCGCCGCCGCCGCCTGTTCTCCCGCCGGCGCCGCCCGCAGTGGACGCGTCGCTGCAACCGCCTGGCACCTCCCTGGGTCACGCGCCGCCGATCTCTTCCCGTGACCAGATGTCCTCCGCCATGGAACTCTTGCCCACTCCGGACCACATGGCGTCTTCGCGCGTCGGGTACCCCGACGCAATGGAGGTCGACCCTTCGGCCCCTCCTGTCTCTTTACGGGCGCATCCACCGCATGTTGACGTGCACCCTGGACTAGGTTTTCAGGCGTTTCCTAGCTCCCATCGGACCGAATGGCCGGGTGCGGGTGGCACAGCCTCGCCTGTTGTTAGGCTCCTCACCTCCTCGCATACGTCAACATGGGGTCCTCCCCACGGCGGGTGGAAGCCTTATAACACGACCGTTCGCCGATTTGCGGGGGAGGTATGTGGTGTCACCGCCAGACACCACACTTGCTAGGTGGTAGCTTTAAATCGGCCGCGGTCCATTAGTACATGTCGGACCCGCGTGTCGCCACTGTCAGTGATCGCAGACCGAGCGCCACCACAAGGCAGGTCTCGAGATACGGACTATCACTCGCCCAGTTGTACGGACGACTTTGCTAGCGACTACACGGACGAAGACTCGCTCATTTGCAGAGCAGCTAGTTAGCATAGCCTTCAGCTAAGTCAATGGCTACGACCTAGCAAGGCGCCATTAGCATTATATTGCATTTATCTAGAGAGAGTCTCACTTGTATCATCAAGAACACTATATACAAATGATGGATTAAAGTTAAGTATTCCAGCAGCTACGTACTTTTCTTTATAGCATTCATTATGTATCCTGTTTCAGACCTCACGCCATCCTGCGTGAGTTAGTGCGTGCATCTTGGCCGCCTCTTTCTATTAGTGTATGTAGTGTTGGCAAGTCTGCTGACACTAAAGAATACATCGAAAAATTGGTTCTTTTTAACAGTTTCTTCTACTACAAGAGTTAGGCCAAATTGTTTGTTTAAATTGTGAAATTAACAAATATCATTATAGAAACAATACTTTTGATAAAACTGTTAATTACTTTGGAATTAATTAATGGCTGGCTTTGCTAACATGTTTTTGAATAGAACCAAATAGAAAGATTACCAGCATTTCATCTTCCAAATGTTCACAGTTATTACAGAATTTTTATTTATTTATAAGTCAACAATAGACTTTTTAAGTTACAAAACAATTACTGATTTCACCCTGTAACAAAAGATACTAACTAGAAATAGTTGAAATAAATTAGAAAATCAATTACATACATAAAACTAAGCACAAAATTAGATCTCGTGTTATATTCTTTAAAATTGAGGGCCAACCTTTCTCTTTCCTGAAAATGCAGAATACACTCACGTATGTTAATAGTAATTAGTTAAAAGTGAAAAAACAAATTGAAGGAGGCAGATGGCAAAACAAGAGGGGAAGAAAAATATCCCAGCTTGCTTCGTCACACGACGCTTTTCAGAAATCAAGAAATGCTGCAGCTACAAGAGACTTTATTATGTTTGAGCTCATAATATGTTCTAGGATTCTACAACAGATCGATGTCAAGGATATTGGACGGTAGTTTTCTGGATCATTTCTACTACCCTTCTTGCAGATGGGTGAGACCTGTGCCTTTTTGCGAGAACTGGGCTTGGTTTTTTTTGTTCAAGGGATCTATGGTAGATTGTAGTTAGAAGAGGGGCTAACTCAGCTGCAAATTCAGTATAAAATCTGACATACATTCCATCGGGGCCTCGAGCTTTGTTCGTTTTTAATGATTCAGCTGTTTCTCAACACCACTGACACATACTTATTTCATTCATCTTTTCAGTGGTACAAGGATAAAATTGGGTTGATTCTCCTGGATTTTCCTTAGTTATAAAACATTTGACAATAGAGTTAAGCATTTTAGGTTTTACTTCAATTTCAATTCCTGTGTCATTCACTAGGGATTTGACACGTAACTTTGGTACCACTAACAGCCTTTACAGACAACCAGAATTTCTTTGGATTTTGTGAAATGTCATTTGACAGTATCCTGCTACGGTAGCCACTGAATGTATCACACATTGGTGTCTTGACAGTGAAATTCATTTCATTCAGCATCCCTTCATCTATAGCCCTATGCTTTGTTTTACACCTTTTGTGCAGTCAACTCTGTTTCTTTAGACGCTCCTTTACAGTGACTGTATACCATAGAGATTCGCTCCCATTATGAACTGTTCTACTGGGTACATATCTGTCCAGTGCAGTGTCAACTTTTTTTTAATTTACTGAACATACATATTTTTCTGCTTGGTTTAGTTGTCCTTTGTACTTCGGTAATCATTGTTGCCAGAACTGTTGTTGCCACAACCGTGTCATGGTCACTGATACCAGTCTTGATGTGGACATCCTCAAAGAGGATGCTGTGTGCACAATGACCAAATATGTTAAATTAAAAGGAAGGTCAGCGTTGGCCATAATATTGATGTTTTTATTGATAGCAGAATCGATTTTCGATCACATGGTGATCATCTTCGGTGCTAAGATGATCACCATGTGATCGAAAATCGATTCTGCTATCAATAAAACATCAATATCAGGTCTAATTGTTGCCATTAGATCAAGTATATTTCCATCATGATGGGGTTCCTAACTCTGTTCTAGGTAGTTTTCAGAGAAGGCATTTAGTAAAGTTTCACATGATGTCTTATGACACCCACCACCAGCAAAACTGTAATTTTCTTAATTATTGATGACAGTATGATTGGGGAACTTACGTACAAGTGATCTGAGGTGTTCTATAAAGTTTTCGGTTACATCAGGAAATGAGTCTGGTAAGTGACTGAAGGATCAAATTATCATTTTATGCCCACCCCTGATAATTAGTGTTGCCCAAACAATCTCACATGCAGCTTCAATTTCTCTCTCTGTGATTTGAGTTTCTTGTCTACTGCAACCAATACACCACCTCCATTTCCCATTTGCCTATCCTATTGATATACACTTAAATTTCCCCCAAAAATCACACTCCTATCAATTTCCCCTTGCAACCAGCTTTCTGTACCTAATATGATGTGAATTTCACTGCTTTTCAGGAGCACTTCGAATGCTGGTGCTTTGCTGTGAATGCTTCGGCTGGTGTCCTACAGGTATCGTTATCTGGATTGAATGGAGAATTGCCTAATGTAAAAACCTTTGTGTGCACCCCACACATAGTTGGCCACCTGAATAACAGCCTGTGAAGTGTAGTGCTCATCTGACCCAATTAGGGGGACCCTACGGTTCTTAACTCAATGGTGAAAAGTCCAGGAAGTCGCAGCTTAGCTTGTCACAGAAATTTTCAGCCCTTCCACTCAACTCAGAACCAATGGGCCACAATCATTTCTGGGGAAAATGCTGCTAATTGTGAGCTTTGTTGAAACTTCACACGCAAGGCTGGTCTTATCAACCTTCTCTACCAGTCACTGGAATGACTCAAGAACGACCTTGGAGTCCAGGTGATAGGCATCATTTGTTCCAGCGTGTGTCACAATTTGCAGTTGGTTGCACCCTATTCTCTCAGTGGCTGCCAGAATAGCCTCTTCAACATGTTAAATGATGCCCCCAGGCATACACACTGAGTGCACCTCGTGTCCTTTCCTGTCCCTTGCTGCCATTTTCATAAGGGGCACCATCATTCACCACACGTTTGAACTGCTGACAATTAATAGAACCTACCCTATTGCATTTGCTTTCTACTGAGACTGGACAGTGAGTCCCACTGGCTCAGTTTCAGTGAAAGACAGCACCTCAAGCTTGTTGGTTATGGTTATGAGGATCAGTACAGCATGTTGAGTCTTCCCTGGTCCCCGCCCAACCCTGTACAGGATGCCTAAATCTACCATTGACACGCAGTCAAATAGATGGGTAATGACAGAGGCTGTACTTTCTGCAGAGGAGACAGGATCCACAGGAGAGGATAGTACCTGAGGTACCTCTGGTACAAGTATCACAGGTCCAATGTGCTGATTCACAGCAGTTGCCAGTTGTTTGACAGTAGTCTGGGTGATTTCCAGCTGCTTATGAATGTCAGCCAGCTCATCCCTGTTTGAGAACAGCCTTCACAGTGGGGCTGCATTTTGGCTGGTGCATTGTGTTACCTGATTATCCTTTAGTCTCTTGAGCTAAAAAGTTGCTAATTCCCTATAAGAATATAAGCAGACACACAAAACGAAATTTCTGTTAAGGCAACTTAAAAACCTGTGGTAAAAATTACTGGTTTCCTAAAACATTTTGATGTTAATTACAGTTGTTAACCAACTCAAAAACAGTTAGTTTACAATAAAGGCAGATAATATATTGTGCTATTCCTCTTTAAGTGAAAACTAGATGTAACACAATATGTTAGTTAAAAAATCAGCTACAGTAACTAAATCTCAATCGTATGTTGGTGAATGAATGGTGCGTGTTTCTCTTTTTCTGACAAAGACTGTGACTGAAAGCTTATGTGTCAGTGTCTTTTAATTGAACCTGTCTGCAACTTAATGTGCCTTCTTTACAGTAGTTAGTTAGTTAGTTACATGTTCCATCGATCCATCTCACGGTAACTATAATGATGTGGAATGTGTTAAGTGCATAACAAATGCACACTTATTTCTTGATTTTCTGACAACCTTCCTGAGTATGTTACAATAATTTTTATAGTGTAAAATTACTTCTGGGTCTTTACTAATTTTTGCTGTCTCATACAATTTTCTTTTTCTTTCTGAAGACACTTTAATACCTGTAGTGATCCAAGATTTCTATGAAAACTGGTTGGTGTCACATTTAGTAATTTTTTGGGGCAACAGTGTTCAAAAATGGATATAAATTTATTGAGAAATATGTTGCATTTATCTTTGGCATTTGGCTTATTATATACATCTCCCAATTAACATTTCTTAAATTTTCTCTGAAGTGCTCTATAGATACTGGGTTGACCAGCCTTACACTTTTACTTAATGGTTTCTGAACTGTACACGCTGCTAAGTTTTGTAAGTTAATCAGTTGTACATCATGGTCTGGTAACCCATTTATCACAGGGAAAGCATGTGTTAGTTTTAGATCCTCTTGCTGTACAAATACGTTATCTATTAGAGTGCTGCTGTCTTGAGCTATACATGTAGGGAAGTTGATCACTGACTCTAAGTCATATGTCATTAATAACACTTCCAGTTCACTTTTACTATCAGAATTGCTTAGAAAGTTTACATTGCAATCACCACAGATTAATAACTTCTTTTTGTGTGACAGACAGCATAATAGGGAATAGCTCCCAATCTCCTTATGGGGACCTGTACACTGTTGCTAATATCAACACTATAGTATCTAGCTGTAGTTCACATGCACAAACTTCAGAGTGCTGATCAACACAAAATTTGCTTACTTCTACAGTTTTGTACTTATATCCATGTTTTGCGTAAATGGCAACTCCTCCTTTATCCATGCTAGAGCAGCAAGTGTATGATGCTAAATTATACCTATTTATACTGGCACTTTCACTGACCAAAGTTACATGGTGTTCAGACAGACCAAGTATATCCATGCCATTCTAATTTTTGAGGTCATCTAAACATACTAACAGCTCATTGGCTTTATTTTTTACTCCTGTGATGTTTTGATGAAGTAAATTGATATTTTATCCCTATTTAGTGACAATCTATCTTTTCCTGCATTGTTAACAAGTGATTCTAGTGAATATAGGCATTTGTGAATTCAGAAAAATCTGGGCTACAAGACTGTGGTACTGGTGGGATACGAATATTTTGAATATGCATAACTTTTTAACAGAAAATTTGTGGAAAAAGTTAAACTTTCGTGGAGAACCTCAGAAATCATGACATATTCAGAAAAAAACGGTGAAATTTTTGTGACAGTGTAGGTTACAAAATTGAGTGATTTTCATCGTTACCATATTCCGTCACTCAATTGGCTATGAACGATGATAACAAATTGCCAACAGCAGCATGCGGAAGGAGAGCCGCAGTACAGCATAAGTGCAACTTATCTGTCTTTCTGAATTTGCCTGCCATTATGTATCCGAGAGATTCCACAACACTTGTTTAGTATGTTTGTAACTAAAAAGTGTATGCTCTTGTTTAACATGTGCCTTGAATTTATTATAGCAATAATAATAATGATGGTAATAAAATTGCCAACTCTAAATCAGTTTTTTTAGCCATTAGTTAGTAACATTCTGTTCCCATATCCACTGAATTAATAAATATTATTTGTGCATAGCATTAGAACCGCACTCCTCAAAAGGTCTCAGACTATGTAGCCATGGAGAATAGTACATTGGTTTAAATAGATGGTACAAAAATGCATAAAAACATTCCTGCATTGTATACTGGAACTGACTGCCTGCAACCATAAGCAAAAGAATAACTAGGGGGTTTGATCAAGTGATAACATAGATATGCCCTTTTGTTCTTTGTACACAAAGTCCATCTGCACATTGTCTACCTGTTAAACCCTACCAGTCCTTAACCTGTTCTGCAGTCATTCTTAAACTGAGCTCTCACTGGCGTGGCCTAGTAAATCTTTGCATGAACAACACAATTCAGGAAGAAATAAATATCGTGCTACTCTGGTGAAAAACACATTATATTGTGAATGCGCTATTTCCTCCAATTAGTTTGGCATGTATTAGTAACAAGGAAAAATGCAAAGTTCCAGTTGCCAAACACAAGAATTCATGGAGCCTCAACTGTAAATGCTAATTCTGATGGACGAGAAACACTTTTAAATCAAACTCACTAGTGACTCCCATTTAATGTTACAGTACTACTACTACTACTGCTGCTGCTGCTGCTGCTTCTGTGCTGGACTTGGGAAACGAAATGCAAGGATAGTTCTGAATCTTCTTAAGAAAAAGATTTATGATAGTTTCAAATATGTTAGCATCAACACACAGTCAAATGGTTCAAATGGCTCTTAGAGCACTATGTGACTTAACATCTGAGGTCATCAGTCCCATAGACTTAGAACTACTTAAGCCTGACTAACCTAAGTACATCACACACATCCATGCCCGAGGCAGGATTTGAAGCTGCGACCATAGCAGCAGTGCAGTTCCAGACTGGAGCACCTAGAACTGCTCGACCACAGTGGCCTGCAACTCACAGTCAAGACCAGATCATGAACAATGATTTAATACATCACTGAGGAAGTTCACAACCAGATACTAAGCATTATCCAAATTGTCGACAGCAAGGTGTTGATGTAACAATTTGACGTAAGCTTTGTTCATTTATGCTACCAACATCGAAGTCTGCAGGGATTGTCACAATCAAAATTATAACTTCACAACACCAATCCAAGTCAATGCCCATGCGACTGTTCATATCCAGACTTGGTCAACATAAAATGAACAGTTACAAAGCGTATTTTTGCCACTGATGTGGAACTGCCATCAGAACAGGTCCTGCTTCAGCCATACAGGATGCTTTTTGCTTCCACAGTGGTCTGTGACCCCTACTTATAAATACTTCACAGACTATGAAATCAGGCAGGTCACTAAACCTGCCAAAGATGTAAACAATCATGCATGAGCAGCGCCTATTAGATGGAGGGGGTCCGACAGCCGATCAGTTCCAGTCATTCCACCAGGAAGGAGGTACACGGCTTTTGTTGTCTGTAGTTCAACCATGCCTAGACAGTCAATACCGCAGTTCGATCACATCTGCATTGTTACTTTGTGCCAGGTAGGGCTCTTAACAAGGGGAGTGAACCAAAGCGATGTTGTTCAGACATGGAAGAGATACAGAGAGACAGGAACTGTCGATGACATGTCTCACTCAGGCTGCCCAAGGGCCACTACTGCAGTGGATGACCACTACCTACGGATTATGGCTCGAGGAACCCTGACAGTAACGCCACCATGTTGAATAATGCTTTTCGTGCAGCCACAGGATGTCATGTTACAACTCATACTGTGCGCAACAGGCTGCATGATGCACAACTTCACTACCAATGTTTATGGAGAGGTCCATCTTTGCAACCACGACACCATGCAGCGTGGTACAGATGGGCCCAACAATGTGCTGAATGGACTGCTCAAGATTGTCATCGCATTCTCTTCACCAATGAGTGCCGCATATGCTTTCAACCAAACGATCATCAGAGACGTGTTTGGGGGTAACTCGGTCAGGCTGAACACCTTGGACACACTGTGCAGCAAGTGCAACAAGGAGGAGATACCCTGCTGTTTTGGGGTGGCATGGTGGGGGAGTATCATATGCCACTGGTGGTCATGGAAGGCGCTGTAACGGCAGTACGATATGTGAATGCCATCCTCTGACTGATAGTGCAAACATATCGGCAGCATATTGGTGAGGCATTCGTCTCCATGGATGACAATTCGTGCCCCCATCATGCACATCTTGTGAATGTCTTCCTTCAGGATAACGACATTGCTTGACTAGAGGGGCCAGCATGTTCTCCAGACATGAACCCTATCGAACATGCCTGGGATAGATTGAAAAGGGCCATTTATGGACAATGTGACCCACCAATCGCTCTGAGGGATCTATACCAAATTCCCGATAAGGAGTGGGACAATCTGAACAAACAGTGCCTTGATGAACTTGTGGATAGTATGCCATGATGAATACAGTCATGCATCAATGCAAGACGACGTGCTACTGGGTATTAGAGGTAGAGCAATCTGGACCGCCACCTCTTAAGGTCTTGCTATATGGTGGTACAATAGGCAATGTGTGGTTTTAATGAGCAATATAAAGGGCGGAAATGATGTTTATGTTGATCTCTATTCCAATTTGCTGTACAGGTTCCACTTACAAGATGGCCACGAGTGTGGAAGTCACGAATTTTAACACGAGAAATAGTTATAGTTATGTAGTTAAAAAGAAAACCTGTGAAAATTGTAAAGCTGAAATTACAACCCTAAACGAATGAATTTCAAGCCTACAATTCATAGTCAATAATTTAAAAAGGGAAATAGCTGGACTGAAGAAAGAAATCGGCGAAGTACAAACAGTGGAAAATTCGTGTGAAGTGAAACAAGATACACATGATAAATCATCTGAGTGGATAGCAGTGTCGCAAAAAGTTCGGTCTCAAATCACGAAAACTGTTAAAAGTGTTACTTTCTTAGATAAAAACAAATATGATGTCTTGAGTGTACAACTGATCGTGACATTGTAAAAACCTGCAATCCGGACACCAACAGTAAACTTGGAAACAGTGGTAAGGGCAAAAACGTATCACTAAGGAAAAAGTGTGGTATTCTCTTGCTTGCCGACAGCCATGGCAGAAAGCTATCAAGCATGCTCCAAGAGAAAAATCGAGAAATGGCAGTGACTAGCATAGTGAAACCTGGAGTGGGAACACACCATGTCGTAGACACTGATCTTCAGATGAACACAATACAGGATAATGACTTTATAGTATGTATAGTGGGTTCGAATGACATAGCTAAAAATGAAGCCGATGCCTGCATTAAAACACTACAGAACTTTCTAGAAGTGAATAAATCTAGGAACACAATAGTAGCCACTGTGCCTCATAGACACAGCCTAATTTACAGATCGTGTGTTAATAAAGAAATTAGGAAAACTAACATCAAAATTAAGAAATTGTGTGCAGAATACGCAAAGTGCGATGTACTGGACGTAAGTAAACTACATCGAAACCTACACACCAAACACAGAATGCACGTTAATTACACGTAAAAAGTGTTATGTGTGATCACATCAATGAAATAATTAAAGAAAGACTATTACGAAATAGATCTGTCTATCAGCTTCCTGAAAGACTTACAGGCAAAAATGAGGAAAGCAAATTCGACAAGAACGAAGAAAGCAGGAAAGAGGAGACATCAGAAGATCCACAAAGGACTGCAGCAGCTACACCTGTAAGAGTTAATTTGAGATCAGGGCGGAATATACCCAAGAAGGAGGATTTTTTCCATCCCCCTCTGAGAAAAGAAAAAACTTAGCATCACCAAACAAGTTAAAGATAGCATCATCAAACAAGTTAAAGATACACCATAAAACTTGCAAAGGACTCCATCAGCAAATTGTAAATAAGGTAAAGCCTGAACCTCCTCACCAATGTGTAAAAAAATTAAACAAAAAAATTCTTGATCTAAAAGTATACATCCATAATTTACAAGGGCTCAAAACCAAACTTAATGAATTTGAAATTTTGTTATCAAGTGCAAGTGGACTGTCAGATACACAGATATTATGTATTAATGAACATTTCATGAGGTCTTTTGAAATAGAAAGTGTTGTGATACCAAATTTTAAACTCGTAGGTCACTTCTCAAGAACATCTTACAAAGGTGGAGGTAGTTGCATATTTGTAAAAGACAACATTACTGCTACACCTCTTGATATTTGCAATTAGTATAGTATTGAAAAAGATATAGAACTGTCAGGTGTAGAGCTTACAGATCTAAATGTTTATATAATAGCACTTTACAGGTCACCCTCCGGTAACATAGGGACTTTCTACAAAAATCTAGCACCAGTAATAGAAAATCTAAGTAAAAGAAAATCATATAGTGTTCTAATATGTGGTGACTATAATATAGATTTTCTCTCAGAAAACTCTAGCCATCTAAGCATTAAAAATTTTATGAACAGCTACAACCTAGACCTAATGGTTAACACTCCAACCAGGATTACAAATCACAGTACCACTTGTCTGGATCAAGTAGCAAGCAATATAAATTGTACTGTATCCTCCGTCAAACTAGGATTTTCAGACGACAATGCATTAATTATCCAGGTCTGGTTGCAAAATAACAGTCACGAACACAATAAAATCACTGTACAGAGGAGAAACTTCAATAAAACCCACATGCATACTTTCCTCTTTGATATGTTGTTGTTGTTGTGGTCTTCAGTCATGAGACTGGTTTGATGCAGCTCTCCATGCTACCCTATCCTGTGCAAGTTTCTTCATCTCCCAGTACCTACTGCAATCTACATCCTTCTGAATCTGCTTAGTGTATTCATTTCTTGGTCTCCCTCTACGATTTTTACACTCCACCCTGCCCTCCAATGTTAAATTTGTGATCCCTTGAAGCCTCAGAACATGTCCTACCAACCGGTCCCTTCTTCTCATCAAGTTGTGCCACAAACTCCTCTTCTCCCCAATTCTATTCAATACCTCCTCATTAGTTATGTGATCCACCCATCTAATCTTCAGCATTCTTCTGTAGCACCACATTTCAAAAGCTTCTATTCACTTCCTGTCCAAACTATTTATCGTCCATGTTTCACTTCCATACATGGCTACATTCCATACAAATACTTTGAGAAACGACTTCCACTTAAATCTATACTCGATGTTAACAAATTTCTCTTCTTCAGAAACGCTTTCCTTGCCATTGCCAGTCTACATTTGATATCTTCTCTACTTCGACCATCATCAGTTATTTTGCTCCTCAAATAGCAAAACTCCTTTACTGCTTTAAGTGTCTCATTTCCTAATCTAATTCCCTCAGCATCACCCGATTTAATTCGACTACATTCCATTGTCCTCATTTTGCGTTTGTTGATGTTCATCTTATATCCTCCTTTCAAGACACTGCCCATTCTATTCAACTGCTCTTCCAAGTCCTTTGCTGTCTCTGTTCGGCTTCCAAAGTAAGAAAGCTACAACTGATGCAATACAAGAATTTCTAGATCATGCACTGGAGCTTGTGGACAAAAAACTCTCAGCCATAGGTATCTTCCTAGATCTAACAAAGGCATTCGACATAGTTAATCATAGTATACTTTTGCAAAAGATGCATTCCTATGGAATAAGAGGAAATGCCTATGACTGGTTTAAAAGCTACCTGGAAGATCGACAGCAGTATGTTGAATTAAATGAAACTAAGCTCTCAGGTACAGCTAGCACTGTACATTCCTCCATACATACCATAAAGCAAGGCGTTCCCCAAGGCTCTGTCCTGGGCCCCTTGCTGTTCTTACTTTACATAAATGACCTTCCTCACAGCCTACCAGACACAAAAACCCTTTTGTTTGCTGATGACACCTCTGTACTCATATTTGCGCCCAAACAAATTCTCCAATCTGATATAGATAGGACCACAGATCAAATAAGTCGATGGCTTCAAAGTAACAGGCTGCTGCTTAATGCGAAAAAGACAATTGGAATAACCTTCCACACAGCCCAAAACAGAAATCCATTACTACCAACTATATCACTGGAAAAAAATAATGTTAAACTTGAAAATGAAATAAAATTTTCGGGGGCCACTATTATTGATACGCTCACATGGAAAAGGCACATTGACGTTACCAGCCCAAAACTTAGTAAAGTATGCATCATGATTAGATCAATAAGGAACGTCACTAACACAAGTACCCTAACCACAATGTACCATGCACTCTTTCACTCTGTACTTAACTACGGAATCATCTTCTGGGGCCAAAATTCTGAGTCAATTAAGATATTCAAACTGCAAAAGAAGATAGTCAGAACAATTATGTTCAAAAAACAAAGAGACACTTGTAAACCATTATTTAAGAAACTAAATATTTTGCCCCTCCCATGCCAATACATACTAGAATTATTATTCTTTACCAAAAAAAGTATCAACAAAATTAGCAAAAATATGGATTACCACGATTACGACACAAGATCAAAAACCTCTCTAAGAATACCTCCCCACTCAACAAAACTGTACAGTGATGGTGTCAAGTGCATGGGAATAAAATTATATAATCATCTTCCAACTTTTATACAAGAAATCCAAGAAATAAATAAATTCAAACAGACAGTGAAATCTCTTTTAATAAAAGACTGCTTTTATACCATCCAGGAATATTTGGAATCAAAATTGTCTTAGTGCATGATAATGTATCAAAGCTGAATGTTGTTAAGTCAATTTTGTCACATCATGTAACAATTCTCTGTAAAGCTGTAACTTTAAGTAACATAATTTTGTAGGTAATGTAAAATAATCATTCTTCTGTGTTCTTGTTTACTGTTTTAGAGTCCTGTAAACTGTATATTTATATTGACTTATCCCATATCAGTTGTACAAGCCATTGTACTGATTTGATCTATGGGACAAATAATAAATAAATCTCTGGGAATCGAAGTGATGCAAAACCTTTTCTGATGTGTGTAGATAAGTTTGTAATGGTATCCATACAGGACATTGAATGATCATGATTTTGTCTTTTGCGATTTAGCTTCTATTGTATATATTTAAGAAATCGGCACATATGCCATTTGTCAATTTGTGTATGTCTTTTTTGCAGGTGTCGATGCATTACACTAAAAGTAACAGAGGTTGAATCTCCTGTCAATGAAACCCACGATGAGAGAAATGCTAGGCTGGGTCGGCCACAGTCACCTCACCTTACCATTTACAAAATGCAACTAACATCAATGCTTTCAATCACACACCGAATGACAGGACTAGCTTTGAGTTTCTACATGACAACTTTGGGTCTAGGTAAATATTTGATGATAGTCAAGTTGACCATTTGTATTCTGGTTTACAGAAAGGTCCACACCAATTTACACATAAATTATATTATATTATTATGATATATTATATTATAAATTATATTATATTGCTTGGATTACATCTGCATGTATATTTGAACAATACAATATACAAATAATGTAACAGCTACAATCCTTAACAAAATAGGTAGTTGATAATAAGGTCCACAAAACAGCAACAGAGATCCAACAGTTTCAAAATATTGCAGAATTGATGTGCAGATCTCTCCTGCCAGTTTTAACACATGTTATGTTCTTGAGCTTCCATGACAGGCTAAAATCCACCACCATCATCATTATCATCATCATCATCAATTAAACTTCTCTACTTGGCCAGGTATAGTATAAGAATACTTACCACCCTTTTCTATCCAGGTAGACTTTTTCCCTTTCAACATGGTGATGTTCCACTTCACATCCATCTAGATCCTGTTTCACTTGAGTGATCTACCATTTCCTGAGCCAGTCACTAGTCCCTTGCCTTCCTCGAGCCATTTTCTCACTTGTTTATTTCAAGTGGTGCTTCACTTGTTTCTTGACAGATCTCTTCATTCTGGATCTCTGATTTACTACTTTATGTGAACAATGATGCTAAGAACTTCACTTCCACAGTCTATAACCTACTGCTGTCTCTAGACTTGATGGTACAGGTTTTGAGGGTACGTATATTGGTAAAAAGTAGACTTGGTGAAGGGTTAGTATTGCTAATTAGTGAAATTGATTGTCTCATAGGATAGTTGTAATTTTTAGCGGTATTGAGTTCCTTTTTAAATTCTATTAATGATTCCTGTGGAAGACGAGTTAAGATACCACCAAAATCCTGACAATTGCCAAAATTTCTGTTTCACTCCATCCAGTTTGGATTGGTTGGAGTTCCCAATTCTTTGCTCTATGTTAGACATCAGCTTATTGAATATCTTACCAACAGAGTACATAGCTCAGTATGAACTGTGGACAAGGAGGCAAAGTCTGCTTGAAAATTATTTTTATTTCTTGGTTATGACTGTGTGTATAATAGCTCAACTGAAACTGATTTTTATCAACAGCAACACAAACTACTAAGTGGTAAATGTACTGAGAAATGAGTGTAAGTATTCAAAGATCCTTAAAAAGTATTCTTTAAGATGTGCAGTTGTCTGCTGTACATAGTATTCTTATTGCTCACTTCTGCTGAATAATCACTTTATTTTTGTTAGGTTCACTGCTCCAGAAGATGATTCCATATGACAACACTCTTGTCTTTAGGTCAGCATGATGAGAAATGTTTCTGCTGTAATTACCAATTCTGTGTGTGTGGCACTTCATAGTTTGTGTGTGAAGTGTGTGCTTGATTTGGCCACTAGAGGCCACCCGCCTGCTAATGCGACAGCAGTTGAATGTGCAGCATGCTGGCTGTGCCCCCTGTTGGGACTAATGAATATATAGGCCAGAACGCAAGGCTCCACTGGCCACTTGCAAATTGCTGATTGTATTGTGCCTTATCTTAAATGTGTGTATACTGTTTGAGCAATAAATAACAATGTCCTTCAGTTAGAACACTTCTTTGGTGACTAGTATGATATTCAACCCCATGCGTTCCACTTCAGTCATTAGTCCTTCAAGTTTAATTTGCATGGTGGCAGTGCTTAAATCTCTTCTCGAGCAAGAGCAGGTGCTGACAGCTGACTACATTGGCACAACCCGTGGCCCCACCACAACATATCCACTGCCATTCCCTGCATATGATAATGCAGCAAAGGCTAGGACACTTACAAAAAACTCCTGCGGCAACATTTCCAGGCATTTAGGGTAACAGATGTAATCTTGTGCAATGCTGTTTTTTTGTTGTGGATATCACCTCGCA
Source organism: Schistocerca americana (assembly GCF_021461395.2). Taxonomy (NCBI): domain Eukaryota; kingdom Metazoa; phylum Arthropoda; class Insecta; order Orthoptera; family Acrididae; genus Schistocerca; species Schistocerca americana. The sequence goes on along the minus strand of NC_060120.1, from coordinate 273,298,487 downwards.
GGGATCATTAGTTGTGTCAGCTTGCCCCCTTACAAGAACCTTCAAGTCTTTCTTTTGATCAGATGTGTGAGTCACTTTGTACCTGTCAGTAGAAAAGTTCTCACGTTATTGCTGCTTGTGTGGAGTTTCACCACTACCAAAAGCTGCCAGAACAGTTGTACAGAGCATGGATCAGCAGAACTACATGAACTTAGCTGTTGTATTTGCAGGTCAGTTAGCCTCTAGTGGCTGAATCAAGCACAAACCTTATGTGCAAACTATGAAGTGACGCACACACAAAATTGGTTGTTACAACAGTTGATAAGGCCATAACAAGCTGAACTGGGCTTCTTAATTAGTTAATCCATTTTTTACTCCATTTTAGATATAATGGTTCATTCAGTGTATGAACATTAATTCCTACTTCTGGCGCTAAAAGTTCATTATTACTTGTTTGAAACTGTGTAAGTCTTCATGAGATTAAGACTCAAACTGTGAACCACTTGAAGGTCTGTTCACTTATCATCTGAACTGTGTCAGCTAAGTTTGTGTTTGGACCCTGGATTAGTATGTTTGTGTTTTGAGCAAACATTACATTGTTTGAGCACCCTTTAAAGTAATTGAATGGAAGATCATTTATATAGATTAGAAACAAGAGTGGGTGTAGTACTGATCCCTGCGGTATTCTACAAGTTATGTTCCCCCGTTATGAAGTTTCTTTCAGACCAGAGATGCAGTCTGTTAAAGAGACCCTCTACTTTCTGTTGTGGAGGTAAAATTCCATCAAGGCGAGAGGGATGCCATCAATGCAATAACACTTCAGTTTGATGAGTAGAATTTTTGTGATCCACAAGTCACAGAATATACCAACAGGATATTTTCTCTTGTTTAGCTCTGTTAACACTTCATTTTTAAGATCTTGTAATGCTTTTCGTGTGGAGAATCCTGTATGACAGCCAAACTGACAGGTAGTTAACAAGTTCTACTCAGTTAAGTGGGTCAGTATTTTATCATAGGCCTCTTTCTCAAATACTTTTGCAAAGACTGGAAGAAATGATATAGGTCTGTAATTAGAGGTGGTTTGCTTGTCTCCAGTTCCATGGATGGATGTTATTGTAGCATACTTAAGTCTTTCAGGAAATATACTGCGACTCATTGTCTGATTATAAAGATAGCTTATGGATAATCCTATCAAGTCAACTTGAGATTTTTAATATTCTGCCAGAAACACTATCATAATCAGCTGAATTATTACATTTTAGTGGCCTGATGTATTATGTAACCTCCTTAGCAGTTGTATTTTTGAAACCAACTTGTACTGGTGGTGCATGCAGCACCTTCAGAAGTAAATCTAACACAGTTGTATTTGGTGCAGTATTATTGGCTACTGTGAGGAAGTAATGAAATTAATGGCCAATGATTTTTCATTTGGGTGACCAGTTTCGTGTGTTTGTTGTTTAATAATGTTCCAAATAGTTTTTTCTTATTCTTGGAGTGTTTTATTTTTTGAGCTTAGTAAATGACTTTGCTTATTTAATCTTAGAGTGGAAGAGTCTCAACTACTGCTGTAAATTATGTGGAGCTTTCTGTTCCTAGTGTAAGATACTTCAATCTCATAATATTTGCTTACGTTCAACTTTGACCTTATTCAAGTGGAAAACAAGACTCACAGTGCTGCAGGAATATATTAACAAAATTGTATTTTCCATCAACGTTGCCTGATTTATAAAATTCTCCCCATTGTTCTTCCCGTAATTTCTCTCTAAACATTGTGATACACACCTGCTTTACAAATTTCTCCCAACCATTCTTACTGTAGTTTCTCTCTAAAGGTTGTGATCAGTTCATTTTTCCTGATTCTGTGATACAATACTTTTCTGCTATGACTTGTACCTAAAGGGTCAGTAAATTTCATTGTTAAAATTTGACAATCATGGTCAGATATAAACTATTGACAATTTGTTTTAGCCGGCCGGTGTGGCTGAGCGGTTCTAGGCGCTTCAGTCTGGAACCGTGTGACCGCTATGGTCGCAGGTTCGAATCCTGCCTGGGGCACGGTTGTGTGTGATGTCCTTAGGTTAGTTAGGTTTAAATAGTTCTAGGTTCTAGGCGACTGATGACCTCAGATGTTAAGTCCCATAGTGCTCAGAGCCATTTGAACAATTTGTTTTACACCTAAATCACTGCAAGTTGTTGGGCTTAAGAACGAATTGTCAATGACTGTTGCACTTCTCGTATGGAAATTTCACGTGGGAAATAATCCTAAGCTGGACGTCCAACAACTCCAGTTGCCCTCAGTCAGTACTGCATGACCGGAAAATCAACATTAAAGTCTCCAAAAACAATGATCTTCCAATTAAGTCTGCGTAACCACATTAAAACTGTTTCTAGCTCTTTTGTGAAGCTTAACATACTTTCTGCCAGTGGTCTGTAAGCTGTTAGTACTACAGGCTTGTGTTTCTTGATCCACTCCTGTAACACAGGATAAAGTAAGCTGTTCATCATAATTTTCATTAACCTGAAGGTCTGGGACTAAACTCCACTTTTTGCACTTCCCCTTTCTTCTTATTTGGTGTATTGTAGTGTGGTATTAGGTTTTATTCTTCAAGATAATCTGTTCAATTTCTGTGATATCTACATGATGTAATATTCACAAAAGTTTGCAGTTGTTACAATCAAATTTTCATTTTCCAATGGATATGAGAACTTTAACATTTTTATTTAACAAATTTATGATGTTTGATGGGAGACACTAAATGCATTTTCTGTAGTATACTTGGCTTTGTCCAAGCTGCAGTATTTTGTTGTACTAGGAGCTGTATCAACTATAATGATATCTATGACAATATGGTGAAAAGGTAGATTGCTGCTCACCATGTAGACGAGATGTAGAGTTGGGGTTAGGTACGACAAAATAGTGCTGTACATTCGTGCTTTCAGCCTAAAGGTCTTCTTCTAAAGCAGAAAACACACACACAAGTGTGCACATGACCACTGTCTGGCCTCTGAGGCTCAACTGAGTACAAAAAATGTGTGTGATGGAAAAATCAATCTGTGAGCAGTGGGGGGAAGGATGAGGCCGGGGCAGGGAGGGAGAGGGATAGCAGGGTAGGGGCGGGGGACGTGTAGTGCTGCTTGTGAGAGTGTGCAGGGACAGTGGGGACAGGGTAGGGCTGCTAGGTGCAAACATGAGGTTTTTTTGCTGTCTGTGTGTTTGTGTGTGTGTGTGTGGGGGGGGGGGGGGGGGGGAGGGGGGGGGCAGAAAAGGAGAGAAGTAGAGGAGGGGGAAAAAGATTATTGAGTGCATTGGTGGAATAGTGCTGGAGTGAGACCAGGGAAGAGGATAGGTACGTGAAGGACAAGGACTAGTGGAGGTTGAGGCTATTGAGGTTACGGGAACGTAGAATATATTGCGGGGAGAGTTTCCACCTGTGCCATTCAGAAAAGCCGGTGTTGGTGGGAAGGACCCAGATGGTGCAGGCTGTGAAGCAGTCATTGAAGTGAAGCATGTTGTGTTAGGCTGTATGTTCAGCAATTGGGTGGTCCAGCTGTCTCTTGGCCATAGTTTGTCGCTGGCCATTCGTGTGGACAGACAGCTTGTTGGTTGTCATGCCCATGTAGAAAGTGGAAAATTGGTTGCAATTTAGTTTGTAGATCACACTACTGCTTTCACAGGTAGCTCTGCCTTTGATGGGATAGGAGATGACTGTGACTGGATTAGAGTAGATGATGGCAGGGGGATGTGTGGGACCAGTCTTGTATCAAGGTTTATTGCTGGGATATGAGTGATGAGGCAGGAAGTTGGGGGCAGGTGTGTAAAAGGTATAGACAAGGATATTGCACAGGTTCATTGGACAGTGTAATACCACTGTGGGAGAGGTAGGAAGGATATGGGTAGTATATTCCTTATTTCAGGACACAATGAGAGGTAGTCAAAACCCTGGCAGAGAAAGTGACTCAATTGCTTCAGGCCGTAGTGGATCTGCGTTGGGAGGGGAGTTCTCCTTTGTGGCTGGATGCATGTGGAAGGTGGTAGGTGACAGGAGTGACAAGGCCCGGGAGATCTGTTTCTATACAAGGTTAGGAGCATAATTTCGGTCTCTGAAGCCCTCAGTGAGACCCTATGTATATTTGGAGAGTGACTGTTCATGATCACAGATGCAACTGCCTGCTAGTCTACATGGTGAGTAGCAATCAATAATTTTCATAATAATGTCATTATTCCATCCTAGATATTTCCATCGTTTGTAACTATATTTATTCTGCAGCTCTGTCTTTTTTATGAGTTTACCCTGAAAAGGTCTAGCGATTGCAATGGAAATCACTGGGATAGTGTGGATATTGCTTTGCTCGGACTGGATGCTTCTGGCACTCAGCCGTCCAAGTAGCCTCTTACTAGAAGGATTTGTTGCTAACCATGCCATATACAATGTGACCGAGTTGAGGATGATGCATCAATTATGCTCATGTGTGATCTTATCTCTCCCTGAGTGATCGGTTTTTGTTCAGGTTTTGCATTAACACGTTCCACAGAATGCTTCATGCAGGGCTCATCACATCGCTCAAAGTGTGACACAGTTTTCTCGCTACTGTGAGGAGCATTGTCTGCAACATGTCTGATATAATGCTCAATTGTCTAATTCAGGTTATGGTCCAAACTGTTACCTGAACCCCTCTTCTATTATTGCTTGATCCTTCCCCAAAGAGCATAGCTCACAGTCGACATTATTGAGCCCTGCACTTGCCTTAAAACTGGTAATCACTTTCCAAAGAGCTGTGAATCAGTTCTGATATTCCCCTCTAAAAGTACTAGTTACCTAGTAATCAATTCCCAAAGAGTCGTGAACTGGTTCTGACATTCCCCTTGCATGTCTGCTACCTAGTAAGAAAACCTTTTTGGTCTTCTTAAAACTTTTCTTCCAGCACCTCACCTGCAACTTTTTATCTGTACTTTCAGACTGCTTCAGAGCTTCTTGGGATGTCTGAATGCTTTTATTCTCTGTCTCCAAAGCACTGAAACTACTGGAGGCAGGTTGACTGAAGCAATCAGACCACCAATGTCTCCTGGATATTTTCACTGATTTGGAAAGCATGACTGTAATAAACCTTACAGTCTAGGCCTAACATTACTACTGCAAAACTGCTAAATGTTCTTGCGCCACTGCCAAATAAGCTCAGAGTTTCAAAATAGCCTGTTGTAAAAAGGCAGGAAGAAAGGAAGATTGGATTTAATATAGGAAGAAGGAAGGGAGATTAGGTTTAACGTCCTGTCGACATTGAGGTCATTACAGATGGAGCACAGGCTCGGATTGTGTCAAGGATGAGGAAGGAAATCGGCCATGCCCTTTCAAAGGAACCATCCTGGCATATGCCTGGAGCAATTTAGGGTACCTTGGTAAACCTAAATCTGGATGGCTAGACGCGGGTTTGAACCGTCATATTCCCAAATGCAAGTCCATTGTGCTAGCCACTGTGCCACCTCCCTTGGTATAAGGTTTTCTCTTTCTGGTATAGTGTAGCATTAGCGAAAATCAGTTTATCCCCAGAAGTGACCAGCATCATTCTTCAGGCAGATTGTATTACATCTTCCCACCCGAAAATACACTGACATTCCTCACACTGACATGTTTGATGATTCTGCAGCAGTTCGCACACTTTGTTGTGACAGTCATGCTTTATTCAAAGAAAGGTAACATCTAAGGTATTTCGGAAATGAATTATCTGATAACAATGAGAATTATTTAGTGACAATTATGTTGGATAAAGTAATGTACTGCATGTATTAAGCTTAAATATTTGGTGTAATGAAGTTTACTTGTGAAAGAAAATGAAATTGATTTGTGAAAGATAACTTTATAAGAAAGAGCTAAAATAATTTATAAAATGTTATATTCACATGATTAATAAAAGCAAATTAACTGTTCTTAATTGTCATTTGATGAAGATTTTAGAATAGATGCAAATCTTTGCTGCTACAAAAAATGTGGGATAGCTTAGTTCACAGCTACACATCATTTCATTTCATTCCATAATAACTGTCACCTAGTTTCTATTGAACTAATAGTGTTGTGAAAGCATAGAAAGGAAACTTTTGTATATCAGTATTTTAAAATCTTTCTTAAATGTCCCTTGTATTGAAGGGGGTATCTTGGATCTAGGAGAAAATCAATCAAAAAGTTCTGGATCATGGGTCTAATTCCAGCCACTACTTGGACTTCGAATAAAAAAGATCATCAGCAGAGGCAGCTGAATACTTCAGGTATAAGAAGTTACCCTCATCCTTCCTATAGCCTTGTCAAAGAGGACAGGTGTTCAGGTACCCTCTCACCCTTGGAATAAGAAACTGCCACTAAAGGCAGAAGAATAAGAAAACACCAGCAGCATGAGGATGCAGAAGGCAAAGGGACACAGAATGTCTGTCCACAGGAAATGTGACCTGCAATTGAAAAAGTGTCTATATGATCTCTCCAATGGTAAAATATTGTGGAAGAGAACTGACAGAATGATGTTGCCTTGAGAAGAGATTGAAAAAAACTAATGAGGCGGTAACTTTCTACAAGTTGGGGTGTGGAATGTCTGTAGTCTAAATGTGGTAGGGAATCTAGAAATTCTGAAAGGGGAAATTTAAATACAGTAACAGTTATTGAAGTGAAATGGAAAGGTAAATGTAGGGTAATCCCATTATCACCAGAAAACAGTCAGAAAAATATTGAGTAACATCAATAGCATTAGAAAATGATATAACAGGTGTAGGATTCATTATAAACTGTGAGGTAACACAGAGAATGAGTTGCTGCAAACAAACAGCTCAGTGACAGGATTATTCTCAAAGCAATCAAAAGCAAACGAATTCCCACAAAAATAGTCCAGGTATACATGCTAATGTCGCAAGCAGAACTTTAAGAGATGAAGTATACAAAGGCATTGTCGGGGTAAGTCAGTGTGTAAATGGAGATGAAAATCTAATAATCATGGATGATTGGAATACTATTGTACAGGAAGAAATAGAAAGCAGAATTATGAGAGAATATCAGCTAGGAGGGATTGGAACGGGAGAAAGACTGATCAATTCTGCAATAAATTTCAACTAGTAATAGCAAATATGCTGCTCAAGATTCGCAAGAGGAGGAGGTGTATTTGAAAAAGGCCTGGAGAGAAGGAAGTCTGTAACATAGCAGTTACCTACTGTGACCTGATACATTATTTGAGAAGCACTCCCAATCATCTTGCACTACATTTCTCATTCACTCCTTGCATGAACTCGTGATATGCGATGGGGCCTTAAAACACAATACACATCCGTCCACCTTGAAAACTGATGACTGACTGCCTTAACGGTGGTGCTACCTCAGAGTGGGGGAGGCAGTGACATGTATGAGATGTGCAGCCTTATATGTCTAAATACCCCTACTGACTTTTGAAAAGGGGTAGGCTGCTATCCTCATGGCCAGTCTGCTTGTAGGTTGCTGGTTCCAGACTGGCAGCTGCTCTCTTCAGACTGCTGCTATCACTCTCTGATGGGATGTGAACTCCACTGACTCACTGGGGCGTGGATTGGTTTTGGAATCCATACGATTGGCTGTGGATACCAAGCGATAACACGTGTCCCGATTGGTTTTTCAGGCAGAGTGATGTCACCCCTTTGCATGTCTGATGCACATGACAGTGCAGCAAAATAGTTTGGTTGCCAATGGCAGCATCTGTGGAAGACCACCATGAGGCTGCTGGCTTCACTTTGATCTAAGTCAAGTCTGCATGCCATCGTGATGAAAGGTCAGACTATCTGGCAGGGTTGATGGTGTGGGACACAGCATCGATCCCCCTCAAGAGACAGAAGTGAAGCATCTTCTCCTTTGGCTGCAACTGAGCCTGGGCTTGTGTCTACATTGGTTCTGTGTTGCTAGGGTGTCAGCACTGGTAGGCTGCTGCTCTTCTGTGGCTTCCCCTGCCCCTTCCATGGCAGAACCATTGATGTCATCTAGAACTGAAACAGAGCAATGATTCCAAGAAGGAAGAAATGTATCCATTCATGGTAAGAGCTGATCTACATATTTGTGTTGGATATAACCATCTGATGTCAATACGACATATATTGTGTTGCCCAGCTGACAGACCTCTGTCCGAGGATACTACTCTTTCTTGCGATACCATACTTCAGAATGGGAGACTGTGGCACCGATTTCCAAGTGCTGTTTTTTATATTTATTTTTGTCGCTAGATTCAGTAGTGATGATGTATGATGTTTACCCATGACAAGGTGCCATGAGGGACAGAAGGATTCTCATCTTCCTATGGTGTAGCATCTCCACTCAGGATGTCTGAACGAAGCTTTCAACAACCCCTTTCGACTCTGTATGAAATAGTACACTGTATACATGCTGTATCCTATGGGCCATGCAGAAAGATTCAAATTCATAACTCTTGAATGGGACACTGTAATCTGTAACAATAGCCGCAAGGAGATCCCCAACAGTGAAAATTTGTTTCAGAGCGTGGCGCATTTGGAGTGCCCCCATACTGTTCATAGTGATGTCATAAGGGTAGCTTGTATGGCTGTCCACAAGAATTAGCCATTTAGCCTCCATAAAAGGTCCAGCAGCATCTGGGGAGAGCCGGCACCAGGGCTCCATTGCATACATCTAGAAAAAATAAGAAGTGGGTAGCGCACATTCCACATTTTCATCTGTGTTTGGCCAAATCCTGAATTGTGAATCTAAGCTGCTAAAAAAGATCCAGTCCCGTTATGTTGGCAGTTGTTTGCAAGTTTTTCATCAGCTTTGGTGGCTGTACATGTTTGTTTTTATGCCTGGCAGTCCCAATGCAATGATCTTTAATTTGGACTGACTGATCACTATAACTCATTAGCATGGCTTGAAATTTGAACGACTGTGGAGAACCAAATAAAGGTGTACATAGTACTGTTAATTATAGTTTTTGAGGAACCTGTATCAAGTTGAAATGTATGTTTTGTCTGTTGATCCCAACATCTGTTAAAACAGCTTTATCACCTTGAGAAAGAATACTGTAAACATTATTTTCAAAGTCGTCTTATGTGTACTGTAGATGACTGACTGCCTATGAATATTGACTTGTGTTTTTTTTTTTTTTTTTTTTTTTTTTTTTTTTTTTTTTTTTTTTTTTTTTTTGTGGCATGTAACGCCCCCAGTATCTTGGCAGGTTTTACTGACATCTTTACTCTTGTGACAGAAAGATTTGTCACGATTATAAAAATCTGTCTTAAAATCCTCAGTTCCTCCAATATTGCAGCTCACCTTATTAGTTCAGAAACTTGAAGCACAAATAAATTTTCTTCCAACATAGGATTATTTAAGCGAATAAGATCATTTCACAGTGCTGCATCTGTTGTATGAATGATAAGTGTGTCCCTGACAGCCATATTGGCATAAGATAGATTACAGTCCTGTTTTCACATTGGAATTTACGGTACTGAGTGAGATCATGTATAATGACTGCTCATATGTTAAAAGATTGTCCACATTTCTTATACACCTTATAAAACTTATGGATGCCACCACCACTAGAATTGTACCTTTAAAACATTTAGTTAATGTGTCTTTCACTTCCATATAACCTAACACACATTGGTCCTTATCCAGATATAATTGCTGCACCAGCTAGTAGATATGAGCACCAACATTGGGTAATAAGGATGCACTTTTGGTAACATCACATGTTGTCCTGTGTGTTGTGAACTGTTACTCCAGCTGCGCTATGTACTTGGACCAAGATTCCTTTGCTGGGTCTAATGGGTGGTGTCCATCTGACATTCTCTTGCCATTGTTCCAGTTCATCTAACCTATGTAACAGCTTTTCTCAGGTACTACTAAGAGACTGCAGGAGGTTAAAGATTTGAATTGTAATATGAAGTTGCTGTGCCCTCTAGAATGAACTAAAGACATGTTATTGTTCCCTTGATAACATAATGAGATACAGCACAAAAGAAAGTTCTAACAAGAAAAATAGTACAAGAAGTTATAGAGTTTGTGAATATGAAGATCTTGAGGCCCATTATGACCACTGACTATCTTGAAGTCAATATTCTCAGTCAGAAAAACATAGAATAAGACTCTGTATTGCAACTCTCATAAATTTGAAATATCTCTTTGGTACAATCTGTGTCAATTGGCACTGAAGTATGTTGTCTTCAATTGCTGTTATGTGTACTTGTTGCCTGGACTGATTAGAGTTCAGGCAGCTAGTACACATGAAAGGAAAGCTCTCACACCTGAAGATGACAGCTGGGTTGATCTTTGAAATATTATACATGTAATGGAAACTACACAGCAGAACACTTTGGAAGCATACCAGTAATCAAATATGCCAAGAAAATGTGAGAAATAATATCCATTTTCTTGAAACGCAGGCTGTTGGTGTTCTAGCTGCTCTGCAATGGTGTCTCTTATCAGATATGACATGGGCCCAGTATTCCAGTGTATGAAGGACACCCACAGTTTGTGAAAGGTGGTGACAGCTAGATGCCTACTAATATAGGTCTGTATGTGTGGGCTTGTGGTAAACAGAAAGCCCCAGTGATCCATTCAATTTCCAGCTGACTAAAACATCTAGAAATGGAAGACAGCCATCTGCCTCCATTTCTATCATAAACTGTATGTTCTCATGGACAGAACTTAGATGCTGTAAACATCATGACAGCTCTGCCTCACCAGGGGCCCACACTACAAAAGTATCATTTACACATTACCAGAAAACTTTGGGTTTTAGTTCCACTGACTCAAGTGTCCTCTCCTCAGTCTTCCATAGGAAAGGTTTTCCACCAGGGGGATAGAGGACTACCCACGGCAACACTGTCAATGTGTTCAAAATGTTGAATATTGAATAAAAAGTAAGTTCAGAGATGGGCATGATGGAACAGATTTTTATATCGAATTTGAACTTAAGTGCTGACGAGTGACAACAAACACATTAAGCGATCCTTGTGAAGAATTAAACAGTATCAAAAGTTATTAATAAGTTTGATTTGTTGAGTTTTAGGTACTTAATTCTATTAATAAAGTCAGCAGAATTGCAAATATGATGTGAAAGTTTCTCACGGAAGGTCTTAACAGTAAAGTTAGATGTTTAGGTAAGTCATACGTCTGTGCTCTGATATTACTTACAGTTGGTTGTTGCTTGTGGATTTTTGGGAGACTGTAAAACTTGAGTGGAACAGAGTTGTGAGGTCTTAAATCTTTCTGCAACTTCTTGAGGAAGATGTGAAGAATTTGACAATGTGACATTTTCTTTTCTATCTCACCTGTAAGGTCTTTGTCAACCTACAGTATGTAACATGCTGTAAATCATCAGGTTACAGTGATTGACTGTTCTCAGTTTCCATAGTCACGTCACTATACCCACAGCTGTGATTCATTTCCATATACTTTTTACTTCAAATATACGTTAGCAGAAATTTCTTCTTTATCTCATAAATTACTTGCTTAAACTAAGGCTCATGTTGTGTAATGTAAAGTTCCCCACTAGGGTAGCCGATTGCTCACAAACAGCCATTGATAATATCTTTATAGAAAAGTCCAATGAACAAAATTATATTACAAAACCAATAGTCAATGGCCTCTCAGACCATGACATGCAGTTCCTTCTGTTAAATGTTAATACTGAATAGGATATAAAATCTGTTAAATCTGAGCTCAAGAGGGTAATCAATAAGCCAAAAATTGATTATTTTAGGACACTCCTCAGAGACATTCACTGGACTGATGTTTACAGTGTTCATGGCATGAATGAAAAATATAACACTTTTGCTAATAAAGTGATTACCTTATTCGAACACTGTTTTCCCCCAAAACTTACCAAGGTTAGAGCAAAATCCACAAACAAGCCATGGATTCCTCAAGGAATAGGGGTATCCTGTAAAACAAAAAGAAAACTGTATCTGTCAATCTGAAACAATTCTGATGTTGATGCTATAGCACATTACAAGAAATATTGCAAAATATTAAAGACTGTAATATGGACATCAAAGCAAATATATTACAAGGAATAGATAGTCATATCAGATAGCAAAATAAAGACAGTATGGGATATAGTGAAGGAGGAGACCGGTAGAACCAGACATGAAGAGGAACAAATAGCATTAAGAGTAAATGATACATTGGTGACAGATAGTGTTGAAGAACTTTTTAACAAATATTTTATAACTGTTACTGAAAAGATGGGGTTGTCAGGTTCAGTAGATGCTGCTATGGAATACCTCAGACCAGACATTTCAAGTAACTTCTATAATATGAATTTGACCCTCACTACCCCAGCAGAAATAATGTCCATCATAAAATCTTTAAAATCAAAAACATCTAGTGGGTATGATGAAATATCAACAAAGTTAATTAAAGAATGTGATTCTGAGCTAAGTAACATATTAAGCTATCTGTGTACCAGTCGTTTATCAGTGGAATATTTCCTGAATGGTTGAAATATGCTGAAGTTAAGCCACTGTTTAAGAAGGGAGATAAAGAAATAGCATCAAATTTCCGTCCAATTTCACTGTTGCCAGCATTCTCAAAAATTTTAGAAAAAGTAATGTACAATCGGCTTTATAGCCATCTTATCTCAAATAACATACTGTCAAAGTCACAGTTTGGATTTCTAAAGGGTTCTGATATTGAGAAGGCTATCTACACTTACAGTGAAAATGTGCTTAATTCATTAGACAAAAAATTGCAGGCAACTGGTATATTTTGTGATCTGTCAAAGGCATTTGACTGTGTAAATCACAATATCCTTTTAAGTAAATTAGAATATTATAGTGTAACAGGAAATGCTGCAAAATGGTTCAAATTTTATATCTCTGGCAGGAAACAAAGTGTGTTATTAGGAAAGAGACATGTATCAAGCTATCAGGCATCATCCAACTGGGAACTAATTACATGTGGGGTCCCACAAGGTTCCATCTTGGAGACCTTACCTTTTCTTGTGTGTATCAATGACCTTTCATCCGTAACATTACCAGATGCCAAGTTCGTTTTGTTTGCCGATGATACAAACATTGCAAGAAATAGCAAATCAAGTGTAGTCTTAGAAAGATCAGCTAATAAAATATTTGTGGACATTAATCACTGGTTCCTAGCCAATTCTTTGTCACTAAGCTTTGAAAAAACACACTACATGCAGTTCAGAACTTGTAAGGGGTGACCCACGAGTATAGGCCTAATGTACGATGACAAGCAGATAGAAGAAGTGGACAGTGTTAAATTCTTGGGATTACAGCTTGATAATAAATTCAGCTGGGAGGAGCACACCAAAGAACTGCTGAAGCTTCTTAACAAACCTCTATTTGCAATGCTTGTTGTGTCAGACATAGGGGATATAAAAATGAAAAAGCTGGCATACTATGCTTACTTTCATTCCATAATGTCATATGGGATTATTTTTTGGGGTAATTCATCAAGCCAAGCTAAAGTTTTCTGGGCACAAAAATGTGCAGTAAGAGTTTATGCGGTGCGAACTCAAGAACATCCTGCAGAAACCTGTTTAGGGAACTAGGGATACTAACCACTGTTTCCCAATATATTTATTCCTTAATGAAATTTGCCATTAAAAATATATCACTTTTTCAAACCAACAGCTCAATTCATGGAATCAATACTAGAAATAAGAGTTATCTTCACAAGGATTTAAACTCACTTAGTCTTGTACAAAAAGGTGTGCATTATTCAGGAACACACATTTTCAATAACTTGCCAGCAGTCATAAAAAGCTTAACAACCAATGAAATTCAGTTTAAGAGAAGCCTAAAGGATTTATTGGTGGCCAACTACTTCTACTCCATTGATGAATTTCTCAGTAGAACTAACTGATTTGTGTGTGTGTTATTATAACTTCTGCACAATTTCTGTGCAGTAATGTGTTCATTGTAAATATGTGTGTGTGTGTGTGTGTGTGTGTGTGTGTGTGTGTGTGTGTGTGTGTAAATAAGTATTATAGTAGTTGTATTGCACGTTTATTACCTTATAAATAAATAAAAAAACTTTTTTATTTTAGATTCAGTGCATTAGTATTTGTAAAATGACTCTTTCATATAGTGTTCATTAAAAAATGACGATCATTCCACTTGGGACCTGTGGAATGGTATATTAGCTTATTTGTTTTAGTTGTAAATATTTGTCATGTATTGTTGTTTTTCTGACATGTTCTACATCCTGGAGGACCCCCTCACTAGGGATCAATTGAAATGAAAGTAAATCTAATCTAATCTAATGTAATAGTAGAGTTTTTTAGTGAGGAATGCCCTCTTTGCATGTTCCAGTCTGCTGTTTTGTCCTTGTTGCTTCATCTGTAATGCTTCATTTTGCCCCAGAATTACCAGGATTTTCCAGCTTTGTATACTATGTGGTCCCCAGTTTTGCTGCTCAGTTTATCGCTGATCTCATTTCCACTCACCATCATTGCTTTCGCCTTTCTTTGGTTTTTCTGTCAGTCCCTATTTTGTGATCATTAGTCTGTTGATTCCATTCAGCATGTCCTGTAATTTTTTCTCACTCTGACTTAAAGATAGCAAAGTGATCATCAAATCTTGCCAATGATATCCTTTTGTCAAGAAATTTACACCCCTGAATCTTTCTTTTATTTCCGTCATTGTGTCTTTGTGTTACAGGTTGAACAGTAGAAGGGAAAGATTTACATCATTTTAATCTAAGGACTTATTTCTTTAATGTTCCAGTCTTTTGTTCCCTCTTGGTTCTTGTAAGTACTGTATATGTCAAAACTGCCTCTCTGGTGCCTTTAGCTTTCCCAAAGCCAAACTGCTCATCATCTAACAGAGAATCAGCTTTCTTTTCCTCTTACCTATTTATTATTCTGGTGAGCAAAGCGTAAGTTGTTAAGTTGATTGAGTACTGGGTCTCATATTTATCTGCCTATTCTATCTGTGGGATAGTATCGATAGTATTCTGAGAGTTCAGTGGTATGTCTGCACTCTCATAGATTCTTCATATTGAACTGGAGAATCATTTTATTGCTACTCCCCGACACCCCAATGAAGCTTGAAATTTCAAAGGAGTGTTTGTCTGTCACTGCTACATTGTTTGATTGCAAGCCTTCCAAAGCTCTAACTACCACTTGATCCCCTATGTCATCCAAATCAACACTCATTTCTTCTTCTGTCACATCAGCAGACAATGTCTCCACCTTATAAACAGCCTTGTTGCACTCTTTTTCATGTATACGCTCTCTCCTCAGTGTTAAACTGTGGATTGTCTTCTGTAGTAACTAACAACATTAGTTCAACTTTTCTGTGTGCCAAAACTTTTCTTTTGAAGACCATTTACTTTTTGATTTCTTCATGTTTTTTCAGCTGTTTTGCTTTAGCTTCCCTGCACTTGCTACTGACATCGTAGCTAAGAGACTTGTATGACTGTATTCCTTCCATTTGCAGAGCATTTTTGTATTCTCTTGTTTCCTAAATCAGTGAAGTATTTCTGCTGTTACCACAGGATTTTTGCAGTTGTTTTCCTAGGACCCATGTCCGTCAACACACCTTCTGTGATTGCGCTTTTTAGGGACTCCCTTTCAACTGAAATACCTACTGTGGTATATATTATCACAAATTTCAGGTTTTCTAGCTTCCCTGCCACATTTAAATTTCTTACATTCCATGCTCCTGTTTGCAAAATATTACCTTTTCATTGGTTTTTTCAATCTTGTTTTCAAGACCACTCCACCCTTGGCAGTACACTCCTAGAGACCTGAATCTGGGAGAGATAATCATGACATTTTTTCAGTTACATGCAACATTTCCTGTGGATGCACATTATGTATGTCCAGTGCAGCAATTTCCATTGCATTCTGCATCCTCAAGCCATTGATAATTTCTATTTCTTCTGCTTGAAGGGCAGTTCTCCACCCCAAGAGCACAAGGATACTCTGGAGCTGTATGAATCTGTCTTCTTTGATGAGTTCATTGGCAGAGAGAAGTCTTTGGCTGTCACTGCTGATGATTTTTTAAATTGAAAAGGTAACCAATGGTTGGAACTGAACATGGGATCTTTCCATTAGTAGTTGAAGATGCTATCTCTAGACTTATGTTGTAATCTACGTAGTTAATATTCATAATGTTGGCAATGTCTGTTTTATCTGCAATGATTTTGATATTCACTTTCATATTTTTTATTTTGTCTGCTGTTTGTGTGTATTTTATGTTGTTTAGATTAGATTAGATTAGATTAATACTAGTTCCATGGATCATGAATACGATATTTCGTAATGATGTGGAATGAGTCAAATTTTCCAATACATGACGTAATTAAGTTAATTTAACAACCTACTTAAGTTAATATAACAACTTTTTTATTTTTTTGTGTTTTTTATTTCTTTTATTTTTTTATTTTTTTTCTTAATTTACATCTAAAAATTCCTCAATGGAGTAGGGAGTTGTCATTCAGAAATTCTTTTAATTTCTTCTTAAATACTTATTAGTTATTTGTCAGACTTTTGATACTATTTGGTAAGTGACCAAAGACTTTAGTGCCAGTATAATTCACCCCTTTCTGTGCCAAAGTTAGATTTAATCTTGAATAGTGAAGATCATCCTTTCTCCTAGTATTGTAGTTATGCACACTGCTATTACTTTTGAATTGGGTTTGGTTGTTGATAACAAATTTCATAAGAGAGTATATATACTGAGAAGCTACTGTGAATATCCCTAGATCCTTAAATAAATGTCTGCAGGATGATCTTGGGTGGACTCCAGCTATTATTCTGATTACACGCTTTTGTGCAATAAATACTTTATTCCTTAGTGATGAATTACCCCAAAATATGATGCCATATGAAAGCAATGAGTGAAAATAGGCATAGTAAGCTAATTTACTAAGATGTTTATCACCAAAATTTGCAATGACCCTTATTGCATAAGTAGCTGAGCTCAAACGTTTCAGCAGATCATCAATGTTTTTCTTCCAATTTAATCCCTCATCAATGGACACACCTAAAAATTTGGAATATTCTACCTTAGCTATATGCTTCTGATTAAGTTCTATATTTATTAATGGCATCATGCCATTCACTGTACGGAACTGTATGTACTGTGTCTTATCAAAATTCAGTGAGAGTCCATTTACAAGGAACCACTTAGTAATTTTCTGAAAGACAGTATTGACAATTTCATCAGTTAATTTTTGTTTGTCAGGTGTGATTACTGTACTTGTATCATCAGCAAAGAGAACTAACTTTGCCTCTTCATGAATATAGAATGGCAAGTCATTAATATATATTAAGAACAACAAAGGACCCAAGACTGACCCTTGTGGAACCCCATTCTTGATAGTTCCCCAGTTTGAGGAATGTGCTGATCTTTGCATATTGTGAGAACTACTTATTTCAACTTTCTGCACTCTTCCAGTTAGGTACGAATTAAACCATTTGTGCACTGTCCCACTCATGCCACAATACTTGAGCTTGTCTAGCAGAATTTCATGATTTACACAATCAAAAGCCTTTGAGAGATCACAAAAAATCCCAATGGGTGGTGTTCGGTTATTCAGATCATTCAAAATTTGATTGGTGAAAGCATATATGGCATTTTCTGGAAACCAAACTGACATTTTTACAGATATGTGAAGCTACTCTTGAATACATTACTTTCTCAAAAATTTTGGATAAAGCTGTTAGAAGGGAGATTGGACAGTAATTGTTGAGATCAGATCTCTCCCCTTTTTTATGCAAAGGTATAACAATAGAATATTTCAGTCTATCAGGGAAAATGCCCTGTTCCAGAGAGCTATTACACAGGTGGCTGAGAATCTTACTTATCTGTTGAGAACAAGCTTTTAGTATTTTGCTGGAAATGCCATCAATTCCATGTGAGTTTTTGCTTTTAAGCAAGTTTATTATTTTCCTAATTTTAGAGGGAGAAGTGGGTGAGATTTCAATTGTATCAAATTGCATAGGTATGGCCTCTTCCATTAACTGCCTAGCATCTTCTAATGAACACCTGGATCCTACTATATCCACAACATTTAGAAAATGATTATTAAAAATATTTTCAACTTCTGACTTTTTGTTCGTAAAGTTTTCATTCAATTTGATGGTAATACTGTCTTCCTGTGCTCTTGGTTGACCTGTTTCTGTTTTAATAATATTCCAAATTGTTTTAATTTTATTATCAGAGTTGCTGATTTCAGACATGATACACATACTTCTGGATTTTTTAATAACTTTTCTTAATATAACACAGTAGTTTTTATAATGTTTGATAGTTTCTGGGTCACTACTCTTTTTTGCTGTCAGATACATTTCCCTTTTCCGGTTACAAGATATTTTTATACCCTTAGTAAGCCATGGTTTGTTACAAGGTTTCTTACGAGAATATTTAACTATTTTCTTGGGGAAGTAGTTTTCAAATGCATTTACAAAAATGTCATGAAATAAATTATATTTTAAATTGGCATCAGGTTCACGGTACACCTCATCCCAGTCTAACTGCTGTAGGCTTTCCCTGAAATTTGCAATTGTTAAATCGTTGACTGAGCGTACTACTTTGGAGGACTGTTTAGTATTGCTGAATGGAGCTATGTCTTATATTGTAACTAGCTGTGCACCATGATCAGAAAGACCATTCTCAACAGGCTGAGCATTTATCTGGTTAAACTTATCTTGGTCTATAAAGAAGTTATCTATCAGTGAGCTGCTATCCTTTACCACCCGAGTAGGAAAATCAATAATGGGTGTCAAATTGAAAGAACCGAGTAATACTTCAAGGTCATTTTTCCTATAACCCTCTTTCAGAGAATCTACATTGAAGTTCCTGGCTGTTTTTATTTTATATGTAACTAATTGTACCCAGCCATGCATTGCTGTGGCCTAGTGCAGTAAAATGGAAAAGAAAAGAAAGAGAAAGCATACATTCCTGGTATGTTTAATTTCACAGTATTTTTTGCTGTTTTGTTGTCTATGCAAAAGAGATTATCTTCTTTGCTGACTCTAGAATATGCGATTGTTTGAGCGAGAAGTAATCTGTGTCTAGATCTAAACCACACAATTCGAAAGATTGGTCATGAGTTTTGTTGATGGTGACTGCAAATGCCATTCAATTGTGGAATTGCAGTCTGCTAAATTGAAGTGGCATATCCATTGGAATCATGTGAAAGTGAGAAATGAGGACATCTTCACCTTTGAATAGTCTTGTTAAGAGTATTACTTCTACGATGTTTCTCATTAAATTTTTTACTGCAGCAATGTGCCATTGCAAAACTTTGGCTGGTTGATATTTTGGGATGTGACAGTTTTGAGTAACAGTACATGCAGTAGCATCCCTGGCAGGTCAAGTGAATTCAAAAATTCTATTGGGTAGTTAATTGCTTCCAAAAAACTGTCGACAGACTTTTATGAGACTGCCTCACGTTGAATGTTATACTGAACAATAGTTTTAAGTTCGTAGACATCTATGTTCTTGGTGCCAATAAAAGTGTGTTCACACAGCCAGTCAGGATTCTTATGATTGGTTTGAATATTGAGAAATGACAGCTCAATTCCACTTCAGTGTCTCATGATATAATTAAATCAAAATGAAAATAAATCTAAGTCTATGAAAACTCAGTTTAACTATGCAATCGGAAACATGCAAATTGACAGCATCTGTCCAGAAGCATGCTGTCCAACACGAGCAATGTTTAGTGTTGTGTGTGTTGCAATTATGTTCATATATATATACAGGGTGTTACAAAAAGGTACGGCCGAACTTTCAGGAAACATTCCTCACACACAAAGAAAGAAAATATGTTATGTGGACATGTGTCCGGAAACGCTTACTTTCCATGTTAGAGCTCATTTTATTACTCTCTTCAAATCACATTAATCATGGAACATTTGCACTGAAATGAGGATTGACACATTGTTGGATGAACCTTTTGTAGAAGTGTACTCGTGGAGGCCAATCAGCTGCTGATAGTGCCTGCACACGCTGTACGTGGTATGGAAACAACTGGTTCTCCCGTAGCACTCTCCATACAGTGGCGTGGTCAACGTTACCTTGTACAGCAGCAACTTCTCTGACGCTGACATTAGGGTTATTGTCAACTGCATGAAGAATTGCCTCGTCCATTGCAGGTGTCCTTGTCGTTCTAGGTCTTCCCCAGTCGTGAGTCATAGGCTGGAATGTTCCGTGCTCCCTAAGACGTCGATCAATTGCTTCAAACGTCTTCCTGTCGGGACACCTTCTTTCTGGAAATCTGTCTCGATACAAACGTACTGCGCCATGGCTATTGCCCCGTACTAATCCATACATCAAATGGGCATCTGCCAACTTCGGATTTGTAAACATTGCACTGACTGCAAAACCACTTTTGTGATGAACACTAAACTGTTGATGCTATGTACTGGTGTGCTTGATGCTAGTACTGTAGAGCAATGAGTCGCATGTCAACACAAGCACTGAAGTCAACATTACCTTCCTTCAATTGGGCCAACTGACGGTGAATCGAGGAAGTACAGTACATACTGACGAAACTAAAATGAGCTCTAACATGGAAATTAAGCGTTTCCGGACACAAGTCCACATAACATCTTTTCTTTATTTGTGAGTGAGGAATGTTACCAAATGAAAGCGCTGGCAGGTCGATAGACACACAAACAAACACAAACATACACACAAAATTCAAGCTTTTGCAACCAACGGCTGCTTCGTCAGGAAAGAGGGAAGGAGAGGGAAAGACAAAAGGATGTGGGTTTTACGGGAGAGGGTAAGAGTCATTCCAATCCCGGGAGCAGAAAGACTTACCTTAGGGGGAAAAAAGGATGGGTATACACTTGCACACACACACATATCCATCCGCATGCGGCTTTTGCTTGTCTTTTCAACTGTCTGTGCTACTTACATTGTACTTAGAAGGTTTTCAGTGCTTTTAGATTGTTTGTTACCTTAATGTGTCACTTTGTTCTCATATTTCCTTTTTGAACCTCTGCTTATTTTGGAAAATTTTGCATTTTCTATTACTTTTGGAACTGCTGTACTGAAATAATATTGTAAATAAATACTTTGAAAAGTATTGTACTTTTCATTTGTTTCCTTGGTTTGAAATACATCTGCCCACTGTTTTTTTCTGTTTAAATACATTGATTATTTGTTGTTGGAAACAGATGAAATGGTTATAAATATTTTTAGGTACTCTTGTATCACCTTACCAGTTCACTGATTTCATCACTTGGATGCAAGAACTGCATTTGAATCCAGCAGTAATCACAGCCATGAAAGCAATGATGGCATTTCCTCTGGCATATCATATATCCAATGGTGTCCGTCACTTGGTAAGTAACTATATGTATTTATATCATAAAGTAATAAAACTTTACTATTGGTTTTGACATTATTGGTAGCATACATAAATCTGCATCTATTCATGAACAACACAATTTATTTTGGAGAAATGAGCCAGTTATGCAACAAAAGGTACAACTAAAGCAGTATAATAGTTGTTTGAGAGAAAATAAGCATCTGAGGAATAAGAATCAAATAATAACAGAAAGAAAACTAGATGACACATCCTCTCTCTGGAATCATATGAGTACACAAATATAAAATTAAATCGAGAGAACTGTATGGTGAGGTCACATGGTGGTTATAGTGAAAACAAGTCCTTATACCAGATATAGGGAACATTGTTCAGTGTGTACAGTTTATTGATTCTGTTTCATCTGATTGTTTTACTCAAAATGAAATTTTATACAGTATGTTGCAAATTGTTCCTGCTAGAACCCCCAGTAAGATTCTCTTCATTAATTTTCCAGGAGCTTAGCACACTGTTTGTAGTGCAAGTTTTTGTACTTTACACGGTTAAAAACCATGAATAAGACAATTGTTAACTTGTGGGATACATGTAGTGGAGCAAAAAAAAAAAAATAATTTTCCCATGTGTTGTGGAAC
Organism: Schistocerca americana; assembly: GCF_021461395.2. Classification (NCBI taxonomy): domain Eukaryota; kingdom Metazoa; phylum Arthropoda; class Insecta; order Orthoptera; family Acrididae; genus Schistocerca; species Schistocerca americana. The sequence continues at coordinate 273,276,616 of NC_060120.1, read as the reverse complement.
TACAACCCATGTTCTGTCACACAAGATACAGGGTGAATCAGGAGGAAAGGTACATGCTTTGAGGGGTGATAGTATTAGTGATTCTGAACAAAATACTTCATATGGATGTATACCATATTCCGAATGGTTTTCCAGATAGAACACATTTAATATCACTTTTGTACATTTTTCTTGAATAACTCGAAAACTGCATCCTCCAGAGACAATGTGATGCAGTACAAAATTAAACTATATTAAATTTCCTACAAAAAAGGTCCTATTCATTTTTTTCTCTAGAGCTAATGGTTTGTGCAAAGAGAGCGTGAGAATGTTGAAAAACTTGCTCCATGCGCATGCGCTGTAGCTTATGTAGTTTTTGTAGGCCAATTTGAGGTAGTTTCCGACTTGATAGACCACAAATGTCCCCTGTCAAACTGTTTGTCTCAACTTGCTACCTCAAATTGGCCCACAAAAACTATGTAAGCTACAGGGCATGCGCGTCGAGCGAGTTTTTCAACATTATTGTGCTCTCTTCGCACAAACCGTTGTTGTTGTTGTGGTCTTCAGTCCTGAGACTGGTTTGATGCAGCTCTCCATGCTACTTTATCCTGTGCAAGCTGCTTCATCTCCCAGTACATACTGCAACCTACATCCTTCTGAATCTCTTCGCAAAAACCATTAGTAATAAAAATGAATAGTGCCTTTTTTGTAGGAAATTTAATATAGTTTAATTTTTTACTGTGACACGTTTTCGCTGGAGGGTGCGGTTTTCGAGTTATTCAAGAAAAATGTACAAAAGTGATATTAAATGTGTCCTATCTCAGAAAACATTCGGAATAGGGCATACGTCCATATGAAGTTTTTTGTTTAGAATCATTAATACTATCACCCCCTCAAAGCATATACCTTTCCTCCTGACTCACCCTGTATAATCAACTTTTCCCTTCACATATGATTAAATCATCTAAATTTTGTTTTTTCTTTTTAGGTTTGGGATTTAGGAAAGGCACTGACAATAAAGGAAGTGTATTACACAGGGTATACTATGTTAATTGCAGCAACAATTGTGACAGCATGGCTACTGTCACTGTAATATAAAAAGTCTTTCCTCATAACAATCACACTGGAAGTAGTGCTTGGTGTAGTGTGCTTAAAGAGTATGCAGCAGCATTTATTTATGAGGAGAATGTGTGTAAATCTGCAACACTTTTGTGTACATAACTGCTTTGCAGATTCTAACTCCAATATTATTTTAAAATATTTGTGAATTCAAGAAACCGTAGTATATGATTATGTAATGGCAGGTATTGCTTAGGATAATAAATAATTCACTAATAAAATTTACAAGTCTTTCTCTGTTTTCATAGCTAGGCCGAAAATTTGTTATTTCCAAACAGCCAGTACAAGTAAAATTGAACTTTATGCGGACAGCCAAGGGCGAAGCACAGTCACTGAATTTCAAAGTAAAAGCAGTCAGAATTTAATTTCATTACACCTATGGGGCAAGCCAAGACTGACAGTAACATGCCAAGAACAAACACAGCACTGGAAGCCAGGTAGATGGGCAGCTGCATGTGATAACGAGCCAGAGAGCTATAAGATATCAACACACAAAAGGGGCCTTGTGTATTCTGACAATGGAGCCGTTGACATGGACCACAATTAAAAATAACAGGAAGACAGCACATCTGGTTAAAGAGAGAGCGTGGGACGAAAGGGAGAAACAGAGATAGCCTTCTTGTGGGGCCAGCATCGGATCGTCTAAAGCCAATGAAGGGCTTAGGTCACAATGTGTGACCATATTGAGAGGAGCAGTCTACTCCTGCACTTAGCCTGTCAGCCTGTGAAGAACTGCTGAACAATAGTGTAAAAATACAGCCAATAAGTTGGTGAAGGGGGGGGGGGTGTCGAAGGGGAAAATGTAACAAAGCTTGGGAGCAGGGTGTTCAAGGGTAACAAACAAGGCATTAGAGAGTTTATTGAGACTGATGACACAGCATTTTAATTAGTTAAGCCAGAGGAATACGAAGCATCATTGAAATTTGTTAAAGATGAAATAGATTACTATGCATGCAAAATATTCTAAGCAAAGCAAGGAAAAGGTGAGTGATCTTGTTGTGGGCAAGCAGAATTGGTGAGATGCAAAGAGATTTCTGGGAAGCCGTAATTCGAGTTACAAGTCAGGAGAAAATGCAGGTGCTGTAGTGTTGGTAGACTCGTTAAGATGAGCTTGTTTTATTCAAGGCCTAAGTAATGCTAGAATTCAGACAATAGTGTGAATCCAAGGAGATGAAATTGGTTTGACAGCTGCAGTGAAGTTAGCACTGCAAGAGGAAAATACAATATTATCAATGAAAGAATGGGGACTGGTCCTGAGGGTAAAGTTTAACCGTGGAATAGAAACGGTAAAGGGCCCAAAATAAATTAAGGATTTAAAATGTGTTACATGCGATTTGAGAGGGCATGTTGCAAGAAAATGTAGGAAGAATAAGACAGGGGGGAGAGTAAGGGTGATGACAGTTAGAGTTCACAAACTTTGTTACGGATGTGACAAGCAGGGTGACACCAAAGCAGAGGAAGTGCAGCAGAGCTCCGATGCCAACAAAACCGGCAAAAGCACAGGGAAACTAAAAGATGACAAAACTGCGCAGTCGGGCATTGTTGTAGTAAGCAAGCCCACAGTTACCCTCATAGACTGTTATTATAGTGTATAGAGTTAAGAAAGCACTTAAAGTTATTGATAGACACAGGAACACACCCATGTTTGTTAAAGAGAATGAGTATTTCAGTTAAACATAGAGTTAGAGTAAATGAAGCAGAAAGGTTTAGGCTGAAAGGTGTAACGAGTTAAGCAGTGAAGTACAGTAGAGGTATAGTGCAGATACGTTGAAGTGTGGAAGGTGCTGTCGGAAAACTGGACAGTAGCTTCATGTATGGCTCAGGACTATACATTCCATATGATGGATTGATATGTAGAGACTTCCTAACAGAGCATAAGGTTAAGTTAGACTATGCGGAGAAAGTTGTAAGATGATAAGGGTGAGCTATACCCGTGATAGTAGAAGAGGAACTGAGAGGTTATGAGTCTGAGGTGAGTCGAGAATCTGACGAGGAAATAGGTCGCCAAGAAGAAAAAATAATGCTGTTGAGAGTGGAAGGCAAGGTGCCAGGAGAGAGTGAAAGGGAAATGATGAAATTACAGAAGCAACAAAGAGTAGAGCATTTAAATGCCGAGGAAATGAGTGCATTATTGGAAGGGTGTACTGAGTATGGAGACATTTTACATCCAGACTGTTTATATTTTAGAATCAAATAAATATGTCTTAAAGATAGGTATGGAAACATTAGAGAATTTATTTTTATTTGTACAGAGCACTTACACTACAGAGAGAGATTGCTGATAGGAAAGGAGAGTATGAGATATGAAAGGAGAGTATGAGGTTTGTTAAAAAATTCTGGAACATTTGTAATTTTGCACCAGTGGTGTGTTGGAGCGAAATGCGGTTGGCATCATTGCACACACCTGTTTTTAATATGTAAATGCTGAAAGTTTCATTGTTGTATGTCTGTTAGTTATTGTTCAGTACTGTATTGAGTAGAATGTTGTATCACACAGTTTGCAAATTTCGAGATGGCAGAGTTAGAGGAGCAAAGCATCTCCATTAAATTTTGCGTGAAACCCAAGAAAACCTTTACAGATACACACCAAATGATGCAGGAAGCCTACGATGATGAGTGCTTAAGCTGTACTCGGTGTTATGAATGGTTCACATGGTTAAAAAATGGCCGGACTTAAGTTAAAGATGGTCCTCATTCAGGATGCCTTTCGATGTATCTCAACAATGTTCACATCAGGAATGTCAACAAAATTGTGTGTGCCATGTGAAGACTGACTGATCGAGAGATTGCAGGAAAATGTAACATTTCAGTTGGATCAGCAGAAAAATGTAACATTTCAGTTGGATCACTTCATGAAATCCTGACACAGCATCTCAGAATGCATTTTGTTGCTGCCAAGTTTGTCCCAGGGCTCATGAGTCAAGACCAGAAAGACCTTTGCCTCATAATCTGTGAAGAGCTTTTGGATCGCGTGAATGAGAATGAGATGTTCCTTAAGAGAATCATAACTGATGATGAGATTGAATCTACCATTATGATGTTGAGACCAAGGTTACATCTTCATAATGGAATGGGAAAGGTTCTCCAAGACTAAAACAAGCTTGTCTGGTCAGGCCAAATGTCAGAGTCATGCTGACAGTTTTCTTTCAGTTTAAAGGATTATTTCATCATGAATTTGTGCCACAGGGACAAACTGTTAATCGATGGTACTATCGGGACGTGTTGCGACACCTGCAAGATAATGTGTGGCAAGACAATTCATGGCTTTTGCACCAAGATATCAGACCTGCACATTCATCCCTGTTGGTGGATAACTGTTGCACAAAAAAAGAAATCACTGTGTTGCCTCATCCTCCGTACTCTCCAGACCTGGCCCGTGCAGACTCTTTTCATTTCCATACTTGGAAACCCCATTGAAAAAATGAAGATATGCAACGATAGATGAGAAATGAAAATTCGCAGGTGGTGCTTCTCCAGCAAGAGGTGCACCAAGACTGCTTCTGGAAGTGGAAATGGCATATCATTTGTGGAGGAGAGTATTTCAGAGGAGACCATGAACAATAAGTAAAAGACAAGCGTAGAAAAATTTTGTGGACAAAGTCCCAAAATTTTTTGAACAATCGTCGTATGTTTACATACAGCCAGAAAAAGAATTCTTGCTGATAGATGAGTCCAAAAAGCAATATGCAAAACTTTCAATGGAGTAGTTGGACTGCAAAGAATTAAGTAAGAAGTGGCAGCTGTGCAGAAAGTTCTTTGCATTATTATCAACTGTTGATCATGAAGAATACAAAGCAAAACTGTTGCAACCAGTGAAAGAAATTCCAGAACACTGCATGTGTAGAATAGTTGCACTGAACCAAAGCATTTGGACAAAACCAGTATTGAATGGTTATACATGGAACCAAAAGCAGGATTAACAGTTTTATGTGAGAAAGAAACTCCTAAGGATCTACTAATGAAGGTTGTAGGTAAAATAAGATTTAATAGTAAATGTAAGGATACAGAACAAGAATATTTGGAGAAACAGATAGTGATCAACAGTAGCATAACCAGTAAACATATAATACTATAAATAAATCTAGAATTTGATTGTTGTATTGTAAATGAGGAAAAGAAAACCATTTCAGAGTTAAACTTAGATTTGCTGTTAGAACATGTAGTAACTCAATCACTACAAATGTTAAGTGAGACATTAATCATACTATTTATAGTAATATGTGGTTGTAGACAGTGTAAATGTTGTAAAGAATGTTTTAAGATTATGTGGAAATATTTCTGATTGTTGTGGAAAGATATGTATACAAAAAGCTATTGTGAATCAGTGTGCTTAAACCAGTTTGGTCCAGAGATTGCTCAATAGATAGACTGAAGAAGTAGATATTTACGAAAAGTGTGCAAAGGATCAAGGCGAGTCAATCTTTTAGAAACAGACATTAATATGAAAAGAAATTGTAAAATATGTGAGTAAAATGTACATGTTTCAAAGAAAAAATGCAAGTAACAGTAAAAGTCAATGAAACAAGTGAAATAAATGTACTTGTAAAATAAATAAATGTAACTCATGAAACGAAACGTCAATGTTTTAATGTCAATATATTAGGATCAATGTGTTAAAATGTCAAACGTCATTATTTCAGTATCAGTGTTTTCATGAGTTGATGTAAAAGTATTAATGCCAGTGTACTAAGACACTGGATAAAGTGCAGTTCAATCAACATATGTAAAGAAAGCAAAACAAACGAAAAATCTGTAATGTAACTGTGTCAGATGTAGGCAAAAGAATCAGAACTGATGCTACTCTGAAGAGTAACGCCAATTTCCTTAGCAGGGAAGGTGTTGCAGCCATGAGCCAAGCCAAGTCTGCCAGTGAGATTTTAGGAACAAACTGGGGAAAATGTTAATAACGCGGGCAGCAGTGAAGGCGTACAGGCTACAGTGCCAGAAGCCAGCCAGTCTTGTGCCAGGTAGATGGGTGCGTGATAATGAGCAAAGAGCTATAAGGTAACAACACACAAGAGGGGGCCCCGTGTATTCTGACAATGGAGCCATTGATACAGACCGCAATTAAAAATAATAGGTGAGAGAGAGAGAGAGAGAGAGAGAGAGAGAGAGAGAGAGAGAGAGAGAGAGCGCACCTTCTGGTGGAGATAGCACTGCATCATCAAAAGCCAATGAAGAGCTTAGGCTGCAGTGTGTGACGGTATTGAGAGAAGCATCTCTACTCTTCCACTCAGCCTATGAAGAACTGCTGAACAATTGTGCAGAAATACAGCCAATAAGGTGGGGAGTGACCTTAACACTACATCACACCAGGTGTAGGCAGGGTCAAAGGAGAAAATGTAACAAAACTCAGGAACAGGGCGCTCTGTGGGTGGATGTGTGAGAGGACAGGAGCTGCAGTAGCCATGGGACTCTTGAGTTTAGTTGTGTGGGTTGCATTTGTTAGAACAACTGGAAAGGTCTTTGTCAGTCACCGTCTCTGTATCGGACTTGGCCACAATGGGAGCATCTCAGCTGGAGCAGTTAGGATTTAGTTGCTTTATTTCTGAATAAATCTCACATTTTTCAACAGTTTTGGAGATTTACTTAGTTACCTCCCATCCTTTTACCTTTTACACCAGAGAATGTATCATCTTAGCCAGGTCAAAGTTTCCCTCTCATTACGGCCAACCAGCTAAGCCTTCTGTTACAAACTGTGTGGCTCAATCCCAGGAAAAACCCAAGTCTGTGCCTGACAACTTGCGTACTAATGCCAGGTGTGAAATTCAGTGCAGCTACATCAGTAAGTCTGTTAGATTTCGTAATTAAGTAGTTAAAAGTTATCTATTTTCCTGGAAGGATCAAACAATGTTGCGAAGAATGAGGAAAAAATGATCTGACTTAAAAGAAGACTGTATGAGCTGAGAACATGTCTCATTGTTTATTCAGTGCCACATTGACCTAACTTGTGAGAATGGTCCTTTGTATATGTCAGAATGGTCCTGTGGATACAAAGAAGTAGAACGTGGGATTACAGAAAGATGAAATACATGTAGGCAGTTTAAAAATGCAATATTTGTGGACATAAGCAAAATTGGGAAAAGATTCCACGTTACACATGGTTTTCACCTCAGTAGACGAGGGAAATGACAGCAGAGTGGAATCAGCTCCTTATCTATACCAGGAAATTCTAATCTCCCACCAGGCAACTGCAACCCAAGGAATACCACGGACGGTGATACAACCAGCTTTAACTGTCGTGAACATACCAGTATAGAGCAGGGAAACATGAAAAGTCTGTGTGACAGCCTGATGAAAGTTAAGTTTACTGATATGACCCAGCAATTTAAAGATAATCCTCCAAAATGTTAAAAGCTACAAAATAAAATCCATGATCTGGACACCATAGCATGTATTAATAAACAAGATGTTTAGTTATTATTGAGCAGTGGTATTCTAAAGAAAAAATTTTCACTATGCACATGTTGACAGCCAATCTTTGCTCAGCTTTCAGTAGGGAGGTTGTGTGCATGTATGGAAAGTGGTTCAAGGATGGTGAAAACACTAAGTACGTGAGAACATGTTGGATGTTCATGCTTCATCACAGAACTTAGAGGTTGGAGAGTTGGCAGCTTTGTAAAGCATGGTAGGTAGTGATCTGTGGCAAATGCAGTGACACAATAAAATGCTGGTACAGGCACAAGTGTTATGGAGCACATCCAAAATGACCCATACACATTCCCATGTTGATCCAATAACATCATCAGTTACAATTGCAGTGCGCAAAATATTGTCGATCTTGGATCAAAGGAAGCATGCCACTTGGTTTGACGAATCGCATTTCCAGGTCGATGGCTGTGTTTGGGTATACTGACATCCAGCCAGAGGGTTACATGAAACATGCACTGCATCACGGATGTGCTATTATGCTATTGGTGGAATTCACCGGACTTGCATGGGACCAGAGGTAGTAATCAAAGGTACCACGACAGATGTGAATGTTATTGTTAGGGACTGGAAAATGTAGCATCTATTTATGGCAAAATTCGGATCTATTTGTGGCAAAATTCGTATGTATTTTTTGAATGATTAGATGCACTAATGTAAAAGGCTATCACGCTACATTAGTGAAGACGCATAAAGCCTCAGTTCTTTGAAGTTTACTGTTGAAAAAAATTGCTGATTGGGAACTTTTTGACTGGATTGTTTGCTTCTGCAAAAAGTTCAGCACCTTTTTGTTCTTAAATGGGCTTTGTTTTCTGGGTTGGCAGTATTCAGGCTTTCATGAATGACTGTTCTGTTGAAGAGCAGCAGCATTTTCCCACCTGTGAACTGAATGCATTGCCAAATAAAGAGTTTCTGGACATTACTTGTCTTTTCCTGCCCAGTTCGATATTAAAACATCTGTGGACTATTAATTTTGACCTTTCGTGGGCTGCAACCCATGCTTGACAATGCTACAAATTGAACTGACAAGGTATTTGGCATAGAAGTAGGATCGAATGTCGGTAATTCCCTTTTTATGTAAGGGGAAGGATTTCACCGCAGTTGAAAAAAGTTATAGATTTCATTTTCCAGTCACTATAGTGCAGCGTGCGAGCATTATTCACTATGGTGTAAAGTGTAAATGAACTAGAATTTTGACTGTGTAACGAAACAGGCTGTATTGGGTCATGTGGAGTATCCGATACAGCAGGTTTCGTAGTATGCAATACATGCTAAAACAGATGTGTGTAGTGTATGAGGACACTTAGTGAATTAGGCCAGTTAGTGCGACAGTGAAATAGTTTTGACGAAAATGTTAAACTGTGCCACAGACCAATTAATGTATGTTCTTAATCAGGTAAAGTAATGTACAGTTACGATAGGGCATGAATTTCGGGATATTTGGAAGAGAAAGAACAAGTTCTGGAATCAGTGTATAAAGGTTAGTAACTATTTTCATTCAGTTTTGTAATTATAATTCAATTACTAAAATTCATTGTTTACCATAATGCAAATTACCTGAGTAAACCATTAATTTTGGGAAAGCTTAACATTTATGTACCTTTGCAGGTCAGGACAACATATTCTTATGGAAATCACCAACTAAAAGTCTGTAATTAAAGTTGTAATTAATGTTTCTGGAACAGGCTATAGAGAAATTCAGTGCAATGTCCACATACAATAAAACCCCGCTTTTACGTTCATGGAATTAATGTTTTCCCGCTGTTTATGACATTATTTATCACTCGCTTCAAATTTCCTATGTTCACAATGTTAATTTGCACCCGTTTTTATGTTAACATATCCATAATTTTCCCATGATTTATGTTTTGTGAAATAATGTTCATGGAGGAAAAAAACTGGCGTGTTTGACATAAGATGACGCAGGCACAGCATTTGCCTTCTAGTAGTGTTTACATACGTTATATGTTTATTTTCTTGACACCAGGGTGCTCCACTCAGCAAATCTTAAGTTGGAAAAAAAACGTGATTTGTATCCTGCCGCTGCCAACCACAACTCGGCGTGGTGGCTTATTGGAGTAAGTGTTTCGATAGAAGACGGAAGAATGTGCAACTTCTGAGGAACATTCATTTGTTTTGAGTCAATACCAACTTTATCTGTCAGTACTTTGTGCAACAATAAGTAATACCCTTACTTTATTGTATCCGCACCGTTTCTGCGTTTACTTCATCCTGTGATAATGATCACATACAGAGGATATCCATTTTCGAGTATTTGTAGCTTGCTAATATATGGTAGTTTCCATTATGGTTCGTATACTTCGCCAGAAGATGACAAGTATGTCACTCGTCGAAACGTCGCGGTTTGAAGACACCGCCACCCGGCTGGAAGCCCGAGAACTCTTCGCCACGTTGTTCGCTATCTAAGTTTGGCAACTCAAGAAGCCTGTTCCTACAACTGAAGTGAGTCGATTTCGGTCAACACAGCTACTCTCGACAACTGCCGTGCGAAGAGTTTGTGTTTGTTACTTTGTGTGTATCACGTAGCTTGTTATAGCCTTTTGTGAAGTGATCAAAGTCTGTGGTTAGTTGTTTCTTTCACATTGTGGTTTTCTGTCACAGTTTAGGACAGAAAATACTGGTACTGCCAAAACAGACAGGAAAACCCTTTCTATGGAAGAAAAAGTCAAAATTTTTGAAAGAGTTTATGTTCACTGTCGAACACGTGTTGCATTAGCGGAGAGTTTAGGAATACCAGTATCTACATTGAACACTATTGTGAAAAACAGAGAGACTATTTTGGAAAGTGTAAGTAACAATGGCCCAAATTCCAAAAAAATGAAATATGCCAGCTATTCGAAATACGCAGAACTGGAAGAAATTACAAAGAACTGATTTCAGGCAGCACGTGCAAGGAATATTCCAATAAATGGTGTGATGTTGCACGAAAAGGCACTGAAAGTCGCCAACGTACTTAGTATTGAGGACTTCATAGCATCAAACAGGTGGATAGATAGATTCAAGAAGCAGTACAATGTAGTGAAAAAAAACTGTGTGTGGCGAAGAAAACAGTATGGACATAAAATCTGTTACAGAATAGCAGAGTGGTAGGTTCCAAGAACTTTTGAAACAGTATAAACCGAAGGATATCTTGAGTATTCATGAAACAGGTATCTTTTACAGCTTATTGCCAAATAAAATGCTTGCCTTTAAAGACAAAAACTGCCATGGAGGTAAACACAGCAAAGTTTGCATGACAGTAATGTTAGGCACAAACGCGTATGGTTCCGAAAAAATTAAACTGTTCGTGATTGGCAAATTTAAAAACATAAAAACACTACCAATGAACTACATTGCCAACAAAAGAGCATGGATGATGTCAGAATTATTCGAGAAACAATTATAATTGTCTTGATGCAAGAATGGGTATTCACAACAGAAAAATTCTCCTGTTAGTAGATGGTTGCCCTGCACATCCCAGAAATAGAAGCCTACGTAATGTGCAATTAGAGTTTCTGTCACTAAACTGCACAAGCAAATCACAGCCTTTGGATTTGGGTATCATATATGCCTCCAAAACACTCTATAGGAAGGCGATTGTCCAGAAGGCATTAACTTTGATGGAAGTTGGGAAAGACCCAGCCTCCTTTAAAGTGTCAATTTTCGATGCTTTGCATTATATTGCGAAGGCATGGACAGAAGTTGTGGCGGCCACCATCTCCATGTGCTTCTGAAAAGTGGGATTCATTGAAGCCAATGACTGAAATGGATCTGACACACCAGATTTGAGTGTTGGTGACAACGGTGAAAAACTGCTTACTTCATCATGGGAAAAGTTGCCGCTTAAGCATCTGGTTCACAATTTCTTACACATTGATGATGATGTTGTCACTGTGGAAAGTGTTTCTGTTGATGAAGTTATCAACTTTCACACACAAGAAAATGCAGAAAGTGTCAGTGACAGTGATAGTGATAAAGTTCCCTCACTTGCAGTGGAAACAATTAAAAAATGTATTTCATCTGCAGATGTCAATGACAAAGTTTTCCATTGTGTTTGTGAACTCAAAAACCACATTGAAAAAACTCATCAGACAAAATTAAAACAACCCACAAGTTTGGATTTTTTTGCCAAAAAGTAGTAACTACTGTACTCATTTGTTAACGCTGCATTTATAGACCTGCCAGATTAAAGATCAGTATAATAAATATAAATGGCATATAAATGTTTTGTAGATGTGTGCTTAAAATGCTTAAGTGTAGTACGGTTTCCTTCGCTGTAATTTTGGCTGTGGATACAGACTGATCTCTATCACAACCCCAATGTCTACATTGATTTGAAAATGTCAGTTTGGCTGGGAGCTGACTAAGTCAGTGAGTGTGAAATAAAGGCTGCAGTGACAGATTGATCTGCAGTGTAGTGCCATATTTAACACACTTTACGATATTTCATGCTCCTATATATACAAAATCAAAAACAGCAAGGTAAATGGCCGATTCTGTATACATCTGCTGACATCACTTTCGCAGCAAAGTTACACTAAAAATGATGCAGTTTAGAGAGATCTTTAATGCAGTATACACTTGACGTGCACATTTCATAGGCATCAAATGTAAATACTAAAACTGCCAACTGCATCGCTTCAGCTTTGCAAACATGTAAATCAACTTGGCAGCCACATGGTTGCATTATTTTTAATGCAATTTGTTGTGCTAAAGTGTTGGTGAATGTCATGTCATTTGCTAAACATAGCACTAAATTCGGATAACCTTTAATAAAAATAAACCTTCACTGATGAGTATTTTTTTGCTTATTATCTACATATATCACGGCTTGGGTAGCTCAGTTGGTAGAGCACTTGCCCGCAAAAGGCAAAGGTCCCGAGTTCGAGTCTCGGTCCGGCACACAGTTTTAATCTGCCAGGAAGTTTCATATCAGTGCACACTCCGCTGCAGAGTGAAAATCTCATTCTGGAAACATCCCCCAAACTGTGGCTAAGCCATGTCTCCGCAATATCCTTTCTTTCAGGAGTGCTAGTTCTGCAAGGTTTGCAGAAAAGCTTCTGTTAAGTTTGGAAGGTTGGAGACGAGGTACTGGCAGAAGTAAAGCTGTGAGGACGGGGCGTGAGTCATGCTTGGGTAGCTCAGTTGGTAGAGCACTTGCCCGCAAAAGGCAAAGGTCCTGAGTTCGAGTCTTGGTCCGGCACACAGTTTTAATCTGCCAGGAAGTTTTAGAGAATATTCGTTTAAACTGGAAACATAACCTGATTCAGAAAGACAATTTGTATCATAAATAATGTTAGAAGAATGGTTCATTAAGTTTTTGGAACATGATTTAAAGATTTTGTGATGTATGTAATTATTCCGCATTTTAGCCTTCAAATGTTGTAAAAAGTCATTTTCAATGTTTGAATTGTAATTTTGATGTTATAGAAATATTACCAGCTCAAAATTGTTTCATAAAATCACATAATTAATTAAATTATGTAAAGACATTCGAGAATGTTCTGAACTGAATAATAAGAACTTAATTGTTAACTGTATGTATATTTCAGAATTTCACTTGTAAAAGATCGTTAATTTCACAAATATGAATTATCATTGTACTCATTGTAATTTCTACGAAAGCTCTGTAATGTCAGTTTTTGCTTGATTAACTTATTGTAATTGTACCATTAAACATGAAATAACGTAATAATATCAAATAATGTAATTGTTAAAAGATTTATAAATACACCATGTCTAAAGGCCTTGGGGCGGAGTACTATCTGGTATGTTCTGGTTCCTGGTAAGTTGTGACAGTCAGCTGTTGTATATATGTGTGTAAAAAAGAAGTGTTGTCAACAGATTAATTGGTGTACATCTGGTAGTGACCCAACACTTTCTGCAGTGAAGTTATCACCTCCAAAAACATGAAATATGATATGATCAGCTGTACTTCATTAAACCTGAATTGATGGGATTGCTGCGTTAGATTTGGTGAATGGAGCTGGTATGAGAATTTACGTTAGATTTGACGTTGAAGCTGGGCTTCTGGACCTGATTACACTTTAACTGCCAGGCAGGAGGGGAGAGGTGCAGGGAAACAAGCCCCACCTCCCTTTAGCAGGGTAGCAGCCTACAGCAGGACTAACACATTGTAAGGGTGGTAATTGAAGTCCATGATAGACCAGGATCAGTCGCTTCACTTTTTTCAAAATAAGAAAAGAAAAACCATGAGCAATGCACGACATAAGGCGTTCGGAGATGGCTACACACAATTGCTTGTTGTGATTAGCAGTTAACGACATAGTTCAGGTCTGACTTCTAGTGATATCCAATATGACCGCAGTTCAAAACATGCACCACCTAGTTTGGCACATTAAAAGTTTCTGCATTATACCATCTTTTGAGCTTTTGTTAACAAACAAATGTATGTGTTTCTTCGTTGTAAAATGCTAGTTGCCACAGCTGAGTACTATTGCGTTGCATTACGTGGCGTAGATCTTCAATAGACCTTTCAACCGCCCACAATTGGCATTGCGCCAGATCATTGTGCACACTGATATATCGTTGCGTTCATACACTTTCTATTTTGCAAACAGGTTCTTACACGCATTATCTTCCTAAACTGGGCTTCGCTAGATTATGAACAATACCAGTAACTGAAAACTGGTTACATTTTTTATGTTTATATGTATAAAATAAAGCTATTTCAAACTGTCTGTGATAAAATAGCTCATATGGGTACAGTTCGTTGTGAAATAGTGTCTATTAAATAATTTCATGTTTTTGCATTTTGAGGCAGAATTCACATCTATTTTGAATTTATTGCAAAATGCAAATTTTTCCGGTCCCTAGTTATTGTGGATCTGATGCATCCCTTCCTACTTGATGTCTTCCTTGATGCTGGTGGCAACTTCCAGCAGGATAACTGTCCATGTCACAAGGCCAGAATCATGCTACAGTGGTCTGATGAACGTGATAGTGAACTCGCCAAAAAAATTTGCCATATCTGAACCTGACTGAACAAATCTGGAACACTATCGGTCACTAGTGCTTGGCCTACACACCACCTTCTACACCTACACTGATAGTTGGCAAACCACGGCGAAGTGCATACGTTATGAAATTGTGTGACGTATGCATACACATCTTGTGCCATTTACCTCTGGGAACCTACCAAGGACTCGTCAAATTCATGCCAAGCAGAATTCATGATGTGTTGGGTTTCAAAGGTGGGCCAACATGCTATTAGGAAGATGGCCACAATGTTGTTAATTTCATGTTCTGTGGATCATTTTGCATGATAAATCATAATTATGTGGAACAAGTCATTTGACATTAATTTTCTTTGAACTTATACAGGAAACATCATCTTAATTTCCTACCTCTTTGCAATTTATTCAGTTTTAATCTACAGTTCATAACCAATAAATTGTGGCCTAAGTGCACATCTGCCACTGGAAATGTCTTAAAATTTAAAATCTGGTTCTGAAATCTGTGTCTAACTATTATCTAATCAATCTGAAACCTTCTGGTGTCTCCAGGTCTCTTCCACATATACAGGAGAGGTAGGTGATCTGCTCCTGAACTGCTTCAGAGAGCAAGTTCCTTCTATAGGGTTAGTGATGGGTGACTTGGAAAAAAGGAGCATTAGTTCCTCTGATCCAAAATGTCTCTCTGGAGACATTGGTGAGCAGAATGAATATTCTGTGGCAGGCTGCTGCAACAGTGCCCCACATAACATGCTGAAGGGAATATGTGTTCAAGTACAGATTTGCATACCTTACTGATGTGTGCAGTTTTCTCATCCAAGAAAAGAATAGAACAGAATATTGCATTAAAGCAGAAAACACTTTGCACCTTATACTGTGTGTAAATGATAAACTGTTTACAACATACCCCAGTGGTGTAGAGGAAGTCGAGAAGCAACAATTTGATATAGGACTCTTGTGGTCAAGTTGGGAAATGATCTCAAATTGGCAAAAATAAATAAATAAATAACCTATCTAAGGGGCAGCATGTGCATGTCACTCGGGATTTTTCAATATCCTCTCACTCTGATTCCAAAGGGACCACTCACTGCGGCTCGGTGCCAGATCCCGATCGCCAGCCAAACCTGTTAATTTCACATTGCATGCACTGTTTTTATTTATTTATTTAACCTGATCAGAGTAATGCTTTCAAGACAGCTCTTAGATCAAGCCAAGGTTTCAAAATTTTTTACATTACAGTTACTTAAAAAAACCATAATATTTTTAATATGAGGTGTTATCTGCCGTTTGCGTGTAATAGGCATTTGCCTGTTACATCTTCTTGGTTGAAATTATTGACCTTTCCACCTTTTTCTCCATCTTCCTAAAGACCTTACGTCCACTGTGTAATAATTTGGGTATTCTGTCATTTTCCATTCTTGTGGCGTAGCCTGTTCAGTTGTTCCTTTATTCCTTAAGCTGTTCATTTAAGTTTTTGTTCCCTGCTCTTCTCTGATGTCAGCATTCATTCTCCTGTTAATCTGTGTTCCCAGCTACACTTCTTGGGAGTCGCGCCTCCAGTGCTTGTATTCTTTATTCATTTTTTCTTCAGTCCATATTCATTTCCAGATGTCATAGTAGGTTATGACATTGTTTTGTACAATTTGGATAGAGTTTCCTTTCTTTCTTTAGTTCAGAAGGTTCTACACAATTTCTGTTAATATAATTAAATCAATCTACTTTCCTTTGTATGTCCATTTCTGTCATAAATAAGATAATATTTTCTAATAGATCGAACGAATGTATGCTTTCTGGGAATTAGCTTCTTCCTTGAAGATATAAACAGATTATACTCCTTTGCAGTTGTGGATAAAATATTAACAGCTGTCTAGAATGTGTTCTCAGCTCCAAGGAAGTCATGTGCAGCAACTGTCAAACTATACAAATATTTATCTGAGGCATATTTGCCTAGAAACAGTAATTCCTTACACAGGTGAGAAACCAGATAATTGCTGTACCCAAAGCTGTACTAACTTTCTGAAAAATATTATGTATCCCAGCTATGTCAGTGTCCTGTGAGTGTATCTTTTCAAAAGCAGGACAGATATGCACCAAGGAAAGAAACTGTATCACTACAAGTAAAATTGATCAAATTTTATTTCTAAATCATAACATAAATTAACTTTTCCTTTTTGGGTACATATAGTGTCATACTGATTGTAAATGAAGACCATAATACTTAAATTAATTACGATTATACTGTATTTTGTATCTAATAAAAGTGTGAAAACATAACAAGAATTGTCTTACTTTCGAAATTTTCCCTCTGCATAAAAAGTATTTAGGATTCTGTTGTAATATTTTTAATTTTTGCAGCAGATGATTTAAATCTCAAAACTATTAGGGACAGTACAGAGTTATTACTTCTCTTTCTACGATCTTTCAAAACAGGACTAAATCAGATAAAACACAGATATAATGTTCTGAATTAAAACTTTTATTTACTTTTGTGAGTGAAGAATGAGTGGTGAGTCATGAAGAAGAACTAGTTCATACCAGTGAATGAGCAGTTCTGATCTGATCTATTAAAAGAACGGTTTTGCCCATCTCTTGTATACAGTTTTCTTTCACGATTTTTAAACCAACTGTTAGTGATGATTAAATTATGCTCTGTACAGAATTGTGCCAGGTGGCTTCTTCTTTCATCCCTTTCCCCTAGTCCATATTTATGTATTATTTTTCCTTCTCTTCCTTTTCTGTTACTGAATTCCGGCCCCCCCCCCCCCCCCCCCCCAATTAAATTTTCATCTCCCTTACCTATCTCATCATGCATTTCTTCAGGCTTCATGTCTATCTTGGCTATGATAATGCGTTCATTATGCTGTTCATAGTAACTTATCTACTTGCCTATTTTCTTATTCATTATTGCGTTACCCCTGTAAAATATCTTTCATTTCTACATGTGACGACAATCTCCCGAGTAGTCACTGCCTGGAGATCTGAATGGGAGACTAACATTACCTCTGGAATGTTTAACCCAAGAGGATGTCATCATCATTTAACTCTAAAGGCTGTAGTTTCTCCTCGCTTTCAGCAGTTTGCAGTACCAGCACAGCGAGGCTTTTTTTGGCTGATGTGACATTCAGTCACAACTGAATATTACCAGTAAGGTCCACCGCTTACTTCAAAATGACAAAGTATATATTGCACAATTGGATAGATAAGAAAATCTACTCATCAAGCGGTGGCAGAACATTGATGCAATCACACGATGTCACTACAGCCACAACCTTTGCCGTCCTGCAAAGATGACACATGATGCTTTTTGAGCTGCAGTATACTTTACTGCAAACTGTGGATGCATTCAAACACCAAACGACTGAGAAGGAAGACAAAACACACGCTTCCTTGCAGCAACTCTGTCGCTCCATGCACCCAAACATAAATAAAGCGTACGGGAAGCAGCATCTGCCTGTGTGTTGGTATCAAAGCCACTACAGAGTTCAGGTTAGGGAGTGTCATATATTGTATTTACTCAGAATATACAGGGTGACCTGCTAGCCACAGGAAAGCTTCATAGCAGCTTACTGGTCAGTGCCCGGAATGCTACCAATGGTGACAACAAAAATAACATTAAAGCCACCACTGCACCATCTGTCACAACAAACCAGCAGTTCATGCGAAACCACAGTAAACATCAGCACTGTGAGTACTCGTGGCTAACCTAAGTGACTGCCACAGACCACGACATTAGAGCAAAGGTGACATCCCACATACCTGGGGGGACTGTGGTTTGGATGTGAATGCTGTACTGGCAACACAGCAACAGCAAAGCTAGATGAGCACATGATTCATAGCCGCCAACAGATTGCCTATTTCCACATTTGGTGAGTGACTATGGTGAACTTGGATTTCTGTCAACATATTAGAGTGGTCCTGGGTTAGCTGATGTGTGAGAGCCAATGTTGGGTGTCAACTTCCTACATCATTATGAATTAGATACCAACTTATGCACAGCAAAACTTCAGATGGGGACTGAAATAATAGAAAGGTAGGTTTTCCGAAACCAACAACGTATCCCTCACTAAATAGCAGCAAACTTGTTTCAGCAAGAACAAAACAAACAGCATTGCCCCACCCAATATGTTGCGTACAAATGCAGAGGGAATGGACTCACTCAAGCCGAAATTTGATCATTTAGAATATATTCCTATCTTTCACAACTGAGGTTAACTGTCATATTTTTGCAATGTAAGCTAATGGTAATATGAAAAAAAAAACAAATTTATGTGATTAAAACTAGGAATTGATAACCAAGTGGTATTCTGTAAAATGCTGCTAAAATGGAACATCATAGGTTAAAAAGGATCGAGAAGTGCAATCTAGAACACATTTACAAGTTCCGACACAACTCTGCAACGTCACGTACGGCATATGTCACACCACACCCAGGCTATACCTGTTTCCCAGAAACCTTGTCATTTAGCTCAAGACAAGTACTCCACAATGAAAAAAGGAATCTACGAATTGCTTCAGGCAGGAGTAATCTGCAGATCCAGTAGTTCCTGGGTTTCACCACTGCATCTTGTTAAGAAAAAAGATGGAACATGGGAGAGTGTATGATGATTATCTTGCACTAAACAACCACACTATACCTGACTGCTATCCCATTCAGTATTCAAGATGACCATTTCCACTGTTACAGATTTCAAGAAAGCTTATTATCAAATTCTGGAAGTGCCTCAGGACATTCAGAAAGCAGCCATAACACAACATGTATTGTGTTGTTCAAATAGCCATGAATGCCTTTAGTGTTAAAGAATGCTGTGCAAACATGGCAAAGATTTGTGGATGCGGTATTATGTGGACTAATTTATTGTTTCAGCTACTTGGGCAATGTGCTAGTGTTTTCACAAACAGCAAGAGAACATAAAGAATATTTGCAAATTGTGTTCAGTAGATGGCAAACTTTGGTTTAATAGCGAAAAAAGATAAGTGCATGCTTCGTAAACAACAAGTGCAATTTTTTAGGCCACGCAGTTTCTGCAGCAGCCATCGTTCACTTCAAATGCAAGTGGAAGCAATACAAAACATTCCTCACCCCACTGACTTTGAACAGTTATATTTTTAGGGATGGTATTTTTTTTCTGTAAGCAGTATGTTCCTGGTTTGAAATCAAATGTTGGAGTTGCACCACAGAGCTTGTAGCGCAATTAAACTAGTCAAAGACAGATATGATTGACTGAGTATTAAAAAATACTGTCACTCATGGACTAGAGCATATGTGAAGAGCTGGCAAGTAGAAGTTATCCGCAATGTATGTAAGCCAATAAGTCAGTTTTCTGAAACCACATAGTGTTTTTCCTGTGTACCCACTGACTTATTGGACCCACTGTACCCAGTCGAAAGATTCCGATATTTCTTTATGTCAGTATACTGATACATCCGTTGGTGGAAGCTACACCTATTACAGACATTTGCATGGAAATATTTCCATACTACATCATGTGGTTCAGCTTCCTGGCACAGGTAGCAACGGACCAAGGATGACAGTTTGTCTCATTGTTATTCTGGGAACTTGCCAAGTTGTCTGGTTTCCACCTCCACCACCAAACAAATATTTACCACCCCACTAGCAACCAGATGGTGGAGCACTATCACAGGATGCTAAAAGCAGTTCTTATGTGCAATGATACAACTGGGATGGTGGCATTGCCAGTTAGTGTTACCCGGCCCCGCACCACAGCCAAGCAGGATACACAGGGAGACACATCAGCCAAGGTAATCACTGGTGAAACACTACAGCTCCCGTCAGAATTTTTTGTGCTGCAGCAGTGCCCCTCCACACAGGAATTTATGTTTTAGTGTAGCAAGTGAAACATCTATCTCTAAGCTTTGCCCTACACTGGCATCACACCTCACAGAAGACAACATTTTTATTCATAAGGACTTACAGTGTTCACTCACGTAATGTTTAGGACAGACACATTGCACCAATGCACTGGCTCTGGTCACATTACGCAGCCCTTTATCAACTTTGAATTGCAATGATCATTCTGCGAAAATTCTATACAATGATAAACCAGAAACAGTGTCACTTGAAGGGTAATACAGGCGTACCTTACCCACTGACACCCACCAACTCAGCACCACTCTCATTCATCATCACACACAATGAGTGATCTGCAGATAGCAATGACACCTACAGCACCATCGCTTAGCCAGGACACACAATTTCCACAACCCTCAATGTCTCTCCATACCAAGGTTGGTCGTCAAGTTCTCCACAAATTTCCATACATTCTCAGTGCTCCACCCTATCATGAGAGAAAAGGGATGGGATGTGTGGGATTAGATGTGCTTCGAGTTTGATGTATAATCTTTGGCAAGCACATTACAATCTTTAGACTTGTAAAGCAACTTTCAGTTAATATTTAGATCATGTATGCAAACCAGTTCTCTGTTGTGAGTGGATGAGGAACGTATATTTGCAAACATGAATAAATTTTGGTTCTCATTTAGCTTGCTTATATGTGTGGTGTTTGTTGCGGTAATGTACCCACAATATTAAGTGCTAAAGGGAATATCAAGATGGGGTCATAACACAGGCTGCAATGTTCTCTATGAAACTGCTGTGCCTGGTGGGTAAGTACGGATGACATGATGAGTAAAATGGGAAGTTGCACGAGAGGACCTGATGGTCAGTCATAATCTAACCAGGATAGGTAGACAAAAAAATAAAATTGCTAACTCCATTGTATAACAACTTTTTAATTAAAAGAATATAAAATGTACATGGATTACTTACTTTTAATAGAACCAATTTATAGATAAAGCAATTCTTTGTAAGGTGGAAGTGAATGGTTTTTTTTTTTTAATACAACATTTCTGTAGTATGAAGTTTATTTTTTAAAAATAGTGTCTCTATAGTACTTCAGCTCTTCAATGCTTTCTCGTATGTCGTCCAGTGCTCTGTGCTTCAACTGCTTCTTTGGCATTGCCCTGAATTCATTAGGATACCAACGTCTGAAACATTAAAAACAATAACAACATTAATAATAGTACAGCAATAATGGAAAATCCCGGATGGAGAAAACATGTAAAATAAGGGAAAGGCAACCACTGACATATAGTGGATCAATGCGTGGCACACACAAACACATAACAGAAAACAGTATTCACACTACCCTTAGAGTTCCTCTTTGTCTAGTAAAAGTACACGCAGACACGCAAACATATGCCCTGCAATGCGTGCAGAAAGGAACAAGAAAAAGATATTACAACTTCTTATACCATTCTGAGATAATGTCAGTCTATAGTAAGTATTTTGCTCAAACCTGCATAGCTCTTTAAGTGATGAAACATCCACATTTCTGTAGTGTAGATAGTTATTCACTTCTGGCATATGATATTGAAGGAATAAACGATCCATATAAATAGTATTGCCTGCAACTGGGCATTTCCCTATAAAGAAAAAAAAAAAAACAGTCTTGTTCCTTGACAGCAATATTATACAACTACTTCCACTGAATTACACACACACACACACACACACAGAAATTTACTGATACAAAATAAAGGTGCTATTTTAAACTCTCTAACACAAGCCATACTTCTCAAATATGCATTACGCTTTATTGGTATGTTGTGTGACATTTCATAAGTAATCAGAGCCGAACAATCACTCAGCAAGAACAGGGTAGGATTAAGGATTGTTGAAAAATGTAGTATAACATTTCATTCTGAACAGAAACTCATGCCACAATGCCATTAGCTGTGTTTCTGTGTGGGCAAAGGAATCCTTGCTTTCCATGGTATACATTGATAACTTCATATCTGCGATCTCATTGTCATAGAGTGCTCAGTTAAGTCCCTGTTATCAAAAGGAAGGCACAAGGATCTCTAGTTCTGTCTTAATCTGAAGCGGTATGAAGTGAAATTAAGAAACGGGTCACAAATACAGAAAATCATAACGATCCTTTTTTTATTGAAAGCAAACAGTGGTAACAAATGATTAAAAAATAATAATTAAACATCAAAACCAAATTGTTTTTTAATTACAATGAGCCAACATATAAAATAAAACAATCATACAGGTTCACATGCAGCTGAATCAAAGGGCATCACAGGTAGGTTATGAAGGAAACTGTCAATCATGAGTGTCGACAGTATTGTGATACCATTTTCAAGTATTTGTTAACATTGTGTACCTAGTTAACATCCTGTACATACCAGAACATAGGGTTTACAGAGGTTAAAGGATATTAATTTAGAATTTTTAAAGGTATGTAGGCACTCTTGTCCTCATGAGTAAATCAAAAGAAAACAACTCATAATGGAATCATAATAGCAAGTTCCCTCAATTCTGCAATTCACCATAGTCTGCAGAGAATAAATGCTTACATAAGACACAGCTTCCTCACAGAATAGTTCAATAGAGACCCCTAAAATCTGTGCATAAATTTACGGAAAAAATGTAGGTATTGGCTCTTCTCAACAATGATCATGTTGCAATCCTGGGTTAAACCATTTGAGGTAACAGTTCCAGTCATCTGATGTTTATTGTACAATCTTTAGAAAATTTTCATTTTCGCAGTAATAAGCTCCTTCCATTGAAGTGAACTACATTTCCAGTATCCCCACAATGTGGCCATGAAAAATTAGGGTGCAGGTTGTCTGTGTTACTTGTGATGAAGCAAGCTGGGATATTTTTACTTCCCCTCTTGTTTTGACATCTGGCTCCTTAAATCCATTTTTTCACTTTTAACTAATTACCACTAACATATGCGAGTATAATCTGTATTTTCAAAAAAGAGAAAGAAAGGTCGGCCCTCAGTTTTAAAGAATATAACACTAGATCTAATTTTGTGCTTAGTTATATGTATGCAATTGATTTTCTAATTTATTTTCACTATTCCTAGTTAGTATCTTTCACTATAGTGCGAAATCAGTAATTGTTTAGTAACTTAAATTCTATTGTTGACCTATAAACAAGTATGAAGTCTACACTAAGTATAAACATTAGGAGGAACAACTAATACTATTCTTAAAGGAGATATTGGGCTCTATTCGAAAACATGTTGGCAAAACCAGCCCTTCATTAATTCCAAAGTAATTAACAGTTTTGACAAAAATATTGTCTGCGTAACTATATATGTTAATTTCACGATTTAAAAAAATTATTTGGCTTTACCCTTGTAGCAGAAGAAACTATGAAAAACGACCAATTTTTCGATGTATTCAGTTGGTTTAATGAGTTAAGTTTTAATTGTAATTTCTGTAAATTAAACTTCGAACAATGTGTAGTTTCAGCACCTATTATTGTGAGGATATATAAGGTTTTGGTCCCAAGACAGTCAGTCCGCAGCAGAGTTTCAGACGAGGAACCTGCCTTTGGTTAGAATGACAACATTGCATCAACTTAACTGTGAAATAAGTGTTACAAATTTAGGCCATGTGTTAAAACAATGATAGTGTCTGCTCCATACGTACCTTTCTGTTCTTTAAGAACTGTGAACTTTGTGGTTAGGTTTTTACTGCCCATAGATGTTCAATAGTAAACTATTGTAGCAGTCTGTGGAGGTTTGCCCGCAAACTGAGACTTATTGCAAGTTAAACAATAGTGCACTGGCCATAAAACTGTGTATTATTGGGGGGTTGTGACAGTGCTCAGTCTGCTTTGTTTATTTCTTCGTTTGTTGTCCTCGGTGTCGACTTACTGCGTTGCTACACTGGCTGAAAAATGGGTAGTGAAAGTACAACAGACTGCTTTAAATGATGTAGCCGACAGAGGCACATTTGTGTTTCGCTGTCTTTTACTTTCACTTTTCACAGCCCCCAGTATTACACAGTTATATGGCCAGTGCACTATTGTTTAACTTTCAATAAGCCTCATTAATAGCAAATTTATTGTTCTTTGTTCCAGTACTACCACTTCAAGCTCATAACTCCTCAGAACACAAACATAAGTTTTTTTAGATAATATATAGGTCTAATAATGCAGTGTTAGATGATTTGTACCTCACAAAAATATTACTCTTTCTGTTAAGCTCTCATTCCCAGCTGCAGTGTCATGAATTGCACAATATACAAAGTACCCAATGTTGCCTAGTTCAACAATAGATCATCAAGATAGTTACACCACATTTATTTGTATACAGTTATCTTTTTCATTAATCATGTCTGTCAACTCCATTATTTCACTTACATTTCTTACCTTGTTAGCTAGTGGAGTGTATTCTCAAAAAATATCCCTACTGCAGAGACAAGCTCCCCAACCATTAAGACCCTAACATTATTCATTGTTTTATATTTCATTATTGTTTCATTATCTAATAAGTAACACCTGCTCTGCTTATTCAGTGCAAAACTGACTCAACTGAAAATCACTTCACACTTCCTTATGCTAAGGCAAACAACTCTCATTACTGATCATACAAAATTATCACTTAGAAAAACTATTATTTGCTTGACATTATAGCCTGAATGGTGATGTATAAATCTTGCTTATTCTTTCCAAACATTACTCCAAGGCAACAATGTTTAAAGTTGTAATTTTTTTATGTTAGACAAGGCTGTACCATGACACACTTCTATATTTCTATATACTATATATTTTCTCAGATCTCATATTTAAGATTGTTTAAACTACATATTGCCTCTGCTGCTGCACCAAATTATACTAATTTCACACATGAGCTGATTACTTCAGATGTTAATTATTCTCTACATATGTTGACATCTTTCATTTTCAGTTTACCTTACCTCTTTGACATAAATTCTTTAACAGAACCACTTTATTTTCTTCCATTCTCTTATGATTACATTACTTATGACTAACATACCATACCATACAGGGTGTTACAAAAAGGTACAGCCAAACTTTCAGGAAACATTCCTCACACACAAAGAAAGAAAATTGTTATGTGGACATGTGTCCGGAAACGCTTACTTTCCATGTTAGAGCTCATTTTATTGCTTCTCTTCAAATCACATGAATCATGGAATGGAAACACACAGCAACAGAACGTACCAGCGTGACTTCAAACACTTTGTTACAGGAAATGTTCAAAATGTCTTCCGTTAGCGAGGATACATGCATCCACCCTCCATTGCATGGAATCCCTGATGCGCTGATGCAGCCCTGGAGAAAGGCGTATTGTATCACAGCCGTCCACAATACGAGCACGAAGAGTCTCTACATTTGGTATCGGGGTTACGTAGACAAGAGCTTTCAAATGCCCCCACAAATGAAAGTCAAGAGGGTTGAGGTCAGGAGAGCGTGGAGGCCATGGAATTGGTCCACTTGTACCAATCCATTGGTCACCGAATCTGTTGTTGAGAAGCGTACGAACACTTCGACTGAAATGTGCAGGAGCTCCATTGTGCATGAACCACATTTTGTGTCATACTTGTAAAGGCACATGTTCTAGCAGCACATGTAGAGTATCCTGTATGAAACCATGATAACGTGCTCCATTGAGTGTAGGTGGACGAAACTAAAATGAGCTCTAACATGGAAATTAAGCGTTTCCGGACACATGTCCACATAACATCTTTTCTTTATTTGTGCATGAGGAATGTTTCCTGAAAGTTTGCACGTACCTTTTTGTAACACCCTGTATATATATATATGAATATAATAGAGGGAAACATTCCTCGTGGGAAAAATACAGGGTGATTCAAAAAGAATACCACACCTTTAGGAATTTAAAACTCTGCAACGACAAAAGGCAGAGCTAAGCACTATCTGTCGGCGAATTAAGGGAGCTATAAAGTTTCATTTAGTTGTACATTTGTTCGCTTGAGGCACTGTTGACTAGGCGTCAGCGTCAGTTGATGCTAAGATGGCGACCGCTCAGCAGAAAGCTTTTTGTGTTATTGAGTACGGCAGAAGTGAATCGACGACAGTTGTTCAGCGTGTATTTCGAACGAAGTATGGTGTTAAACCTCCCGATAGGTGGTGTATTAAACGTTGGTATAAACAGTTTACAGAGAATGGGTGTTTGTGCAAAGGGAAAAGTTCTGGACGGCCGAGAACGAGTGATGAAAATGTAGCATGCATCCAGCAAGCATTTGTTCGCAGCCCAGGAAAATCGAGTCGCAGAGCTAGCAGAGAGCTGCAAATTCCACAATCAACTGTATGGAGAGTCCTACGAAAAAGGTGAGTTATGAAACCTTATCGTCTGAAATTGGTTCAAGCACTGTCTGCAGCTGATAAGATTAAAAGAATCGATTTCTGTGATTTTATCCTTGCTCAAACGGAATCAGATGAATCTTTCGTTTCAAAGATTGTGTTTAGTGATGAAGCAACTTCCACACTAACGGGAAAGTCAACCGTCACAATGTCTGTATATGGGGCACTGAGAATCTGCGGGAAACAACTCAGTATGAACGTGACTCGCCTAAGGTGAACGTTTTCTGTGCCATTTCAGCCAATAAAGTTTTTGGTCCCTTTTTCTTCTAAGGTGCTACTGTAACTGGACTACAGTATCTGGAGATGTTAGAGAATTGGCTGTTCCCTCAGCTCGAACAAGAAGCACAACAATTCATATTTCAGCAGGATGGAGCGCCACCACATTGGCACTTATCTGTCCGTAACTACCTGAACGTCAACTACCCGAGGCGATGGATCGGCCGCCAGGCAGCCCGTGACAGAGCACTTCATCACTGGCCTCCAAGAAGCCCTGATCTTACCCCCTGCGATTTTTTCGTATGGGGGTATGTTAAGGATATGGTGTTTCGGCCACCTCTCCCAGCCACCATTGATGATTTGAAACGAGAAATAACAGCAGCTATCCAAACTGTTGCGCCTGATATGCTACAGAGAGTGTGGAACGAGTTGGAGTATCGGGTTGATATTGCTCGTGTGTCTGGAGGGGGCCATACTGAACATCTCTGAACTTGTTTTTGAGTGAACAAAAACCTTTTTAAATACTCTTTGTAATGATGTATAACAGAAGGTTATATTATGTTTCTTTCATTAAATACACATTTTTAAAGTTGTGGTATTCTTTTTGAATCACCCTGTATATCTAAAAACAAAGATGGTTATAATAGAGGGAAACATTCCACGTAGGAAAAATATATCTAAAAACAAAGATGATGTGACTTACCAAATGAAAGTGCTGGCAGGTCGACAGACACACAAACAAACACAAACATACACACGAAATTCAAGCCATGTCTGCTTGTGTCTGTGTATGTGCGGATGGATATGTGTGTGTGTGTGAGAGAGTGTATACCTGTCCTTTTTTCCCCCTAAGGTAAGTATTTCCGCTCCCGGGACTGGAATGACTCCTTACCCTCTCCCTTAAAACCCACAACCTTTCGTCTTTCCCTCTCCTTCCCTCTTTCCTGATGAAGCAACCGTTTGTTGCAAAAGCTTGAATTCTGTGTGTATGTTTGTGTTTGTTTGTGTGTCTATCGACCTGCCAGCGCTTTTGTTTGGTAAGTCTCATAATCTTTGTTTTTTATATATATATATATATATATATATATATATATATATATATGTCTAAAAAGAAAGATGATGAAACTTACCAAACAAAAGCGCTGGCAGGTCGATAGACACACAAACAAACACAAACATACACACAAAATTCTAGCTTTCGCAACCAATGGTTGCCTCGTCAGGAAAGAGGGAAGGAGAAGGAAAGACAGAAGGATATGGGTTTTAAGGGAGAGGGTAAGGAGTCATTCCAATCCCGGGAGCGGAAAGACTTACCTTAGGGGGAAAAAAGGACAGGTATACACTCGCACACACACACATATCCATCCACACATACACAGACACAAGCAGACATTTGTAAAGGCAAAGAGTTTGGGCAGAGATGTCAGTCGGGGCAGATGTACAGAGGCAAAGATGAAGTTGAGAGACAGGTGAGGTATGAGCGGCGGCAAATTGAAATTAGAAATTAGCGGAGATTGAGGCCTGGCGGATAGCGAGAAGAAAGGATATGCTGAAGGGCAAGTTCCCATCTCCGGAGTTCTGACAGGTTGGTGTTAGTGGGAAGTATCCAGATAACCCGGACGGTGTAACACTGTGCCAAGATGTGCTGGCCGTGCACCAAGGCATGTTTAGCCACAGGGTGATCCTCATTACCAACAAACACTGTCTGCCTGTGTCCATTCATGCGAATGGACAGTTTGTTGCTGGTCATTCCCACATAGAACGCTTCACAGTGTAGGCAGGTCAGTTGGTAAATCACGTGGGTGCTTTCACACGTGGCTCTGCCTTTGATCGTGTACACCTTCCGGGTTACAGGACTGGAATAGGTGGTGGTGGGAGGGTGCATGGGACAGGTTTTACACCGGGGGCGGTTACAGGGGTAGGAGCCAGAGGGTAGGGAAGGTGGTTTGGGGATTTCATAGGGATGAACTAAGAGGTTGCGAAGGTTAGGTGGACGGCGGAAAGACACTCTTGGTGGAGTGGGGAGGATTTCATGAAGGATGGATCTCATTTCAGGGCAGGATTTGAGGAAGTCGTATCCCTGCTGGAGGGCCACATTCAGAGTCTGATCCAGTCCCGGAAAGTATCCTGTCACAAGTGGGACACTTTTGTGTTTCTTCTGTGCGAGGTTCTGGGTTTGAGAGGACGAGGAAGTGGCTCTGGTTATTTGCTTCTGTACCAGATCGGGAGGGTAGTTGCAGGATGCGAAAGCTGTTGTCAGGTTGTTGCTGTAATGGTTCAGGGATTCCGGACTGGAGCAGATTCGTTTGCCACGAAGACCTAGGCTGTAGGGAAGGGACCGTTTGATGTGGAATGGGTGGCAGCTGTCATAATGGAGGTACTGTTGCTTGTTGGTGGGTTTGATGTGGACAGACGTGTGAAGTTGGCCATTGGAAAGGTGGAGGTCAACATCAAGGAAAGTGGCATGGGATTTGGAGTAGGACCAGGTGAATCTGATGGAACCAAAGGAGTTGAGGTTGGAGAGGAAATTCTGGAGTTCTTCTTCACTGTGAGTCCAGATCATGAAGATGTCATCAATAAATCTGCACCAAACTTTGGGTTGGCAGGCTCGGGTAACCAAGAAGGCTTCCTCTAAGCGACCCATGAAATGGTTGGCGTACGAGGAGGCCATCCTGGTACCCATGGCTGTTCCCTTTAATTGTTGGTATGTCTGGCCTCCAAAAGTGAAGAAGTTGTGGGTCCAGATGAAGCTGCCTAAGGTAATGAGGAAAGAGGTTTTAGGTAGGGTGGCAGGTGATCGGCGTGAAAGGAAGTGCTCCATCGCAGCGAGGCCCTGGACGTGCGGGATATTTGTGTATAAGGAAGTGGCATCAATGGTTTCAAGGGTGGTTTCTGGGGATAACGGATTGGGTAAGGATTCCAGGTGTTTGAGAAAGTGGTTGGTGTCTTTGATGAAGGATGGGAGACTGCATGTAATGGGTTGAAGGTGTTGATCTACGTAGGCAGAGATACGTTCTGTGGGGGCTTGGTAACCAGCTACAATGGGGCGGCCGGCATGATTGGGTTTGTGAATTTTAGGAAGAAGGTAGAAGGTACGGGTGCGGGGTGTCGGTGGGGTCAGGAGGCTGATGGAGTCAGGTGAAAGGTTTTGTAGGGAGCCTAAGGTTCTGAGGATTCCTTGAAGCTCCACCTGGACATCAGGAACGGGATTACCTTGACAAACTTTGTCCCCCTACAAAACCTTTCACCTGACTCCATCAACCTCCTGACCCCACCGACACCCCGCACCCGTACCTTCTACCTTCTTCCTAAAATTCACAAACCCAATCATCCCGGCTGCCCCATTGTAGCTGGTTACCAAGCCCCCACAGAACGTATCTCTGCCTACGTAGATCAACACCTTCAACCCATTACATGCAGTCTCCCATCCTTCATCAAAGACACCAACCAGTTTCTCAAACGCCTGGAATCCTTACCCAATCCGTTACCCCCCAGAAACCATCCTTGTAACCATTGATGCCACTTCCTTATACACAAATATCCCGCACGTCCAGGGCCTCGCTGAGATGGAGCACTTTCTTTCACGCCGATCACCTGCCACCCTACCTAAAACCTCTTTCCTCATTACCTTAGGCAGCTTCATCTGGACCCACAACTTCTTTCCATTGCAGTCACACATACAGGTGTTGCTCTTTTGTGTCACAGATCACCAAGACTCTAGAAAAATAACCCAAAAAATGACTGCTTTGATATGAATGTGAATGCACCTCGTTGTTATCTTGAAGTTGCTGGCTGCTGAGAAAAAACTGATTTACGGACGTAAGGCTGTTTGCCCAAGGCACAGTTCTCCACCCAATGTTTCATCAGCCAATCCTGGAGTCATCATCAGAGGCTTTAGACTCAGAAAGCTGTTACAAATTTGAACAAACTCGCCAAGCTGAACTGTTTATACATACATATCCGTGCAACAGTTGGTTCTGCACACTTTTCTTTTTGGTTTAAACACTATATCAATACCATATTTTTTGAGTACTTTGCTGATGCAGTCTGTGACAGTTTTTACAAATGAAAGAAAAACTTTCCCTTTACTTTGTCCTTTCTCACTAGAAGCGCCAGATCTCTTAGGGTGTAGTGCCCTACTTGACTCTGTCATACTGACCATTTCTTCCAAAGGCTTTTCTTAAATAATTGAGCTAGTCCTCTAAGTAATGAGTTTTCTTTAAAAAAACCTTGTTTATAAGTTCAGTTGTATGATTGTTTTTAAGTGTAGTCGCATGAGTAGGACTAAAAAATTAAATGTTCTCATTAATGTTAGCACTAATCGTGTTTACATATCCTGCGAACTGACTTGTTCCACATCATTTCAATAAAAGAATCGTTCAGATAGGGTGTGTTCGTGGACAAGGAAAAAAAAAATCCTGGATTTCCCGGTTAAAAATACACTTTCTCCCAGGTGAAAATAAACTTTTTCCTTGTTAAGTGATAGTATACTTTTTCTCAGAACTGTAAAATTATCAATCCTTTGAATGGTTATGGTTATATACACCGGCATAGAACTTCCCTGCACTCGAGAAAACAAAACTCAAGGAAAAAAAAAAACATGTTTTGGAAACATGTACACATGCATTAACATGTACACTGCATATATTCATACTACGAAAGTATAAATTAATTCCACCAAACACCGCATGTTACTTTCCGAAGCACTGAAATTGAGATTGCAATGTAATTTTGTAAGCCAGTCAAGATGTCGTCAAGCCACTCACATATTTGGGAACCAATCCCATATGCTCGTACCTTAGTTAGGAGTCTGCAGTGGGGCACAGAGTCAAACACTTTCCGGAAGTCAAGGAATATGGCATCCGTCTGATACCTTTCATCCATGGTTTGCAAGATATCATGTGAAAAAAGGGCGAGTTGCGTTTCGTAGGAGCGATGCTTTCTAAAACCGTGCTGATGCATGGACAGCAACTTCTCTGTCTCAAGGAAATTCATTATATTCGAACTGAGAATATGTTCGAGAATCCTGCAACAAACCGATGTTAAGGATATTGGTCTGTAGTTTTGAGGATCCGTCCTTCTACATTTCTTATATACAGGCGTCACCTGCGCTTTTTTCCTGTCGCTTGGGACTTTACATTGGGCAAGAGATTCGCGATAAATGCTAGCTAAGTAAGGAGCCAACGCAGTAGAGTACTCTCTGTAAAACTTAATTGGAGTCCCATCAGGACCTGGCGATTTATTTATTTATTTTCAACCCATTCAGCTGCTTGACAACCCCAGGGATGTCTATCACTATGTCCTCCATAAGGGAATCTGTATGAGACTCAAACAGCGGTATGTTTGTACGCTCCTCCTGTGTGAAAGATTTCTCAAATGCTAAGTTTAAAATTTCAGCTTTTGTTTTGCTGTCTTCCGTTGCCAGGTCATACTGATCAGTGAGTGACTGGATGGAAGCCTTCGACCTGCTTACCGATTTTACATAAGACCAAAATTTTCTTGGGTTTTCAGCAAGATCTTTTGCTAAGGTATGACAGTGGTAATGGTTGTATGCTTCGCGCATCACTCTTTTTACAGCAGCTAGAGTCTCTACTAACTTTTGCCCGTCCTCGTTCTCCCGATCTTTCTTGTACCGCGAGTGCAACTCTTTGCTTCCTGAGCATTCTCCGAATTGCGCTGTTAAACCACGGTGGGTCTTTTCCGTCGGTAACCCACTTTTTCGGCACATACTTCTCCAATGCGTGATTTACAATGTGTTTCAAATTTGCCCATAATTCTTCCACGTCCATCGTACCAGAAATAAATGAAGTCGATCCATTTACTAAGTGCTTATCTGCTCTTTCTAGTAAGAATACTCTCCTAGCCTTCTTGACCAACTTTTTAACTTTCGTAACCAAAGTCGTAACGACAACATCATGATCGCTAATCCCTGTCTCATCACTTGACACCGTCGATGAGGTCTGGTCGGTTTGTGGCTACCAGATCTAAAATATGTCCATTACACGTTGGCTGTCGATTTAGCTATTCAAGACAGTTTTCGGATAATGTGTTCAAAAGTAATTCACATGATGGCTTGTCTTTACCGCCTGTAATGAATCAGTGGAAAAGATTAATAAAAGCCATGTTTCTTTAGCAAACCGACAAAAATAACTTCATTGTTCTGCAAGGCAGTTAATGCTTGACTGTCAGAAAAGTGGAAATAAAATAAAATTTAAAACTAATAACATATTTTAGCCTTCAGTAATTCTGTGAATGTATTTTAATTCACTTGATAGCTCCAGGCCACAGAAATCCATTTTGACAAGACAACAATCGGACTTGTATAGGATTGCAGATGCAATTGTTATCATGCTGAAACAATTACCACAGCATTGTGGTAATCATTAGCTAGTGTAATGTGGTGTGTTACATTATGCAATTGATATACTTTATTTGATCAGCCTACCAGATATCGCAGATGTTAAAAAACGTATTTTTGACTCGTGTTTGTATTTTTTTTCCATAACTTCCAATTGAATCTAAAAGTGGAAATTTATACTGAAGTTTGATATCATAAAGGTCTATTAACTGTGAATTTTTCAGATTTTTATCTGGTCCCACACAAAGATATTGCAGGCCACAAAATGGAAAATTTTTAAAAAAATCCATTTTTTAAAATAGTGTATTTTTTTAAGTGTGAGCTGCTCACCGTTGATACTCTAGTAACTATACTATACAGTGTAATAGCAGGGAAAAAAGGTTAAAGCTGAGAAATTAATCTCTATTTGGAAAACTACTGTTCAAAAACTGAGGTTTTATTAATTTGTGGCTGATAACTTTGAACTATTAAAAATATATTAAAGAATACATTCAGCTAAGTGATAATGATGTCAATTTGTAGCCCAGAGTGTGTTGAACTAAGTGCATTTTATCTGAAAGGCTTAGGACAATCCACTACTGAAAAATTGTAAAAAAATGTTGATGCTCGCAAATACAAAAAAACGCATGCAGCCTGGAACAAATACGGCAGAATGTCGTTCTCTAATACTGAAAAAGCTGTTAATACAAATGGTACCCAAGACTGGTGTGGTTTCTTGATCTGATTACGTGTATTTTGTCATTGTCTGTTAGATAAAACGAAATAGGCCTGCCTAATATCGCAGCAGATGTAACACACATCAAATAAATGAGACTTTTGGCACAAATGGTAATTTTTATAACACGATAGAATATAACTCACGGAGTACCAATATGAAATGCCTATTTGGCCTACTACAAGCAAAAAGCTTGACTTTAGGAAATAGTTTCACATTTTATTCATACGCTCCAGCTTCTCAAGCATGAGATCGAAAAACAGCAGTATGAAATTTTTATATAAATTTGGAATAGTCATATTCTTCCGTAATTTGTGTGATGTCACTGTTTCATCTTCTTCCTCGTTCTAAAAAACAGTCTTTCCATCACTAATTCTGTTACTATTCCTTCCAGTGTCAAAACTTATTCTCCGGTTAACTTCACTAACCCTGCCACAATCAGCAGTTTAGTTATCTCGCATTTATTCTCCAGATAGGCATTATTACGTGTTCTTCCAAAGTGTTTTCCACGCTACTTCCAGAATAGAATTTAAGCTAGCCAAAAATGTTCTGTTAAAATTTCATTTTCTTGGATACAACAAGAAGATAATAAGTAATCTTTCTTACCTGTTATTCCTGGTAGTCTGTGAATCTGTGGATGTCACAAGTAATTATAAAAATGCTGATCGTTCACAAACCAAGTCAACCACATAAACAGTGATTAGCATTCACCCATTCAGCTTTATCCCGCTCATCTTGTATAGGTTCATCACCTTTTGTCTGCAGTAAAGTTTATTTCTAGATGTGATGGGGATTCCCCTGGCAGAGACATCACATGCACTATGCACACATTCAAAAATCAACTTATGATTCAATCGGAAATCAACTTAGAATGTGTTCATAAACCAACAGGGGTCCATTTCAAAATCGTCCGATTAATCAATAGACCAACGTCCACAGTATGCTAGGCGCTTTGTGAAACAAAACTGCTGCCCGAGGAAGATACCCTTGTTAGCCTCCCACCCCCTAAATCTGGACCTGTTGTGCCTGCATGAATCTGGCAGTTTGGGCGCACCAGTAAAATTTTCCGGGTAGCATCTTGCTGCTACTGCTTATACAGCTAACAGCCACACTTCTGTAGCCAGAAACGGGAGAAGGTACCCCCCCCCCCCCCCTCCCCTATGTTTTATTGCCGCAGTATTATTCCGCAGTAGCGAGATACAGTAATATCCTTTATTAGAGTACTGATCAGTCAAAATTACAAAAATTTAACAGTAAAACAATAAGATGTTCCTGGAATTCTAAAAAATTCCTGGGTTATTCCCGGTTTTCTCCCGGATGAAAAAATTTTTGGGGTTTTTCACGCATCTCCCGGGTCGTATATACACACTGTCAGATGATCTATGGACCATGTAATTAACTCAAATTCATTTAGCCCTGTCCACCAGTGTTTTGATCACTCCTCTTTCCTGCTTGAGATGCTGTCTGCAATTTCTGTAAGTAGGCTTTCAATCACCATCTCAGTAAAATAACTGGGAAAGCCTGCATTCTATGAGTATTATGTACTACAAAACATACTGTAAAATTAAAATAATGTACTCAGTTTGCCAAAGAGTATCATGTGAGATGGTTTGAACTTTAGTTTTCTACCTGATACACAATTATCTTATTTTTTTTATACCTTTTGTCATGAGAGGCAAGTTATCTTCATAGTATTCAGAGTTACTTGCTGAAAGAACTAATGAATAAATACATGGAATTCAAGACCTGATTGTTCTGGGTTAATCATAGGTGGGAAAATTATTTGAAAATAAAAATTTGTGTTGTTAATATTCAGCAATTCAAATGCGTAACATATACATTATGACTAAACTTCACATTGCTGTAAGGTCAGGATGGAGACTTTTACCACCAAAGAGAATTCAGTTTTTTCTCAGCAGCCAGCAACTTCAAGATAACAACGAGGTGCATTCACATTCACAAGTCAGTTTACAGGATATGTAAACACGATTAGTGCTAACATTAATGAAAAACATTTAATTTTTTAGTCCTACTCATGCGACTACACTTAAAAACAATCATACAACTAAACTTATAAACAAGGTTTTTTTAAAGAAAACTCATTACTTGGAGGACTAGCTCAATTATTTAAGAAAGGCCTTTGGAAGAAATGGTCAGTATGACAGAGTCAAGTAGGGCACTACACCCTAAGAGATCTGGCGCTTCTAGTGAGAAAGGACAAAGTAAAGGGAAAGTTTTTCTTTCATTTGTAAAAACTGTCACAGACTGCATCAGCAAAGTACTCAAAAAATATGGTACTGATATAGTGTTTAAACCAAAAAGAAAAGTGTGCAGAACCAACTGTTGCACGGATATGTATGTATAAACAGTTCAGCTTGGCGAGTTTGTTCAAATTTGTAACAGCTTTCTGAGTCTAAAGCCTCTGATGATGACTCCAGGATTGGCTGATGAAACATTGGGTGGAGAACTGTGCCTTGGACAAACAGCCTTACGTCCGTAAATCAGTTATCTGCAATATCTACATAATACTGTTTGTAAAATACTGAGTACAACAAATGTTCCAGTTAGGCATCCAATACACATCTCTTTAAGAATTAACTGGTAGATTTTCTTAATGAAGTTGGGAATACTCTCATTTACCTCTGTCTTTCTTTAACACTCCTCTTCCAACTCGCCTTCGCCTTCCCCCCCCCCCCCCCCCCCCCCTCAAGTGCCAACTCCCTCTCTGTCAGAACATAATGCGCCAATCTAATCTAAAGCTAAGTGTGTTGACAAATGAGATCATAATTTGTTAATGGAACTGTTGGCACGGAAATAGCAGGATTTACTTATTGTTACCTGAATATTATTTAACTTAAAAATAACAAAATAATTTACTTGTTGCAACTTCTTGTAATTAGAAAGTATTTACATTTTACTTGCAGCAGGGGTTTATTTGTACAGCATGTTTGCACACACACACACACACACACACACACACACACACACACACACACACACACGCACACATGCACACATACACTTGTAAAATTAAAAAAGCTAAATAGGTATTGCATGTCTTCCTCTTTTGTAAATTTTTTCACACTGTAATAAAATGAAAATGTTACTTTTTTCTGTAATTTGTAAATATAGTTATATATACAAAGAACTTGTACTTCCATTAAAAGAGAACACACACACATGCAGAGACATTATAAGATATATTTTTTTAAATTTTTGCTACTTGTCTTCCTCATTTATAAAATCTTTTTTAAGTATTTTTCTATGTTTGCTTCTGTAGTTCCTAGTGTCTAATCCGTGAACCTTGGTTGTGTTTTATTTCTAAGCTTTAAAGCCATGTAGTATGGTGTATCTTCAAAAAAGCTAACTCTGTGACAAGGCAGCAGTAGTCTTGTTTCATAAGCACATGTGAAAGAATTTCCTTCAAAACGTCATGAGCGTTTTAGCTCAAAGAGGAGTATCTCATACATAAACATGCAATTAATTTTCATCAAGCCATTACGATATATATAAACAAAAAAGGAGCTGTCAACTGACTTCTATGGGCTTCATTAACAATTAATTAATATTAATCTGTTTTACTTTATGTGCATTCACATAGAGTGGAAATAAAGTTAATAGCATTCATAGAGCACCCATTATTGTCTTACACACTTACATGCAAAGTATTTGCTATTCACACATTCAGCACTATGCCCATACACACCATACGGGTGCATGTTATCAGCCGTATGGATGGCATTCAGATTCTATACAGATGTAGCTTTACCAGTCACTGAAATATGTTTTCCTGCATGCTACACGACTGCTGGCAGTAGGATGCCTGTGGTAGTTCCTATTTTGTCTTTATGCAGCAGCAGTTGCGTATTTACAAATGTGCCTTTACTGAAACTGTCATGAACAACAGAAAAGGCCTACTAAGCTTCAAAACAAAACTATATATATAGGGTCCTAGTCTAGTGCTCATTTCCAATAAACATGATGATATTGTCTATCCACAAAACATCAGGCAACCACACAAAGGTTTCTGTACATTCAAAAGGAGGTTTTACAAGAACAATAAAGCCAAATATTGTCATAGATTATAATATGAACAAGACTGGTGTACACTGTGTCAATCACATTAAATCTACTACCCATTAACAAGCAAAACAACGAAGTGGTGGAAAAAAAATTTTTTTTCTACTGAGGATGGTTTTCTACTGTGGATGTACAAGAAAGTCATCAAGCAAAAGAAAGTTAGCATGGATGTCGAAGCACCAGGAGTAGACATTCTATCATTGGAACTAACACCAGCCACTAGCCTAGATAGAAAATTTGGTTGCCATTTTCTGTAAAAGGTACCACTCACTGTCAACAAAGTAAATGTCATGTGCTACATTAAGAAAGAGACTGGCTTGTGGGTAAGGAGAGAAAGCAGACGGTGGAGCAAAGACTGCAATGTTGGACTTAGTGTACCATGATGTGTTCACAACTACCATTTAAAAGCAAGTTCTGTACAAACTACATGTAATTATATTTTATTATAAAATGAGAAATAAATATGCACTAGTGAAGTTATTTCTTTGTTTTTATTTCTATGTGTGCAAATGGATAACTTTTTCTGGGAGGGACTTTTTTCATGTTTTTCGCAATGCTAATACACAAGTACTAATGCAAAGACATTTATAAGTAACCATATTTTGTAATCTATAAAGTATGTATTTTAAAACAATGCTAGATGTGTGCCTTTAAGAGGCTTGACTACTGTGTAATTATTCTTTAAATTTGCTAGAAAACTGTCAGTTCAGCTATGCTATTGTAGAGGAGAGGGGGCAGTGCTGAATGTCTTAACCAACCACTGATTGATTAAAACGTATATGAATACACTACAAACTGTTGAAAGTAACAGTTATCTACAGTCAGGTATGGAAGATTGTTTATGATGAATATTATTACTTGTTGTTGTTATTGTTGTTGTTGTGGTCTTCAGTACAGAGACTGGTTTGATGCAGCTCTCCATGCTACTCTATCCTGTGCAAGCCTCTTCATCTCCCAGTACCTACCGCAACCTACATCCTTCTGAATGTGCTTAGTGTATTCATCTCTTGGTCTCCCTCTACAATTTTTACCCTCCACACTGCCCTCCAATACTAAATTGGTGATCCCTTGATGCCTCAGAACATGTCCTACCAACCAATCCCTTCTTCTAGTCAAGTTGTGCCACAAACTCCTCCTCTCCCCATACCTATTCAGTACCTCCTCATTAGTTATGTGATCTACCCATCTAATCTTCAGCATTCTTCTGTAGCACCACATTTTGAAAGCTTCTATTCTCTTCTTGTTCAAACTATTTATCGTCCATGTTTTATTTCCATACATGGCTACACTCCACACAAATACTTTCAGAAACGACTTCCTGACACTTAAATCAATACTCGATGTTAACAAATTTCTCTTCTTCAGAAACGCTTTCCTTGCCATTGCCGGTCTACATTTTATATCCTCTCTGTTTCGACCATCATCAGTTATTTTGCTACTGAAATAACAAAACTCCATTACTACTTTAAGTGTCTCATTTCCTAATCTAATTCCCTCAGCAACACGAAGACTTAATTCGACTACATTCCATTATCCTCATTTTGCTTTTGTTGATGTTCATCTTATATCCTCCTTCGAAGACTTAATTCGACTACATTCCATTATCCTCGTTTTGCTTTTGTTGATGTTCATCTTATATCCTCCTTTCAAGACACTGTCCAAGTCCTTTGCTGTCTCTGACAGAATTACAATGTCATCGGCGAACCTCAAAGTTTTTATTTGTTCTCCATGGATTTTAATACCTACTCCGAATTTTTCTTTTGTTTCCTTTACTGCTTGCTCAATATACAGATTGAATAACATTGGGGTAGGCTACAACAATGTCTCACTCTGTTCCCAACCACTGCTTCCCTTTCATACCCCTCAACTCTTATAACTGCTATCTGGTTTCTGTACAAATTGTAAATAGCCTTTTGCTCCCTGTATTTTACCCCTGCCACCTTCAGAATTTGAAAGAGAGTATTCCAATCAACATTGTCAAAAACTTTCTCTAAGTCTACAAATGCTAGAAACGTAGGTTTGCCTTTTCTTAATCTTTCTTCTAAGATAAGTCGTAGGGTCAGTATTGCCTCACGTGTTCCAACATTTCTACGGAATCCAAACTGATCTTCCCCGAGGTCGGCTTCTATCAGTTTTTCCATTCGTCTGTAAAGAATTCGCGTTAGTATTTTGCAGCTGTGACTTACTAAACTGATAGTTCGGTAATTTTCACATCTATCAACACCTGCTTTATTTGGGATTGGAATTATTATATTCTTCTTGAAGTCTGAGGGTATTTCGCCTGTATCATACATCTTGCTCACCAGATGGTAGAGTTTTGTCAGGGCTGGCTCTTCCGAGGCTATCAATACTTCTAATGGAATGTTGTCTACTCGAGGGGGCCTTGTTTCGACTCAGATCTTTCAGTGCTCTGTCAAACTCTTCACACAGTATCATATCTCCCATTTCATCTTCATTTACATCTTCTTCCATTTCCATAAAATGTCCTCAAGTACATCACCCTTGTATAGACCCTCTATATACTTCTTATGAACTGTAGATTAAAATTGAAGAAACTGCAAAAAAATGGGAATTTAAGGAGATGGGACCTGGATAAACTGACTAAACCAGAGGTTGTAAAGAGTTTCAGGGAGAGCATAAGGGACCAACTGACAGGAATGGGGGAAAGAAATACAATAGAAGAAGAATGGGTAGCTTTATGGGATGAAATAGCGAAGGCAGCAGAGGATCAAATAGGTAAAAAGACGAGGGCTAGTAGAAACCCTTGGGTAACAGAAGAAATATTGAATTTAATTGATGAAAGAAGAAAATATAAAAATGCAGTAAATGAATCGGGCAAAAAGGAATACAAACGTCTCAAAAATGAGATCGACAGGAAGTGCAAAATGGCTAAGCAGGGATGACTAGAGGACAAATGTCAGGATTTAGAGGCTTATCTCACTAGGAGTAAGATAGATATTGCCTACAGGAAAATTAAAGAGACCTTTGGAGAAAGGAGAACCACTTGCATGAATATCAAGAGCTTTGATGGAAATCCAGTTCAAAGCAAAGAAGGGAAAGCAGAAAGATGGAAGGCGTATATAG
This sequence comes from Schistocerca americana, assembly GCF_021461395.2. Lineage (NCBI taxonomy): Eukaryota > Metazoa > Arthropoda > Insecta > Orthoptera > Acrididae > Schistocerca > Schistocerca americana. Next base: position 273,235,487 of record NC_060120.1, on the reverse strand, counting down.
GGGGTCTAAACAAGGGTGATGTACTTGAGGACAATATTATGGAAACGGAAGAGGATGTAGATGAAGATGAAATGGGAGATATGGTACTGCGTGAAGAGTTTGACAGAGCACTGAAAGACCTGAGTGGAAAAAAGGCCCCTGGAGTACACAACATTCCATTAGAACTACTGACAACCTTGGGAGAGCCAGTCCTGACAAAACTCTACCATCTGGTGAGTAAGATGTATGAGACAGGCGAAATACCCTCCGACTTCAAGAAGAATGTAATAATTCCAATCCCAAATAAAGCAGGTGTTGACAGATGTGAAAATTACCGAACTATCAGTTTAATAAGCTATCACACTGCAAAATACTAATGCGAATTCTTTACAGATGAATGGAAAAACTGATAGAAGCCGACCTCGCGGAAGATCAGTTTGGATTCCGTAGAAATGTTGGAACACGTGAGGCAATACTGACCCTACGACTTATCTTAGAAGAAAGATTAAGAAAAGGCAAACCTACGTTTCTAGCATTTGTAGACTTAGAGAAAGCTTTTGACAATGTTGATTGGAATACTCTCTTTCAAATTCTGAAGGTGGCAGGGGTAAAATACAGGGAGCAAAAGGCTATTTACAATTTGTACAGAAACCAGATAGCAGTTATAAGAGTTGAGGGGTATGAAAGGGAAGCAGTGGTTGGGAACGGAGTGAGACATTGTTGTAGCCTACCCCAATGTTATTCAATCTGTATATTGAGCAAGCAGTAAAGGAAACAAAAGAAAAGTTCGGAGTAGGTATTGAAATCCATGAAGAAGAAATAAAAACTTTGAGGTTTGCCGATGACATTGTAATTCTGTCAGAGACAGCAAAGGACTTGGAAGAGCAGTTGAACAGAATGGACAGTGTCTTGAAAGGAGGGTATCAGATGAAAATCAACAAAAGCAAAACAAGGATAATGGAATGTAGTCGTATTAAGTCAGGTGATGCTGAGGGAATTAGATTAGGAAATGAGACACTTAAAGTAGTAAAGGAGTTTTGCTATTTGGGGAGCAAAATAACTGATGATGGTCGAAGTAGAGAGGATATAAAATGTAGCCTGGCAATGGCAAGGAAAGCGTTTCTGAAGAAGAAAAATTTGTTAACATCGAGTATAGATTTAAATGTCAGGAAGTAGTTTCTGAAAGTATTTGTGTGGAGTGCAGGCATCTATGGAAGTGAAACGTGGATGATAAATAGTTTAGACAAGAAGAGAATAGAAGCTTTCGAAATGTGATGCTCCAGAAGTATGCTGAAGATTAGATGGGTAGATCACATAACTAATGAGGTGGTACTGAATAGGTATGGGGAGAAGAGGAGTTTGTGGCACAACTTGACTAGAAGAAGGGATTGGTTGGTAGGATATGTTCTGAGACATCAAGGGATCACCAATTTAGTATTGGAGGGCAGCGTGGAGGGTAAAAATCGTTGAGGGAGACCAAGAGATGGATACACTAAGCACATTCAGAAGGATGTAGGTTGCAGTAGGTACTGAGAGATGAAGAAGCTTGCACAGGATAGAGTAGCATGGAGAGCTGCATCAAACCAGTCTCAGGACTGAAGACCACAGCAGCAGCATGCTGTTTGTAGTAGCTTACCTGCACTCCTATTTCTTTATTCATTATTAAACCTACTCCTGCATTATTACTTATAACACTATTAAGAAAGATGACTGCGGGCAGCTAATTAAAAGCATTTTCACTAAAATACAAGTCCTCATTCAAAATATTAGAGCAAGTAATATGAAACCAATTTATATTAACACCTACAAATATCATTAAGGAGTAAAATGTACTCCCACATTAATCTGAAAATTCCTAGAGGAAGTACAGAAGAAGAGAGAGTCATATCAAATACATAATATCATAAAATAAGAATTACTTCAATTTAAGTTGTGCTTACCTTGGGGCACATTTTCCTTCAAAAAGCTCAACAATGAGTTTTGTGCATCTTGAATCGTAATAGTGCTCTTCCTAGAAGCCTCAGTAAGACCTGTCTGAAAGATCTCAAATGAAATGACAATCCATGAAATTAACTACTACTGCAATATTGTTATCAATATTTATATTAAACCTTTCCATGATTTTTAATGCACCACTCATTCATATTGCCCAGTATCTCGTCAGGTTGGTGTATAATCAAATTAGGTCCTTCTTGCACAACATTCAGATCAGCATTTGTTACAATACAGCTGACTTCTAGAATGTGATCTTTAATTGGATCTAAGCCAGTCATCTGAAAAATAAAATAAATCATGAGTCTCCTTGTTTCCCATAAAACGATACATGTTATAGGGAAAATGTAGATGTTGATGAAGGAGCAAGCACATGCAAACATACGTTAGCTGAGACTCTGGTAGTATTTATCAGGTAACATGTAAAATAGTTAGTAAATTTTTGCTTAAGTGGGGTAGGACCCAATTTCTTGTCGTATCATATTGTATGGATAGACGAAAGGTCAAACTACATTGAGGCTCAAAGAGTGATGTGCAATGCCCATGGTAAACTAAGACTAAATATAAATCAAGATCATATCATAGAAAAGTAAAGCCGTAATCGAGATTAACTTGAACACCACAATACTTTACTTCAAACAGCCCTATTGGGAAGTTTGTCTTTGTTTCCTGAGTGCTGGGCTTCCTGCCTCACCCCACCAATTACCGGAGAACACATGTTTTAATATGGCAACTGAACACAATTCTTTCACAAACACAACACAATACCAAATATAAAAGTAATGTTAACAACAAGAAAACATTTTTGGAGTTAACCAGGGACCTGCCCGCCCAGTTAGCTGTGCAGTCTAACACACTGCTTTCCAGCTGGGAAAGCCTGCCAATCCCCAGCACAAATCCGCCTGATGGATTAGTGTCGAGATCCGATGTGTTGGCCAGTCTGTGGATGGTTTTTAAGGCAGTTTTCCATCCACCTCAGCGAATGCAGGCTGGTTCCCCTTATTCCGCCTCAGTTACACTATGTCAGCGATTGTTGCACAAACACTTTCTCCACATACACGTACACCATAATTACTCTACCTCACAAACATTGGGGTTACACTTGTCTGGTGTGAGACGTTCCTGGGGGGAGGGGGCGATGGAGTTGGGGGGGGGGGGGGGGGGGGGGTCCACTGGGGGCCGAACCGCACAATAACCCTGGGTTCGGTGTGGGGCGGCGGTGGGGTGAGTGGACTACTGTAGCCTGTTGTTGGTTGTGAACCACTGAGGGCTACGGCAGGGACGAAGCCTCTCCATCATTTCTAGGTCCCCAGTTCCATACAATACAATACAATAACCAGGGTCCTATTTCTGAAATTTTTGTAGCCCACTACTTACACCCACAGCCAACATCCTATACACAACAAACCTGGTGTACACGTTTTTCACTAATCACAGTTGGAGATTATTAACATATAACAATGGATAAAAACAATATTTTGAAAGAACATGTTTTCATGAGGAGCTTCAACAATGAATAGGTCAATGAAAAGTGAACAACAGGAAAATTAAGTGTGCCGATCACAACGTGTATTTATCACTTTCACAATCATCTCTCTACCTCATGACTCAACAGAGCCAGTGTGCTTCATAAATACAAAGAGTGCAGTCCAGTCAACTCTGTCAAAAGCTTTCTCCAAATCTACAAATGCTATAGATATTTCTTTGCCTTTCTTAAACCTATGTTCTAGGATTAGTATTGTCTCGCATGTTCTGGCATTTCTCCAGAACTGAAACTGATCTTCCCCGATGTCGGCTTCTATCAACTTCTCCATTCTTCTGTAAGTAATTTGTGATAGTATTTTGCAACCATGATTTATTATACTAGTTTGGTAATATTCACACCTGTCAGACCCGCTTTCAATGAAACTGGAATTATTACATTCTTCTTCAAGTCTGATGGTATTACCCCTGCCTTATATCACACCAGATAGAATAGTTTAGTCACGGATGGCTGTCCCAGGGGTATCAGAAAGTCTGAGGACATGTTGTCTACTCTAGGTGCCTTGTTTCAGGTTACATCTTTCAGTGCTCTGTCAAGTTGTTCTCACAGTATTGTAACTTCAATCTTATCTTTATCTACGTCCTCTTCCCTTTCCATAATACTGCATTGAAGTCCATTTCCCTTGTATAGTCCCTGTGTATATATTCCTTCCACTTTTAAGCTTCCCTCCTTGCTTATCGTTGTTTTTCAATTGGAGCTCTTGATATTCACACAGCAGCTTCTCTTGCCTCTAAAGGCCTCTTTAATTTTCCTTTAGGTGGTATCTGTCTTTCCCCTAGTTATACATGCTTCTGTAGACTCTTGTCTTCTAGCCACTTCTGCATAGTCTTTTCACAATATGCTGACGATATTGCTCACTTACATACACAACCATTCGCTCGATGAAAGATCTGTACCTAAAGACCGGAAAATTTCACACATAAAAAAGAAATAGAAGTAACCTGCTGAAATATAGGTCTGTATCACTGACTCCAATTTACAGGAGGATTTTGGAATGTACACTGTATTCCCACACAATGAAATAACATGAACAAAACAATCTATTGACACACAACCAGCATGGATTCCGAAAATATTGTTCTTGTGAAACAAAAATGGCTCTTTATTTGGATGAAGCAACAACTGCTATCTGCAGGGGATCTAAAGTTTATTCCATGCTTCTAGATTTCCATGAGCCTTTTGATACCATTCTTCACAAGCAGCTTCTCATCAAATTGCATGCCTGTTGCATATCATCTTTCCTGTCAAAGATCACAATTTGTACTAACTGACAGTAAGTAATCTAGTGAAACCAAAGTTAGATCTGGGTTCCCAAAGGAAGTGTTAAAGACTCTCTGCTTTTATTAATCTGTATATACAATTTAGGAGACAATGTGAGCAGCACTCTTAGATTTTATGCAGTTTACACACACGGTGTGAAAAGTGGCAATTGATCCTGAACAGTAAAATGTGGGAGTTCCTCTGCATAAATACTAAAAAAATTCCATTATATTTTGGTTAAATCAGACAAATTTGAAGCTTGCTGATTTAACTAGACACCTAATAGTTACAATTATGTTCAACTTAAATTCGAGGCATCACAAAGAAAATTTTGGGGGAAAGGTCAATCACATTTTGTGTTTTTCAGTAGAACATGTAGAAGGTGCAACAAATCTACTAATGAGACTGTCTACACTACACTTCTCCATCCTGTTCTGGAGTATGGCTGCACAGGGTGGGATCCTTGCCAGATACAACTGCTGGAGTATATCGAAAAAATGCAAAGAAAGGCAGTTTGTTCGTAACAACTTGATACATGGTACAGTGTGTCAGGGATATGGCAAGCGAGTTGGGTTGGCATTCATTAAAACAAAGGCACTTTTCATTGCAGTGAGATGTCTTCAAGAAGTTTCAGTGTACATCACATCTACACTCTGACCTTGTGGTGTGTGGTGGTCAGTACTTTGTATACCAGTGTTACTTCTCCTTTTTCTCGTTCACAGGAAGAATGACTGCTGGTAAGCACCAATGTGGACTTGTAACACACTAATTTTTTTCTTGTTGGTCTTTTCGCAAGATACACATAGGAGCACTTTGTTGACTCTTCTAGGAATGTGCACTCCCTGAACATTGTAACAGTTGACCATACCATAATGCAGAAAGCCTCTCTTTCAGCATGTGAAACTGAACACCTCCTCTGTGCTTTCATGCTTACTAAATGAATCTGTAACAAAATATCCTGCTCTTCTTTGGATCTTCTCTACGTCCTGTATCAGTCCTACCTGGTATGGATACTACACTAACAAGCAGTAGTCAAGTATTAGTCAAGAAGTATTTTGTAAGCTATTTCCTTTATTGGACATCACTTCCTGAGGTTTCTTTGAATGAATATGTCTGGCATCTGCCTTAGTCACTATTAACTTTATGTGGTTGTTCCACATGTAACCTCTCATACGCTTACCCCTAGATATTTTATGGAAATAATTGCTTCCGGTAGAAAGGAATTATAGTCCCGATCTTCAAGAAAGGGGATAAAAGGAGATGTGAGAACTACAGAGGAATCACCCTGCTATGCCACTGTGGAAAAATCTATGAAAAGATCCTGGAGAATAGAATAAGAAGCAGTATTGAAAGTAGACTGCAAGAGGAGCAGTATGGTTTCAGACCGGGAAGATCAACAACGGACCTCATATTTGCGGTAAGGCAACTGCAGGAAAGGCACTATGAGTACGGGAAGGACTTAATCATGGCCTTTTTAGATATTGAGAAGGCGTATGACAGTATCTATAGGGACAAGCTCTGGGATGTGCTGAACGCAAAAGGGATAGATGAAGAGATAACACGAAAAGTCAGAAAAATGTATGAGGGAAAGTGGGGAGGGAACGTACTGCATGGTTCAAGATGGAAAATGGGCTGCGACAGGGAAGTGCACTTTCGCCTTTATTGTTTATTATTGTTATGGATGAAATCCTACAGCAAGTATCAGATGCAATTGGAGATCATAAAATGAAAGCAGTGCTTTTTGCCGATGACCTGATGTTATGGGGAAATTGCGAGAAGGAGGTGCAAGAGCAGTTAGATGTATGGGAGGCAATGGCAGCACAATATGGAATGCATTTCTCTGCAAAGAAAAGTGAAATAATTGTCACAACAAGGAAGAAGAATAGGCCAAATGTGGATATAACTTGTGGAGGGGAAAAACTACAAGTGGTAGAGAACTTCAAGTACCTGGGAAACATGATTTGAAAGTAAGGGGGGAAACGCGATGGAAATAAATGAAAGGTGCAGAAAAGCAGAGCAGTTCTACAAATGCATTAGGGGGCTTATTTGGAGCAAGGAGGTGCCACAGAAATCCAAGGGAATTATATACCGAACCTACTTTGTCCCCATATTGGCATACGGAAGTGAGACATGGGTAATGCACAAAAGCGACAAAAGTAGAATACAGGCTAGTGAAATGAAGTTCCAGAGGAGCAGGTTGAGTGTAACAAGACGAGACAGATTGCGAAATGTGTATGTGAGGGAAAGACTAAAGGAGGAACCAGTACAGGACAGGATAGAAAAATCAAGACTGCAGTGGTATGGACACATGAAGAGAATGGATGAGGGAAGAATTCCAAAGAGGATGTTTGATCTGCAACTGGAGGGGAAGAGGGCCAGAGGAAGACCAAGAGATAGATGGCTGAAGGGAGTGAAGGAATGTGTGATGAGAAGAGGAGAGAACTGGACGAAGGTGGAAGAGGGGGAATGGTGGAAAGACAGAACACGATGGAGAGGCTTGTGTTCCCGACAGACCCAGCCAGTGGCTGGAAACTGTCCAAGATGATGATGATGATGATGATGAATTGCTTCCGGTGATTGTTTTGTAACTGTATAATAATACAATAAATGGTCTTTCTATGTATTCACAATAAATTGCATTTGTTTATGTTGAGTATCAATTGCCACTTCCAGCAATAAGCATCTATTCTCCACAGGCCAATCATCAACTTTCTCCTCCTAATACCAAAATATTTTGATGACTCCCACTTATACCAAGAGAAATGACCGTCATGACATAAGATAAATCAGAGTTCATAACAAAAAATTTAGGTGTTCACTCTCTCCACAAATGCTATTCCAGGGTGGAATGGTAGAGAAATAGTCACAATGATTCTGTGCACCCTCTGCCAAACAATTAAGTGTAAATTGCAGTGTAACCATGTAGACATAAACGTGTGAAAGGGAGTTACATTAACAACCAGTAAAATCAGTAATTTTTGATAACAGGTCTCCCTGAAGTACAGTGGTTTATTTATTGCTTAAAAATGAATATGAACAGTCACAACCACAATAAACTTTTTTTAAATATAAGATTACCAGCTTCAGTTTGTTCTAGACCCTGTTCAGACCTACACCATGATGGTAGATGGTGGCTGTGAACGGAGTAGGCATTACACCTCCACGAATGCTATGTGCAGTCTAAAAGACTGAGACTGGTGATCTTACATTTAAAAAAAAAGTTTGTTGTGGTTGTGACTGTTCATATTCATTTTCAGTAAAATTACTTGTTCCACTACAGCTTATATAGCAAATTATCTAAGGAACCTGGTCTAAACTTTTTCTAGTCTCTCTTTTCTGTTTGTTTAATCCTTTGTCTTTCTATTTTTTTTTTCCTTTTTTTCCTGCCATTACCATCCACCTCACTCACAGCCAGTTATTAACTTTCTTTGTGGAACATACTTTCATATTTCGTAGTTAACATTATTTACTTTTTGCTTTACTTGAGCTTTCTTCCCCTGTAATGTTTTTTTTTTTTTTTACCTTTTCCTTTGTTTGTGAGAATCTTTGTACTGTCTATGCTTTTTTTTCCCCCCAATCATCCGCTTTGCCATCTATTCTCTGCTAGTTCTAACTTCTCACATTCTCATGCACTGATGAGCCAAAACAACATGACCACTACCTGAGTGAGTGCTGCCTAGTGACACTGAGGCCACATGATGTGGCAAAGTAAGTATATAAGCGGAGCAGAGATCAATGGGAGTCATTCTAGTGACAATACAGGCCCCAAGTGGCCAAAGGACATTGACAAAGGGCAGACTGTTATGGTCTGGCACCTGGGAACAAACATCTCGGAAACAGTAACGCTGGTAAGCTGTTTGGCATGCTACAGTCATAAGCACCTATGGAAAATTGTTGAAGGGCACTTAAACCACATGTAGGCAAGGTGTTGGACGTCCACACTTGTAACAGAATGTGGAAATCAGACTTGTTGGCACTGTAAAGCAATATAGACAGGCATCTGTGACAGAAGATAAAGCGTAATGGTGATGCTGGCACAAATATTTTGGATGACACACCATTCAGTGCATATTGGCGAATGTGGGGCTCTACAGAAGATGAATCCTATGTGTTCCCATGTTGAATCAATGACATCATCAATCAGGGTCACAGTAGGAACGGGATTGTGGAGATTGGACTGTAGATACATAGAAATATGTAACCTGATTGAATGATCACATTTTTTTGCTACACCGGCTCCATGGTTTGTCTGGATATGCCATCATCCTGACAAATGGCTGTCTGCAACAAGCACCAGGCCAGTGGGGGTAGTGTTATTCTATGTGGAACATTCACCTGGGCTTTTGTGGGAGCTGTGGTGGTAATCTAAGGCACCACATCAGCTGTGGACTGTGAACATTATTACAGGCCACCTGCATCTCTTCCAGATAAACGTGCATATTCTGGGAGCCACCATACGGTGCATGGCAGAGGGTACCTTTCCCCACAATTTTCCGGTTCCATTCGCAAAAGAAGCAAGGGAAAAACAACTATCTATATGCCTCCATATGAGCCCTTATTTCTCCTCACATGAAATGTACATTGATGGCAGTAGGATTGGAATAGTTCTGCAGACAGCTACAAATGTTTGGTCTCTAAATTTTCTCAATACTTTTTCATAAAAAGAACCTCTTCTTCCTTCCAGGGATTCTCATGTGAGTTCATGATGCCTTTCCATAGTAATCACATGTTGATCAAATCTCCCAGTAACAACTCTAACAGTGAACTTCTGAATTACTTTGATGCCTTCCCTTACCCCAACCAGGCTGCAATCCCAAACACACTAGCAGTATTGGGACTCACAAGTGTTCCTTATGTGGTCTCCTTTATTGATGAGCTACACTTTCCTAAAAGTCTCCCAATAAACTGAAGGTAACCATTTGCCTTCTCTACTAGAGACCTTACATGTCCATTCCATTTCATATTGCTTTGAAATGTTACACCTAGATAGTTAATTTATTTGAAAGTGCCAAGCAGCACACCACTAATACTATATTAAAACATTACAGGATTGTTTTTCCTATTTATCTACATTAACTTAAACATGGTGTTTGGAAATACCTGTTACAAAGTAATAGGACTTTTAGAGGGGAGTGAGTGCGTAATATTTTAAATTGGAACCCATGTATGAAAATGTACCACATCCATTCTATGATGGTTTCAATTCACATGTGTAGTGGACCCACATATGCTGCAATTGAAATTGAAGAGACACCAGGTGGGATGGAGAGCATGTACCAGAACATGCTTTATAAGTACAATGTCTGTGATAACATTGGTGATTGGCACATCGAGCCACTTTTGTAATGCATCAGTACTGTTCTGTATGGACAATATGGTTGGGTCCTTTTCTGTTTTGGAACAATGTAAACACATAATGTTTAAGTGTTAAAACAAACAAATGTGCTTAAGTGATTAATGGATGTTTCATTATGTTTCCTTTTGAATTGTTACCTAATAGCTGTACTACGCCATGCCTAATTCAATTCATCCTGCAGAAATGGATGAGTTAAACATTTGAATTGAAACCATCATATAATGGAAACGGTACATTTCTGGACACAGGTTCCTATTCAAAATATTATGTATTCACTCCCCTCTACAAGTCTTCAAAGTCTGTATGGGAATTTCCCAACATCCTGTACTTGTCTACATTTAGAGCAAACATTCATTACAGCAAATATATATTCTGTTTAGATCATCCTGTATTCTTCTGCTGTCAGTCAACGACACTTTTTTGTATGCTACAGTGTCATCAGGAAACAGTCGCAGAATGCTGCTCACCCCATCTCATCAGACTGTTCATGTATACACAGACCAAGAGTGATTCTATTACACTTCCCTGGAGCACATCCTGATGATCACTTGCTGTTGTTGACAACATACTGGTTTTTATTACTGAAGAAGTCTTTGAGCCTCTCACAGATCTGAGAATCTATTATGTATGCTCAGACTTTTGTTAACAGTCTGCAGTGTGACACAGTGTCAAACTCTTTCCAGAAATCTAGGAATAGGGATCCTGTCTTTTGCTCTTCATCCATAGATTGCAGGATATCGTGCAACAAAACGGCAAGGTGAATTTTGCACGAGTGATGCTTTCTAAAGCCATGCTGATTTGTTGTCAAAAGCTTTTCTCTCTCAGGGAAATTTATTACATCCAAACTTAAAATAAGCTCAAGAACTCTGCACCAAACCAATTCTAAGGATATTGGGATGTTATTATGCAGGCCCACTATTTTAATCTACTTATATACAGGATTCACTTGCACTTTTCCTTAGTTCATTGGGACTTCGCGCTGGGCAAAAGATTTGCAATAAGTGAAAGCTAAGTAAGGGGCCAATGCCACAGAATACTTTCTATTTGTTTTCAATGCTTTCAATTGACACTCTATGCCAGGGGTGCCTTCTGCTATTTCCTCCATATGGGAGACTGGGCAATTGTTGTGTCTGAGTTAGCCCTCTTCTAACTATAGTCTATTGTAGATCACTTGAACAAAAAACTGTGCCCAGTACTTGGAAAATAGCACAGGTCATATCTGTCTGCAATAAGGGTAGTACAAGTGATCTACAAAACTACCATCCAATATCCTTGACATCAATTTGTTGTATAATCTTAGAACATATTCTGAACTCAAACACAATGAGGTATCTCTAACAGAATGATCTCATCAGTGCCAACCAGCATGGATTCCGAAAACATTGCTCATATGAAACCCAACTTGCATTTTTCTCGTGTGACATACTGAATGTTTTGGATTAAGATGATTAGGTAGATGCTGTACATCTTGATTTCTACAAAGCACTTGCCTCAGTACCACACCTATGCTTATTGTCAAAAGAAGGATCATATGGAGTATCAAGTGAAATATGTGACTGAACTGAGGACTTTTTGGTAGGGACAATGCAACGTGTTAACTAGAATGGAGAGTCATTGTCAGGCGTAGAAGTAACTTTGGGTGTGCCCCAGGGAAGTGTGTTGGGACCTTTCCACAACTACATCTACATCCATACTCTGCAAGCCACCTGACGGTGTGTGGCGGAGGGTACTTTGAGTACCTCTATCGGTTCTCCCTTCTATTCCAGTCTTGTATTGTTCATGAAAAGAAAGATTGTCGGTATGCCTCTGTGTGGGCTCTAATCTCTCTGATTTTATCCTCATGGTCTCTTCACGAGATATACGTAGGAGGGAGCAATATACTGCTTGATTCCTCGGTGACGGTATGTTCTCGAAACTTCAACAAAAGCCCGTACCGAGCTACTGACCGTCTCTCCTGCAGAGTCTTCCACTGGAGTTTATCTATCATCTCCACAACGCTTTCGCAATTACTCAAGCAGTGGGCAAACAAGTGTTCTGTAACCTACTTCCTTTGTTTTTGCATTGCATTTCCTTAGGATTCTTCCAATGAATCTCAGTCTGGCATCGACTTTACTGATGATCAACTTTATATGATCATTCCATTTTAAATCACTCCAAATGCCTACTCCCAGATAATTTATGGAATTAACTGCTTCCAGTTGCTGATCTGCTATATTGTAGCTAAATGATAAAGGATCTTTCTTTCTATGTATTCACAGCACATTACACTTGTCTACATTGAGATTCAATTGCCATTCCCTGCGCCATGCGTCAATTCATTGCAGATCCTCCCGCATTTCAGTACAATTCTCCATTGTTACAACCTCTCGATATACCACAGCATCATCCGCAAAAAGCCTCAGTGAACTTCCAATGTTATCCACAATGTCCTTTATGTATATTGTGAACAGCAACGGTCCTACGACACTCCCCTGCGGCACACCCGAAATCACTCTCACTTCGAAAGACTTCTCTCCATTGAGAATGACATGCTGTGTTCTGTTATCTAGGAACTCTTCAATCCAATCACACTATTGGTCTGATAGTCCATATGCTCTTACTTTGTTCATTAAACAACTGTGGGGAACTGTATCAAACGCCCTGCGGAAGTCAACAAACACGGCATCTACCTGGGAACCCATGTCTATGGCCCTCTGAGCCTCGTGGACGAATAGCGCGAGCTGGGTTTCACACGATCATCTTTTTCAAAACCCATGCTGATTCCTACAGAGTACATTTCTAGTCTCCAGGAAAGTCATTACACTCGAACAAAATACGTGTTCCAAAATTCTACAACTGATTGACATTAGAGATATAGGTCTATAGTTCTGCACATCTGTCCGACGTCCCTTCTTGAAAACTGGGATGACCTGTGCCCTTTTCCAATCCTTTGGAACGCAACGCTCTTCTAGAGACCTACGGTACACCGCTGCAAGAAGGGGGGCAAGTTCCTTCACATACTCTGTGTAAAATCGAACTGGTATCCCATCAGGTCCAGTGGCCTTTCCTCTTTTGAGCGATTTTAATTGTTTTTCTATCCCACTGTCATCTATTTTGATATCTACCATTTTGTCATCTGTATGACAATCTAGAGAAGGAGCTACAGTGCAGTCTTCCTCTGTGAAACAGCTTTCCAAAGACATTTAGTATTTCGGCCTCTAGTCTGTCATCCTCTGTTTCAGTACCATTTTGGTCACAGAGTGTCTGGATATTTTGTTTTGATCCACCTACCGCTTTGACATAAGACCAAAATTTCTTAGGATTTTCTGCCAAGTCAGTACATAGAACTGTACTTTCGAATTCATTGAACCCCTCTCGCATAGCCCTCCTCACACTACATTTTGCTTCACGTAATTTTTGTTTGTCTGCAAGGCTTTGGCTATGCTTATGTTTGCTGTAAACTTCCCTTTGCTTCCACAGCAGTTTTCTAACTCGGTTGTTGTACCATGGTGGCTCTTTTCCATCTCTTACGATCTTGCTTGGAACATACTCGTCTAATGCATATTGTACGATGGTTTTGAACTATGTCTACTGATCCTCGACGCTATCTGTACTTGAGACAAAACTTTTGTGTTGAGCCGTCAAGTACTCTGAAATCTGCTTTTTGTCATTTTTGACAAACAGAAAAATCTTTCTACCTTTTTTAATATTTCTATTTACGGCTGAAATCATCGATGCAGTAACTGCTTTATGATCGCTGATTCCCTGTTCTGCGTTAACTGTTTCAAATAGTTTGGGTCTGTTTGTCACCAGAAGGTCTAATATGTTATTGCCACGAGTCGGTTCTCTGTTTAACTGCTCAAGGTAGTTTTCAGATAATGCACTTAAAAAAATTTCACTGGATTCTTTATCCCTGCCACCCGTTATAAACATTTGAGTCTCCCAGTCTATATCTGGCAAATTAAAATCTCCACCCAGAACTATAACATGGTCGGGAAATCTACTCGAAATATTTTCCAAATTCTCCTTCAAGTGTTCTGCAACAACAGCTGCTGAGCCAGGGGGCCTATAGATACATCCAATTACCGTGTTTGAGCCTGCTTTAACCGTGACCTTCACCCAAATTATTTCACATTTCGGATCTCCGTCAATTTCCTTCGATACTATTCCACTTTTTATCGCTATAAACAAGCCTCCCCCTTCACTGTCCAGTCTGTCTCTGCAGTATACATTCCAATCTGAGTTTAGAATTTCATTACTGTTTGCATTTGGTGCAGCCAACTTTCTGTCCCTGGTACTATGTGGGCATTGTGGCTGTTTATTAATGAGAGTAGTTCTGGGACCTTTCTATAGACGCTCCTGCAGTTTACTATTACCTCATTAATATTGTTATTCCCTGTTGCATTTTGCCTACTACCACCTTGTCGCGTCTCAGGAGGTGTCTTGTCGGGCCTAGGGAGGGAATTCTCTAACCTAAAAACCCCACATGTGCACTCCACACGTACTCCGCTACCCTTGTAGCTGCTTCCTGCGTGTAGTGCACGCCTGACCTATTCAGGGGGACCGAACATTTCCCAACCCGATAGCGGAGGTCAAGAAATTTGCACCCCAGATCTCCATAGAATCGTCTGAGCCTCTGGTTTAAGCCTTCCACTCGGCTCCAAACCAGAGGACCGCGATCAGTTCTGGGAACGATACTACAAATAGTTAGCTCAGATTCCACCCCGCAAACGAGGCTTTCCGCCTTCACCAACTCCGCCAACCATCTGTATGAACTGAGGATAACCTCTGAACCCAGACGGCAGGAGTCACTGGTGTCGACATGAGCAACAATTTGCAGTCGGGTGCACCCAGTGCTCTCTATCGCCGCCTGCAGGGCCTCCTCCACATATCGGATAAGACCCCCTGGCAAGCAGACAGAGTGAACACTGGCCTTCTTTCCCGACCTTTCCGCTATTTCCCTAAGGGGCTCCATCATCCACCTTTGCTTTTCATGTTGAATATTAATGACTTTGCAGACAATGTTAATAGTAAAAGCAGGTTTTTTTAGAGATGATGCAGTTGTCTGTAATGAAGTTCTATCTGAAAGAAGCTACATAATACAGGCAGTCTTGATGAGATTTCAAAGCGGTGCAGATTAGATCAGATCAGATTCAGTTTTCATTTCAAACACCCAAAAATGAAATGATTCTCATGGGTCTGGAACATGTCAGGAAGTATAACATAACAAAATATAAAACATTTGGATGTAAACTTACTACTCTGATCATTTGTCAGGAGATTGTCAAAATATTACAGTAAACTGGAACTGATAATATTTACAGAATTAACAGTCTGTCAGAATGAAACATTGTTACGCACTTTTAATAAATTTATCATACACAAAATACCTAATCTTGAATGTTGTGACCAAGTGCTGTCAAAACTGAAATCTAACAGACATTTTTACTTAAGTTGGCCAACAGTCCCTGTCAAGACATTCATCTACAGAGCAGGAGTTGCCAATCAAAAAGTCTTTCAAACTCTGTTTAAACCGTGCTTTATCTGAAACCAAGTTTTTAATGGTTGCTGGCAGAGATAAGCAACTTGCTTCAAGTGTTAATAAATGTAAAATTTTGCACTTCACAAAATGAAAAACCTCAGTATTCTATGACTAGAATGTCAATAAGTTGGAATTGGCCAACTCATAGAAATATCTGGGTGTAACACTTTGTATGGATATAAAATGGAATGATCACATAGGTTCAGTCATGGGGAAAGCAGGTGGTGGACTTCAGTTTATTTTTAGAATACTGGGGAACTGCAATCAACATACAAAAGAGATTGCTTACAGATCACTCTTGCTACTGGTTCTAGAATATTGCTCAAATGTGTGGGGCCTGTACCAGATAGGACTAACAGGTGATATTGAATGTATGCAGAGAAGGGCAGCACAAATGATAACAGGTTTGTTTAATCCATGGGAGAGTGTCAGAGATACTGAAGGAACTGAACTGGTAGACCCGTGAAGATACGATGTAAACTATCCCAAGAAAGTCTATTAACAAAGTTTCAAGAGCCGGTTTTAAATGATTATTCTAGGGATATACTACAACCTCCTACATATTGTTCACATACGGACTGTGAGAGTAAGATTAGAATAATTACTGCACACACAGACACATTCAAATAGTCATTCTTCCCACACTTCATAATGGAATGGAACAGGAAGAAACCCTAATAACTGATACAATGGAATGCATCCTATGCCACGCACCTCACAATGGTTTGCAAAGTATAGATGTATATGTAGACAGTAGGTCTGTACAATTCACTGTCTTCTATTGCCACACCAGTGTGGTTGGCAAGTGACTGAACAGAAGTCTTCACCGTATTTACTCGAATCTAAGCCGCACTTTTTTTCTGGTTTTTGTAATCTAAAAAACAGCCTGCGGCTTAGAATCGAGTGCAAAGTAAGCGGAAGTTCTGAAAAATGTTGGTAGGCACCATCTAAACTAACTTATGTTGTCGAATATATGTAGTGCTACACAGGCATGCTTTGCCGGCACAAAGATAAATACTGGCGTCAAAACTTTTGCGTCAGGAAATAAATTTAAAAGAAGTTGGAAGACGAGGTTTTTTCTCCGCCCCGAGTTTTGACCACTGCATTTTCATTTTCATACATTATCCAACGAAGTAAATATAAATTCCATATTGTTCATCTTCGAATGTAGCAGCCTTTCAAATATTTGTAGCAACATAAATAAATTTCTTTACACACAAGTACCAACAATGTACAAGGCTTTAGGATTGTTGCACGAGTTGATACGCTGGGGCTTATTAAGATTTCACGTAGCGGCACCTATTACTTCATGGAATTTTTTGAAACACTTGTTAGCGTTAGTGAACCATAATGAAGCGCTTTCATTATAGTGCCAAATTCAAGAGGGGAGTTATTTCTTTTGCACAACAAAGTTCTAATTGTGCTGCAGGTCTGCGATACGGGATTGATGAGAGCAACGTCAGGCGATGGCGACGGCAGACAGACAAATTATTTGAATGTTCAAATAGCAGGAATGCATTTAGTGGGCCAAAGTGTGGCCAATATCATGCACTGGAAGTGACTTTAAATGAATTTGTTAAGGAACAGCGTCAGAAATTCCTGCCTGTGAATGCCGAAATTTTAAAAATTAAGGCATGTGAAATTGCTAGAGAGCAAAAAATCGAAAATTTTAAGGCTATTCGCAGCTGGATTGATCTGTTTATGAAGCGCTGGGGTTTTTCACTTCGGAGGCGAACTTCAGTTGCACAGAAGCTGCCAAAAAATTATGAAGAAAAACTTGTGGAATTTCAGCACTTCATAATTAGGCGGCGCACAGAAAAGCAATACCTTCTTGGTCAGATAGGAAATGCTGACCAAACTCCTGTATATTTTGACAAGCCGTCAAATTATACGGTTGACGCCAAAGGAAAGAAAGACATAAGTGTTCCTACATCAGGGGGTGAAAAACAGCGGATGTCCGTCATGCTTGCTTCCACAACAGATGGACATAAATTATCCCCATTCGTAGTTTTCAAGCGAAAGACTTTACCGAAATCGGAAGTGTTTCCAAAAACTGTAATTGTACGAGCAAACAAAACAGGGTGGCTTTCGGAGGACATGGTGCTGGAATTGATTAGGCATGTGTGGATTGTTGTCCTGGCGCAATGCTTGGTTTACACAGCCTGTTGGTATTACATGCATATGCAGGCCATACATCACCTGCAGTAATACGAAACTTAGAGGAAAGCAAAACGGACTTGTCAGTAATTCCAAGCGGGATGACGTCAATTCTGCAACCTCTTGACATCTGTTTGAATAAACCATTTAAGAGCAAGCTTAAGCACATGTACACAGACTGGCTTTCGAAAAGCGACAGACAACTGACACCAACAGGATGCGTAAAACGTGCAAGTTTGTCGCAAGTGTGCCAATGGATTTATGATGCATGCAAGTGTGTTCCAAATCAGACTGTGCAACAAGCATTTAAAAAATGTTTGATATCCAATGCACTAGATGGTATGGAGGACGATGCTCTGTATGAAGAAATGAGCAACAAAGAATCGAGTGACAGTGATTCAGAATCATGACTGATAGTTTTGACATTTCATATAAGATGTATTACAAACCTAATAAAATTTTGTTTTAAAATTTCAGCATTTAATTTCTAAGTTGTTTTCATTCTTATTTTATAAGTGTTGCTACTCTGCATTGCACATGATAGAAAAGTGTGGAGAGCTGCATCAGACCAGTCTACGGACTGAAGACTACAACACACACTGCATTTGAAGTTATCACTAAAAATCTACTATGAAAATCCGACCGGCAAGACTGTTTGGGATGTATGTCAATATGGCCAACTTTACATTCTGAATTTTTTCCTACCTGTAACAAGAGATGGTTGCTAATAGGAACTTTTATGAATCTTGAATCACATGCAATATTCTCTTCACCATAAGAATAATACGAATGTAAACATTATGCCATGTATTCTTTCGTGTTTGCTGCTATCTCTTTTAAATCCTGTCTGCCTAATAAACTATGAAACTAGAGTTAGACAACAGCAAATGCGGAAGAATATACATATCATGTATGTTTATATTGGTATTATGTTGAATAGTGATACAGTCAGAAATGAAGCACGGCAACTGACTAGATTTTTAAATCTAAGATGACTCTGATTTCTGTGCAGAATGTAATGTACTAAAGAGGCATCTGCAAAGATTTTCAAACGGAGAAAAATTTTCGCTAAACTCTCATTCAAAACATTTTCTATCATACGCAGTCTATTATTTGGTTCTTGTTGATCATTATCAAAGGAAGCAGCAGTATAAGTAGCAACAAATAGCAGTCTATTGCCATTGTTTCGCTAATGAGACAATTCCTCTCTCTTTTTTTTTTATTGTAAGAGGCGGTAGTGCACAGAAAAGCAAGCCATACCGTGAGCGATGACAGGTTGTAAACACTCATTATCAGAATGCGAAAAACAATGCATGGCACAATACAATAATGCATTTTCAGCTTAGAGTGACGTAAACACCTATAACAAAGAGAACGCCACTTATCAGATCAAAGCAAAATAAGCAATCGATTCAAACCAGACGAAGCACGTGAAAAAGAAAGGGTACCCGTATAAATACAGACGGAGCGCATGACGCACAGCAATGGCTACCTGGTAAAGCTTAACTGCTAAGCTTACGACTCGAGCCAAACTACTGTAGATGTATCTTCATCCATTCAACCTAAATTGTGTCTCATGTTACAGTGGACTAACTTTGTTTCAATTTGGAGGCGCGGTCTAAAACTTTCCGCTCCCCTTGAATTTTGAGTCTCCAATTTCAGGTGTGGCTTAGATTCAGGAAAATTTGTTTTCCTTGATTTGCAGTCTCATTTTTCAGGTGCAGCTTAGATTCAAGTAAATACGGTCAATCCATTTGATTATTTTATTATAATATTCTTGTCTTCTCAGCAAGAAGTTTCACTTGGGTATAATTGTGGATGTAACTGTGTGCTTCATGGAGCCATATGAATTCTCCTAACTTTAGCTTGTGGACATTTACATGTTCTTTTTCAAACAAAGAATGCAAAAATTTCTGTTTTCTCAGAGTTTTCTGAATTTTGTTATTAAAACACGGTCCTAACTGCCTTACTCAGAAGATACCAGGTGGTAATAGTTAAAGTGTAGCTAGTCACAGAGGTCCAGTATAGACTGTAATTATCGTAAGGCAACAAAACTTGGTAGATATTCTAACACATTAATGCAGAACTGATTTACACTGTAAAAAATTGGTTCCACTTTTGGCCACCAGGTGTAAATCTGGCACTGTGAATGCAAGAAATATGCATAGAAATGTTTCCATATGTAATGGATTAGGAGTGATATATGGACAGGAAAGGTCAAACAAGTGAAAAAGTAAAACGTTGATTTTTTTTTATGAACCACTGGTTATACAATTTGTTCAATATGAGCATGAAAGACATTGACAAGGTGCTGTACAGTGCTAGATTTTCACCAGGTGGCCAAAATTGGAACTAATTTTTTTCCAGCATAAATTGCTTCTATATTAACTCATTAGCACACCTACCAAATTTTGTTGCCATACAATAATTACAGCCCACGATGGATCTGTGTGTGGTGATGCAATTCAAATGTCCATTTCACAAGGCCTGGATCATGCTACACTGGTTGGAGAAGCATGATCGACAACTCACATTGATGTCTTCGCTTCTCAGTTCACCTGATCTGAACCCGATGGGACACATCTGGGCTATTAAGTGCCAGCTTCGCATCCAAAAACCACCAGCCCATAATTTATGGGAATTGCATGACCAGCGTGTAGACAACTGGAGCTTTATTTCTGGAAATCTATCAACGATTTGTCGAATCCCTCTCACATAGAATTGCTGCTGTGTTCCAAAAATGCTAATAAGCTCGTTAATAATTTTTGTAGTCATAATTGGAACAACAGTGATCTTGTATTGTAATTTAACAAAAAACAATCAGTCTACATTGAAAATGGTGTTTATTTTTCCGGTAATCGGCTTTGGTTATAGATAGACCATCTTCAGACCAGTATGTGTGATGTCTGTCTGAAAAGTATGCGACCTGTGATTTTCCCACGCAAAATAGAGACAATAGCGCAGCGCCACTGTACACAGTAAAGGAAGAGACCTTTATGCGCACGTGTGAATTTTGTTCCTGCCTTCCACGTCAGTCTCTGCCTATTGGTCACCGAGTGAGGTGCTACACAACGTGTTCATCAAATTACTGATTCTCTCAAGATGACTGAACGTGTTGAGCAAAGATACTGCATCAAATTTTCTCAAAAGCTTGGTGATTCTTAAAGCGAAGCAATTCATAAGATTCAGCGGGTATTTGGAGAAGATGCGATGGGTGTAACACAAATTAAGGAGTGGTTCAACAGATTAAAAAATGGTTGCACATCAGTGGAGAGTGACCAGCCTTTTGGCAGGCCCCAAACTGCTCAAACTGCAGCTGTTGTTGAGAGGGTGCAAAATTTGGTGATGGCAGATAGTCGTTTGACCATGCGGGAGATTTCCTAAGAGGTTGGAGTGAGTAAAGATTCTGCACATAAAATTTTGCATGATGATTTGAAGATACACCGAGTAGCTATGAAATTCGTACCCAAGTTGTTGTCGCTGGAACAAAAAGACCTTCGTTTTGACGTTGCACAGGACCTTCTTAACACCACCAACACTGATCCTGGGTTTCTGAACACTGTGATAACTGGAGATAGTCATGGGTGTACGGATACGAGCCAGAAACAAAAAGACAGTTGTTGCAATGGAAGCATTTCGAGTCTCCAAGGCCGAAGAAAGTGCGGCAAGTACGAAGCAAAATCAAGGTGATGCTGACTGTCTTCCTTGATGACAGTGACAAAGGAGTACTATCAAGATGATCTCCGATGACTCTGTGACGCAGTTCGGCGCAAAAGACCAGACTTGTGGACAGCGAAAAACTGGCAATGCGTCATAACAACATCCCCGCACATTCATCCCACTTGATCCAAAATTTATTGGCCAAACATGGAATTACAGCCATTTGCCAACCTCCCTATTTTCCAGGCATGGCTCCTTGTGACTTCTGGTTGTTTCCAAAATTGAATACACCACTGAAGGGCTCCCGTTTTGAGAATAGAGAAGAGATAATGCGGAACACAATGATGGAGCTGAACACCATTCCAAAAGAAGACTTCCAGAGGTGTTTCCAGCAGTGGAAGGATCGATGGGCTAAGTGTATGCAAGCACAAAGGGCCTACTTTGAAGGTGATTAGGGTCCCAACCCCGTTAGGTATTTGAAATATTTTTTCTGGCCATAGGTCGGATACTTTTTACACAGGCCTTGTATCTCACGATCTCTCATGGTTTCTCGGTGAAACTGATCTCCACTGTACTCTCTTGTGTCCTGCAGAGTTGCTGTTTCCATTTCATGCATAATATTTCAAGACCCAGCTACTTTCTTCAGGTGCTGCAAGTACTGCTGTTATGTGTCCTCTCTATCTGGTTGGAGACCAGGCAGCAAGTACACGTAACAGGAAAACTTGCAGCACCTGAAGAGGACAGCTGAATCAGTCATCGAAATATTGTGCATAAAATGGAGGCAACAGAAGAACACTCAGAAGAACACTGTTAGTATTTATCTACAGTGGTAACACGTGGAGTCTATGCACTGAGCTGTAGTATGTGCTGAGGCATCTGTCATCAACTAAAAGTAAAAATTCTTCTGTGGGTGAAGTGGGATGTCCAGAAGGAACATTACAGTTTACAGTTAAATTTGAAAGCAAGCCACATGTCAGGCATTTCCTATCTATGGGTAGTAATCAAAGATTTTGACAGCAGGATTATCATTATGCACCCCTTTCTGAACTGCACTCAGTTTTAATGAGTAATGAAGTAAGAATAACAGTGTAATTTTTCTGGCAATTATGAAAATCAGCCCTTCTGATTTCACATGTATTATTTACGAGCCATGTTCAGAAAGTAAGTGTACTATGACCATAACAGGCAGTGGCTTTTTGAGGGGTGGTAACTGACAAGGGAACATTCCCTAGCACCAGTAAACGATCTTGATGAAACTGTGTGTGTGTGTGGGGGGGTGGGGGGGGGGGGGGGAGGGGGGGGGGGGGGGGAGATAATGCAATATGTATTTTCTTGTTTGTGCCCAATTTCACCTTAAAGGGTAAAATACACCCTATAAGGTAATTTGTCATATTGGGTTTGAAGGGAACATTTTAGAAATGGTTATATATGAAAAATGTTTCTATATGAAAGTTGATGTGTCATTAATGGTCTTGATAACTGTATGATCGAATTTTGTAATAATTTGAAATTTTTCAAAATACCACACAACCATTAATGAATTTTGAAAAAGAAAAACTTTTGTTACATCATAAATTAAAGAAGCTTTCAAGCAACATACATCCATGTGTAATAAAGCTCGTCTCTGAAATGCCATTTTTGCAAAATAAGCTATACACAATGTGCTGACAGAGTATTTTCAACATACCTAATTAAAATATAAATATCTGTTATTAGTATATTTATTCTACAAGTTAAATTGTTATTTTAAATTTTACTTTCTTTTTCCTTTTTCACCATTTCACACATGTCTATTACATTAATTGAAAATAATTAGTAACTCATTATGATGATACAAAATCATTATCATTATTTAATCTGTAAATAAATGCTTAAAAAATAATGTTTCCTTACACGATGCACATAAAATGAAAGCAATTTCTTCACATAATATACACGATGGAAAACACAATATAAAAAAAAAAAAAAAATTGTCAGGATTTCAAACTGTCGCAGGTGATCCTCTAAATATCCTGATTTTTATCAGCCACATTTCAGTACATTGGCAAGCCTGGACAAAAAGAATTGACTACATACTAGTGACTGCAGCGTATTTATATTGTTTCTCAAGTGGAGATTGACATCAGAATTGTTCATCAGAGCAAGATCTGAAAATCTTGTCAAAGTTTTTCCAACATCGAAAGCGATATATATCTCATTTGCTGTTGAGCCCTTGGGGATCACCAGGTGAACAAGTTCCATGTCCTCAGGCGTGGTGCTCTATACGGTTCTTTCACACTGACAGCCCTAAGAATCTACCAAATCTACAGATGTTTCTCACTCACTGGGAAAGAAAACATCTTTCAAATACTTTTCGATCTAGTCAGCCATTTGATTACCAGATTTTGATGCTCTTATGAGAGCATCTGGGGCTTCAAAAAGAGATTCTCGAATTCTCAATCCAACACATTCTTTTAAAACTATGAAAAGGTGGGTAGTCAGAAAGAAAAAATAATTTTGACCTTCATATCCGAGGACAATAAACTTATTCATCTGGTGATCCCAAAGGACTCGACAGCACAGGTACAGACTTGGTTCATATATGACTTTTGATGTTGTACGAATCTTATGAGAAGATTGTCATATCTAGTTCTAATGAATGATTTTGATGTCAGTCTCCATAAAAATCTGGTACACTTGCTTTGTGAAGATGCCTTGTATAATAAATGTCTTTAAAGAAAATATGTACTGTGATGCTGTAGTTAATACATCTAACTCAAACAAAGAATGGAAGGTCCAGTATGGAGTAACAGTACAGAAAGGATAGACTGCTACTCACCACGAAGAGGATATTGAAATGCAGACAAGCACAACAACAAAAAATTACTAGGAATATTTAAGTTTTCCTACAAAGTCCATCCTTTGAGCCTCTGGGCGCTCAGGCCTTAGTACCTGGAGACAATAGCCATTCATGTGAGAGTAGTTGTTGCTGTTGTTGTTGTTTTTGTTGTTGTTGTTGTTGTGTGAGAGTTTTACTTTTGATGAAGGTTTTTATCTGAAGGCATAAATATTTTTAGTATTCTTTTTTGTTTCTACTATGTGTGCATTAATGCCTCCTCTATGAGGTAAACAGTTGTCTACAATACAATTGTGGGTGGACATCACATATTATTTTTATGGAATGCTTACCATGCAATGAAACTTACTTTCTTAAAGATGAATTATGCCAAAATATATATGACAGTACTGAGGGGAAATAAGCAAAATATGTTATCTTAATGATTTGTTGTTTTCCTCCAAAACTTTCAACGAGAAAATGCAACAAGCCTAAATTTTGTTGTTAAGAACCTATAAAATGTTTGTTATTTCAATTTAAATCCTCATGAATATGCATACCTAGGAAACCTGGAAGGTTCTGGTGTCCTTATTATCCCTTACCCAGTTTTAAATTTGTTACTGATGTTATACCTGTTGATGTGTAGAATGAAATATACATTTGCAGAAAACCATCTGATAATTCTCTGAACATATTCTTACAACTTCTTCTGTTGCTGTAGGTTATTATCCAAACAAAAAAAAAAAAAAAAAAAAAAAAAAAAAAAAAAAAAAAAAAATCTGCAACACTAATTAATTCTGCACGATTATGTTACACGCAAGTCCATTTACATATATGAGAAATTTGTACTTGTGACATGTATATCACCATAAAAATAAATAACTAAATAAAAGAAGATTAAGGTACAAAATAGAAAACCACTATTAATATTTTTGTGCGTAGTTTTCAAGCTAACAAAAAAGTAATGTCTCATCTACACATTTACGGAAAGAGTTCCTCATATAGACCAGGAACATTTTATTCTACAGCATTGAAAAGAAAATTCTGTTAGTAACTTATGTTCTCACCTCCATATCCATCCACACAAGATAGTCTCCTTGCATTTTAAGTCGTTCACACATTCTCTGGGGTGATGTCTGATAAAAAGCAGCAGTTGCAGACGGCAGATGACCTGAAAATAAATCATGATTCAAAATTTATTAACAGCTAGAAGGAGCCGTAAAGCTTACTAACAACAAACTATAAGCAGTGTTCATTTACTCAATTTGACAGTTATTCAGAACAACAAATATCATTTGGGAGTATATGTACTGGCACGTAACTGGAAGAAATACCAAGACGCTGTGACAAAGCAAGCTGGGATGATTTTACTTTCCCTCTTGTTTTGCCATCTGCCTCCTTAAATTCGTTTTTTCACTTTTTACGATTTACCATTAAGATACGTGAGTATAATCTGCATTTTCATAAAAGACAAAGATTGGCCCTTAGTTTAAAGAATATAATAACAAACCTAATTTTGTGCTTAGTTTTACGTATGTAATTGATTTTCTATTTTATTTTGACTGTGCCTAGTTAGTATCTTTTGTTATAGAGTGACATCAGTAATTGTTTTGTAAGTTAAATTCTATTATTGACATATAAACAAATATAAATTCTGTACTAACTATAAACATTTGAAGGAACAACTAATAATATTCTTAAAGGATTTATTTGGCTCTATTCGAAAACATGTTAGCAAAGCCAGCACTTAATTCCACAGTAATTGACAGTTTTGTCAAACATATTGTTTACATAATTACATATGTTAGTTTCCTTGTTTAAACAAATAATTCGGGTTAACCCTTGCAGTAGAAGAAACTGTTAAAAAGACACAATTTTTTGATGTATGTAGTTAATTTAATGAGTTAAGATTTAATTGTAATTTCTGTAAATTTAACTACGAACAATGTGTAGTTTCAGTACCTATTATTGTGAAAATATATAAGAGCCCAGTTGTGGATCATGAAACAGTCAGTCCACGGCCAAGTTTCAGTCGAGGAACCTGTGTTGGTTAGAATGACAACAATGCATCAACTTAACAGTGTAATAAGTGTTACACAATTAGGCCATATGTTAAAACAGTGACAGTGTCTGCTCCACACGTACCTTTCTATTCTTCAAGAACTGCTCATAGATGTTCAACAGGAAACTACTGTAGCAGTATGTGGATGTTAGCCTGCAAACTATTAATGAGGTTTACGGGAAGTTAGATCAATAGTGCACTGGCCGTATGTAACTGTGTATTATTGGGGGGTTATGAAAAGTGAAAGTAAAAGACTGTGAAACGCAACTGTGCATCTGTCGGCTACATTATGTACAGTAGTCAGTGTCAGAATCCGCAACCCATTTTTCAGACAGTGTAGCAATGGAGTACTTTGACACTGAGGACACCAAAAGAAGAAATAAAGCAAGCAAACTGCTATGTAAGGTGCCTTGAGTGAGAAGTATTGTACGTAGCCACAAACAACAAGGACTCGCAAACTTTGAACAGTAAACTCAACAGCGGTTTACAGTGCAGTATAACAGCAGCCAATCAGCGAGCAGGTTCTATGGAAGCAGCCGCTGAGTACAGGAGCAGCCAATCAGCATGCAGATGGACACAGCTGACCGGAGATAAATCGCATTCGGGAGGACGACGGTTCAATCCCGCGTCCGGCCATCCTGATTTAGGTTTTCCGTGATTTCCCTAAATCACTCCAGGCAAATACAGGGATGGTTCCTCTGAAAGGGCACGGCCGACTTCCTTCCCTAAACCGATGACCACGCTGTCTGGTCTCCTTCCCCAAAAAACAACCAACAACCAACTGGAAATAAACAAGACGCCTCGCCGAGAGCCTTACACTTTCTGGTGACTTTTTTAACTGTCCCCCACGAACGTCTCTATGTCAGTCTATTTTTACCTCCATTTTCTCCCATTACTCTGTTTTATGTTCCCCTTTTTTATTGCCTTCTGTATGTAACATTTCATTCTTATTTTAGTTGTCATGTCACTCGGCTGAAGAGCGGCGGATTGTGTCGCTGACAGCCCTCCCCTGCCCATACAGGGCAGGGGAATGAAATCACAATTAAAAAAAGAGCCTTACAGCTTGTTGCAGCCGTGCAGATGATGAATTGGATGACAACTGCTGCTGCAGCAGCAGCAACAGCAGCAGGATACGAGTGATTGAAAAATAATGTATTTCATAGCAAAATCTGTTTTGTATTTAGTGATACATAATGAGTGACCTTAACGAACAAGACAGTGTGTCTGAGAACAAAGCTGTAGTGCTTAAGTTTTTAAGTGAACAGAAAGACCTAAGTGGGACTGTTTCTGTAGATGCTAGTAATTATAAATCAGATATGAATGTAACTTTGAATCATGGGGGTGAAAGTCCTATTGTAGATGAAATGATAGAAGTGTCATCTACATTGTGTGGTGGTGTGAGCGAAATGGATGAAAACAGTACTGAAGTGGGTGAGATCATTAAGATTAAGGAGGAGGAATCTAGTAGCAAAAGTCAGCAAGGCAACAGTTTATGGCAGATGGAAATTTGGAAGCGATGTGAAGGCAAATTATGAGTAGTTTCAGTTGTTTGAATAATATGAGTATGAAAGAAGACATTAGTGGTATGGAAGATGACATTAGTAGTATTATAAAAGACATTAATGGGGTGGAAAAGAAAACTGATAGCGTTAAAACTGACATGGTTAGCTTCAAGGATGAACTGAAGAAAGAAATTAAAAAGGAGATTACAGTAGTCAGCTCTAATCTTTCAGAATTAAATAAGAAGTTTGAGGAAGTAATGAAAGATTGTGGTGAAAATACAGGGTGTTACAAAAAGGTACGGCCAAACTTTCAGGAAACATTCCTCACACACAAAGAAAGAAAATTGTTATGTGGACATGTGTCTGGAAACACTTACTTTCCATGTTAGAGCTCATTTTATTACTTCTCTTCAAATCACATGAATCATGGAATGGAAACACACAGCAACAGAACGTACCAGCGTGACTTTAAACACTTTGTTACAGGAAATGTTCAAAATGTCCTCCGTTAGCGAGGATACATGCATCCACCCTCCGTCGCATGGAATCCCTGATGCACTGATGCAGCCCTGGAGAATGGCGTATTGTATCACAGCCGTCCACAATACGAGCACGAAGAGTCTCTACATTTGGTACCAAGGTTGCGTAGACAAGAGCTTTCAAATGCCCCCATAAATGAAAGTCAAGAGGGTTGAGGTCAGGAGAGCGTGGAGGCCATGGAATTGGTCCACCTCTACCAATCCATCGGTCACTGAATCTGTTGTTGAGAAGCGTACGAACACTTTGACTGAAATGTGCAGGAGCTCCATCGTGCATGAACCACATGTTGTGTCGTACTTGTAAAGGCACATGTTCTAGCAGCACAGGTAGAGTATCCCTTATGAAATCATGATAACGTGCTCCATTGAGCGTAAGTGGAAGAACATGGGGCCCAATCAAGACATCACCAACAATGCCTGCACAAACGTTCACAGAAAACCTGTGTTGATGACGTGATTGCACAATTGCCCACACATGGTGATTGTGAAAATTTAAAATTTGATCACGTTGGAATGAAGCCTCATCCGTAAAGAGAACATTTGCACTGAAATGAGGATTAACATATTGTTGGATGAACCATTCGCAGAAGTGTACCCGTGGAGGCCAATCAGCTGCTGATAGTGCCTGCACACGCTGTACATGGTACGGAAACGAACCGGTTCTCCCGTAGCACTCTCCAACATTACCTTGTA
Organism: Schistocerca americana; assembly: GCF_021461395.2. NCBI lineage: Eukaryota > Metazoa > Arthropoda > Insecta > Orthoptera > Acrididae > Schistocerca > Schistocerca americana. The sequence goes on along the minus strand of NC_060120.1, from coordinate 273,206,408 downwards.
CAGCAGCAACTTCTCTGACACTGACATTAGAATTATCGTCAACTGCACGAAGAATTGCCTCGTCCATTGCAGGTGTCCTTGTCGTTCTAGGTCTTCCCCAGTTGCGAGTCATAGGCTGGAATGTTCTGTGCTCCCTAAGAAGCTGATCAATTGCTTCGAACGTCTTCCTGTCGGGACATCTTTGTTCTGGAAATCTGTCTCAATACAAACGTACCGCGCCACGGCTATTGCCCCATGCTAATCCCTACATCAAATGGGCATCTGCCAACTCCGCATTTGTAAACATTGCACTGACTGCAAAACCACGTTCGTGATGAACACTAACCTGTTGATGCTACATACTGATGTGCTTGATGCTAGTACTGTAGAGCAATGAGTCGCATGTCAACACAAGCACCGAAGTCAACATTACCTTCCTTCAATTGGGCCAACTGGTGGTGTATCGAGGAAGTACAGTACATACTGACGAAACTAAAATGAGCTCTAACATGGAAATTAAGTGTTTCCGGACACATGTCCACATAACATCTTTTCTTTATTTGTGTGTGAGGAATGTTTTCTGAAAGTTTGGCCATACCTTTTTGTAACACCCTGTATAAAGAAAGTAGAGCAGAATACTAATGAGAAATTAACATTAATGAGTAGTAAATGTGTAGAAGAGAGAAAGATACTTTGTGATGACTATAGTAGGAGGGTGGAGGAGCCTGAAAAACGGTGTAAAGATGAAGTAAAAGCAGCCAGGAAATTTTGTGCTGAAAACAGGGTTAAACTTGTGAACCAAATTATTTAGAAACAGAAGTAGAAACCAAGTGTGCAGTAGTGGTAGAGGAAAAAATGTTGAAAGTAAATAAAAATGTAAATTCCAAATTGGCTGAAATGGAGAAAAAGATGGAAGAGGTATAAAATCAAAAGCATAGAGTATGCAGTGTCCCAAACAGTCCTTCATTTGTTAGTTGTAAAAAATTTAATAATTTTGAACCGTATGGGGAAGTGCATCCACTGGATTTCATTAGGGAATTTAATGATTTGCCTGAAAAAAGGTGAGGAGGAACTTATTATAATAAAATTAAGTGATGAAACAGCGTGCTTTTATGTTGCACAGGATGTCCAAAGTGTCAAAATGGATGTTAAATTTTTAAGAGAACATAAGGAAGTCAGGTGTTTTGTTTTGTGGTCTAATACTGGAAACAAAGATCAACTAATTAGCCAAATATTTGAGGACTGTGGAAGTGACAGTGGGTCTGATTCTGACAGTAGTTGTAATGATGATAGCAGTGACGAATCCAGCAGTGATGAGGATGAGGTATTTGAATTTATAATAATGATGCCCATGTGGTAACTAAAGAGAGGATAAACGAGGGTAATGTTATGCCTAATGAAGAGTTAGAGTTTGAAAGGGGGTAATGAGGAAGTGATTGATTGATTGATTTCTTTATTAATCCATGTACCAATTTACATTGTGTGGATTTCGTCAGCAAAATCATATACAATACAATATACTTACAATATATACTTACAATTTATACACGTAAAATTAATATTTATACACATTTTTGAGGTATCTTACATTAGTTTTATATCCTTATGTAATTTTCTTGTAGTACTGTACAATTCTGGATTTCATATTATAATTATTTCCTCATGAATTACAATGATGCAGGTTACCTTAATTACACTACATATTTTAATTCAGATAGTCTGTTACTGTGTAATAACTTTTATTTAATAAAAAAAAATTAGTTTTGTTTTGAACTGTCCAATTGTGTCGATATCTTTTATATTTTGGGGTAATTTATTATATAATTTAACGGCATTGTACAACAAGCTCTGCTGAGTTTTAACTTTATTTTTCCTCTCTAGATGCAGATGGTATTGGTTTCTAGTTTCATAGCTGTGTACTAAAGAATTTTTCATATAGCAGTCAATATTTTTTTTACATACATAATACTTGGAAAAATGTATTCACAGGGGACAATTAGTCTGTCAATTGACTGTCTCTGATAATCAGTTTGGCAAGCAGGATGATAGTTTTTCCAGGGAAAGGATTAATGAGGATTTGTTGTATGAAGAAGAACACATGGCAAGTAAAATGTCAGTGCGGCATCCTGTAATAACAGCAAGGGTACAAGGTATACATGTGAAGTGTTTACTATACAGTGGTAGTGATTTGAATGGCATGTCACAAGCATTTTTTGAGTCAATTAAGAACACAGAGGGTATAGTAGTAATACATGTTTCTGGAACAAAAATTAATAGTGTTACTGGTAAGCTATCAAAGAGTGTGAAACAAGAGGTACTATTAACTGTGGAATTGGCGAGACAGCTGTTGAAGGGCAATTTCATGGCAATTCAAAATACCAGCATTGATGTAACATTTGAGACTATTTTTTTGTGCAAATAGAATGTAGGGGGTTCAGCATCCTGAGTTGGATTCATTATGTGGGGATAATGCTTACCCCAGCTGTCTGTCTCATTTTCCATGTTTCCTGAGGCAGTCAAACTCTTCTATTATCCTATCTGTAGTCTATAAGTGAATCACAAACATTCTGTCTTCGACTTTCATGTAATTTGTGTAGTAGGATACTTAAGTTTAGGAATATGCTAGAAAAAGTATGTTGTGTCAGTTATAAGTAATGCAAGAAAAGGTGTCAGCATATGTGGAGGATAATTAACATCTGAAGTAATAAGCTCATAGGTGCAGTAAAGAATCATCTTGAATACGAGATATTAATATTAATTGCGGTGTAATAGAAGTGTTTGTGTTCGGTGCACTCAGTATATGAAGATAACTAACTACCCATAGAAATGTGTCATGGTACAGTCTCTTCTAAAATTAAGGAATTACAACTTCAAACATAGTTGCCTGAAGTAATGTGTGTGGAACGAATAAGCAAGGTTTGTATGTATATCACGATTCAGCCCAGAATTTCAAGAAATTTGCTAGAATACAGTGAAATAATAGTTTTGCTGAGTGATATTTTTGTCTGAGCAATAATTAAAGTTAAGTTTGCCTTTGCATAAGGATCTGTTACTGTGGAGTGTTTCTGAGTAGCATCAATTGTGCATTAAATAAGCAGAGCAGGTGTTTATTTATTAGATAAAGAAACAATAATGAAATAAGAAAATAATGAATAATGTTAGGGTGTTAAGTGTTAGGGAGTCTGTCTTTGCAGTAAGGATATTTTCTGAGAATTCACTCCACCAGTTACCTTTCTCACTTAGTTAAGTAAAATAATGGAACTGACAGACATGATTGAGTAATGAAAAAGATAACTGTATACAAACAAATGTGTGGTGTAACTGTATTGATGATCTAATTTTGAACTAGGCAACATTGGCTACTGTGTATATTGTGCAATTCATGACACTTAAGCTGGAATGAGAGATTAACAGAAAGAGCAATATTTTTGTGAGGTACAGCACATGTAACACTACATCATTGGGTCTACAGATTGTCTAAAAACTTCTATTTGTGTTCTGAGGAATTATGAGCTTAAAGTGGTAATACTGGGATGAAGAAAAGTAATTCTCCTGATTAACTGATAACTGTGATGCTAGACTCATGTGGACATTCAGACAGGTCAACTATTTGGTAACATTTTATGAGAATTTAATTTTCTGCTTGAACGAGAGTAGTGCTCAGAGTTGGGTAGACAAGTGGGGCTACGATTTGGTACAACTTCCATCCCCTTAATTTTGAGTTGAGTTGTAATTAAGTTATGTGATGGTGACTATCCTTTATTCATAATGTAATGATTAGTAAATCTATGCTACTGCACATCTTGAGTTTTTACGATTTTGCAAATGGGAAAGAAACAAAAATCTTTCAAGTTTAACCAGTTTCAGACAGTTATGACTTTGAGTCATGTTTTGTAGTGTAATGTGTACTTGATTTTAAATTTTTATTAGCCCACACCTTTCATACTACAGTCAATTTAGTGTAATTATTGTAATGTTATAAGAACCATGTATTTATTTATGATGTAATGACTATATCATTTGTCATTAATTTTAAATGTTTTTTTCTTAGGCTAAGTTAGAAGAAAAAGTAAGTGTACTAAAATAGGGTATTTCGTCTAATTTTTTCATGTACTGTGGCGGAGGAGAACCACCTCCAAGGGAATTAATTGCAGTGCATTTCCTAACTAACTTCCACTTGGACCTGTTGAAGGCATGGAGAGCTTCATGAGAAAGTGCGTTAAAGCCGATTGAAAAAGTGGAAGTGCTTGTGAAAATTACTAAACATTGAGCAAGTGAATTTTTTTTGTCCACACATGAACTGCAATGCGCAGTGTAATTTAACTCTTTGCTGCCCATGAGGATTAATTTTTTTGCTAAGCAAGACAGGACTTGTATCAAATTATATGTATCTTATATGTATATAATCATCACTTACCCAAAAAGGACATCACGTATGATGAAGATGCCTAAAATTTTATTAAAAGTGTATCTTGTAGATGGTTTGTACAAATGTATGATACACTACTTCAATATTTTGTATGGAGATTTTTATATGGTAACTTCATATAAGTTAAAATTTGAAAACACGGATGTAGTATTTCTTTTTCTGTAGATGTTAAACCCAATTTCTGGTGTCACTTGTGTTCACTGAACTGCCCATTTAGCTATTTGCAGTATCTATCTCGTCAATCTAACGAGGGGGTGATGTGACGAAGCGAGTTGGGATAATTTTACTTCCCCTCTTGTTTTGCCATCTGCCTCCTTAAATTCGTTTTTTTCACTTTTTACAATTTACCATTAACATACGTGAGTATAATCTGCATTTTCATAAAAATGAAAGATTGGCCCTTAGTTTTAAAGAATATAACAACAGATCTAATTTTGTGCTTAGTTTTATGTATGTAATTGATTTTCTAATTTATTTTGACTATGTCTGGTTAGTATCTTTTGTTATAGGGTGACATCATCAGTAATTGTTTCATAACTTAAATTCTGTTATTGACATATAAACAAATATAAATTCTGTGCTAATTATTAACATTTGGAGGAACAGCTAAGAGTATTCTTAAAGGATTTATTTGGCTCTATTCGAAAACATGTTAGCAAAGCCAGCACTTAATTCCAAAGTAATTAACTGTTTTGTCAAAAGTATTGTTTACTTAACTATATATGTTAATTTCATCATTTAAACAAATAATTCAACTTAACCCTTGTAATAGAAGAAATTGTTAAAAAACACAATTTTTCGCTGTATGCAGTTAATTTAATGAGTTAAGTTTCAACTGTAATTTGTGTAAATTTAACTTTGTACAATGTGTAAGTGCAGTACCTATTATTGTGGGGATATATAAGGGCCGGTTTTTTGGTCACAAAACAGTCAGTCCATGGCCGAGTTTCAGACGAAGAAACTGTGTTGGTTAGAACGACAACAATGCATCAACTTAACAGTGTAATAAGTGTTACACAATTAGGACATGTGTTAAAACATTGACAGTGTCTGCTCCACACATACCTTTGTATTCTTCAGGAACTGTAAACATCGTGGTTGAGCTTTTGCTGCTCGTAGATGTTCAACAGGAAACTATTGTAGCAGTATGTGGATGTTCGCCTGCAAACTATTAATGAGGTTTACGGGAAGTTAGAACAATAGTGCACTGGCCATATGTAACTGTGTATTATTGGGGGCGTGTGAAAAGTGAAAGTAAAAGACTGTGAAACGCAACTGTGCATCTGTTGGCTACATTATTTACAGCAGTCAGTGTCAGAATCCACAACCCATTTTTCAGCCAGCGTTGCAACCCAGTACGTCGACACCAAGGACACCAAACGAAAAAACAAAGTAGGTGAACCGCTACAGTGCCTAAAGAGGCTTCTCCAAGATATCTGGCTATCAACATGTCATAACATGGTGCTGCACGCAGCTGTAGAATAAATACTTTTTTGATATTAGCTGCACTGCCCCAGAAGATTATGCCACAGGACAGTACCAAGAGAAGTGACACACATATCGGCAGATTAACAAAGTGAGAGAGATTTCAAAATGTCAAGCAGGCAGAACTGAGCTGTTCAGTTAACACATCCACACGCTAGTACTGCCTAACTTTATTTATCCATCTGGATTTATTTATCCATCTGGATGACTAAGAATTTCATACTTGGAGCTGCATCCAGTGCGCGCCCATATTTCTTATCCTTTAAGTCATTTTCATTTCCTTCGAAGTCTCTTGGTCATGCAGCCACATGGATTGGTAATAGTAGAATAAATTTTGGACAGAATAATGTATCACCATTGCGGTTATTCCTGCTAACATCCTCTGTCAAAGGGTTTGATCAAGAGGGTTTAAAGCACAACATTCACTGACAAAACCTAAGAACACACATGACTCTTTGTTTGTTTGGAACTACACAATTAAAAATCTTAACACACAAAGCTGTTTGCTGTGAACCGGCTTTAAGCCTGTTCATTCTCTTATCTGTATTTGAATATCTTATACTTTTATCAACATCTCATATCAGTTTCTACACTTTCTTCAATGCCTTTGGTAAGCCATTTATCTAGGTCAAAGACAGCAGTGGACCAAGTACCAAACCTTGTAGGACACATATTTAATGTTTCTCTTCTCCATATTTAGTTTTATTACTGTAGTATAACTTGTTAATGTGAACCTATGTTCCATGTTGTTAAGATGATGATGATGTTGTGTACACCCTTTATAGTAGCTCATCACATTATCCTACCTGTGCATGTCGCCTCATCTCTGCGTAATTAGTGTGATGCGCAAAGGCTAGACAAAAATACAGAAACACCAAGAACAACAACACATTACCACATCTAATATAGTGTAAGAAAACTGTTGGCATTCAAAATAGCTTCCAGTCATTTCAGAATCGATAAATACAGGTTCTGTTTGGCTTTCAAAGGAATCTTATACCCTTCTTCCTGCAAAATAGTGGCAAGTTCAGGTAACAATGATGGAGGTGGATGGCTACCACACGTCCTTCTCTCCATGGTAGAATAAAGAGCTCAATTATATTGGCATCTGGTGACTGTGATAGCCAGGGGAGACGTGACAACTCATCCTCGTGCTCACAAAACCATTCCTGGATGATACAAGCTATGTCACCAGAAGCTCTGTCATCTTGGAACACAGCATCACTATTGGGGAACAAACAATGTACTATGGGGTAGACTTGATCAGCCAAAATGCTTATTTGATAGCAGTAATGTGACATGCAGAGTACCCACGATGTCCATGGAACCCCCGGCTCCTTCCATTCTTGGGATGTAAATTTTGTCAGAATTTGGAAACAGTGTGAAACAAGACAATGACCAAATGACTTCTTTCCATTGCCGTATGGTTCAGGTTTTATGGCTTTGGCACCAGGTTTTCCTGTTACTGGCATTTGCATCAGTGATGAGTGGTTTTGGAATTCCAGCTTCTCCTACAATTTCCAGCTTTCGGAGCTCCCTTCATGTTGTTTTGGTGCTGACAGGATCTGTGAGTGTGACAAGCTGTTCTGCAGTGACTTTTGAGGGTATCTTCTTAATTTTCACCACAGTCCTCTTCAATGACAGTCAACACACAGTTTCATTCACAGTGTGACTTGTCTGATGTTTTTCTGCTTTCTTTGTATGTGAGATGAATCTTCTACACAGTCTCTCTTGACACATCAAATACTTGTTACTGAAGCACCCATTATATGAGCACCAATAATTTGCCCACATTCGAAGTCAATGAGCTCCGACATAATGCACTCACAGCTTCAAACAACACTGTTCTCACCATGACTGACACTTGAACACATTGAGGGCATTGCACAGGCGCAATCTGTGGTAAAATACAACAGGGCAACCTACAGGCTGGGTTAGCATCTGCATTCATGTTCAAGCATGTATTTCTTGCAGTGCTTCCATAATTTTGTCTATTCACTGCATATCTATTTGAACCTGTTTACTGCAGTCAAGCATGGGTCTTGCTCTACTATATTCACCCCCCCTCCCTTTCCCATTAGCAAGCTGCTTGATGCCTCAGGACTTTTCTTGTCAACCGATCAGTTTTTTTATATGAGTTGTGTAATAGATTCCATTTACGTCCAATTTGACTCAGTACGTCATTAGTTAGTTATTCATTCTAATTTTCAGCATTCTTCTATAGCACCACATTTCAGGAGCTTCTGTTCTCTTCTTGTCATGTATCAGTTGCTGAAGAGTAGCTGCAGAGCTTAGTGACTTCTTGGGTTGGTGTTACATTACTTGTGGTACAGACAAGAACTGATTGAAGATGGGTAGGGACTGTGTCTGTTGTGTATGGATGCAGGGAGAACTGGCCGCTGTCCGTAAACATCTGTAAGCTGTTTTGGCTGCAGTCCACAGGACTCAGGTTACTGCCATGGTGTTGGGGCACCTGAGATGAATGCTTTGGCACCTTTGGAGCCTATAGTGTCATCTTGGACACCTGATGCTGATGCACCTTCCAATTCGCATGTCGCAGACAGTTGATTGTCACTGACGAACAGTGGCGGGATCGTGGATCTCTGAATGGAATGTGACAGCAGGTACAGGCCACAAGGCTGCCCCTTTACACCTCTAAAACAGTTTTGAGGAATTGCCCACTGCTGAAAATACACTGAGCCAGCACAGGATAGCTCACTTATTGGGACTGTAGTCAGCCTTCCTAAGAGGTATGAACAAGTGCAGAGGGTGGAATTGCTTATTCATTGTGAGCTCCAATTTTAGGCAAGTAATGGAGCCCCTAAGGGAAATTGTGTGTGTGTGTGTGTGTGTGTGTGTGTGTGTGTGTGTGTGTGTGTGTGTGTGGAGGGAGAGCTGGAGTTTACGAGTACTCAACAGTGAGATTATTAGGCACCCATGCACTTATTTTAAAAGAATGAGGATGAAATGCCTAAACTTGCTGTCATACAGTGAGGGGGGGGAGGGGGGGGGGGGCACCTGTAAAATGACACTCATTCACCCACTCCAACTTCACCCGCGTTGATCCAAACAATCACTATTTTACATGCCTTAAGACAATGGAGAAAGGCTGAATGGTCCTGTACCTGGGATTAAAATATAAGTAAAACGACAGAGAATATGAAAGATAGGCACAGGGAAAGTTGATCACTTATGAAAAACATTGGTGAGCCAGTCACCCTATTAACACATTAAGAGCATCACCCAAAGCCTTAAGAAACATGTTGGACAAATCATTAAACTTCATAACTCAAACCACATTCATTTAATAGTCACTTAAAATAGAGGGCAGATGTGTCGCCAAATCTGCTGCTGCCCTCTGGTATGAAAACAAAACACAGTCTAATAAAATGCGGTGCACAGTGATCTGTTCACCACAAGCACCAAACTTTGGAGGGTGCTCTCCCTGGGGTAAGAAGCCATGCATCGTAGGGCTGTGGTCTATGGAAAGACGAACAAGGAGGACCTCATTTTGTCTGCCTTGTCAGACGGAAATATGCCACAGTCACATTGTGGGCTTTACTATACTGAGCTTATTGCCTGTCACTCCCTATTGACACATGACTCTGTACCTCAACAGTGAGATAATAGCATGCACGTGGATGGCACACTGAACAAACTGAGGATCATGAGACACCTCCTTTGCTGCTACATCTGTCGTTTTATTCCCTGCAATATTCATGTGCCCTGGCGCCCAGCAGAAGGACACCTTTCCCAGCCTTTGTGAAGAAGGGCAGTTCAAATTTTCTCTTAGCCTCGGTGTAGATCAGTCTATCCAGGGTCCTGTACTCCAGGATTTTCCTTTCTTTCTGGAGAATCCTGCAGTCAGGCGAGCAAGGCGAGTGGTGCTCTCCGCAGCTGACACAGATGGGAGGCGGGGCACATGGAGTATTGGGATGTGATGGGCGTCCGCAATCATGGCATGTGACGCTGAAAGGACAGCAGGAAGCCATATGGCCAAACTTCCAGCACTTAAAGCACCGCATCAGGGGAGGGATATAGGGCTTTACATCACACCGGTAGACCATCACCTTGACCTCCTTGGGCAATGTATCGCCCTTGAAGGCCAAGACGAAGGCACTGGTGGCAACCTGATTATCCTTTGGACCCCGGTGGATACGTCGAACAAAATGTACACCTCTCCACTCTAAATTGGCATGCAGCTCGTCGCCGGACTGCAAAAGAAGGTCTCTGTGAAATATGATAACCTGCACCATATTTAAGCTGTTATGGGGCGTGATGGTTACAGAAACATCCCCCAGCTTGTCACAAATGAGTAACTCCCATGACTGGGCAGAAGATGCTGTTTTGATCAAGACCCAGGTCTCATTTTGGACTAGCCCTCCACCTCCCCGAACTTGTCCTTTAAATGCTCAACAAAAAACTGAGGCTTCATCTTCATTAAAGATTCCCCATTAGCTTTCTAACATACAAGGTACCAGGGTGAATAAGATCCGATGCCATCCTTAGTGTGATGTTCCTCCCATGGCGAGGCCAGTGAGGGGAACGATTTGGGGTCGTACTTCTGTGCGTTGAATTGAGCTCGTGATCACTTAGAGACTGCTGGTGTTTCACCACCAGCAAGAAATGATGGACTACGCTTCATTGCGTGTCATCTGCCCTGATGCCACCCACTCCGTTACCAGGGACCCTCCCCACAGGCACCACCCAGCCGCAGCAAAGGCCACCTGGCAGGAGGGCCATTGCCGGGAGTCCTGATGCCCCAGGGGGATAGGCATCTACCCCTTGGCATACATGGGGAGTTAACGGCACAGGCATCAGCAGAGCAATCCCTGTGTGGTCTGGGGGCTACAACCAACCAGGGTACATGGCGGCTCCACCACAACGGACTGGCTACTGTGCTGGATATCAGGTGCAAGTCCATGGTCATCGTCGACAATAAAGGCCGAAATGTGTGAAACTCCTTTTAGTCGCCTCGTATGACAGGCAGGAATACCTTGGGCCTATTCTAGCCCCCGGACCCACAGGGGGATAACCAACGGATTCCCCCTGTTTAGACTTATCTGTAAATACAGCTACATAGTTGTTGTGCTCATTTAAAATGTCATAAAATATAATATTAAAAACAGAAGCAGGAGTGCAATCTATCCTGTACTCCACTAAACATAATATTACTTGGTGCCTCTGCAGTAACCAGGGTGGCAGTCAGTTAAAATCACGGATTTGAGCTTGTATGTGCCCTACGCCAAGGGGCTCCAAAAGACACTTCGTGCAGATCCCAAATGGCCTCCTTGCCATGGACAATTGGTAAAGAGGCTTTCCATAAATGGACTAGCAACAGTATGGTATGGTGGAGAACTGGGGACGTGTACGCCTGACACACCATGAGGAGTTGCCATCAGATATTAAATGATGGTTAACCAGCTTCAGCACAGAGGCTGGGCAAGGGGGCTGGTCCTTAAGTGCTTGTGGCCAGCCTGATCCCTTCATGGTGTAATGCACCATTTACCTTCAGGCAAGAAGCTCTCACAAGGTTCACATAAAGGCACAGTGAAAAATAATGTTAGTATATTGCATCAGAATATCAGGGGATTAAAAAAAAAAAGTAGATGAGCTTCTTGTCTGTTTATAAGATTTAGAAACTGAGGGTGGAAAAGATGTGCTATGCCTGTCTAAACACCATATAGTCACAGGTATGGAAATGATAAATATAGGTGGATATAAGCTTTCAGCATATGTAAGTAGAGACATTATGGAGAGAAGAGTAGGTCCCATACATGTTAAGTCTGTCATAGCGTGAAAAATTTGGAAACTCAAAAATTTTGCATATGGCAATATATAGAATAATGTGAATGTGAGCTTAAACTAAATAATGGCACTTTTATAATTGTAGCCATGTATAGGTCCCCATCTGGAAATTTCAACTATTTTTGAAAAACTTGGATTCTTTGTTGTGCTATCTGTCAGACAGAGGAAAGCAAATTATTATTTGTGGGGATTTCAATGAAGATTTTCTGAAAGAGTCTGACAGTAAGCTTGAACTTGGAAGTATTAGTTTATTCTTTCAATCTGACATTATTTATTGATTTTCCTACTCAGGTGGTACAGGAAAGCAGCACACTGATAGATAATGTTTCCATAGACCAAGATAAATTTAATCAAATAAAAACTTTTCCTGTTAAGAATGGTCTGTCTGATAATGATGCACAGTTAGTTACAGTATATGACAAACCTCCATACAGTAATGAAAACAGTCCTCCAAAATAGTGCGTACTATTAATGATTTAACAATTCAAAATTTTAGGGAAAGCTTGCAACAGTTAGACTGGATGAGGTGTACAGGGAACACAATGCTAATTTAAAATTTAATCTATTTTATGATACCTTTATGAGTATATTTGAAAACAGTTTCCCTAAGAAAACAGTGAAACATAATTGTAAGAAACCATGTAAAAAGCCATGGCTTACTAAATGGATGAAAATATCTTGTAAATGGAGAAGGGAACTGTATCTTTTAGCTAGGAGGATTAATGATCCTCAAACAGTGAAACACTATAAGAACTACTGCACTGTATTAAGAAAAGTTATTAGAAACGTCCAAAAGTATGTGCATTATGTCCGACATTAGCACATCTGATAAGATTAAAACAATTTGAAATACTGTTAAAAGGGAAACAGGGCAATATAGAGCACAGGAAGACTGTATTTCTATCAAACACAATGAAAAGTTTGTTAACAAGAAGTCAGAAGTAGAAAACATTTTAATAACCATTTTTTAAGTGTTGTAGAGAAAATAGGCTCCAGCTGTTCATTACAAAATGCAAGGCAGTATATGGAAGAGGCAGCACCTATGCAATTTGATAAAATTGAAATTCAAACCACCTCTTCTTTTGAAATTAGGAAAATAATAAATTCATTCAAAAGCAAAAGCTCGCATGGAATTGATGGAATTTCAAACGGAGTACTAAAAGCTTGTTCCCAACAAATAAGTAGGATTCTCAGCCACATATGTAGTAGCTCACTGAAACAGGGCATTTTTCCAGATAAAGACTGAAATACACTATTATTAAACCATTGCATAAAAAAAGGTGATAGATCTGATGCTAACAACTACCACCCAATCTCACTTCTGACAGCTTTATCCAATGTTCTTGATAAAGTAATGTATTCAAGAGTAGCATCACATGTTTGTAAAAATGAAGTACTAACAAAATGTCAATTTCATTTTCAGAAAGGCTTTTCAAAAGAAAGTGCTATATATGCTTTCACTGATCAAATGTTAGATGCATTGAATAACTGAACATCATCCATTGGGATATTTTGTTATCTCCCAAAGGCTTTTGATTGTGTGAATCATGAATTTCTTCTAGATAAGCTTCAGTATAGTGGTATGAGTGGGACATTGCATAAATGGTTTAATTCATACTTAACTGGAAGAATGCAGAAGGTTGAAATTAACAGTACAGATGGTCTGCAAAAACCAGCAGAGTCCTCTAACTGGGGAGGTATCAAGAATGGTGGCCCACAAGGTTCAGTCTTGGGTTCCTTATTGTTCTTAATATACATTAATGACTAGCCACTCTACATTCATGAAGATGCAAAGCTAGTTCTTTTTGCTGATGATACAGGTATAGTAATCAAACGCAACAAGCAAGAATCAGCTGAGGAAATTTCAAATAATGTCTTTAAGAAAATTATTAAGTGGTTCTCTGCAAATGGACCCTCACTAAATTTTGAGAAAAAACAGTTTACACAATTCTGTACAGTATATGGCATAACACCATTGATAAATATAGTCTATGAACAGAAGTTTGTTGCTAAAGCAGAATACTCAAAATTTATGGGTGTGTGCACTGATGAGAAATTGAATTGGAAGAAACACAATGATGATCTGCTGAAACGGTTAGGTTCAGCTACTTATGCTATATGGATTATTGCAATTTTTGGTGATAAACATATCGGTAAATTGGCCTAGTATACCTATTTTCATTCACTGCTTTCATATGGCACCATATTTTGGGGTAATTCGTCATTAACAGAGAAAATATTCATTGCACAAAAGTGTGTGGTCAGAATAATAGCTGGAGCCCACACAAGATCACCTTCCAGACATTTATTTAAGGAAGATGGAATATTCACTGTACCTTCGCAATACATATATTCACTTATGGAAATTTTTCATTAATGACCCATCCCAATTCAAAAATAACAGTGAAGTACATAGCTACAATGCTAGAAGAAAGAATGATTTTCACTATTCCGGATTAAATCTCACTTTGGCACGGAAAGGGGTAAACTACGCTGCCACAAAAATCTTTGGTCATTTGCAAAATAGTATTAAAAATCTGACAGATATCCAACCAACATTTAAAAGTAAATTAAAAGAATTTCTGAATGACAACTCCCTCTACTCAATAGATGAATTCTTAGATACAAAGTAGTAACCGTAAAAAAGTAAAAAAGAAAATAAATAAAAAACTGATTAATTATTTTGGGTAAAGAAAACTTATGTTAAAGTGTCATGTTCCACATCATTACGAAATAATGTATTCATGATCTATGGAACAAGGATTAATGTATGTATGTATGTATGTATGTATGCGTGCATGTATTTGAATTTTTTGGAAAAGCATCAAATATATCCAAATCCCTGTTAAAAATTAGATTAATATATCCGACTACAAAACAGGTTTGTAATTCAAAATAACTAAAGTAAAAGAATACTACAAAGTTTACACAAAAACTTATTCCTTGTCAACCATTTACATGAAATCCTAAAACAGAAAGGAAATTATGGCAACAGTAATAAACTAAAAACTTAACAATTCATTTATAGTTTCTAACAAAAATAAAAAGTAACTGATTCGCTGCCTGTGTCTACATAATGTGCTTTTTTCTGCATGTAGACCCTGTAAACAGACAACTCAACACGAAAAATAAGAGCTCTCCAATCTCAGCTTTCATATTTTAGCACTGGCTATTCATAACGCTCAAACCAGGTACAATCCTCAATCACAACACCATTTTTGAGCAGAGTTTCAAAAAATTAGAATCAGTAGGAAAATTTTTTGTAGTATTCAACCCCACATTACTTTTGCAGCAAAACAGACTAAGTTTTCTTTCATTAATCCATTTTATTTTATATTTTGACTCTGCTTGTCTTTAAACATATAATGCAAAAGTACGAGGGAATATTAGAATTTCTCACTCTTTGTTCGATGTCTACACTTATTACTGGAAATAACAGCAATAAGAAACAGAACATCACTTATTTCAGGAACCAGTTATTTTCAGCAGTTTTAACGATCAGGTTAAACTGGACATGAAATAAACTGATGCATCTGGAAAACGGTTATTTCAACTGCCATCCCTAGTCCCCAGCTCAGATACCCCAGGGTAGCCCGTACCCAGCTAATGAACGCTGAGCCATTAAGCGTCAGGAAACAGCGGGCAGGGTGAGAAAGAAGATCAGTGTCCACTTTGTTTGCTTTCCAGGGGCCTTGTCCAAGGTCTGGAGGAGGGTCTGCACCCTTCTGCAAATTGAGGCTGATGTAGGCACGAACGATGCTTGCCGCATGGGTTCAGAGGCCATCCTCATTTCCTACAAGTGACTGGCTGCTTTGGTAAAGACCGTTAGCCTTGCCTGCAGGGTGGGAACAGAGCTATCGTTTAGCAGCATCATTCTCACAATCAATCTCGGTTGGAGCTGAGTGGAACGCTTAAGCTAGAGGCTCAGCAATTCTGTGATGATCTTTTACGTGGATTTCCTGACCTCAGCTATTGGGCGGAAAATTGTTGGATCCCCCATGTAAGTCAGGCGTGTCCCACACCAATGAAGTGGCTACTAGGGTAGCGGAGTATGTGTGGTGTGCACAAGTGGGGTTTTGGTCAGGCGAGTCCCACACCAATGAAGTACCTACTAGGTTAGCAGAGTATGTGTGGTGTGCACGAGTGGTTTTTTTTTTGAGACAGAGAAATCCCTCCACAGGCACGATAAGGTGCATTCCAATTCCAGGCAGGGTAGCATTTGTCATAATAGTTCAGAGAAAGAAAATGTTAATATAGTGGCAGTTTGCTGCAGGAGTGTCATTGGAATGGGCCCAGAACTAGTCTACTTATAAATGGTAACAATTCCCAAACAGTACTAGGAACATAAAGCTGTCTGAACCAGATGTTAATAGCAATGAAATTCTAAAAACCAACTGGAATGTATATCACAAAGATAGATCGAACACTGGTGGTGGAAGCATGTTTATAGCCACAAAAAAATACAGTAATATCTAGTGAGCTTGTTATAGATTCTGAATGCAAAAAAGGGAAAAATGTTACCTGGAATGACTAGTGTGACACTCACTGATATGTGCCAAAGGTACCACACAAGGCAATGCACCTCACTTGCCAATGAAGAACTGTTCAGGAAGGTAGTTCAGGTACTATTGCATGGTGGTATGTTTACAACAGATGAAGTTGATTCCAAGATATATCTACATCATTTCTCACTGGCAAACGATACATGAACTTCTTTTCTATCACATGCATCCACTTGTTCACCTACAGTACGCTGCAGGTGATTTGTACTTTCAGCAAGACAATGCACTATTCCTGAGAACTGTCCACACTCATGACAGTGGTGTATGACCCCCATGACTCTAGACATTAATACTGTGGAGCCCAGCTGAGATGCCATTGTCCACTATGCTGAAAGTCTTGTGAAAGCTGTACAGAACAAGTACTACTGTGCAAATCTAGTTCACAGAGCTCCTGCACCATATCTGCAAATCCTCCTAATATGAGAGATCCCTCAACTACCCATCTGCTTAGGAATTACCACCCCATTCCTGGAATGGAACAACTTAACCATATCCTCCATCAGGCATTCAACTGCCGTTCAATGTGCCCTGAAATGGGCGATATCCTTCCTTCCTCACTCAAAGTGGTTTTCCTTTGCCCACCCAACCTACAAAACATCCTGGTATCTCTTTATGCCACATCTATTCCCTACACCTTACTATACATGGCATATCTGTATGAAAGACTCAGGTGAAAGACCTGTCTCACACGCACCCAACCACCCCATCCTATTGCAGTCTCCCCAGGGGTAGTGCACAGCAACAAGGTAGTGCCACCTGTGAAAACAGCCTTGACATACACAAAACTTTGCTTCGATTTCTGAACAGCCTTTTTACATCTGCTTGATGACCAACCAGAAGAACATTGTCCAAAAACTTAAGCAGTAATTTCAATGTTTCTTATGTGCTAGTCTACCACTCAATGCCTCCACCATATAGTGAGCATTATCTTGACACTCTCCAGCATTTGTATTCCATCCATTACTTTCCAGTGCCGTATTAATGTTACACCTTCAAGTATTATCACAGATTCTCTCAAGTTTTTGCTAAGTTATGGATTCTACTGTGTCTAAATAATGTTTATTTATTTGTCCTCTGACTGTTTAAGGCACAGTGCAAGCCTCACTGATAACTTGTTTTTCAATCTACCTACCGTTAGTGATTTATATCTTAAAAGGATAACATAAGGTAAATCTAAACAGTCAAATATTAACAGTAACATCTGCTTACCAGCTGGATTTGAATAATAAAATAAGAATACTGTCAAAATGGTTAGTGATAGGTAATATGGGAGAGTACAATAGTATGAGATTCATACGGCAGATTGTATGGATGATAAGTTAGTTTACAAATGACATGTTCTACATCACAGAGTAGCTGGGGTCTTGGTGACCTTCCTTTCCTTTTTAATCTCCCCAACCTATCCTTTCCCCCCACCCTGAGCAGGAACCAACAGTTCCAAAGTTGGCGGATGGTGTCACCACTTACACACTCTTTGATACGTGTGTATTGACAGCACCAAACATTTTGTTTCCTGAAGGTAAGTAGGCCTACTAGCCTGTAAATCAGTCTAATAATTCTATAGTTTTCTTGAATGAATTTGCCTTTGATAAAATGTAGTAATAAATGCAATATCCAAATTACTAAACTACAGTCTTCTTCATCAGGTAAACTAAAAGAATACAATTATTGTATAATGTCAAGTGCAATGCACTGCAAGGTTATGTGCAGTGAACTGTAAAATTATGACTGATTGGAAAGTTACTGTGTGGTTCATGAAGTGCTTGCACAACAGCAAATGGTCACAAATGTAGACCAGAAGAAAATGCTCACTGCAATCAGGTGAAAGATGTCTGGTTTAAGGAACAATAAAAATTCAGCTGTCTACTCAATATTAAAGGAAACTTAAAACAGCTAAGCCTACATCTCAAGGGAAGTTGTACACCAACATAAAACTAAGCAAATGAAACAGACAGATATGCCCACAGCTAGATTAAAGAAAACACATTCTAGTTATGAATACCTGGGCATAAAATAATTTAATACTTTACCTTTACAGGTATATCATGTCTCATTTAATGACTTTCAAACAAAAAATGAAAAATGAGTGAAAGAAAAGGCTTTCTACAATATTTTAGAATTTCAAAACTGTTCTAAAGATGATCTGAGATAGTAAATTATTTCTAACTGTAAACTATGTTGTATTTGCCTTAGTATGTCAATAATTTATTTGATACTTCTGTATATTATTTTCTATGTACTGCAAAATTATACATATTTTATGTGCCTTGTATTATTGTCAGTATGTGTACTGTAACAATGTCAACAAAACATATTTGTAAAATATATGTAATTTTCCTACGACGACATCCATTGCATAAAAATGCTCAAAGCTGGATCAAAATAAATAAACTGCCTGGCGGCTGCTGCCGCTCAAGAAACGAAACGGGTTACTTACAAACTCAGAGGAAGTACAGAATGTTACAATTTGTAGTCTTAAGGTAAAGCCAGACACCTACAACGTAAGCGGTGTTTCAATATGCATATATTACTCTCAATACGTTCATCGGATATGTGTCTGTTGTTTTCAAGACAGATTAGATTAGTACTTGTTCCATATATCATGAATATGACACTTCGTAATGATGTGGAACGTGTCAGTTTAATAAAAGGTGTCTGAACAAGATATTACATTAGACAAAATATTACATGACACTCAATTTCTTTTTAAAACGAAGGTTAGAGTGTAACACCTTCTCGACAGTTTCAAAAATGGCTTGATCAGATTAGATTAATATTTGTTTCACACACCATGAATACGACTTTTAACAAAATTTGCTTTAAACTATATAATTCAACGTTCTCTTTTTTTCTTTTAGTATTTGTGTGATTACTGATATATATAAAAATCAGCTAGTGAGTGGAAAAAGTTGTCATTCAGTAATTACTGTAATTAGTTATCAAATGCGCGTTAAAGAGGGAGGTAATTGGAGGAGACTGTTTTAACACATTCTGCCAGTTCAGAAGTCGTATATAACATACAGGTTTCTTACTTAGTTTTATTCTGGAGCGGCCAAAGTACTGAAGAACTGGTTGAAATGCGGCGTTATACAGGCGTCTGCAATACATCTAACGCAATTCTTACTGAAAACGTCCGATATATGAATCTTCCTGCTAAACTAGAGCGCTTCTCCAACATTATAATCAAAACACACTTACTATACACCCTCTGCCCTCAAAAGCCCCTCATTATTTTGATCAACATTTACGGGCTCGCAAAATCTTTGTAATTCGCGCGAACTATGAACCCAAAAGCAAGTGCATGTCAGCTAACACCTCTGTTGTTAAGAGCGTAATCCTTCGTGTACTCAGAAATGTGTGGCTTCTTCTGTACAGTGTGTG
Organism: Schistocerca americana; assembly: GCF_021461395.2. NCBI lineage: Eukaryota > Metazoa > Arthropoda > Insecta > Orthoptera > Acrididae > Schistocerca > Schistocerca americana. Next base: position 273,186,764 of record NC_060120.1, on the reverse strand, counting down.
TCCACTACCAAATAAACATCTGCAAGAGCCTTGCACGTAAAAACAACCCCAGTCTCCTGGCTAGTTGAATTCCGCAAGTTTCGTCAACTTGCAGAACTTAGACCCCATAGCTTCTGCAAGTTGTAGTGGACACAGTTTCTTGTATCTTGCTCAAGTAATTGCCAGTTACAAGAAGTTTTTATCAAACTGGCAGAAGTTTTGTGTGTTCAATACTCGTGCTAAATGCCAGTGTCGAAAGGGAGAATGACGCAAAGACAGATGGGCCGAATCAAATATAGCATTGGGACCCCTAAACATTTATCAATGATCACAGCAGCCAAACAACTGCGAAATGAATTTACCGATTACTTTTATGTTGGTAATTTTTACTTCAGAAACATCTAATCATAAATGAAAAATTTTTTCTTCACCATCCGCGTTCTGCCTTCATTATTTGAAAGGCATCTTCAGAGGCTAATTTTGTAGATGCTGATTTATATTTCTTCTTTTTTCTGTTCTACTGCTGTTCTGCGTTTCGTCATACGAGATTTCGTTTTGACAGCACTATGTAATAAGCATAATTTTGTCTTTGCCGTTCGTCCAGGAGCGGCACACAGGAAGCTGTTGTATATTTCTGCATTTTTATCTTAAGGCCTGTCCACACGCACGATCTGCATGCGAAAATGTCTACGCACATCACATCTGCGCAGACAGATCATTGTGTGTGAACGGAATATCTGCGTAGATATGAGATTTGTGCAGAAATTGGAATTGGGGACTTGAGCGAAATTGCTCGGATCTGTAGGTTCCAACATAGATTCCGGGGCTGGAAAAACAGTTAACCGTTCTCCATTGCCCCATAATACTGTACTCCTCCCCTCCTGTGACAGAAACTCTATCTTATTTCTGCACTTAAATATCAGGTCTCTGAAAAATAAAGCTGATGAGGTTGGCATACTATTAAAAAGTAACAAAAGAACGATTTTATGTATAAACGAACATTGGTTAAAGGAAGAAGATATAAAACTGTAATGTACCATCAGGCTTCAAATTAGCTACATACTGCGGCAGACCCAGTGAATCTTATGAGGGTTCATCCACATATGTCAGCAAATGATCTAGACTTAAAGTTTTCTGTACTTGAAGTTAGTGACTTATGCATTAAAGGTGTTTTGAAGCAGCTGCTTTAATTATACCTAGTATACAGCTCATAACTTTTTTTTATATCACACTCCTGAAAGTAATGTGGAACAATTTACAGAATGTTTAAAAAACTTGAGATCAGTATACAAAAGTATACTAAATACAAAATATTAATTTTTGGGGATCTAAACATAGACATTAGGAAAATGACAGCCAGAAATGTTAATTTAGTAAACATTTTAAGATCCTATAATTTCTTTTGTGTTAATGAAAGTTCTACAAGGCATTTCTCCTGTCTTGACAATCTAATAACAAATCTATACAAATGTGATTTTGAGCTAGGCTTATTTATTGCCGATTACCTGTCAGACTATGAGGTATATGGGTGAAAATAATTACTGAAACCTAGTTCCTCAACTTCACAGAAGTGGTTTTCACCTCAGTTACAAAAACTGAGACTATTGGTAATTACTTGTCACGATAAGGTCAAAAAGGGAGCAGTGGATAAAGAAACTTACAAAAACCTGAAAAGAAAATACAAATCTGAAATTAAAATAGCCAAGTGTAAGGCAAATGCTGATTTCATTAAAAAATCACACACTAAATGTAAGGCTGCATGGAAAGTAATAAAAGCAGAGCTAGGTATGAATATAAACTATAAAGACAACACAAATGCTGCTAATATCACTGCTGATGATTTCAATCACTTTTTTGTCAACCCTGCCAAACTTAGCCTCTCAACTCAGGGCAACTATAATTCCAATTCTACCCACATATCTGTTTCTCACCCCACGTCTGGCAGAAATTTTCAACAAAACATTACAAATATAGTGTCAGCTTGTAAATGGAGAGAAGTGCAGGTAATTGATATAATTAAAGCAACCTCTAAATTAGGATACTCCAGATATGAAGATGTTTATGGCCTATCAAACATTGTAATTAAAAAATTGTAGATCTCATATCATATCCTCTTTGCATACCGATAAATTGGATGCTCTCTAGTGGACACTTTCCAGAATGTCTCAAAAATACAGTTGTCATACCATTTTACAAAAAGGGTGACAAGTCTTGTATCAATAATTATAGACCAATATCACTTGTGCCTATTCTCTCAAAAGTAATAGAATATTGCATACTGCAGCAAATATGCATACACCTATCAGACAATAATATATTAAATGATTCTCAGTATGGATTTAGGTTAAACTTATCAACAGTCAAAGCAGTTGAAAACCTTATCTCTTTTGTACTAAGCTCATTCGAGCCAGAATTATCTGCTAAAGCCATTCTAATTGAATTGAGTAAGGCTTTTGACTCAGTTAACCACAAATTATTACTAGATAAACTGTGTTGCTATGGAATCAAACACTTGGAACTCTCATTAATTGAATCATACCTCAGCAATAGAAAACAAATTGTACAGCATAATGGCCAAAAGTCACAGACTCTAAGTATAAATCGAGATATTCCTCAGGACTCAGTGCTTGGCCCTCTACTATTTATATTATTTGTAAATTACTTTCCGAGTAACTTACCCTGTAAATCTATTCTTTATCCTGATGTCACAACATTAGCTAATTCTGGAAAGGATATAAGCAAATTGAAGGAGGAAAGTGAAGAATGTCGCAAAACATCTAATATCTGGTTTAAAGCTAATGAGTTAACTATGAACCATGAAAAGACTATCAAGATAATCTTCAGTCTATCAAACAGTAACACTGAGTTATCACCTGTTAAACTACTAGGAATACACGTTGACACGAAATTAACGTGGGTCACACATACAGAATATGTATGTCAAAAGTTACCACGAGTTATCTACCTACTAGCCAAACTACACATATGTGTTACACAAGATTTATTACTTCATTCATACTATGCCTTCTTTTACTGCCACCTACAATGTGGTATTCTTTTATAACTCCCCAGGAGCCAAAAAAATGTTCACTTGGCAAAAAAAAGCAATTAGATGTCTTTATGGAATCACTGACAATAAGACCCCACGTAGACTTGATTGTAAAGACTTAAAAATTCTCACAGTCCCATCTATTTACATATATTGTTGCCTATTTAACATAAAACTTAAACCACTATACTATAAGGAAATCTTTTCATCAACAAATTACTCGACAAACAAATATGATTGATATACCCACAACCAGGATTAAGAAAACCCAATCTAGGTATGAATACATAGGCATAAAATTATTCAATGCTTTACTCATACAGGTTCAATTGGTTTCACTGGATATTTTCAAAACTAAAACCAAAATGTGGGTGAAGGAAAATACATTCATAATATAGAGTGATAAATTAAGACTTACTATTATGTATAGATATGGGTGTAGAGGCAGCTATAAGCTAACAGGGCACAACACTGCTATATTTTTTACCATGTAGTATTTTATTATTTAAAACATAGTGTACAAATACCTATAATTCTTCTGACAACATCGACTGCATGTTAATGCTGATAAATTAAGGTTTACTGTTATGTATAGATATGGGTGTAGAGGCAGTTATAAACCAATAGGGTACAACACTGCTATATTTTTACCATGTAATATTTATTACATAAAACATAATGCACAAATAGATGTAATTCTTCTGACGACATCGATTGCATGTTAATGCTGAAAGATGGATAAAATAAATAAATAAATCACATCTGCACAGACAAGTTGGATCTTGTGGGCGGGAGATCGCCACAGTCTATCGCTAAAATGTGTTTGAGTCAGTTGTTTGTTCACTCAGGTGTTTCTCGTCTGTGTGTACAGAGATAATTTTAAAATGGCAGATACACGTCCGTTTTCTAGATGACTCATGACCAAATTTATCGAAATGTGTAGGAGTCATATTATTAGCGGATAATTAAAAGCAGGTAATAGAGTGATAACCCAGATTCACACATACAACAAAACTTTGCCACATCTAGTGGCATACTACAGTTGTATGTGTCAACATCCAGATTTTAGTGGAGCAACTTAAGATATACAACTTTTGTCACGCCACGAAAAGTTCAGCTTGGTTGTACTTTGTTGCTCCATTTTGCTATCACCACTGCTCTCTGGTGGCAGTGTTGCGAAACACGTGCACTCTGTCGCAGTTATTGTGCAGTAATTGCTACTGTAATCTATTCGATTTCAGTGTGTTTCCCTTTTATTTCTGAAAAAGTGAAAACAGCGGTCGGCAGGTACACTTCCGCGGCTTCTAGAACTACAAGAATAGCAACCTATGTCTGATTTTCTACAACAGTGTGTGTGTGTGTGTGTGTGTGTGTGTGTGTGTGTGTGTGTGTGTTCGTGTGCGTATGTATGTCGTATAAACTTCGTAATTTCGTAATTTGTTAGACTAAGCATTATATAAATTGTGGATTATATCCAGAAAATAGCTCCAAAGTGTGATGTGGTAGCTGTTAAACTAAAAATTAATTGTTCGAAATGCCTATATCAACGAATACAATAAGATTCTAAAATCTGCGTGAACCATAGCTCCCGATACCACTACAGCAAGCCACAAGCCATGGAGCCACGTTAGATGTGTGTGTGAACTCGGCTATAGGGATAAGAAGGCAGGTCTTGTAATTCATTAACAGAGAAATTACGAGCGAATGACCCCAAGTCAAACAGGGAAACTGTACTACACAATTTAAAAAAAATATTCGTTGCCGACTGTTTACTGCAAAGAGTTAAGCGAAGTAATGAAATCTATTCGATCTGGTGTCTGGGGATTGCTAGAATACTTTCACTCACTGCTGTCCAATGCCTGAATATAATGTGAGATGTGACAGCATAACAAAAATATGGTAGGCCCTATTTGTTTTAAAGAAGACTGCAATCAGGATATTGTGTTGAGCAAATAATGGAAGATCTTGGAACATGGCCTTCAGGGACATAGTAATTATTACATCTCTTTCTTTCCTAAAATGATATGTGATAACAAGAGTTATTTAGAGGCGAACTGTAGAATTCACTACCTCAGTACAATGAGCACAACTTTCCAGATATACTATGAATCCCTGTGTAGAGTTCAGAATGGAATTTTATATTCTGCTGCAAAAGTTGCTGATAGCCTTCAGACAGCGAATTGAAAATCTCGACTTAGAAACAAAATGAACTACATAGCCCATTGGCCACATAGATTTTAAGATTACGCTTTTTCTTAAACATATCTCAAATCGTAAAAATATGATTTGCACCTTGTCAAAATTGAAGTACAGTATGTGCCTTCGTGAAATCATCCTCCAGGACAGAGTAAGTAGCTCGTGTGTTGGGTATGATTGTAGTCAACTCTTGTCTCGAAACTGCAGTAACAAATTCTAGATCCTTGCAGTTCCAATTGCCAAGATTCTCAACATCACCGCCAGGACTCATTACGTTGCATTGCATTAAGACTTGTTCCCTAGATCATGAATACAGCATTTCGTAATGCTGTGGAATGTGTCAGTTTAACATAAGGTTTCTTTATATATATATATATATATATATATATATATATATATATATATATATATATATATATATATATATATATTACAGTTATTACTTCACATCTAAAAATTCATGTAATGAATTTTTTTTTGTTTTAATGTTGGTTGGATACCTGCCAGATTTTGAATGCTATTTGGTAAACGACCAAAGACTTTTGTGCTGTGATAAAGTCGGATTTAACCCAGAATAGTGAAGATCATTCTTTCTTCTGGTGTTATAGCTACACACTTTGTTATTAGAACTCCTGAAGATAGATGTTGACTGTGGATATTGTATCACAGAAATAGTCCGTTTGACTGTTCAGAGATGTCACTAAACCCGCCCAAAGATATAAACAACCATGCATGAGCAACGCCTGTTAGGCGGAGGGGGTCCGAAAGCCGGTCAGTTCCAGTCATTCCACCAAGAAAGAGGTAAACGGCCCATATTGTGTGTAGTCCAACCATGCCTAGATGGTCAATATCGCGGTTCGATCTCGTCCGCATTGTTACTTTGTGCCAGGAAGGGTTCTTAACAAGGGAAGCGTCCAGGCGTCTCGGGGTAAATTAAAGCAATGTTGTTTGGACATGGAGGAGATACAGAGAGACAGCAACTGTCAATCACATACCTCGCTCAGGCCGCCCAAGGGCTACTACTGCAGTGGATGACCGCTACCTATGGTTTATGGCTCGGAGGAACCCTGACAGCAACGCCCACCATGTTGAATAATGCTTTTCATGCAGCCACAGGACGTCGTGTTACGACTCAAACAATGTGCAATAGGCTGCATGATGCGCAAGTTCACTCCTGACATCCATGGCGAGGTCCATCTTTGCAACCACGCCACTATGCAGCGCGGTACAGATGGGCCCAACAACATGCCAAATGGACCGCTCAGGATTGACATCACGTTCTCTTCACTGATGTGTGATCAGCCAGCCAGTCATCAGAAAAGTGTTTGGAGGCAACCCGGTCAGGCTGAACGCCTTAGACACACTGCCCAGCGAGTGCAGCAAGATGGAGATTCCCTGCTGGTTCGTGGTGGCATTATGTGGCGTCGTCGTATGCCACTGGTGGTCATGGAAGGCGCCGTAACGGCTGTACCATATGTGAATGCCATCCTCTGACTGATAGTGCGACCATATCGGCAGCATCGTCTTCATGGACGACAATTTTCTCCCCCATCGTGCAGGCATGTTAATGACTTCCCTCAGGATAACGACATCGCTCGACTAGAGTGGCTAGTATGTTCTCCAGACATTAACCCTATTGCACATGCCTGGGATAGAGTGAAAAGGGCTGTTTATGGACAACGTGACCCACAAACCACTCTGAGGGATCTATGCTGAATCGCCGTTGAGGAGTGGGACAATCTGGAGCAACAGTGCCTTGATGAACTTGTGAATAGTATGTCACGACAAATACAGGCAAGCATCAATGCAAGAGGATGTGCTACTGGATATTAGAGGTACCGGTGTGTACAGCAATCTGGACCACCACCTCTGAAGGCCTCGCTGTATGGTTATACAATATGCAGTGTGTGGTTTTCATGAGCAATAAAAAGGGCGGAAATGATGTTTATGTTGATCTCTATTCCAATTTTCCGTACAGGTTCCAGAACTCTTGGAACCGAGGAGATGCAAAACTTTTTTTGATGTTTGTATTTTTGAGTTGGGATGTGTTAGTAACAAATTTCATAAGTGAATGGCTCTGAGCACTATGGGACTCAACTTCTGAGGTCATCATTCCCCTAGAACTTACAACTACTTAAACCTAACTAACCTAAGGACATCACACACATCTATGCCCGAGACAGGATTCGAACCTGCGACCGTAGCAGTCTCACAGTTCCAGACTGTAGCGCCTAGAACCGCACGGCCACTCCGGCCAGCCATAAGTGAATATATGTATTGTGGAGGTACTGTGAATATCCTTAGTTCTTTAAATGTCTGCAGGGTGATCTTGGGTGTGCTCCAGCTATTATTCTGATTACACACTTTTGTGCAACGAGTACCTCGAAATATGTTGCCATATAAAAGCAGTGAATGAGAATAGGCTTAGTAGGATAATTTACTGATATTTTTATCACCAAAATTTGGAATAACCCTGATAGATAACACTAATAGCATAAGTAGCTGAACTCATACATTTCAGCAGATCATAAATGTTTCTCTTCCAATTCAATTTCTCATCAATGCATACTCTCAGAAATTTGAATATTCTGCCTTAGCAATAGATTTCTGTTCAAAGTCAATATTTGTCAATGGTGTTAGAGCTGTACATACTGCGTTTTCTCAAAATATAAAGAGAGTCCAGGGAACCACTTAATAATTACATGAAGGGTGCTATTTACAGTTTCTGCAGCTGATTCTTCTTTGTTGGGTGTGTCTTCTTCTTCTTGTGTTTAACCCTGAGGTTGGTTCGCAGCAGAGCGCCATTCCTCCCTTCTGTCTGCCTTCCTCTTCATTTCCATGTACATGTTATGTCCAACATCATTCATGATCTGTTGCATATATGATATCGATGGTCACCCTGCCGATTGCTTCCCTCGATAGCTCGTTCTGCTATTGTTCCAATGATGTTGTGTCTTAGGATATGCCCTACAATTTTGTCTCTTCTTTTGTAGATGTGGCTCCATAGAATCTGGTTTCCTGTACTCTTCTAAGCACCTCTTCATTTGCTACTTTGCCTCTCCAGCTGATCTTCACCATCCTTCTATACCACCACATCTCCAGGGCCTCTAGCCTACTTCTCTTTCCATTGCCCAAGTCTCACGTCTATATAGGCCCACACTCCAAGTCCCCTCCAGTACTTTAGACAAAGTACTATATTTGTATCATCAGCAAAAAGAACTAGCTTTGCATTTTCATGAAATAGAGGGGCAAGTCATTAAAAGTACAATATGGGACTGATGGCTGAACCGTGTGGAATACCATTCTTGATACCACTCCAGTTAGAGGACTCTGCTGATTTTTGCAGAGTATCTGTACTGTTAATTTCAACCTTCTACATTCTTCCAGTTAAATATGAACCAAACCATTTGTGTGCTGTCCCACACATACCACAATACTTAAGTTTATCTAGAAGAATTTCATGATGCACACAGTCAAAAGTCTTTGAGAGATCACAAAATATCCCTTTGGGTGCTGTGTGGTTACTCAGAGCATTTAATATACATGATCAGTGAAAGCATATATAGCATCTTCGGTTGAAAAGCCTTTTTGAAAACCAAATTGACATTTTGTTAGTTTTGAGTTTTACAAATATGTGAAGCTACTCTTTAATACATGATTTTTTCAGTGATTTTGAATAAAGCTGTCTGAAGCGAGATTGGGCGCTAGCTGTTAGCATCAGACCTATCCCCCTTTTTATGCAATGGTTTAACAGTAATATATTTCAGTTTATCCAGAAAAATGTCCTCTTTCAGTGAGCTACTATTTGTATGGCTGATCTGTTGGGAACAAGCTTTTAGTGCTCTCTTGGAATTGCCATGAATTCCATGTGAGCTTTCACTTTGGAGTGAATATATCATTTTCCTGATTTTAGTTGGAGAGGCGGGCTGAATTTCAATTTTATAAAAGTGCATAGGTATTGACTCTTCCATACACAGCCTTACATTTTCTACTGAACAACTGGATCCTGTTTTCTCTACAACAAATAAGAACGATGATCAATGGTATTTGCTTCTGACTTTTTGTTAACAAACTTGCATTGAGTCTGATACAAATACAGTCTGCCTGCACTCTTGGTTGCCCTGTTTCCCTTTTAACAATATTCCCAATTGTTTTAATTTTTTATCAGAGGTGATAATCTCAGACATAATGCACATCCTTTTCGACTTCTTAATGACTTTTCTTAATATAGTGCAACAGTTTTTATAATGTTTAACTGTTTGTGGATCATTACTTGTTCTAGCTATAAGATATATTTTCCTTGTCTATTTGCAAGATTTTTATCCCTTTAGTAAGTTTGGCTTTTTAGACAGTTTCTTATACTTATGTATCACTGTTTTCAAATATACCCATGAAGGCATTATGAAATAGGTTACACTTTAAATTAGTGTCAGGTTCCCTGGACACCTTGCCCCAATCTAATTTTTGCAAGGTTCCCTAAAATGTACAATTGTTAAATCGTTAATTGAATGCATTATTTTGGAGGATTGTCCTGCATCACTGTACTCAGTACAGCACATCATGATAAGGAAGACCATTCTTAGCAGGAAAAGTTTGATTAAATTTATCTTTGTCTGTAAAAACATTATCTATCACTGTGCTACTTTCCTGTACTACCTGAGTAGGAAAACCAATAAATAATGTCAAATTGAATGAATCAAGTAATACATCAAGGTCATTCTCTCGATCAAACTCTTTCAGAAAATCTTCATTGAAATCCCCACAAATAATAATTTGCTTTCCTCTGTCTGACAGATAGCACAATAAAAAACCCAACTTTTTCAGAAATAGGTGAAAATTTCCCAGTGGAGACCTATACACAACTATTATAAAAGTACCATTATTTAGTTTAAACTCACAGGCACTCGCTTCTAAATGTTGCTCTACATAAAATTTTTTAGTTTCTAAATTTTTAACACTATTAGCAGTAGTAACATATATGGAAAATACTCCTCTCTCCATGGTATGTATACTTATATGTGCTGAAAGCTAATATTCACCTACATTTACCTTTTCCATATCTATGACTACATGATGTTCAGACATGCATAGTACATCTGTTCCACCCTCAGTTTCTAAATCTTCAAAACAAACAGGAAGCTCATCTACTTTGTTTTTCAATCCCCTGATATTCCGATGCAACGTACTAACATTATTTTTCACTGAATTTTTATAAGAATCTTATGATATATTAACATTATTTTCATTGTACATTTGTGAGAATGTTGTGGTATTTTATCTTCTCTAACATCTGCCTGTCTGAGGATCTTATTAAGCTTAATTTCAGATAATGCTGAATCATTGCACACTAATCTGAGCCTAAAAGAAAGGAACTCCCATGAATTTCAGTGCCCCCACCCTCTTAAGGATTTTACTATCATCCCAGCCAATTTACCCTTCCTTTCCTATTATGATGCAAGGCATGCCTTGTGATGTCCCACCTACCAATAGTATCAGCAGGAACCAAACCCAAGCGTGTCAAAGTAGCAGTCCAAAGCAGTGATCTAACTCCATATTGACCCTCCTGACAGACCTTTTGAATTGGGGCCTATCATACTGCAAGAAAGCAGAAAGCCAACATTTGTATGTTTCATTGCAGATACTGTTTTTACGAGGTCACGATGAATATTGTAGTCCTGAACCCTGTCAATACTATTTCCTGCTCCACCCACTATCACAACGTGATCCTGCTTTGTAAAACCTTTGCGCAATGATCCTATCAGTTGGTTAAGGTATGCATTCACGTGGAGAAACTGATCTCCCAATACAAGGTTTTTTTCATATTATACTAGGAGTTATGAGTGTCAAAAGATAGATATATGTTTCTAAATCCATTCTCAAATAATTACGCCAGTCATTGAGTTCATCCTGCAAGTCTGAAATAAACACGCAAAAACTTCAAATAGTATAATAATGGCTCTGAGCACTATGGGACTCAACTGCCGTGGTCATAAGTCCCCTAGAACTTAGAACTACTTAAACCTAACTAACCTAAGGACATCACACACATCCATACCCGAGGCAGGATTCGAACCTGCGACCATAGCGGTCGTGCGGTTCCAGACTGTAGCGCCTTTAACCGCTCGGCCACTCTGGCCGGCACTTCAAATGGTTCAAATGGCTCTGAGCACTATGGGACTTAACATCTATTGTCATCAGTCCCCTAGAAATTAGAACTACTTAAACCTAATAACCTAAGGACATCACACAACACCCAGTCATCCACGCAAAAACTGCCTTTACTTAAACATCCATTATGTAGACCATCTTCCTATGTCTTTTTTTTGTGAAACAAGTTGTGAATACAGATTCCAATAGAATTTTCTCCATTTCTGAATAAATGAAATGAACTTTGAGGTTACTGTACGAGAGTGTAGGTACTTGTCACTGAAACTTCTTTTCTACACTGACAGATGGTGAGGGAGCAGTAGATTGGAACTTCTGTCATGTGATGATACATGCCTCCCACAATGGTTAACTGCAGATGCATTCACGACAAGGTGCCAGAGTTTGAAGCGCTCCTGAGAAACAGTAAGGCTCACATAATACTAGGTACAAAAAGTTGGCTGCAATCTGAAATAGGTAGCAATGAGATCTTTGGAGAAAATTTCCGTGCACACCAAAAGTATAGGTAAATGAAAAATGGAGGTGGTGTGTTTGTCACAGTAGACGAGAAACTCAGGTCAACCAAAATAGAAATTGAAGCTGCATGTGTCATTCTTTGGGGAAAACTCAGTATCAGGGGTGGTTATAAAATGATAACTGGGTCCATCTATCGCCCACCAATTGAATCTCCTGAAATAACCAAAAACTTTAGAGAAAACCCCAGTCACTCGTGTGTAAGTTCCCCAACATACTGTGATCATTGGTGGAGACTTTAATCCCCTAACAGTCAACTGGGAGAACTACAGTTTTGTTAGGGGTGGGCATGATAAGACACATTACTAAATGCCTCCTCTGGAAAGTACCTAGAACAGATAGTTAGGAACCACATTCGTGATGGAAATATATTGGATCTAATGGCAACAAATATACCTGAACCTTTTGACGACATTCACATCAAAACTGGTATGAGTGACCATGATGTGGTTTTGGCAACAATGATTACAAAAGTACAAAGGACAACTAAAACAAGCAGAAAGACATATATATTCAGTAAACAAGATAAAAAAACCAGTAGCATCATACCTCAATGAGGAACTTGAAGCTTTCAGCACAGAACAAGAACATGTAGAGGAATGCTGACTCAAGATTAAAAGAATAGTTGACCATGCACTGGATAGATATGTACCCAGTAGAACAGTTCATAATAGGAGGGACCCTCCATGGTATACAGTCACTATAAAGAAATTTACAGAGAAACAAATTACTGCATAATAGGTGTAGAACAGAGAGTAGGGCTATAGATAGAAAGTTGCTGAATGAAACGTGTAGATGCATTTTTTCTTGATTTCCGAAAAACATTTGACTCCATACCAGACCTACACTTATTGTAAAAGAACGATCACATGGGGTATCAAGTGAAGTTTGTGACTGGATTGAGGACCTTTTGGTTGAGAGGACACAACATGTTATCTTGGGTGGGGAGTCATCGTCAGATGTAGAAGTAGCTTTGTGTGCGCTCCAGGGAAGTGCGTTGGGACCCTTACTGTTTATGTTGCATATTAGTTGCCTTGCAGACATTATTAATAGTAACCTCATACTTTTTGCACATGATGCATTTATATATAATGAAGTACTGAATGAAAGAAGCTACATAACTATTCAGACAGATCTTGCAAAGATTGGCAATTTGCTTTACATACTGACAAATCAAAAATTGTACACTCCAATATCCTATGACTATAATATCGATGGGCTCACTGCTAGAATCGGCCAACTCAAACGAAGTCATAGGGGTAACATTTTGTTGGGATATGAAATGGAATGATCAGTCATGGGTAAAGCAGGTGGTAGACTTTAGTTTATTGATAGAATATGAGGGAAGTGCAATCAGTACACAAAGGAGACTGCTTATAAATCATTCGTGCAACTGGTTCAAGAATATTGCTCAGGTGTGTCGTATCCACACCAACAGGTTTAACTGGAGATATTTACTGTATACATAGTAAGACAGCACGAGTGGTCACAGATTTGTTTGATCCATGGGAGAGAGTCATAGAGATACTGAAGAAGCTAAACCAGCAGTCTCCTGAATCAAATGGTTCAAATGGCTCTGAGCACTGTGGGACTTAACTTCTGAGGTCATCAGTTTCCTAGAACTTAGAACTACTTAAACCTAACTAACCTAAGGACATCACACACATCCATGCCCGAAGCAGAATTCGAACCTGCGACCGTAACGGTCGCGTGGTTCCAGACTGTAGCGCCTAGAACCGCTCGGCCACCCCGGCCGGCCAGACTCCTGAATCGGCTTTAAATGATGACTAGGAGTATACTACAGCCTCCTAAGTATCACTCACAAAGGAATCGTCAGGATAAGATTAGAATAATTACTATATTCACAGAGGGATTCAAACTATCATTCTTCCCACACTTCATATGTGAACGGAGCATGAAGAAACCCTAACAACTGGTACAATGAGACATACACTCTGCCACGGACTTCAAGGTAGTTCACAGAGTATAGATCTAGACTTGTGCAGGTATCTGTGCAGATTGGTCGTTGTTTGAGGACGGACCTTTAATACCATGTGTCAACTATCAACCACATGAAACATCATCTTTATGTTTGACTTGCAGACTCTTTGATCAAGGACCTTTGACATGTTTATCTTTTCATGGATGTAGTCTCGGATGTTAACGCTTTGTGTATATGCGCTATTGCTACTTAATGAAAGTGTTCTTCAGCAGACACTGTGTTGATGATTCTTATTCGTTCGCCATACAACAAAAGGTAGAGAATTACCTTATTGATGATGCCGGACTCTTTTTCGCCTTTTCAGCCATTATTTCAGTGACTCTTGTTTGCACGCCACAAACAATGAACCCCTTGTTCTTTCATCTCAATTTGCCTATGCACTGTGAATCTCAAGTGCAGCGTCTACTTCAAGTAACCTTTAAAATGGAACAGTAACATTTCCTTCCTCATGCAACACAAGATGGCCCTCTAACATATCCAGATTCACAGTGTTGCGAACCAAGTGCATCATCTGCAATGTTTCCACAAGGTCATGTCGACCTCAGCACTCCACATGTTTCACAGACTGTTGAATGCGCATGTTTTGGACCAGACATCACTGTCCATGGGATAATATGGTGTATACATCGTCGTTGGCGCACAGCGCCCCCAAGACTACAAGTTATTACACTCAACATGTCACTCAAGGCACTGTAGGCGCTTGCCACTGAAACTTCTTTTCTACTTCGAACTTGTGTCATGTGACAGTACATGCCTCCCACGCGTGAGAGTATTAAAATCCTAATGGTTAACTGCAGAACCATTCACAACAAAGTGTCAGTGTTTGAAGCACTTCGGAAAAGCAGTAAAGCTCACATAATACGAGGTACAAAAAGCTGGCTGAAACCTGAAACAGGTAGCGATAAGATCTTTGGAGAAAATTTAAGTGTGCATCGAAAGTGTAGGTAAATGGAAAATGGAGATGGTGTGTTTGTCGCAGTAGACAAGAAAGTCAGATAAACCAAAATAGAAATTGAAATTACATGCTCTTGTATGCTACTCATGAGTGGTCCGTGGTAATGCATTTACGTCTCTTGAGGCTGAGGGCCAATATGGAAGGTCATATGGCCTTGCCCATTCACCCTGTGAGCGGACAGGTGGCTGCTCCTTCAGCTGGGTTTTAGCTGGCACATGGAGGAGAGGGATTTACTAGTTATTGGGAGGCCCAACATTATGCGCATTATGGAGCCCCTTAGACAGATGGCGTTCAGAGCCAGAAAGAAAAGCAACATGCACTCGATATTTCTGCTGGAGGGGTGGCGTTGGGGCTCTGTACCAAGATGTGGAGGAGGCAATAGAAAGAAAACAGCCCTCGGTCACTAATTTTTAACGAATTAACCGGGTTTCAAAACTGCTAGGAGTGCCTTCCTCAGAATTTAAATCAACATGGTCACAGAATTATGACTAAAAAAGTATGATACAGGGTATAAGTACGGAATCATTGTGAAAGACTGGCACTACTTATATGTCATTTATAAAATAATAAATATGCCAAAAGGGCATTAGAGTCCGTTTGCAACCTGCACTATGCAAGTAATGAGCAGCCCTTAGTGGCTTGCCATCACAGTTTTTTTTATCTTAAATATCTTTGTGACTAATGCCTTTTTGGCATATTTATTATTTTATAAATGACATATAAGTACTGCCAGTCTTTCACAATGATTCCGTACTTATACCCTGTATCATACGTTTTTTGTCATAATTCTGTGACCATGTTATAGACCATTCTTCGATTTAAATTCTGAGGAAGGCACCCCTAGCAGTGTTGAAACCCGGTTAATTCGTTAAAAAATAGTGACCGAGGGCTGTTTTCTTTCAATTGTAACTATTCACGGGCCGGCTGTAGTGGCCGAGCGGTTCTAGGCGCTACAGTCTGTAACCGCGCGACCGCTATGTTCGCAGGTTCGAATCCTGCTTTGGGCATGGATGTGTGTGGGATGTGTGTGATGTCCTTAGGTTAGTTATGGTTAAGTAGTTCTAAGTTCTAGGGGACTAATGACCTCAGAAGTTAAGTCCCATAGTGCTCAGAGCCATTTGAACTACTTTAACCATTCACAGTCTCTGAACGTACAGCCATGTACAAAAGCTTGCGAAAAAAAATGTGGAGGAGGCCTTGTTTGCGGCTATTGAGCATGCAGGGTGCAGTTGGTTTCAAGCTGTGGCTCACGTCGGCACCAGCGGCACTTGTTTCGATTCTGAAGCCATTCACAGTTTATACAGGCGGCTGGCAGAGGTGATGAAGACTGCTGGCGTTGCTCGCAGGGTGCAAGCAGAGCTCGCAATTTGAAGCGTTGTTTCCAGAGTCAGTCGAGGTTCTTTGGTTTGGAGCCATGTGCAGGGTCTCAGCTAAAGACTTTGTCGACTCTGTGACAGTCTTGACAGTAGATTTCTGGATCTGCATTGTTGGGTGGGGAATTATAGTACTCCCTTTGACAGATCAGGGATAAACTACACAAAGGAAGAAGGTATTTGGGTAGCAAAGTACTTGTGGAGTGCAGTTGGGGTATTTTACACTATGACGTTGTTTAAGATACTGTGATGAACATTCGCCAGTTGATATGCAATAGCGAAATCAGACCACATTCAGAATAAAGAAACCTCGACTGCATAAATTTTATCAGTAAATTCTCAAAGTACTAGTAATGAAGTTCCTGAATTCACTGTCTTTTCAGGACAGTTCTCGTGTTCAGATTACCCTTGGGGCCAACAGCTGGCTGAAACCTGAAGTAGAAAGCTCTGAGATATTTAACGAGTCATGGAACATATATCGGAAAGACAGACGAGATGCCGTATGAGTGGAGTGGTTATTCATCTACATCTACATTTATACTCCGCAAGCCACCCAATGGTGTGTGGCGGAGGGCACTTTACGTGCCACTGTCATTACCTCCCTTTCCGATTCCAGTCTATTGAGGTCGAAGTTCAGTGTGATAGTGAAGTTATCTGGTCGTGTATAACAGATCTAGGTGAAACGAAGTTAATTGTTGGACTTTTTATCAGCCTCCTGATTCCACTGTGACAATTCTAGAGTCATTCGAAGAAAGTCTATGGTCAGTAGCGCGCAAATATCCAGATCATGCAACGCTAGTTGGAGGCGACTTAAACCTACTGACTATAGACTGGGACCTCTATGGGTTCATTGCAGAAGGTACAGACGGACAGTATTCCGAAGTTATTGTGAACACTTTATCTGAAAACTGTGTTGAGCAGCTCTCGCGCCTACCACGTCGTGCACTGCGTGTGGTCACCTTCTCGACCCTCCCACGAAAATGCTGGGTGACACTGCTCTTGGACACCATGCATCACTCAGTCAAGATTACTCCGTCAGTGCGTCGTCTCTCTCAAACACTCAGGGTGCACCAATTCAACTTTCTCCGACAGAGCGTGTTCTCACAAGCAGGTTCCCTAAATTGACCCCCATTTTAATACAACCCTGAGACCTGGTTCGCCCTGGTTGACAACCGTTTCATCGTACACAGCATCACAGATGAGGACTCACGTTTTATCTTCCTGGTGAGCTATCAACATGATCACACAGTCCTTACTAGCGCCGTTGTTCTCTGCCTGTGTATTCTCCATAAGTACTCAACTGCCAAAGCATCGATAATCGAGTTTCTGACCCCCCTCCATCTGAAGTTATTCACCACATTATCCACGAAGAAAGCTTGGGTTCACAGACTCCATCCCAGCTCTGGCATATTGGTTGATGTGCAGTTCATGCCTGAATCGCATTATGGACCTTGTGTCTCATTAAGCTACCATATGAGCTACAACTACAGTTCCTTTCTGACGATTCAGATTATTTGGAGTCTAATTTACACCTTGCATACCAGGTTTACCACATCCTTCATCATAGACACCAGTGCACCAACCCTGATGGGTATGTGGAAAACAGGGTTGGAACTACTGATGACCCCTTCCCCCACAACCCTCTATCTTGCCCAATTGGCAGAGGATGTGCAAGAGTACACACAGCTCTTCAAGAGGACATTAAGCCACCTAGCGACAACCTTTGTGCCCAACCTGCACCTACTGCTGAGTGTTCCTGAGCAATCCCGAGGCCTCATCCAAGCAGTTGGCTGTCTCATCACAGAATCCAACAGATGTCCCACAGGCAATACGGAGTACCTCTCACTCTACATACCCCCTCTGTTGGTACCACACTACCTTTGGCGACATCACATGGAACTGCTGACCTCCCTGTTTATTCCCAAACACTGCTTGTGGACTGGTCTTGCTATGTGTGGCTAGCAACACTAGTATCACTCCCCTTCGTACTGCAGAGCTTCAGGTCCACCTCACTTCAGATCTTCATTTTTTGGACTTTCCACATTGCAGATATCGATATATCCATTTTGGGTATAGACTTCCTTCAACATTTCGGGCTATCACCTAATATCCAGTGGGCCTCATTGCTCCAGCACACCTATGGCTCTCTATTCCTGTGATCATTAAGCTCTACTCCATTTTCCCCCCTAAGTATCCCCTCTTTAACTCTCTCACCCAAATTCTCCAATATAACGTCTCAATTCATCACATCACTGGTCGAACTTATGCTTGAACACTCTGCTCCTGCTGCTCTGTGAGGGCACAACGCCATACTTCACCAGCTGATTGGCACAGCATTGGCACAGCATTGGCACAATGGTGTGAACTCATCAGACACTACATCAGCTCGCCATGAAGCAATCATTATGCCCAACGACATTTCAGTAGCTACACTCGCGCCACCTCCGCTGCCACCTTCTGTCCAGGACTCCAAGGTCAGTAAACATACTACCCAGTGATCTAGTGATTGCTCGAAGTGTGCTCTTCCCCCTCGGACCAAGAGTGAAGTTATTCCCACAGGTTCACACAGCCCACACATAGGTACAATTACTAATAAGATCCCCCCCCCCATACACAAGGCTTGCTGCCTCAATCCCAAAAAACTGTGACACATATCAGCTATTGGTGAATTACTTGACACATGCATATTGGTCTTCCTTCATACACCTTGTCCAGAAGAAAGATGAGGTGATTCAACTGTGTGGTGACTATAAGGTTCTGAATTCTTACACTATTATAGAAAATTATACAATCCCACACATTCAGGATGTCTCCCAACTGCTCAATGGCACACATGTGTTCACTGTATTTGATTGCCACGAGGCCTACCACCAAATTCCCATGTTCAAGGACATCCCCAAGGCTCCTCTAACTACTCCTTTCGGACTTTCCCAGTACTATTTCACGCTATATGGTCTGAAAAATGCGGCCCAGCGATTAAATGATTCTTTATTGTTCAGTCCTCCCATTCATATATGCCTATTTAGATGACACCCTGATTTTCTTTCACTCTCCCAAGGAACATGAAAAGCATTTGGTGCAGGTCTAAGACACTCTCCACAACAACGATGTCGAAATTAACCATGAGAAGTCTCATCAACTACCTCACGATGATGTAACTATTTTTGGCTATACAGTATCAACTGAGTGCATCCATCTGACATCCGACCATGTCGAGTTTATCTGTAACCTCCCTGTACCAACGGACAAGTATGAATTGTGAAGATTCCTAGCCATTATATACTTTTACCGTCGTCACCTTCCTTACATTACCTCCATCGCACTGCTCACTGACACCCTGATCAGTAAAAAGACTTCGGGCATGAGGAAAGTTCCATAGACTGATGACATGATCCAAGCATTCGTCCTTCAAGTCTGCCTTGTTCCACACCATCACACTGGCACACCTGGTGTCTGTCGCCCGCATTTACATCTCTGCTGACGTGAGCAGTACGTCAATAGAACAACGTATCAGTGATACTACTGAACCTCTCCGATTTTTTTTCCAAAAACTCTCTCCTGCCTAACAAAACTGGTCTACTTTAGGCTACAAACTCCTTGATGTCCGTGAGGTGATAATAAATTTTCGTGACGTTATCGAAGGGCGAGCGTTTACTATCTTTGCCAACCATTGGCTACATGCAGATGCCTTCTGCAGCCCAGGCAAAGACATCCCTCTCTGACACCTGCAGCACGTAGATGTAATCAGACATTTTTCGACAAACATATGCTATGTGCACGGTTTTTACAAAGTTGTCGCTGATTTTCTGTCACAGGAGAACATTATCATTTTACCCATTGACGTGGGTGAGTTGGCTTTCCAGCAAACCAACGACGTCCATTGGCAAACTTATCAAAGAACACAAAATGCATGTGACTCTTGAACCAAGCCAACCATCTGGCTCAGCCATCCCCATTGTGTGCGACACTTCAACAGGTACTTTCCAACCAGCGATACCACCCCCTCCCTGACGAGCAGTTTGCAACTCCATACACTCTCTCGCTCACCCAGGCGTCAAGGACTCTACTAAACTGGTTGAACGATTCGTCTGGTGAGGGGTAACCAACGATTGTCGCGATTGAACACAGGTCTCTGTACCTTGCCAGAGAAATAAAGTTGAACAACATGCACAGGCCTCTCTAGGCCATTCAGCATCTCCAAAGGACGCCTACATCATGTGCACATCGATATCGTCGCCCCCTCCCTCCTTCCCAGGGCTTTCGGTATATACTGTCAGTCATCAACTCGATCATAAAGTAGATCAAAGTCATTCATCTATCTGATATTAGAGATGATTCAGTCGCCAGTGCCTTCATCAACACCTGGATTTCTCGTTTTGGTTGCCCTTAATCTGTAACTACTGACCAGGTCTGCCAATTCAAATCCTCACTGTTTTCCAAACTTTGTGAGCTGTGCGGTGTTCACAAGTTCTAAATCACCTCGTACCTGTCACTGAGCAATGGTCTCACAGAGTGGTGGCATCACACCGTTAAGGCAGCCTAATGTGCCACAGCAGTTCCTGGTCAGAAACACTGCCATGGACCCTCCTGGGAATACACACCGTCCTGGATGACTTAGATTTCTCAGAGTAACTGTTAGTGTGCCGCCCATAATGTTAACAAATCGCTTGGTAAGTGGTGACAGTTATTTTCCACTTTTGTGGTGAGCAATTATTTTGATTATCAGAAGTCAGGGCGAAAGACAATTTAATAGGAACTTAACGTAGAGCGACTATTGTTCACCGTTTTGATCTGTTGTTCTATATTTCCAAGTTGTATGATGACTATTACTGTGGCCCGCATATATAGATGGGTGTGCATGGGCATATAACATCCTTTGAGGCCATTGTATTTTCGGTGGCTTATGTATGTTACCAACAATTATATCGGCTATTTTGGCAGTTAATTGGTGGATATCGCCATCTGTGCTTGACTGTACGAGTTGGGCGTTTTCGATGTTGTTCTAGACATAGGTCGCAGCACCAAATGATCGATGATAGGTTGGGCCGAGTAGTTCATGTCCACGGATTTTACCCCTATAGTGTTGCTGGTTGTCGTTTTCCATATGAGTTTCCTGGATCAAGGCCATGTCAATATTTTCTTCTAGCAGGAACTTCGAGATGTATTCATTCTTGACTCTGCTAAGTCGCTCAGCATTTAGTTGGCAGATACAGATTATTTTTCCAAGGTTCTTTGTCGTTTGGGCCTTACTGGTCTTCTCGGATCCATGTATGTCAGCCAGGAGATCAAAGATATAGTCTGGATTCTGAAATTCGCTCTAGCTCATTTAGCATTACCCAGTGTGCACGTGCAGTATTCTACTGTGGACGCGAGTTGGTTTACACCACAATGTAAAAATGATCTTGCATTACTTGTAGACGCTTCAGATTTTACATCTGGTGCAGTGGTGCAACAGAAAGAAGAAGGAATATGGAAATTAGCTGGTTTCTACTCGAAAAAGTTCTCGCCATCTCAGAAGAAATATTCAACATACAATAGGGAAGTTCTCAGCATGTACATGGCAATAAGGTATTTTAAATACTCGTTTGAAGGACGTTCATTTGCTGGGTATACTGACCATGCTCCTCTGACACATGCTTTTAAACAACCGAACGTTAAAGCAACCTCTATGCAATTCCATCATCTACAATTCATATCACAATTTACGACAGATAGCAGACACCTTTCTGGAAAAGAAAATAGTGTGTCTGACAAATTATCCAGACTGGAAGAAGTAGTACCAACAGTTTACCAGATGATAGCAGATGTTCAAGTGAGTGATGAAGAATTTATGAAACTTCGCTCTAGTCTTCATACCTCATTGAAATTTAAACAGCATGAAACCCTGGTGGAAGATATTCTGGTGTGCTGATATCAACCAGTAACATTCGTCCTCATATTACACAATAATTTATATATTCCGTTTTTCAGCATTACCACAGCATGACACATTCTGATATTAAGTCTTCTGTGAAATTACTCATGCACAGATTCATTTGGTCAAACATAAAATGGGATATCTAGAACTGGGCGAAATCTGCATAGCATGCCAAAAGAACAAAGGCACTAGAGATACTAAATCTGCTATTGGTCAGTTTCCAAGTACAGATGGACGACTTAAGGTAGTACACATAGATCTAACTGGCCCCCTGCCCCCCTCAGACGAATTCATAGACTGTTTAACGTGCGTTGATCAGTTCA
This sequence comes from Schistocerca americana, assembly GCF_021461395.2. Taxonomy (NCBI): domain Eukaryota; kingdom Metazoa; phylum Arthropoda; class Insecta; order Orthoptera; family Acrididae; genus Schistocerca; species Schistocerca americana. The sequence goes on along the minus strand of NC_060120.1, from coordinate 273,164,292 downwards.
ATAACTGGGCAGAAGTCATTCCATTACGTGATGAGCGAGCAGAAACCGCGACATGAGCATTTTATAACTCCTGGATCACTAGATTTGGAGCACCTAACCAAATAGTGACTGGCCAAGGAGCACAGTACAAATCAGAGCTGTTCCATGCATTAGCAAAGACTTGTGGTTCTAAGTTAACTCAGACTACGGTATACCACCCAAATGAAATGAGAAAAATAAAGTGATTACATCTCACATTGAAGGCAGCCATCAGAGCACATTGTAAAAATAAATGGAATGACATAATTCCAAGCAGTCTCCCACTACTGTGTTGCTGTGTGAGAGAAGACAAGAACTCAACAGTTGCAGAGATGGTGTATGACAAACTCTAACACTGCTGGTGATTTAATTGTAACATCAGAAAACAAACTAGAACTAGATCCATCATCTTTCATTTCTCAGTTACGCCAAAACATATGGATGAACTATGCCCTTCAGAATGTTCCCAGAAGGTTAAGGAAACACCACTTGTTAGTAAAGATCTGCATAATACAACTCATGTATTTTTAAGGAATGAAAAATTGAAAGCCAAACTAGTGCCTCCCTATGAAGGCTCCTATGAAGTCCTGGATGAAAAGCCAAATATTTCGCACTAAAATTTAAGGCTGTGCCATCGAACATCTCACTTGACAGATTGAAACGTGCCTACGAGAGTGCTTCACCAGTGAATGAGTTACCCACAACTCCAACAGTTTCATCAAAGGAAGTTACCCAATTTGGTCAAGTTGTGAAATTCCCCAAAAAGTTCGCATAATTGACTTACAAACTGAGCGGAGGGTGGGGGGTGATGCAGGGTTATGTTTATGTTCATAAGCTACAGATCTGTAAATAATTGTTCTTTGTGTTAAGCGTATTTTTCTTATAATAAATAACATTTTAAAATGTATTGAGCAACAGATTTAGACTTCAGTTGTTTTGTTGTTGGAGTGCGATGTAGGTCCTGTAACAAAAAGGAAGTTTCCAAAAATAAAATACTGTGGTTTTGTGGTTAATTGTACAAGAAGACAAACAGATAATTATACACTTTCAGATAACTCACCTGTCTTGTGGAAGAACAAACAACTGAAAAAAATATGTAAGGCGTCATGGAGCATTTTCAATTTGACACAAAAACAAAGCACAATAATAAAATAAAAATTAAGAAAACACAAAACCACAAAATCCACTATGGTATTATTGCATAAGTATGCCTGGCAAAGACAAGTTAACTTCCGATGTTAGCAGACGGTGACAGCGTCAAACCCTTCTTCCCAAAGAACCTTGACGTGACGTGATGTGACAGTCCGTTGTCAGTGTAGGAATGCTATTTGCAGACATAGTAGGCAAATGCAAAAGAATGTAGAGAACGTTCCTTCACTAATCATCAACATATAGATGAATATTCGATTGCACAAGTTCAAAAGGCGCCATAAACAAAGATGAAGAAACTATATGAAAGACATACGAATTATGAGCAAAAATAGGGACATGGATAAGCTACTACAGTCATAATAGAGAACGCATTATTGAATCCAAGATAGACATGAAACCCACGCCTACCACAGTAGTACAGATTTGTATGACAACTAGCTCCGCAGAGGATGAAGAGAGTGAGGAAATGTATGATTTGATAAAAGGAATTATTCAGACAGTTAAGGGAGACGAAAATTTAATAGTCATTGGGGGCTGAAATTCGATAGTAAGAAAAGGAAGAGAAGGAAAAGTAGTAGGTGAATATGGACTGGGGGTAAGAAATGAAAGAGGAACCCGTCTGGTAGAATTTTTCACATAGCATAACTTAATCATAGCTAACATTTGGTTTAAGAATAATGAAAGAAGGTAGTATGCATGGAAGAGGCCTGGAGACACTGGAAGGTTTCAGGTAGAGTATATAATGGTAAGACTGAGATTTAGGAACCAGGTTTTAAACTGTAAGACATTTCCAGTGGCAGATGTGGACTCGGATCACAATTTATTGGTTGTGAACTGTAGACTAAAGCTGAAGAAACTGCAAAAAGGTAGGAAATTAAGGAGATGGGACCTGGATAAACTGAAAGAACCAGAGGCTGTAGAGAGTTTCAGAGAGAGCATTAGGGAACGATTGACAAGAACAGGGGAAAGGAATACAATAGAAGAAGAATGGATAGCTTTGAGAGACGAAATAGTGAAGGCAGCAGAGGATCAGGTAGGTAAATAGACAAGGGCTAGTAGAAATCCGTGGGTAACAGAAGATATAGTGGAATTAATTGATGAAAGGAGAGTACTAGGGTAATCTCAAAAGTAAGGTCTCCTATTTTTTTATAAGTACATAGACCTATTTATTTCTACAATGGGTTACAACAGTTTACAGCTTGAAAATTTAGTTATTTTTCGACATAATCACCATTTCTCTCGATGCATTTTTGTAGACGGCGTGGCAGTTTTTGTATGTCATACCAGCTCGCCGCCATGCTGTTCAGAAAGTTATGAACCTCTCTTTCACCTCGTCGTCGGGGCTGTATCGCCGAGACCACATTTAACGCTGACAGGTACTGTGAGACTGAAAAAACTCAAACGGGGAATTCAGAACCGGAGAAGAGGAATGTTGAGCAAGAGCGTACACATTCTCCATGACCACGGTCGCCCACACATCACTCGGCAAACCGTTGCTCTCTTGCAACAGCTTCAGTGGAACATAACCACCCACCCGCCCTATAGTCCTGAGCATCACCTGTTCCCTACGTTAAAAGAACATTTGGCCGGAAGGCGATCCAGCTCAGACGACGAGGTGAAAGAAGAGGTTCATAAGTTTCTGAATAGCATGGCGGCGAGCTGGTATGACATGGGCATACAAAAACTGCCACAGCGTCTACAAAAGTGCATCGACAGAAATGGTGATTATGTCGAAAAAGAGCTAAATGTTCAAGCTGTATATTAATGAAAGCCATTGTAGAAATAAACAGGTGTATGTACTTATAAAAAATAGGAGACCTTACTTTTGGGATTACCCTTGTATATAAAAACGCAGTAAATGAAGCAGGCGAAAAGGAATACAAACGCCTCAAAATTGAGATCGACTGGAAGTGCAATATGGCTAAGCAGGGATGGCTAGAAGACAAATGTAAGGATGTAAAAGCATGTACAAAATGGCTCTAAGCACTGTGGGACTTAACATCTGAGGTCATCAGTCCCCTCGACTGAGAACTATTTAAACTCAACTAACATAAGGACATCACACACAGCCATGCCCGAGGCACGATTCGAACCTGCGACAGTAGCAGAAGTGCAGTTCCGGACTGAAGCGCCTAGAACTGCTCGGTCACAGCGGCCGGTTAAAATCATGTGTCACGAGGGCATGCAGCTTTACTGTATGATTACATGATGATGGCGTCCTCTTGGGTAAAATATTCCGGAGGTAAAATAGTCCCCCATTCGGATCTCCGGGCGGGGACTGCTCAAGAGGATGTCGTTATCAGGAGAAAGAAAACTGGCGTTCTACGGATCGGAGCGTGGAATGTCAGATCCCTTAATCGGGCAGGTAGGTTAGAAAATTTAAAAAGGGAAATGGATAGGTTGAAGTTAGATATAGTGGGAATTAGTGAAGTTCGGTGGCAGGAGGAACAAGACTTCTGGTCAGGTGACTACAGGGTTATAAACACAAAATCAAATAGGGGTAATGCAGGAGTAGGTTTAATAATGAATAGGAAAATAGGAATGCGGGTAAGCTACTACAAACAGCATAGTGAACGCATTATTGTGGCCAAGATAGATACGAAGCCCACGCCTACTACAGTAGTACAAGTTTATATGCCAACTAGCTCTGCAGATGACGAAGAAATTGAAGAAATGTATGATGAAATAAAAGAAATTATTCAGATTGTGAAGGGAGGCGAAAATTTAATAGTCATGGGTGACTGGAATTCGAGTGTAGGAAAAGGGAGAGAAGGAAACATAGTAGGTGAATATGGATTGGGGGACAGAAATGAAAGAGGAAGCCGCCTGGTCGAATTTTGCACAGAGCACAACATAATCATAACTAACACTTGGTTTAAGAATCATGAAAGAAGGTTGTATACATGGAAGAACCCTGGAGATACTAAAAGGTATCAGATAGATTATATAATGGTAAGACAGAGATTTAGGAACCAGGTTTTAAATTGTAAGACATTTCCAGGGGCAGATGTGGACTCTGACCACAATCTATTGGTTATGACCTGTAGATTAAAACTGAAGAAACTGCAAAAAGGTGGGAATTTAAGGAGATGGGACCTGGATAAACTAAAAGAACCAGAGGTTGTACAGAGATTCAGGGAGAGCATAAGGGAGCAATTGACAGGAATGGGGGAAATAAATACAGTAGAAGAAGAATGGGTAGCTTTGAGGGATGAAGTAGTGAAGGCAGCAGAGGATCAAGTAGGTAAAAAGACGAGGGCTAGTAGAAATCCTTGGGTAACAGAAGAAATATTGAATTTAATTGATGAAAGGAGAAAATATAAAAATGCAGTAAGTGAAACAGGCAAAAAGGAATACAAACGTCTCAAAAATGAGATCGACAGGAAGTGCAAAATGGCTAAGCAGGGATGGCTAGAGGACAAATGTAAGGATGTAGAGGCCTATCTCATTAGGGGTAAGATAGATACCGCCTACAGGAAAATTAAAGAGACCTTTGGAGATAAGAGAACGACTTGTATGAATATCAAGAGCTCAGATGGAAACCCAGTTGTAAGCAAAGAAGGGAAAGCAGAAAGGTGGAAGGAGTATATAGAGGGTCTATACAAGGGCGATGTACTTGAGGACAATATTATGGAAATGGAAGAGGATGTAGATGAAGATGAAATGGGAGATATGATACTGCGTGAAGAGTTTGACAGAGCACTGAAAGACCTGAGTCGAAACAAGGCTCCCGGAGTAGACAATATTCCATTGGAACTACTGACGGCCGTGGGAGAGCCAGTCCTGACAAAACTCTATCATCTGGTGAGCAAGATGTATGAAACAGGCGAAATACCCTCAGATTTCAAGAAGAATATAATAATTCCAATCCCAAAGAAAGCAGGTGTTGACAGATGTGAAAATTACCGAACTATCAGCGTAATAAGTCACAGCTGCAAAATACTAACACGAATTCTTTACAGACGAATGGAAAAACTAGTAGAAGCCAACCTCGGGGAAGATCAATTTGGATTCCGTAGAAACACTGGAACACGTGAGGCAATACTGACCTTACGACTTATCTTAGAAGAAAGATTAAGGAAAGGCAAACCTACGTTTCTAGCATTTGTAGACTTAGAGAAAGCTTTTGACAATGTTGACTGGAATACTCTCTTTCAAATTCTAAAGGTGGCAGGGGTAAAATACAGGGAGCGAAAGGCTATTTACAATTTGTACAGAAACCAGATGGCAGTTATAAGAGTCGAGGGACATGAAAGGGAAGCAGTGGTTGGGAAGGGAGTAAGACAGGGTTGTAGCCTCTCCCCGATGTTGTTCAATCTGTATATTGAGCAAGCAGTAAAGGAAACAAAAGAAAAATTCGCAGTAGGTATTAAAATTCATGGAGAAGAAATAAAAACATTGAGGTTCGCCGATGACATTGTAATTCTGTCGGAGACAGCAAAGGACTTGGAAGAGCAGTTGAATGGAATGGACAGTGTCTTGAAAGGAGGGTATAAGATGAACATCAACAAAAGCAAAACAAGGATAATGGAATGTAGTCTAATTAAGTCGGGTGATGCTGAGGGAATTAGATTAGGAAATGAGGCACTTAAAGTAGTAAAGGAGTTTTGCTATTTGGGGAGCAAAATAACTGATGATGGTCGAAGTAGAGAGGATATAAAATGTAGGCTGGCAATGGCAAGGAAAGCGTTTCTGAAGAAGAGAAATTTGTTAACATCCAGTATAGATTTAAGTGTCAGGAAGTCATTTCTGAAAGTATTCGTATGGAGTGTAGCCATGTATGGAAGTGAAACATGGACGATAAATAGTTTGGACAAGAAGAGAATAGAAGCTTTCGAAATGTGGTGCTACAGAAGAATGCTGAAGATTAGATGGGTAGATCACATAACTAATGAGGAAGTATTGAATAGGATTGGGGAGAAGAGAAGTTTGTGGCACAACTTGACCAGAAGAAGGGATCGGTTGGTAGGACATGTTCTGAGGCATCAAGGGATCACCAATTTAGTATTGGAGGGCAGCGTGGAGGGCAAAAATCGTAGAGGGAGACCAAGAGATGAATACACTAAGCAGATTCAGAAGGATGTAGGTTGCAGTAGGTACTGGGAGATGAAAAAGCTTGCACAGGATAGAGTAGCATGGAGAGCTGCATCAAACCAGTCTCAGGACTGAAGACCACAACAAACATTGGAGAAATGAGAACCAGCTGTATGAATATCAAGAGCTCAGATGGAAAACAAGTCCCAAGCAAAGAAGGGAAAGCAGAAAGGTGGAAGGAGGATACAGAGGATCTATACAAGGGCAATGTACTTGAGGTCAATATTATGGGAATGGAAGAGGATATAGATGAAGATGAAATGGGAGTTATGATACTGCGTCAAGAACTTGACAGAGTACTGAAATACCTATGTCGCAACAAGGCACTGGGAGTGGACAACATTCCGTTAGAACTACTGATAGCCTTGGGAGAGCCAGCCATGACAAAACACTTCCATCTGGAGAGCCAGATGTATGACACAGGCGAAATACCGTCAGACTTTAAAAACAATATAATAATTCCGATCCCAAAGAAAGCAATGTAAAAATTACCAAAATATCAGTTTAATAAGTCACGATTGCAAAATACTAACACGAATTCTTTACAGATGAATGGAAAAACTGATAGAAGCCGACCTTGGGGAAGATCAGTTTTTAATCCATAGATATGTTGGAACACATGAGGCAATACTGACCCCACGGCTTATCTTAGAAATAGGTTAAGGAAAGGCAAACCTACATTTTTAGCATTTGTAGACTTAGAGAAAGCTTTTCACAGTGTTGATTGGAATACTCTCTTTCAAATTATGAAGGTGGCAGAGGCAAAATACAGGGAGCGAAAGGTTATTTACAATTTCTACAGAAACCAGATGGCAGTTATAAGAGTCAAGGGGCAGGAAAGGAAAGCTGTGTTTGAGAAGGGAGTGAGACAGGGTTGTAGCCTATCTCCGATGTTATTCGATCTGTATACCAAGCAAGCAGTAAAGGAGACAAAAGAAAAATTTGGAGGAGGAATTAAAATCCATGGAGAAGAAATAAAAATTTTGAGGTTTGCCGACAATATTATAAATCTGTCAGAGACAGCAAAGAACCTGACAGAGCAGCTGAACGGAATGGACAGTGTTTTGAAAGGAGGATATAAGATGAACATCAACAAAAGCAAAACGAGGATAATAGAATATAGTCTAATTAAATCAAGTGATGCTGAGGAAATTAGATTAGGAAATGAGACACTTTAAGTAGTAAATGAGTTTTGCTATTTGGGAAGCAAAATAACTGATGTCTGTCGAAGTTGGGGGGATATAAAATGTAGATTGGCTATAGCAAGGAATGCGTTTCTGGAGAAGAGAAATTAGTTAACATCGAGTATAGATTTAAGTGTCAGGATATCTTCTCTGAAGGCATTTGTATGGAGTGTAGCCACGTATGGAAGTGAAACATTGACAATAACTAGTTTGGACAAAAAGAGAATAGAAGATTTTGAAATGTGATGCTACAAAACCATCCTGAAGATGAGATAGGTAGATCACGTAACTAAGGAAGAGGTACTGAATAGAATTGGGGAGAAGAGGAATTTGTGGCACAACTTGACTAGAAGAAGGGATCGGTTGGTAGGACACGTTCTTAGGCATCAAGGGATCACCAGTTTAGTATTGGAGGGAAGCGTAGAGGGTAAAAATCGTAAATGGAGACTAAGAGATGAATATACTAAGCAGATTCAGAAGGATGTAGTTTGCAGTAGTTATTCAGAGACGAAGAGGCTTGCACGGGATAGAGTAGCACGGAGAGTTGCATCAAATCGGTCTCTGGACTGAAGACCACAACGACAACAACATACTATACTTCACTGTCAGTTGTTATTGTTTGGGGTGTGTCGAATTTTGCGATCCAACTGCCGAGTAGTGTTTTCCCACAGTTACAACAGTGATATTGGCAATGGAAAGGGTCTCAGGCCACCTTGTGAAATAATCTACGATAGCGACCAAACAACAGTAGCCATTTGAGTGTGGTAGTGACTGGACCAGATCCAGATGGATGTGGCTAAACCACGCTGTAGGTACTGGCAGTGATCACACTACTGTACCCATTTACGGCAGTCGTTATTGACTCTGGGCCACACCACCTACTTGGACAGCGTCTGTGTGGTAGCCTGTACTCCTGGATGCGATGGTCCATGGAATGTAGCAGAAATACCGTGCTGAAAAGGCCTGGGTTTGAAAACCCATGTTATGCCATGTGAAGCATCCCACTACATAACTGCATGGCAGTGTCTTTACTTGTTTCAGGTTTAAACTGAATCATTCCTGCTCATGCCGATGCATGGCTCTGGATCCAGTTCTTGGGCGTGGACATTGTTATCCCATTGTACGATCTTCACGCTTGCACATCTTGACAGGCCGTCAGCGACTATGTTTTTGCTACCATCTATATGGGGCACGTCTGTTGTGGATTGCAGTATGTAGTCCACATGCCTGACCAACTTGGAATCTTTCCACCATCCCACTGCTGGGTGGATGGTAGCTCATTGTATGAATGTGGGTACAACTGCAAAGGCAAAGTAGCTCTTGGAATAATTGTGCCTCGAATTATAGACCCTGTGGGTTGTTATTGTTTGGGGTGTGTCGAATTTTGCGATCCAACTGGCGAGTAGTGTTTTCGCACAGTTACAACAGTGATGTTGGCAATGGGAAGGATCTCAGGATGGAAAGAGTGGGCTATTGAAAAATGCAATGACTTGGTGACTAGTACTGATAAAGAATGACAGCACATTCTCAACAAATTTCCTGGCATTTCTTCTATGTCAGAGGCTAAGGCGACAGTTCGTCATAACACACAGCATTTCACGTGCCTCTTACCAGACTCTATATAAATTGTAAAGTTTCTTCCTTCAGTCGAGCCCTGAAATGTCATGCCAAGCACTCTCAACGGATCATCCCAACGGCCATCTGGCTTGCGTCAAACATGTAAGCCATTGGTACCTTAAGCTGCAAATGTGCAGGCAGAATCGCCCCCACAGCATATTCCTTTGCTTTCTTGAATGATGTCACTTATTTTGGATTCCAAGGTACCTTCTTTGAACACACTGTGTACTTTCCTTAAATAGTTTTGTTAATGGTGTCAGCAATGCCACGGCTTGGACTAAGTGCCACTGATAATAATTTAACTTTCCAACGAAACTTCTTAGATCTTTGAATGTTTTTGGCCTTGAAACTTTCAGAATACCCGTTACACATTTTGCAAGAATGAGAGTCCTTCCCCTGACACCTCAAAACCGAGGAATTTCACTCTCGCCTCGTCAAAAACGCACATGTCTTTGTCGACTCCGACACCAGCATCCCATAGGTGCCTTAAATCTTGCCATAGACGTTTTTTATTTTGGTATCATGACTGTGAAAAGACTAGAATGTCGTCTGTATAAAAGAATAAGTAGTCGAGTCCAGTGAGCACTTGATGAATGGCATGCTACCGTGTGGGTAGCATTTTTCAACGTATATACCAAATAACAATATTCAAATAACCTAAAGTGTGTGGTGATTGCTGTTTTGGATGTGTCAGGTGGTACCACCAGGAAGTCAGGAAGTGGGGTAATTGTGGATTCAGTCAATAAAGGAGAATATTGTTGCACCCACCACTGAAATGTTTAAGTCCACAACATCTGATATAGAATATTGACCCAGAATCACCTTTGAATTAAATATCCAGTCGTCACCACACAGCCTCCTTGTAGTGTCATCTTTCTGCACCATGTGCAATGGCGAAGCACCTTGATTTTCCAAAGGTCTCATTATCCCATCACTGATCTGCCTGCCTATATCATTTTTCGCTGCTGTAAACCTTTCAGGGGTGAGACAGTGTGATTTAGCTACCACTGGCTGTTCTGGTAAGAGGCACATGAAATGCTGTGTGTTATGACGAACTGTCGCCTTAGCCTCTGACATAGAAGAAATGCCTGGAAATCTGTTGAGAATGTGGTGTCATTTTTTATCAGTACTAGTCACCAAGGTCATTTTTCAATAGTCCGCTCTTTCCATCCACAACGAGGTCGAAATAGTGCAAAAAGTGTGTTCCCAGGATGGACTCAGTGACATTCACAACCAAAAGCTCTAAGCTAAGTGTCCTTGTAAACCAAGATCTAACGCAAAATTCCTTCTGGCATATGCTATAATAGTTCAATTATTCATGGCTGAGAGTTCCCGCCATGCTGTCTGGCTGAAACAAGTGTCCTGGCAGCACACTACAGCGTGTATCAAAAAGAACCATCCTATTTTTAAAAAATCATAACTGTTAAGTTATTTTCACCAACTGCGACATAATCGTGTGTACAAACAGTGATCCAATACTGTAAAATGCTGTTTTATTCCAGTCTCTGATCACAAATGAATTCTTTAGATGATGACCGATTTCACTCTGTAATGACAATCTTCAGATCTAAATTAGATACATCTAATGAGCAGTGTGCCTTTTAACATAAAACAGCAATATGTATCACAATTTACTGTCATACACCAGGGAAATGTACAGATGAAATATGGTATAACATACCTTTTTTACACCATGTCCTAAAGTGATACGGCCATAATGGCATCATCAAAACATATAAATATAATCAGCATAGCATCGTCACATAGATTTAAAATATAGTGTAGAATAGGACACGTCGTCCACATAGTGATTATTGCCAACTAGCTACTGAGGTACAGTAGCATCCAGAAACCTGTTTGCCTACACGCTCCCTAGATGTCGCTACTGTGGGCGTGCTTATATGTAGTCATCGTTTATGCAAAAACATAATATGATAAAAGCACATTTGATAAAATGCATGTAGCAGACTTATTAAAATTGATGACTATCATAGAAACCAATTGTGATACATTAAAAGATGAATGCACATACCCGTGCAAAATTATTAAAAGAAAATATATGAAGAGTATAGGTCCGACCCTTATTTTTTATGGTGAATTTACGTTCAACAATTAATATAGCGTAATACATTGCCTGTGGCAACCTATAAATTACTTATGAAAGATAAAATGTCTATATGACAACTGAAACAGAGACAGATCAATGAACAGCGCCCTCTGTTGGGTCGCTCGCCAGGATCTTAGGTAGGCGCGCACCAATCGTAAGAACTTAACCGATAGAGGGCTTTACATACATCGTGACATGTACTGCACGGGCCTTTCTGGATACAGAAAATGTTCGACTGCTGCCCTGGCCAGTACATTCTCCAGTTCTCTCACCAATTGAAAACGTCTGGTCAATGGTGGCCGAGCAACTGGCTCATTACAATACGCCAATCACAACTCTTGATGAACTGTGGTATCGTGTTGAAGCTGCATGGACAGCTGTACCTGTACACGCCATCCAAGCTCTGTTTGACTCAATGCCCTGGTGTATCAAGGCCGTTATTGCGGCCAGAGGTGGTTGTTCTGGGTACTGATTTCTCAGGATCGATGCACCCAAATTGCATGAAAATGTAATCACATGTCAGTTATAGTACAATATATTTATCCAATGAATACCCATTTATCATCTGCATTTCTTCTTGGTGTAGCAAATTTTAATGGCCAGTAGTGTATTTCAACATCCGATAACTTCCTCTGGTGCTGATGTCATTGAACTCAGGAACATGTGCCAATCTGAACAGCTGGGTGCGAGTAAAGGATGATGACCTGATATTTCCACCATAGTCATCGTGCATTGCACACCATAGACAATATCGTTTGCGAATGAACAAGGCCTTTTGGCATTGTAGCTGCAGCAGAATGGGATAAGGGAGGGGGACTGAGAATTCTTGTGCGACGACCTGCAGAGCTCTTTAGAGGCCATCAAATGAGCGTGGGTACTGACATGATGCTGCGGATTTGCATGCCTTGACTCCAAACATCTGATGAAACCAGCACCAGAGAGTCTTATCCTTCTATAACCTTTCATTGTACTATGTCTGACAAACATTGCTTGTTTTGCAGAGCTGTCACTTACGTGGACAGAACCTGAATGCTTCCTGCTAGCTGCTCGGTAGGGGTAGCTGGTGTTTCCCCTTCTGTGCTTGCTCCAGGACCATTGAATGAACCTGTTTCCAAAATGCTCACTCTGTGGCCTCCAGGGGAAATAATGCAGTCGATAGTAGTGCCAGCTTTCAATTGTAAGCATGCCGCCAGAGCCTCAGATTTTTCTGCTGACTCTTGAAGGGGACATCTTTTTCCATGGCCAAAATTATCCTCATATTATCTGGTAATCTCTTAAGCCAAGGCATGCAAAAAGATTGTTCTGGAAGGTAATCCGGTACTGCTAGTGTATGAGGTTCATGCAGAAGTTGACAAGGTGACTTTTTACCGAACCCTTCATCAGTCATTAACTGCTGTAGCCTAATTTCGGGTGTTGAGGCGAAATGTTTAATTAAGCAGTTCTTAAGCACCACATAACTGCGAGAATGTAAGACCCCTTCTGCCAGAATCGTTTGTAATCCATTGACATGTGCTATGATGCAATGGGATTGGATGGTGTCATTGTGAATGGCATGCTGGCAAAAAATGCTCTCTGCATGCTAGAACCAAAGTTTGGATCTGAACGTCCAAAATGCTGGCAATTTTATATGACGTTGCGGTTGTAGGGCGTCGGAAATACCTGATCCTGCAGTTCAGAGTGGAAACTGAGAATTGCCGTTGTCCTCCTGTCTTACCCCACTGTTGCTGATGGAGTCGTTATTTACCTGTTCAAAGCCTGATCATCACTGCAGGAATGCTAGGTGGAGCTGTAGATCCAGTAGGTAGACACAAAGAACATAGGGAACACTCCTCTAATAATTACCCACATATAAACGAACATTCGACTAAATGAACTCAAAAGGTTCTGGAAACAAAGACAAAGAAATTGTATGAAAGATATACCACATTTCACCATTGTAATCATTTGTTTTTTATTGATCGTTAGATCGCTACAACTGACTGTGTGAAAGCCGCCATTTGAAGTGAATCGTGGAATGTTTTGACATACATGATGTGACGTGACATGACGGCCAGTGTTAATTCGACACTCCGCCTGGCAGTCACGTCAGATTGCCATCTAGACCCTGTGCACCCCGCCATACAGCGCTGCACACATACCCTGCTATCTCTACCACTTCCCTGCCCCACTGCAGATTCCTATTCACGTGGCAGTCGCATTCTGGTCAGAGATGCCAGTTGTAGCGGACGCCTGTGCATGAGGTGTACTTGCTTGTGTGAACATGTGTGTGTTTTCTTTTGTTTGCTGAAGAAGGCTTTGGCTGGGAGCTATAAATGAGGAACAGGCTTTTCGTTGTGCCTGCCTGCGGCTCAGCGGATCATCTTTACAATGAGTAGTAATCTGTCCTTTACCTAATATTGTTGATATTCCAACATGGAGTTTCCATTGTTTGTTTTAAGATGACCTTTAGTTACGCACCGGTATTTGTGTGGGTTGTAGTGACATTGACATGCTGATGTCTATATAAGCAAGCAAATTCGAGCCCTAAGAATATAATGTGTGTTATGTCCTTTAATTTGTTATTGGTCTTTGTCTAGTTCGTTTTGGACTGTATGTGCTAATATAAGTGTCCTGTGTTCCATGAGCATGGTCTTTATCTAGTTCGTTATGGACTATGTGTGCTAATGCATGTGTCATTTTTTGCATGATCACTAATGATTAATAAAGTGATTACATTTCATGGAATCATTTTGTGCATTTTATTCCACCTACTCACCATCACAGAGAAACCCACAGGGTTGACCGATTCTAATTGGGACTCATTGATATTGTACATTGTGAATCAATGCCTCTACGACGCCAAAGATATTAGAAATAGCCTAACATCTCAGATGGAGCAACTTTTGGGAACTATTTTGGCTGTGTCTATTTTAAAGGAACCAATTGGCACTTGTGATCTCTCAGGTTTTCTTGGAGTAATTGATTAACAGTGAGCTTGCAGGTGTTCAGCCAAGTTGTTGTTACCATTTTCTGCCAAATGTGCAGAATTGTGCATGAAATGAAATCAGCAACTTGGCTGAACAACCCTGAAGCTCACTATTAACTGGTACTTGCCACTTTTAATTTAGGGCATCCATTAAAATCTAAAGCATCCCTAATCCAGTTCAGAGCCTCAACTATTGCACATCCTCACTCTGATGAGTGTGTGTGATTTGACCAGGTTGGTGCCTCAAATTTAATGGAAACTTAATAGAGTTACAATAATTTGCCAAGGCCAGTAACTGACAATAAAACTGAGGCTGGATGATGTGTCATTGAGCTGGGATGGTTAATATCAATTCCATGCAGTAAAGAAATAATGAGAAAGAAATAACAAAATTTATATTACTGTTGTATATTTTTAAATTATTTCATAAGTACATGTTACAGCAATCACATCCCTTTGGAGTGTTCATCAGCCCGAGGCAGGATTCGAACCTGCGACCGTAGCGGTCGCGCGGTTCCAGACTGAAGCGCCTAGAACCGCTCGGTCAGCCCGGCCGGCTCAATGATGAAGTCATTAGAGTTGGAATAGAAGGGGAGGTAAATCGGCAGTTTCCTTTCAAGAAACCACTGAGTATTAATCTTAAGCCATACATGAAAGACTTGAAAACCTAAATCTGGATGGGTCCAAAGCAGATTTAAACCACCATCCTCTCGAATGTGAGTCCAGTGTCTTTCCAATGTGCCCCTTTAAAAATGGAAATTGAGCCAAGTAGAGACCTGTTGTTCTCGTTGAGGAAATGCAAGCTGACATGTAAATGAACGTTCTGTTAAGTCAGCACTGGAGAAGGTGTGCACAAGTCAGAGCTAAGAACGTATCACAAGCTTTTGGGGGCATGCCTCAGGGGGTGGCAATAAAATGATAGAATCACACACACTGAAAGCTTTCATTGTAGAAAATGATAGAAATTTATAATTACTTAGAGTAAAGAAAATAATGCGACTGAGGCTAAAAATTATTACAGGAACAACAGTAATTTGTGAGTGTGCATATCAGTTTTATATGCAATATGAAGGCAGACGAGACATTACAAACAGATAATGATGACTAAATAGGACTAGAGATTGAAACCTTCCCGTCTCCTCTACATCTCTTTTCTTGTTTCCTTCTACAATAACCTATGAAATCTTTCCTTAGGATTTCTATCTCTTGCTTAATAATAACAAATGAAATCTTCCATTTGAAGTTTATTTTCTTTCTCAATCTTCGCATACAAATTTAATTGCTGCTTATTAAAAGTGATTTTCTGATTATTTCGACGAAACATAGAATGTGTCGTCGTCGTGGCCCCCAGTCGTTATCTGCAATAACCCAAAACTGTTCCTTACCTTTTTACTGTTACTGGATCGCCATCTAACTGCTACATCGAACTGTGACATGAATATACTTACTCTGGTTTACTATATTCTATTAACTGCTGGTGGGCTGTCATAATAAGTGGCTGTATTTATTACCAAAGCGGGCGTTATTCTTTAATAGCAAAGCTGACGTTATTCTTTAATTAATTTGACTGAAGTTACGTAATTCATAGTTACACTTTTTCTTGACAACAATAAAATTTTTACGAAGTTTTACGTTGATGGTTTTTGGGATGGATTATAATCAGTAATGCAATATTGCTGGCAAAAATTAATTATATTCTGAATGAAATGATTTTACAAACGTTCAAATGGGACTTACTTTTTACAATAATCTTACAAGTAGCAATGCGCAAACATACCTTCAGTAGTCTTGAGTTTCTCAAAAAATTAATTCAATAATATTAGTTCCTCTTACGATAATAGTTAGCTGATGTCTCTGTACATTCGTTTATAATCTCTTGTAAGTCATAGCTAGTGGCTGGCAGGCACACCGCTCCTCTCCAACCTCTCGCTTCAGACCTGCTACCGACTCGCTTCACTTCTCGCTTACTACTGACTTCCTACGAACGCTAAAGTGCGGTCTCTCCTGCCAACAATGCTTTCTGTTGCAGACAATCCCTGCTATCATTACAAAATGTATCAATGCGCGGTCTTTCCCACTCTTTTCTTAAAATGTATCCATACGTGGTCTCTCCCACCCTTTTTGAAACTACGAGGGCAGTTCAATAAGTAATGCAACACATTTTTTTTTCTCGGCCAATTTTGGTTGAAAAAACCGGAAATTTCTTGTGGAATATTTTCAAACATTCCCGCTTCGTCTCGTATAGTTTCATTGACTTCCGACAGGTGGCAGCGCTGTATGGAGCTGTTAAAATGGCGTCTGTAACAGATGTGCGTTGCAAACAACGGGCAGTGATCGAGTTTCTTTTGGCGGAAAACCAGGGCATCTCAGATATTCATAGGCGCTTGCAGAATGTCTACGGTGATCTGGCAGTGGACAAAAGCACAGTGAGTCGTTGGGCAAAGCGTGTGTCATCATCGCCGCAAGGTCAAGCAAGACTGTCTGATTTCCCGCGTGCGGGCTGGCCGTGCACAGCTGTGACTCCTGCAATGGCGGAGCGTGCGAACACACTCGTTCAAGATGATCGACGGATCACCATCAAACAACTCAGTGCTCAACTTGACATCTCTGTTGGTAGTGCTGTCACAATTGTTCACCAGTTGGGATATTCAAAGGTTTGTTCCCGCTGGGTCCCTCGTTGTCTAACCGAACACCATAAAGAGCAAAGGAGAACCATCTGTGTGGAATTGCTTGCTCGTCATGTGGCTGAGGGTGACAATTTCTTGTCAAAGATTGTTACAGGCGATGAAACATGGGTTCATCACTTCGAACCTGAAACAAAACGGCAATCAATGGAGTGGCGCCACACCCACTCCCCTACCAAGAAAAAGTTTAAAGCCATATCCTCAGCCAGTAAAGTCATGGTTACAGTCTTCTGGGACGCTGAAGGGGTTATTCTGTTCGATGTCCTTCCCCATGGTCAAACGATCAACTCTGAAGTGTGTTGTGCTACTCTTCAGAAATTGAAGAAACGACTTCAGCGTGTTTGTAGGCACAAAAATCTGAACGAACTTCTCCTTCTTCATGACAACGCAAGTCCTCATACAAGTCTTTGCACCCGAGAGGAGCTCACAAAACTTCAGTGGACTGTTCTTCCTCATGCACCCTACAGCCCCGATCTCGCACCGTCGGATTTCCATATGTTTGGCCCAATGAAGGACGCAATCCGTGGGAGGCACTACGCGGATGATGAAGAAGTTATTGATGCAGTACAACGTTGGCTCCGACATCGACCAGTGGAATGGTACCGTGCAGGCATACAGGCCCTCATTTCAAGGTGGCGTAAGGCCGTAGCATTGAATGGAGATTACGTTGAAAAATAGTGTTGTGTAGCTAAAAGATTGGGGAATAACCTGGTGTGTTTCAATGCTGAATAAAACAACCCCTGTTTCAGAAAAAAAGTGTGTTGCATTACTTATTGAACTGCCCTCGTATATCAATTTGCGGTCTCTCTTGCCAACAGTACTTTGGTGCAGACATTCCCTGCTACCACAGTGATTTCCAACATGACAAATATTAATTATTCCTACTTAATCCTATTAATGAAATATAAACATCTTTCATAAATTGTGGTTTGACAATAGAGAATAGAAATATACACGTCTTATAAGATATTTTCCACTCATTTTCATGAGTCAATACCTACTTGGATTAGAAAAGTTGCTAATCATCATAACTTAAAAACAGGTCTTTTTGTGAACTGCTTGAATTCTTTCGCGTTTAGGGACACATCTGTAAGGTGAAGTTGGCATTAGAAGACACCAGTGCCTGATAACTTTACGTTCCAGTGTAGTCTTTCCAGAACCGCTGGTCTTAAAGGGTAGTGTCACTTTCGTCTGTAGGTTTTAAAAAAAATTGATAACAGATGTTCTAAAAAGAACCCAAGGCAAACAGCGACTCTCACTTTTTGGGATGTATTGGAGAAATCACATACACTTCCGTAAGTAGGTACATTCAGTCTCCAGAACATACTGATGTACAGCTTAGGAGTCACGTTGTAGCAGCGACATGTGAGTGCCGAAGCTTCAGAAGTGTAGGGAAGGTTGCTGGTTTTCATCGATAGGAGGTAACCGTTGCTGCATCTCTATCAATGTGAGAACAAATCCAACACCTGTGAGGTGCAATAACACATGGTCAAGCATCTCTTAGCTCAACATTAAGTTTTACAGTGACTTGTTATTGAGCACTCATCCGTGCAACAGCTGTTAATGTGGCTGGTCGCAAACACTTGGTCAGACAAAGTATTCAAAAGAAAGTCAGGTAGTATACAGAATTTTACAGACAGTTGTAGGTATAACTTGCAAGTAGAAAATGTCATCCAATCAGGGAAGCATTGATTGAAGTATGGCAGATAATAAAGTGAAGATAGTTTATGTAAAAAAGGTAGTGAAAATACCAACTAACGATGAAATGATAGAAGTAACATTTTGTAAAAAAAAGTAGTTTCTGATGGCAATATAAGTTTTACATGTATTTATTGAGCTACTGCTGAAGAAGATGTCAAGAGGAGACAATAAAATAGGGAGATAGCGTGAATGAGTAGGAGAAGATATTATAAGAAGAAAAAGAGGCTCTTTTAGGTGATGAAATTCGACAGGAGATTGCTACTGCGCATGATGTAGATGAAGGCGGTGCTCAAAAGCTGTGAAGGTTATGTAAATACAGAAAGGTAGTTTCGCAGGTACGAGGTGGAATCAAAGAGCCACCATATAAAATAAAGATCAAAAAACATGTCTTATATTTTGTACCGCCATATCCCATTCGTCAGGTGAAGAAGGTAGCGGTTGAGGAAGAGCTGGAATGAATGCTTGCAGCAGGAATTATAGAATGTTGACACAGTCAATATAATAAGCCACTGTTTGTCATAGGAGAACAGGAACGAACGTTTAGTACTGGGCACATGCGAAGGAAATGAAATATTTGAAACAGACAGAGAAAGGTTGGAAAATATTGAATAAATATTATATATATATATATATATATATATATATATATATATATATATATATATATAAACAATCATTTAATATTAGGCTACCATCAGCTACTATCAGGCAGTGAATCCAGGTAATACGCAGAAATCATGTGTGCAGGCATATGCTACACTATTGGTCATTAAAATTGCTCCACCACGAAGATGACGTGCTACAGACGCGAAATTTAACCGACAGGAAGAAGATGCTGTGATATACAAATGATTAGCTTTTCAGAGCATTCACACAAGGTTGGCACCGGTGGCGACACCTACAACGTGCTGACATAAGGAAAGTTTCCAACTGATTTCTCATACACAAACAGCAGTTGACCGGCGTTGCCTGCTGAAACGTTATTGTGATGCCTCGTTTAAGGAGGAGAAATGCGTACCATCACGTTTCCGACTTTGATAAAGGTCGGATTGTAGCCTATCGCGATTGCGGTTTATCCTATCGCGACATTGCTGCTCGCGTTGCTCGAGATCCAATAACTGTTAGCAGAATATGGAATCGGTGGGTTCAGGAGGGTAATACGGAACGCCGTGCTGGATCCCAACGGCCTCTTATCACTAGCAGTCGAGATGACAGGCATCTTATCCGCATGACTGTAATGGATCGTGCAGCCATTTCTGGATCCCTGAGTCACCAGATGGGGACGTTTGCAAGACAACAACCATCTGCACGAACAGTTCGACGACGTTTGCAGTAGCATGGACTATCAGCGCGGAGACCATGGCTGCGGTTACCCTTGACGCTGCATCACAGACAGGAGTGCCTGCGATGGTGTACTCAACGACGAACATGGGTACATGAATGGCAAAATGTCATTTTTTCGGATGAATCCAGGATCTGTTTACAGCACCTTGATGGTCGCATCCGTGTATGCCGACATCGCGGTGAATGCACATTGGAAGCGTGTATTCGTCATCGCCATACTAGCGTATCCCCCGACGTGATAGTATGGGGTGCCATTGGTTACACGTCTCGGTCACCTCTTGTTCGCATTGGCGGCACTTTGAACAGTGGACGTTACATTTCAGATGTGTTACGACCCGTGGCTCTGCCCTTCATTCGGTCGCTGCGAAACCCTACATTTCAGCAGGATAATGCACGACCGCATGTTGCAGGTCCTGTACGGGCCTTTCTGAATACAGAAAATGTTCGACTACTGCCCTGGACAGCACATTCTCCAGATCTCTCACCAATTGAAAATGCCTGGTCAATGGTAGCCGAGCAACTGGCTCGTCACAATACGCCAGTCACTACTCTTGATGAACTGTGGTAACGTGTTGAAGCTGCATGGGCAGCTGTACCTGTACACGCCATCCAAGCTCTGTTTGACTCAATGCCCTGGTGTATCAAGGCCGTTATTACGGCTAGAGGTGGTTTTTCTGGGTACTGATTTCTCAGGATCTATGCACCCAAATTGGGTGAAAATGTAAGCACATGTCATTTCTAGCATAATATATTTGTCCAATGAATACCCGTTTATCATCTGCATTTCTTCTTGGTGTAGAAATGTTAATGGCCCGTAGTGTACTATAATAGGAGTTACCATTCCGTCTATGTCCACAAGAACATTAGACGGAGAGCTCGGAGCTTACTTACTAAAGATAATAACGGTGTACACTTGACAGCAAAAAAATGGGCCACAGCTGAATGCAACCAACATAACATAGCTGTGTCGCAGGTCCTCTAAACGCCGAAATTTTGTGAGATTCAGTCGTTTAACTATACACAATGGTTGAAACGTCCCCTTACAAATATTGTACAAGATTGTGCTTAAACTGACACACAATATTTTTGGCGCAACGCAATCTGACTTTCGGTAATCCCTACAAAAGAATTGCCCTGACTAACATTAACCTATACGTTTCACAAATCACTTACCTCACAAAAATCTTCGTTACTCGAACTACTGCAAAACAGCCAGCGCCACTACTGCCAGATAAATAAAAGATTCAAACTACGGAAGGCACTAACTACTGATAGGCATAGTTAGCAAATGAAAGATTTTAATAGAGAACAAAAAATGTATTTACCTTAATAGTCATAATATATATAGCAGTTCATGACATCCATTCTTAAAAATGTACTGTTTCTGATGGACACACCTCCAGATTATCCATTCTCAAAAATCCGCCATCTCACTTCCCCACATCCACCACTGCTGGCGGCTCACCTCCAACTGCGCAACGCTACGCGCTGTTAACATCCAGCTGCCCAACACTACAATGGCAGACAACAATGCAAACTGGCCACAGACTGCACACAGCACAGCCAGTGATTTTCATACAGAGCGCTACGTGGCGTTACCAATAAGAAAACCTAAACAGCCTACTTACATGGTTACCACAAGATACCACCAGAGAACACTGCTAATTATGAAAGGCAGACCACATATAAACTAATACCACTACGTATGTGCCGCCCGTTCGAATGTAGCTGCAGCAACTTCGTCAATATCTGCCATGGGAATGGGCCTGCACCACCTAATTCACCTGTTTCTTCAAATTTCTTGATCGTATTCTTTAGCCCATTTACTGAGATGGGCCCTTTGTGCAGCTGTTTCTGTCGGCAATATTCTCGCAATGCAGCATTGCTACTGCTGCCGTTCTGTTGAAACAATTTTACCAGCAGTGCACGGTTTTCTTCTCATCAGCCACTGCGTTTCATACAGAAAACTTCAACTATCGTAGCCCTTTAATCCAACGGTCACTTCACAAAAGAAATCAACACGCATCTCCAAGCGACAAACAGCATACAGCCGTCAAATCAGGAAACATTTCACATTCTGACTGCTTACAGTACTAGAAAGGTGGCAGAAAGTGAAACTATTATGTTTTCAGCGTGCTCTTCAAGCACACCAGTTAATGATGATTGCATACAACAGCATTCCGACTGTTGGATGGCAAACGGCAAATCCAACAGTGGAAACATCCCACATCTTCCAAAGCTGTTCACACGAGCTCATGTAGGGACGTGACGACCACCTTCGACTAAAGCCTGTTATGTATTCAGCTCGCTCTTCAGCACTCGGAACACCGTCAATTTAATTATAACCAACTGGTACCTCTATGCATACTCGACAACACAAAAAGCAGGCCTCCCCCGAATTCCAATATGTACGCCGCACCAACTAACAAAGCAAAGCTGTGTCGCAGGTCCTCTAAACTCTCTGCACTACAGTCGTTTGGCTACACACAGTTGGTACCACAAGCGACTACTAGAGAACACTGCTGTCTATGGTACTCAGTCCAGATGCAAATCAATACCGTCATACAACAAAGGTTTATGAAGGCTGAAGTATGAAATCCAATGGCTGTTGAGAAGAAAGAGCGGGCATTGCTGGTAAACGTGTTTCAGCGTATTAGCAGCAATAGCAACGCTTCATTGCGGGAATATTTCGATAGAAACAACTGAAAAAAGGGCCCATCTCAATAAATGGGTTAATGAATATGATCAGGCAATTACGTGGTGTAGAACCATTCCCACGGCATATGTTGATGAAGTTGCTGTAGCTATAGTGGAACTTGCAACACATACTTCAATTTCTGGAGCTGCTCGATCCGTGTCATGGGAATTGTCTTATACCTGGTCAACAGTTCAAACGATTTTGCGGCGCTTTTTACACTCGTATCCCTACACGGAATATTCTTTGGATGGACGAGGAACAGATTACTCAGGATGCTAACAACCACATCGTCTCTAGGTAATTTCAAGATTTGTAGCCATCCAGACCTCTCGACCTAGCTCCATGTGACTTCTGGCTGTGGGGATATCTGAAAGATAGTGTCTGTTGGGGATGTACGAGGGTTGTCCAGAAAGTAAGTTCCGATCGGTCACAAAATGGAAACCACAGTGAAAACCAGAAACGTTTTATTTGCAACAGTTAGGTACACCTTGCACCTACTTCTCTACATAGTCGCAACTCCAACTTCGAGTTTTGCCGTAGTGTTGTATCAACTTTCCAATATCCTCGTCATAGAAAGCAGCCGCATGTGCTTTCGGCCAGTTATCTGCACTGCTCTGCAGCACGTTGTCTGTGGAAAAAATTAGTTTTCATGGCCAGAAGTTCTTGTGAGCAGAGATGAGACTCAGGGAGAGCCAATTACAGACTGTATTGTGGGTGATCGAACACTCCTCATCGGAAACGCTGCAGGAGCGTCTTCATTGCCCCTGCAGCGTGCCCCCTAGAATTGGCATGAAGAAGGAACTGCTCGACAGTTGTGTTACATGGGCTGCATGACACAGGCGAAATCTCTAACCAGGCCCTAATACTTGGCCTTCACGTGCTCACTGTTCACTAAAATCCTTAAAGAGCGACGCGACACAATCGACGCGCATACTAGAGACACTGCCCAACACATCTATGCAAAGCTTTACCGGATTTACCCAGTGGTATCCATTTCGCGACTGATCGGAACTTACTTTCTGGACAACCCTCGTACATGGACTTTTCCGGGTCCGAAACATAGCGTACAACGATACATCATGCTGATTACACCGGAAATGCTACGATCAGCTATTGACCATGCCATGTTACAAATGAATTATGTTGCTGAGTCGGGGACCATACTGAAAGTATGTTGTAACTTGTGACGACATGCTAATAAACGTGCCAGAACCACCGTAACCATGTGCTTGATCGTTCCTCCCCTTTTGCTGCACCCACAAGACATTCTGACTGCTTACTGTATCATATTTTCACCTGGTGGCAGAAAGAATAACTTTTTTTTTCAGCACACACTGCGAGCGCAACGATTAATGAACATGCACTACTGGCCATTAAAATTGCTACACCAAGAAGAAATGCACATAATAAACGGGTATTCATTGGACAAATATATTATACTAGAACTGACAGGTGATTACATTTTCACGCAATTTGTGTGCATAGATCCTGAGAAATCAGTACCCAGAACAACCACCTCTGGCCGTAATAACGGCCTTGAAATACCTGGGCATTGAGTCAAACAGAGCTTGGATGGCGTGTACAGGTACAGCTGCCCATGCAGCTTCAACACGATACCACAGTTCATCAAGAGCAGTGACTGGCGTATTGTGACGAGTCACTTGCTCGGCCACAATTGACCAGACATTTTCAATTGGTGAGATATGTGGAGAACGTGCTGGCCAGGGCAGCAGTCGAACATTTTCTGTATCCAGAAAGGTCTGTGCAGTACCTGCAGCATGAGGTCGTGCATTATCCTGCTGAAATTTAGGGTTTCGCAGGGATCGAATGAAGGGTAGAGCCACGGGTCGAAACACATCTGAAATGTAACGTTCACTGTTCAAAGTACCGTGAATGCGAACAAGAGGTGACCGAGACGTGTAACCAATGGCACCCCATACCATCACGCCGGGTGATACGTCAGTATGGCGATGACGAATACACGCTTCCAATGTGCGTTCACCGCGATGTCGCCAAACACGGATGCGACCATCATGATGCTGTAAACTGAACCTGGATTCATCCGAAAAAATGACGTTTTGCCATTCGTGCACCCAGGTTCGTCGTTAAGTAAACCATCGCAGGCGCTCCTGTCTGTGATGCAGCGCCAGGGGTAACCGCAGCCATGGTCTCCGAGCTGATAGTCCATGCTGCTGCAAACGTCGTCGAACTGTTCGTGCAGATGGTTGTTGTCTTGCAAACGTCCCCATCTGTTGACTCAGGGATCGAGACGTGGCTGCACGATCCGTTACAGCCACGCGGATAAATTGCCTGTCATCTCGACTGCTAGTGATCCGAGGCCGTTGGGATTCAGCACGGCGTTCCGTGTTACCCTCCTGAACCCACCGATTGCATATTCTGCTGACAGTCATTGGATCTCGACCAACGCGAGCAGCAATATCGCGATACGATAAACCGCAATCGCGACAGGCTACAATCCTACCTTTCTCAAAGTCGCACTATGAAGACACTTTGCAGAAACTGCGACGCGTCGTAAAGTCCCCCAGGAATGCTGTTGGACGGCATCCTTCTGCTGCACGCTAACGGCCGCCCCAACACTGCCAATCACCGAAAGACTACGCTTCAGCGATTTGGTTGGGAAACACTGCAACATCCTCCGCACAATCCAGATGGCCCCCCATGTGATTCTGTCTTCTTTGACGACCTGAAGAAAAACATGCGTGGACGCCTGTTGACGTGGGACTAGGATGTGGAAAAGTGGTACGATTGTGGATCCGTCAGCGGCCGAAAGCCCTCTGACCGACTCGTTTCCTAGAGGGATAAATGTCTTAATGCACATGGTGATTACTTTTGAATGGAACCATTCCATGGTCCCACTGTGGCGGGTATTTAGTTTCCGCTTGACTGCCCCTCATACATTGTGTGGTTGTCTCCAATGCTAACCATTTTCATATCCAAGCACGTAGTTCACCTCATGCCAGTTCGACGTTTGTTGCGTGCCGTCTACAACGTGATCCAGTTTTAATGACGAGCAATCTACCACCTCTTGTAAGGTTATCCCACCAATAGTAAGCAAGGCCACTACATTGTAAGACACACGTCGGTCTCGGCATTCAGTCGGCTGCTAACGGCGAAGATCGGAAGATCGTGAATATCCCCAGAAATTTGAGTTTCATCTGTGATTTGATGGCGCTTGAACAACGAGAACGTTTTATACCTGAATGCCACCAAGAAAAATTGGGAGGTCATTTCTGTAAGTCGTTTTCGGCAACGGTGCTGAGGAGCTCCGCTGTTACTACCTTCTAGAGTAGTGCAAGAAACCTTCTCTCCTTTGATACCGGTTTACCGGAAACCCGTCTATTTTCTGAAAGCTTATGCCACAAGCAGAAAAACTGTGAGATCTTAGTGGCAGCTGGACAAGCGTGTAGGAGGTATAGGACCCAGAGAACATCAGTAAAGTGTGTATAGATGAGCATATTTCCGTCGTGATGTCTCGATTTCTTCTGTGTTTGTTTAAGCTGCTGTCAAGGATTAACGTATTGGATGTCTTCTTACATTACAGATAGATCCGATAGTCGTTGTAGCGGATTTGGTCTCCAGATTCTGAACAAGCAAACGATCTCCGAATAGCGAGGAATCGGAGATGATAAAACACATAACTACTCTCCTGGAAAACGATATCGAGATTGTGGAAGAGATCCGAACATTACGATTTGTTGGAGGCAATGGAGAAGAAGGTACAAGGAAATGGGCTTAGGAGATGACTTGTCGATAAGGAACAGCAATGCTCAGCAGTCGCCTGCCTCTGCTTCGAGTTAATCGGCATCCGAGCACGTGCGTCCGCCCGAAAGGCGAGAGCATGATGGTCCAGCAGGTATGAGAGAAGAGGACTGGGCTGCTTACATGCAGCGCACTTTTAGAGTTCTGGACCACAGATCCTAAGTCAGATCAACCTCGGACAAAACGTCGTTCGCATGGGTCAGTAAAGATACAGTTCAAGAAAATTAAGGACATGAACATTCTGTACAATTTGGAGAAAAAAATTAATACTCAGTCGATCGAAAAATATCAGTCAGGCTGTGCCGCAGAAATTCAAAGAGAAGGAAACAGAAGGAGCAATTATCCACGACCGGGCGTTGCGACTGTGAGCCATGCAACTTAAGATAGCGATGGATCGACAATATGCAATCGATTTCAAAGCTTCTGATTCCTGGACACATCGCTTCAAGAAGCTGAATAACATTGCTGACAGAGCAATAATCAACAGAGTCGGCAGGAACTGCCACCATAAGGAGGCAAATTTGTCACATGCGTGCTATTATTTTGTTGCGAAGATTCGGATCCTCATCGTTACAGAAAACATTCCAGCGGCACATGTTTTAGGTAAATGCTGACCAAAGCAGATTTGACAAAGGAACCAGAGGAACAACAGTTGTTCGCGCTGTTGTTTGATAAGTCTCTACAACGCAGCACAGTTGAATGATTCTGCCTGCGATATCAATGGAAGGCGAAATATTGGGGCCATCTGGAAAATTCCCGCAGTCAAAGCCGGCAAATCCTCCGAATATACAATCGTGTGCTGGAAAAACAGCAAACATGTCGAAAGCGGGCCCCAAACCGTTCTGTTGTGACGTACGTTGGCCAAGTATGCGCGATGACAGGAAGAAAATTCTGCTTTTAGTGGATTCATGGTGCTCTGACAAAGATTGTGTATTGTCTGCTTCCGAAGTACCTGATGGTATACAAAAGGAGCTGCTATCTGAAGGGTGTACGGGAAAGATCCAGCCTCCGGATATTCAATTTTTCATGCACTATAAATCTTTTGTTCATTACATAACGGACACAATCATTATCGAGAAACTGCACCACATTTGGCATAGCGATAGTTTTCTGGCCCTGCAGTCCTTTTCTCTTCATCAGTTCAGCGCTCCTCGTTTCAAGAATTTGATTAAGCTTGCTGTTTATAAGGACGGATGCTTGGACGACGAACCTGGAATGCGGATTCTGCCACTGGATTTCTGCTTCCATTCATTGACAAATGATCGGTGTGCAAAGTGTGAGGCTACCGCTTTTGTAAATTGTGCCAATTGGGAACTCTCTTTCTTCCAGTCTCACTGTTTGTTTGATGAACTGCATCGAACTTTGTCTTTTGTAATAGATTTTATTTGAAGTCTGTGAAAAGTCTCATTTTCAACATCCCAACGTATATTGTTTCTCTTCAACCACTTCTTTCTTCCTTTATTTTGAGATTGCCAACTTCCTACCATGTTATTGATTCATGTGAGTACGTGAACCGAGCATTTTAGCGACTGTTGGTGTAATATTTCCACTACTTTACTGACACTTTGTGGGTCCTATAGCTCCTAAACGCTTGTCCCTCTGACCCTAAGGGATCGCAGTTTTTCTACTTGTGACATAAGCCTGCGGGCTTAAAAAAATTAATGGTGGCCCTCAACCACGTACCTTCAGACTCAGAGTTGAAATATTAAAAGGTTTGGCTGTTTTCGTTGTCTTGGGGCTGGGATACGTAGTTGCGCATTACAAGACAGATACTGCTGAGTCTACAGTATACAATATGAATATACGCATGAATCGAATGGTCGAAGGTTCCTATCACTCGGCAATTGCGTATTTTGAATGTAACATAGAAATTTATAAATGAAAGATTGCAATTAAATAAAATCTGCAGGTACTATTTTAACGACTTTAAATGATGAATACGATAGCAGAAGTACCTTTAAAAATGCCATTTATTACTGTAAAACACTTATTGGTGTCGATGGTCCAGCAAATAAATAAAATATAAGTTGAATAACAGAGAAACAATAGATTCCTACTTCACGTAATTAGTTATGAGCAACAACATAGCTCGCGATATATTCATTTCTAAACGCATACTACGTCTTCACTGCAGAAGCCACGGAAATCTCACTAGTGGGCAAGCCGGCACTACGAAATATTTCTATCTCCCGCGACCACGCGCAAACTGCTCAACACTCTCCAACTATTTCCTGCGACCGTTCGTCGCACCTTCCCGTCCAGCACTCCCCTGTCCTGTGCGACCCGATGCTCCTCCCCCACTTCCATCCAATCTCTCCACTGAATTCGGTAGTCGCCTACCGTAGTAACGAGCGTTGTGATTGGTTAGAGCGCTCCCGTCATGTCTCCAAGCCAAGGCACACTCACAAGCATATTGAAACACATACGAAATTGTGGTGTCACCGCCAGACACCACACTTGCTAGGTGGTAGCTTAAATCGGCCGCGGTCCATTTAGTACATGTCGGACCCGCGTGTCGCCACTGTGTGATCGCAGACCGAGCGCCACCACAAGGCAGGTCTCGAGATACGGACTAGCACTCGCCCCAGTTGTACGACGACTTTGCTAGCGACTACACTGACGAAGCCTTCTCTCATTTGCCGAGAGACAGTTAGAATAAATAGCCTTCAGCTAAGTCCATGGCTACGACCTAGCAAGGCGTCATTAACCGTATCTGAAGATAGTCGTATTTGTATTATCAAGAGCGATGTACCACAAGGATAGAATAAAGTTAAGTATTCGAGGAGCTGCATACTTTTCTTATTAGAATTCACTACTTATCCTGTTCCAGAATTCACGCCCGTCTGCGTTAGATAGCGTGCATTTAGGCCGCCTCTATCTACAAGGTGTTGGCACATTTACCAACACATCAGAAATACTGGATTTACATTTAAATAACTTGAAATTATATAAATATTCCTACAGCTGGATCATAAACAAACTCTTAACACACATTATTAAATACATAAACAGATTAAATAAATGCGATTGCAGTCTTTCTCGGTGTATTCCACTGCTGAATTCTTCTCGGGTTTTCAGCTAAGAGGTGGCGTCGTGTTGTTGCGACGTTTCAATGAGTTTCGCCAGACGATGATGGGTACGAAACTCATTGAAATGTTGCGACAAGACGACGCCACCACTCGGCTGATAACCCCAGAAGAATTCATCAGATTAAATAAACTTATATCAGAGGAATAGAAACAGAAGTGGGAGAGTAGCCTAATGCCTATGTACTTCCTAAAACACAGTAAATATTTGACCACTTCTTCATGAATAGTATATATCAGCTATAAACAAATGCATAGACGAATAAATATATTTATAAGCGGGCTGCCACCGTTTTTTCATGTAACTGTAGAGTACTTATGGCCTGACGCCATCAATAGTAATCGGCCACTTTGACCTCCAATAACTCATCTACTATTCAGGTTACATGCCTGTAATTCACACCAATTAAAGTTTACACTAATGGCTTTCTAAAGACACGTCGATCGACAAAATCGGGCGAACCATTTAGATTTTGGAAATTCGTTGTTGGGTGCTACTTGTATAATTTACAGTCAGATACTAAACTTT
Source organism: Schistocerca americana (assembly GCF_021461395.2). Taxonomy (NCBI): domain Eukaryota; kingdom Metazoa; phylum Arthropoda; class Insecta; order Orthoptera; family Acrididae; genus Schistocerca; species Schistocerca americana. Next base: position 273,134,333 of record NC_060120.1, on the reverse strand, counting down.
AAATTAATAAAGATATTGAAAATCTGATTACACCATCAGAATCGTCGTGCAAATAATGGTACATGTTTCTTTTTAAGGTATCATGATTCCTCTGGCTAATATTAATTTCTACATGAACTGTGAAATGTCTACCATTATGGTTTCACAAAGTCCGCTATCTTTGGCACTCCTGGCGTACAAATTTCCTTCATTGACAGAAAGCACAGTCCTCGACACAGTGTCAACATGGAATTCCCAGCCACGCAGTCGACCTGGACCACGTGCTGGGGCTACCCCTCTTGCTCTGGCTAATGTTCAGGACCATGCGGTTGCTGACGAGCTGGCGAGCGGCCCGTGTGGCCACGCCAACTGCGAAATTTGAATATTTTCAGGGTGCCACAACTCGCCCGTTACCTTACAAGCTTCCAGAAAATATTCGGGTTTTCGGCAAAGCGGTATCGAAGGAGAGGAGGTTTACTTATCAGTGACAGCAAGCGAGTACTTACTTTAAGTAGTATGGACTCATTTGCCACCTTCGAGTTGATCGATTTCATGTAAGTAATTAACTCGTTCGCTAACACAGAGCTGATCGATTTGGTCGTAAATTGTCCCCACGTAAGGACACTGAACAAGGTAAAAAAAAGTCTCGCATTAATTCACAATGATAGTTAGTTCATTAGTAACGTTCTCTTTTGTTTGATAGGTTTACAATAAGTAAGTTTGGATTGCCTGGGATGGAGGCAGAGGAGAGAAAGGTGGTGTTCTATCAAATGAGAGTTGATTGCCTTTCTAGAGTGTGCTTGATTCTTTGATCGAGAGAAATACAATGACGGGAAAAAACTGCAACATCAAGAAGGAATTGTGCAACATAAAACGAAAGTTGGTAGGCTTTTTTCTACACCTGAAAGATGATGTCTATTTAAATTTTGCGCCAGTCGCATAAGAGTGACGGTAGTAGCACCACTATGAGGATGCAAATTAGGTTTGCTTTAAAAACACCTTGTAACGGTCGTTAGTTAGCTTTGAGACTGAACGTGATGAGTTTACGTTAGCCAAGAATGCCTTTAAGGTGACAAACACGCCGTTATAAACACCACATTGAGTTTGAACGAGGTCGTGGAACAGGCTAACTTTTCATCACTGCTGGTAGCGGTAGTCACGGGAATGTACGATCGCAAGAAAACCGTGCTCCATACAGCCACGTGGCACTAACGGGATGTGAGACCATCGTGTTCGGTATACAGCTCTGGCGCAACGTACTGCAGATGAAACAGCAATTCGAGCAGCAGTTGGCACCACAGTGACACAAAGAACTGTTACAAATTGGTTACTTCAAAGACAGTTCCAAGCCAGATGCCCTGTAGCGTCCTTCCACAGATCCAAAACTCCACCGTTTGCAACTTCAGTAGTGTCAAGTGAGAGCTCATTGGAGAAAACGGTGGAGGTCTGTTGTGCTCGTTCTGCCTCGGTGCCAGTGATGGCTGTGTGTTGTTTAGAAGGAGACTAGTTGAGGACTTGTAGCCAACCTGGCCGCATGTTAGGCACATTGAACCTATACCTGTAGTTAAGGTGTGGAGTGAGATTTCGTATGACAGCAGTAGCAGTCTCGTGGTTATCCAATGCACCCTGACTGCAAATTTGTACGTCTATCTGGCGTTTCAACCTGTTGTGCTGCCATTCATAAATAGCATTCGAGGGGGTGTTTTCCAACAGGATAACTAAAAGCGGTGGCTCGTTTTATTTTTACAGGTTACTATCGCTTGCTGTAGGTGCTGTAATTTTGATATTTTTTTCTTAACCAGCAAGGTAAAACAGAGGCCACTACTTCCACCTCATCAAGTGGATTTAGTGCTCACGTACTCACACTGAGCCTTGAACATTTCCCAGTTTATCAATGGGTTATAATTTAAAATTATTATTACTATTATCGGTGCAATGCGTGCAATGGTCGTGCCAGGCGCGCGATATTGAATCTTTATCCTATCATTAATGGCGCGAGACCCGCACGACCTTATAGCGACCGTTATAGTTCTGCATTATTCTACTGTGACACTAAGGTTGATTTCACGTAATGAAAGGGAGAATGTAAAGATTAAAGGACTTATTTATTTAACAGTTGAATATTGAACAACTATACAATCAAATGGGGGTGGGGGAAGAAAGAATTGAGTTCAGCAGCCTGCCCCAACGCTCGTTCATAATAAGCCACGATAGCAGGAGAAAAGGAATTTTAGGAACGATCGCCGTATTATCAAATGGAGTCCAATTTACTAAAGGAAGGGGTTGCAGGCATGCAGCGACCATCACCATGAATCAGCCAAAGACTAAGAAAGATGCTACTGTGGGTGAATCGCTAGGTAGCCTCCTGTACTAAAGGAATAAAACCAGCAAGACGCGAAACTATTCATACGGGCGATACTAGATAACTTTGGCTCGCGGTCCGACTACGTTAACGAAACGTGAAGGGGCGCCGGACACTCACCAAGTGGCGTAGGACAAAGGGCACAACTTTTCAAGCTAGGAAGACCTCAATTCCGAGTCGAATTTTGCACGGGAGAACTGAAAGAGCTACTGCCAGAAGTAGCGGAAAAGTGTACATGAAAGTATACACTTTAGTGCCGTACTGCAAACTATTGTGACTAACCAAGACATCTGGCACATTATGCCCAACTGTACGAGGAATCCTACAGTCGTATAACTCGGAAAAATTGCGTAAACCGTAATTTCAGGAACGAACATCAGCAAAATCACCTATAAGGTTCCCTCTGGGCCGCAGGGCGAGAAGCTACAGTGCACGTCGGCGCTCATACTTACCGAACATCTCCTGGGAGCAGCACCTCCGGTCTCAGGCACGGTCACACTTGACGGTTGGCGCCTACCCGCGAAAAACGGGCGCGCACCTGAACTGGCCAATCAGAGGGCCGGAATCGCACAGGGAGGCGACCTCGCGACGTTAAAATCGAGCAGAAACAGCAGTTACAAGGTTGGTAAGCCAGGTTGGGAAACTGAGAACAAGATAAACTTTGGCCACTACTGAACGTTCAAACGACACTATGTGCTACCCTGGCGATCGGAAAAAGGATGGGAAACGGAAAGCCGTCATGGCTGCTAGGAAGACTGCTGCCGTCGCCCATAAATAAAGAAAATTCCTAGCGCCAAGCTCCTCTCACAGATCAGTGTGAGACAAACAGTAAACATCGTCAAATGAATTAGGCAACCCATAGAAATTATTAATATTGCCTGAATTATTATATTACCGAATACCAGAAAGCTGGGATTAGAAATATGAAATACGAGCACTGAATGGTGAATGAAGAGCACGTCGTTCATAACGATCGCCCTCATGCCGCTGCTGTAACCCAACGTGCTCTGTGCAGTGTGTCGACATTTTGCCTTGACCCACTCGATCTTCTGGTCTGCTCCAGTCGAGCACATATGGGACATCATCGCTCGACAACTCCAGCGTCATCCTCAACCAGCGTTAACTGTTCCTGTATTCACCGACCAAGTGCAACAGGCATGGAACTCCATTCCATGAACTAACATCCGGCACCTGTACAGCACAACGCATGCACATCCGCATGCTTACATTCAACATTCTGGCGGTTACACTGGTTATTAAAATACCAGCATTTCCCAATTGCAATGGCTTATCTCGCTCTTACATTAACCCGTGATCTTGCATTATTAATCACTTAAATATGCTACCTGGACAAATACATTCCCGAAATTTCATTACTCTAAATTAATTATTCTATGTCGCTGCGAATTTTTTCCGGTCAGTGTATATTGATTCCTCCACTACAACAGTGAGAAGTGACATAATGTTCCAGTACTCACTTACATTAATCTAGCTTCCACAATGTCAAATATAAGATATCAATGGAAATGAAAGAAAAGCACACTCGCATCAATTTCCATAATATCAGTGAACGGGTTGTTTTTCATATAAAAATGAGATGCTGAAGAAAAAAATGGTTCAAATGGCTCTGAGCACTATGGGACTCAACTGCTGAGGTCATTAGTCCCCTAGAACTTAGAACTAGTTAAACCTAACTAACCTAAGGACATCACAAACATCCATGCCCGAGGCAGGATTCGAACCTGCGACCGTAGCGGTCTTGCGGTTCCAGACTGCAGCGCCTTTAACCGCACGGCCACTTCGGCCGGCTGAAATGCTGAAGACCGCGGAAGTGACACAACATTTGTAAGTAGGCTGTTTATGTTTTCTTATTGGCAACGTTACGTAGCGCTCAATATGAAAATCACTGGCTGTGCTGTGTGCAGTCTGTCGCTAGTTTGCATTGTTGTCTGCCATTGTAGTGTTGGGCAGCGGCAGCTGGATGCGAACAGCGCGTAGCGTTGCGCAGTTGGAGGCTGTTTATGTTTTCTTATTGGCAACGTTACGTAGCGCTCAATATGAAAATCACTGGCTGTGCTGTGTGCAGTCTGTCGCTAGTTTGCATTGTTGTCTGCCATTGTAGTGTTGGGCAGCGGCAGCTGGATGCGAACAGCGCGTAGCGTTGCGCAGTTGGAGGTGAGCCGCCAGCAGTGGTGGATGTGGGGAGAGAGATGGCGGAGTTTTGTAATTTTTCATGAACTGATATATTTATATATGATGATATCAAGGTAAATACATTGTTTGTTCTCTATTAATATCTTTCATTTGCTAACTATCCCTATCAGTAGTTAGTGCCTTCAGTAGTTTGAATCTTTTATTTCGCTGGCAGTAGTGGCGCTCGCTGTATTGCAGTAGCTTGAGCAGCGAAGATTTTTGTGAGGTAAGTGATTTGTGAAAGGTATAGTTCAATGTTTGTCAGGGCCATTCTTTAGTAGGAAATTTTGAAAGTCAGATTGCGTTGCGCTAAAAAATATTGTGTGTCAGGTTAAGCACAGTCCTGTAAGAATTGTTCAAAGGGGACGTTTCATATGGCGACCCTGCCAGGATACCTCACTGGAATCTTCTGATTTTTTTCTTGTAGTTTGTGTAATTAGTGTAGCTATTGTTTATTGCTAGCGCGTAATTGTAGAGAAAATCTCCTTTGTAGTTGCAGTCTTTCATTGTTGTACAGTAAAACAGTTTTGGCATGCATGTAGATTTGCACCAAGTATTTCGCAGCTGCAATTAACTAGATATTATTTTCAGTGCTATTTTAATGTGTTCTCTTATTTTTGATCTTCAAATTGTGCTTTTCCTTGTTATCGTGTGAAATACTGTGACAATAATGGCGTGTGAAAAACGTAGCACTAGGCTCCAAACTAAACTGAGAAATAATAGTGATGACGAGCGTAGCTTATCAGCGCCGCCGAGTAATGAATTTACTAATGTTCAAAGTAGTAATTTGGTAACTGTGCACAGGGAAATGGAGCGGGCGTCAAACAATGGCGTGGACAGTGAAACAATTAGTGAAGAGGGAAGCATTATCGATCGATCGGTCGGCAATAGCTCGCCTCAGGAAGCCGAAATGACACGACACGATCTCGCAAATACTGTAGATTCAGGTTTTGGATCCTCACCGTTTTCTCAAATAAGTCAAGACACATTTTCTGCTCGTCAAAATGTGAATGTTTCCGGTGTAAATTCACTGCCGAAAAGCACTGAGGAACATGTTTCAGACACCAATGCATTGTTATTACAATTAATACAACAAATGGGACAAACACAGCAAAAGCTTCAAAAGTTAGACACAATGGAACAAAATCAGAGACAAACACAGCAAAAGTTAGACACAGTGGAACAATTCTTACAGGACTGTGCTTAACCTGACACACAATATTTTTTAGCGCAACGCAATCTGACTTTCAAAATTTCCTACTAAAGAATGGCCCTGACAAACATTAAACTATACCTTTCACAAATCACTTACCTCACAAAAATCTTCGCTGCTCAAGCTACTGCAATACAGCGAGCGCCACTACTGCCAGCTAAATAAAAGATTCAAACTACTGAAGGCACTAACTACTGATAGGGATAGTTAGCAAATGAAAGATATTAATAGAGAACAAACAATGTATTTACCTTGATATCATCATATATAAATATATCAGTTCATGAAAAATTACAAAACTCCGCCATCTCTCTCCCCACATCCACCACTGCTGGCGGCTCACCTCCAACTGCGCAACGCTACGCGCTGTTCGCATCCAGCTGCCGCTGCCCAACACTACAATGGCAGACAACAATGCAAACTAGCGACAGACTGCACACAGCACAGCCAGTGATTTTCATATTGAGCGCTACGTAACGTTGCCAATAAGAAAACATAAACAGCCTCCAACTGCGCAACGCTACGCGCTGTTCGCATCCAGCTGCCGCTGCCCAACACTACAATGGCAGACAACAATGCAAACTAGCGACAGACTGCACACAGCACAGCCAGTGATTTTCATATTGAGCGCTACGTAACGTTGCCAATAAGAAAACATAAACAGCCTACTTACACATTCGTATCTGAGCGATTATTGTTTCATTATTTCGCAATCTAAGCGAAACAGGATCGCTGACTAAGGTTGTAAGACGGACAACGACCCGGAATCAATTGATCGACGAATCCAGGCAGTATAGATACTTAAAAAAATTAACGTTCATAATTGATAACAACCTCGATGAAAATTTGAGACTACAAAGATGCAAAGATACATGCATTTACGGGTAAAGCTCGGTTCGCTCGCATAATTTTCAAACGTTCTTAGACAGTTTTATCTCGAAAACTGTCGAAACACAGACAAAATGTAATAGATTTTTGAGCCAGACATACAACTGGAATACTTGAAGAACTTAATCCTTTCACTGTCCGAGCGGCCGCTTGCCATGTGCGCGTCATTTTCAAGTGGTGCGCGTATACAGGGTGAAAAGTATTTAAACCGACACACTCTGAGAGGTTGTAGGGGACATCAAAACAAATATTTTCCCTAATGTCATTTTTTCCAATGAGGTGTATTTAAACCGGTAGAGGAAGGTTTCTGTGGTGGCAAATTAATTAAACCAACAAACACTTTTCCATTTTTTTATGACCAGGAGACAACACATTAACACAACCCAATTTCAATTACAGTAGATTTTCAAAAATGCCTCCATTGACACGTAAACAAAGGTTGCACAGTCGAATCATGTTCTGTCTGACACGGGCAAAAACCTCAGGAGTATCCTGAATTGTTCCTGCTGCTGCTACTATCCGGGCAACCAGATCCTCTTCTGATGCAACAAGAGTTGCGTAAACAAGGTTGCGCATCTCTCCCCACACAAAAATGACCAGAGGGGACATATCTGGGGATCGAGCAGGCCATGGTACAGGACCACCTCTGCCAATACACGTTTCTGGGAACCGTCGGTCCATGAATCGACGCACACGACGACTGAAATGTGCCGGCGCCCCGTCACGTTGGAACCACATGCGTTGTCTTGTAGGGAGCGGGACATCTTCCAGCAATTCTAGCAATGCTCTGGCGAGAAAATTGTAATAATGCCTGCCGTTTAATGGCCTAGGTAGCAGATACGGCCCAATTAAACAGTCCCCAACAACATCGACCCACACATTAACGAAGAACCGCACTTGATGAGCGCTAGTAACTGTGGCATGTGGGTTATCCTCACTCCAAACACGCGAATCGTGCATGTTGAAGACTCCATCTCGCCCGAACGTTGCTTCTTCGGTAAACAACACAGAGGATGGAAATGTAGGATGCATTTCACACTGTTCAGGTACCACTGCGAAAACTGGTTCCAGGTTGTGGACACGCTGTAAGTGAAATGGGCGTAACAATTGCTCTCGAAGGACTGTTCTTACATTCGTCTGATTCGTTCCCATGTTACGTGCAATTGCACGAGTGCTGATAAAGGATCCCGCTCCACATGCTGCAAGACAGCTTCCTCAAATTGCAGCGTTCTTACCGTGCGACGGCGTCCCTGTCCAGGTAATCTGCTAAATGACCCGGCCTCACGCAGACGTTGGTACACAGCAGCAAAGGTCGTATGATGCGGGATACGGCGATTAGGATATTGTTGCTGATAAACCCGCTGTGCAGCTCGTCCGTTGTGGTGCACTACGTAGTACGCACCAATCATGTCAGTGTACTCGCTCCAGGTGTATCGCTCCATTAGTAAACAGAGACAATGCACTACTACACTGGTGGACAGCAGTTGCCTACAACTGAAGAACGTAATACGCCCTCTAACAACTGGAGATCGTAATACGGCCTCTAACAACTGAAGAGCTTAATACAGCCTCCACCGGTTTAAATAATCCTCATAGGAAAAAATGACAGTATGGAAAAATATTTGTTTTGATGTCCCCTACAACCTCCCAGAGTTTGTCGGTTTAAATACTTTTCACCCTGTATACGACTCTAACAGTCTGTCATTATTGACAAAAATTGAGACTCAAAATGCAGTATTATGGTGTCAAATTGTTCCTTTTTAAGATATTATAGAGAAATATTTATTTTTTCCAAAAATGTACTTAATTAGGAGACAAAAATTACGTAAGTTATTACTTTAGTTAAAATTCAAAGTGTGGTATCTTAAGAAACCAAAACTCTAACATAAAGGTGCATAAGATTTTATATAAATGCATCTAGTGTCACGTCGCTTGTCACGTTTTGCACATGCAATGCACCTTCTCTGGTCGATCTTCTTCTTTTATGTTGCTAGGTTAGCGAGATATAGTGGCGTTCTGTTATGCGTTAAGGGGTTATCACCATCAGCCCATCTCCTTCGCCGACCGCCCTCTGTTTGAGGTCGGTGGTGGAGGATCTCCTTGATCAGTTTCTGCTGAAAATCAGATTTTGAAATATTTCTTCCCGTTTGAGTTTTATATAACGCATTCGTGTACAGCAGAGGCAGATACACCAAATGACAAAATACTTATTTATACCATTTTACAGTTTCTCGAATACTTTCTCCTGAACTTAGCATCATGTCGCCCCGTCGACGGCCCCAGTATTTTCAGGGTAGCTTGCGCTGTAAGGAGGTTCTCTTTTCGCTTCATTTGTGTTTTATCTGTTGACATAAACTCGATACCAACTGTTTTAAGCCTTTTTGAAACAGATGGGATCTAGTGACAGGTGGGATCGAGTGCCTTTACGGTTTATCCTTACAGTTCTACACGCATCAGTCACTGCCATGCAGATAAGAAAATAAGGCTGGGCTAGCGTTAACAGTTGTCAACATACAGTGCGTGACCTTCACCAAGGTAGCGTTCCAATAAAGTACGAACAATGCTTCCAGGTATTCCAACATTTACACCAAAATCACTTTCTGTTGCTACGTTCATTGCTGCACGCACATGAACAATAAAGTCAAGAATATATCCAATTTCACACTCGCACAACACAAAAAAACTTTACCCAAAATCTATGGCGTTTGGGTGGAATGTACTGTTTGAAGCGGCCACGACATTTATAGAGAACTACACTTTCGTCAGTAAGCAAAAAAGGATGGAAATGATTTTCTCAGGTGATCCACAATTCACTTTCTTTTGCACGTTTTGCCATCTCCACGGCCCTCAATGTTATCAACACAAAGCGTAACATTCTTAATAACTACCGTTGCCACATCTCGCTAGGACCTCGTGGGGACACTGAGATGAGGGTGTAGAAATAAAGCAAAAAATTTATCTAAAGTAATTAGTTTTTTAGAACACAATTACATGGATCTTGTTGCGGCAGAAGTAGTTAGTACATCATATTTTTCGGAAGATTTCACCTTTTTCAGCAAGTCGTTTACGTATTTATAAAACTCCATGGATGCCAGTTTGCAGTTAAACTGACACCGTAAGATTGATTCCACAGTCTCTGGGAGCAGTCGATTTCTTTCATCAGTTCACTGGACCAACGTCAGCGAAAATACTCTTTCCACAGAGCGTTGTGCGCGGAAATACATTCCTGGAAATTGAAATAAGAACACCGTGAATTCATTGTCCCAGGAAGGGGAAACTTTATTGCCACATTCCTGGGGTCAGATACATCACATGATCACACTGACAGAACCACAGGCACATAGACACAGGCAACAGAGCATGCACAATGTCGGCACTAGTACAGTGTATATCCACCTTTCGCAGCAATGCAGGCTGCTATTCTCCCATGGAGACGATCGTAGAGATGCTGGATGTAGTCCTGTGGAACGGCTTGCCATGCCATTTCCACCTGGCGCCTCAGTTGGACCAGCGTTCGTGCTGGACGTGCAGACCGCGTGAGACGACGCTTCATCCAGTCCCAAACATGCTCAATGGGGGACAGATCCGGAGATCTTGCTGGCCAGGGTAGTTGACTTACACCTTCTAGAGCACGTTGGGTGGCACGGGATACATGCGGACGTGCATTGTCCTGTTGGAACAGCAAGTTCCCTTGCCGGTCTAGGAATGGTAGAACGATGGGTTCGATGACGGTTTGGGTGTACCGTGCACTATTCAGTGTCCCCTCGACGATCACCAGTGGTGTACGGCTAGTGTAGGAGATCGCTCCCCACACCATGATGCCGGGTGTTGGCCCTGTGTGCCTCGGTCGTACGCAGTCCTGATCGTGGCGCTCACCTGCACGGCGCCAAACACGCATACGACCATCATTGGCACCAAGGCAGAAGCGACTCTCATCGCTGAAGACGACACGTCTCCATTCGTCCCTCCATTCATGCCTGTCGCGACACCACTGGAGGCGGGCTGCACGATGTTGGGGCGTGAGCGGAAGACGGCCTAACGGTGTGCGGGACCGTAGCCCAGCTTCATGGAGACGGTTGCGAATGGTCCTCGCCGATACCCCAGGACCAACAATGTCCCTAATTTGCTGGGAAGTGGCGGTGCGGTCCCCTACGGCACTGCGTAGGATCCTACGGTCTTGGCGTGCATCCGTGCGTCGCTGTGGTCCGGTCCCAGGTCGACGGGCACGTGCACCTTCCGCCGACCACTGGCGACAACATCGATGTACTGTGGAGACCTCACGCCCCACGTGTTGAGCAATTCGGCGGTACGTCCACCCGGCCTCCCGCATGCCCACTATACGCCCTCGCTCAAAGTCCGTCAACTGCACATACGGTTCACGTCCACGCTGTCGCGGCATGCTACCAGTGTTAAAGACTGCGATGGAGCTCCGTATGCCACGGCAAACTGGCTGACACTGACGGCGGCGGTGCACAAATGCTGCGCAGCTAGCGCCATTCGACAGCCAACACCGCGGTTCCTGGTGTGTCCGCTGTGCCGTGCGTGTGATCATTGCTTGTACAGCCCTCTCGCAGTGTCCGGAGCAAGTATGGTGGGTCTGACACACCGGTGTCAATGTGTCCTTTTTTCCATTTCCAGGAGTGTAGAAAACAAATACTCGCATAATTTTAACTGTTGGCATTTGCGATCAGGAGTTTCGGTTTCCTTAAGAAAGTAAATCCACCTTAATTCCACGGAGTGTCTAGGCTTCTATTTTTCCGATTCATGCCTAGTTTCTCCGGATACATATAGCTCTCAAAACCACTGCCGCCAAAAATCTTCACATCATTTCTAATCAGGTATATAACAGTGTTTTTAATCATCACCCAATCAAATGCTTGATATTTATTAAAAGAAGTAGCCCATTTTCCTATGTAATCAAATGCAGTGGTATAGAAAGCCATTGTTTCTTCCTCATAATTCGAAATAAAATCAATTATTTCGTGGTTATGGTTGTCATTCTTTAATTTGTTCAAATTCATCTTGGTTTGCAAGTCAATAAAACTGGCAGACTTCCTTTCATTCAGACATCTTTGAGTGTCAATTATTTCAGTTATTTCAGTTATCGAAACTTTATTCTTCTCCAAGTTTTTTATTATTATTTTTTGAACAGAGCCAAGTTTGACTGCAGAAACACGAAGTAAATTTCCTTGACGGACTACTGAAAAAATCTGAAATTACACACATCAAAAAAGTTTGGCATCACCTCATTTCCGAGAGTTCCGAGACCTGTAGAGAAAATTGGAATAGAGATCAACATAAACATCATTTCCGCCCTTGTTATTGTTCATAAATACCACACATTGCATGTTGTACCACCACACAGCGAGACATTCAGAGATGGTGGTCCAGATTACTTTACACATCAGTACCTCTAATATTCAGTATCACGTTCTCTTGCATTGATTTATGCCTATATTTGTCGTGACTACTATCCACAAGTTCATCAAGGCACTGTTGGTCCAGATTGTTTCACTCCTCAACGGCGATTCGGCGTAGATCCCGCAGAGTGGTTGGCGGGTCACGTCGTCCATAAACAGCCGTTTTCAATCTGTCCCAGGCGTGGTCGATGGGGTTCATGTCTGGAGAACATGCTGGCCACTCTAGTCGACCGAAGTCGTTATCCGGAAGGAAGTCATTCACAAGACGTACACGATGGGTGCGCGAATTGTCGTCCATGAAGACGATGCCTTGCCAGTATGCTGCCGATATTGTTGCACTGTCGGTCGGAGGATGGCATTCACATATCGTACAGCCGTTACGGCGCCTTCCATGACCACCAGCGGCGTATGTCGGCGCCACATAATCCCACCCCAAAACAGCATGGAACCTCTACCTTGCTGCACTCGCTGGACAGTGTGTCTAAGGCGTTCAGTCTACCCAGTTTGCCTCCAAACACGTCTCCGACGATTGTCTGGTTGAAGTCATATACGACACTCACCGGTGAAGAGAACATGATGCCAATCCTGAGCGGTCTATTCGGCATGTTATTGGGCCCATCCGTACGGCGCTGCATGGTGTCGTGGTTGCAAAGATGGATCTTGCCATGGACGTTGGGAGTGAAGTTGTGCTTCATGCGGCTTATTGCGCACAGTTTGAGTCGTAACACGACATCCTGTGGCTGCGTGAAAAGCATTATTCAACATGGTGGCACTGCTGTCAGGGTTCCTCCGAGCCATAATCCGTAGGTAGCGGTCATCCACTGCAGTAGTAGCCCTTGGGCGGCCTCAGCGAGGCATGTCATCGACAGTTCCTGTCTCTCTGTATCTCCTCCAAGTCTGAACAACATCGCTTTGGTTCACTCCGAGACACCTGGACACTTCCCTTGTTGAGAGCCCTTACTGTCACAAAGTAACAATGCGGACGCGATCGAACAGCGGTATTGACCGTTTAGGCATGGTTGAACTACAGACAACACGAGCAGTGTACTTCCTTTCCGGTGGAATGACTGGAACTGTTCGGCTGTCGGACCCCCTCCGTCTAATAGGCGCTGCTCTTGCATGGTTGTTTACATCTTTGGGCGGGTTTAGTGACATCTCTGAACAGTCAAAGGGACTGTGTCTGTGATACAATATCCACAGTCAACGTCTATCTTCCACGGTCCCAATTCCGAACCCTGCAACTGTTTAAATTTTGAATAAAATCATTAGCAGTGGCGGCCGAAGACTCCTAGCATAAGAAGTCAACCCTCATCCGGCCAACGGCCGTGTCAAAGAGGACGGAGGAGCGGGCAGAGGTTCAGGGTACTCTCTTGCCCCTGGAGGTGGGAAATTGTCCCTAAAGACAGTAGGATCAGCAGTGATCAACGGGATGAGGATCCAGAAGGCAATGGAAACCACCACATTAAAGACATATAATGTGTATCCACAGAAAATTTGACCTGTAATGGCCTGTAATTGGGAAGTGTCTACCTCTACATTCACATCTACATCTATACTCTGCGATCCACAATGAGGTGCAAGGCATAGGGTGCGCCCATTGTACCAGATTTTAGGGTTTTCTTCTGTCCATTCACATATGAAGCGCGAGGAGACTGATTGTCTGAATGCCGCCGTGCATTCTATAATTAACCTAATCTTGTCCTAATGATTCCTATGAGGGTGATTTGTAGGGGATTGTAGTACATTCCTCGAATCACTATTTAAAGTCGTTTCTTGAAACATTGTAAGTAGGCTTTCTCAGTATATTTTACGTCGTCTTCAATAGTCCGCCAGTTCAGTTCCTCCAACATGTCTGTGACATTCTCCCACGGATTAAACAAACTTGTGACCATTCGTGCTACCCTTCTCTGTATACGATCAATATCCTCTGTTAGTACTATCTGGTATGAGTCCCTCTAGAACCGATCGCTCAAGTGCTTTGTAAGCAATCTCCTTTGTAGACTGATTACATTTCGCAGCATTCTACCAATAAACCAAAGTCTACCACCTGCTTCAGCGAGTGAGCCTATGTAATCATTCAATTTCATATCCCTACAAAATGTTACACCCAGGTATTTGTATGAGTTCACAGATTCCAACAGTGACTCTTGATGTTGTAGTCATGGGATACTACGATTTTTTTCGTTTTGTGAAATGCAAAATTTTACATTTCCGAACATTCACAGCAAGTTGCCAATCTCTGCACAGCGTTGAAATCTTATCAAGATCTGAACAAATATATATTCAGCTTCTTTCAGGTAATACTTCGTTATAGATAACCGCATGATCTTCAAAAACCTTGATTTTGCTAAAAATATTGTCTGCAAGGTCATTAACGTACAACATGAACAGCAAGGCTCCCAACACACTTCCCTGGGGCACACCCGACGTTACTTCTACATCTGACAATGACTCGCCATCCACATTAACATGCTGTGTCCTCCCTACCAAGAAGTCCTCGATCCAGTCACAAATTTCACTTGATGCCCCATATGATCGTACTTCTGACAGTTCTCAGTCATAAGCTTTTCGAAAATCAAGAAAGTGCATCTATCTGGGTGCCTTGATCCAAAGCTTTCAGTGTGGCATGTGAGAAAAGTGCGAGTTGGGTTTCACATGACCGACGTTTTCTTAATCCATGCTGGTTGTCATGGAGGAGGTCATTCTGTCCAAGAGACCTCATTATGTTTGGGCTCAGAATATGTTTTAAGATTTACAACAAATCGATGTCAAGGGTATGGAACGATAGTTTTGTGGATCACTTCTACTACTTTTGTTGTAGACGGATGTGATCTGCGCCTTTTCCCGAGAACTGAGCACGGTGTTTTGTTCGAGGGATCTACTATAGATTATAGTAACAAAAGCGAATAACTCAGCCGTAAATTCTGTATAGAATCCGACAGGGATTCCATCGGGGCTTGGAGCTTTGTTCTATTTTAACGACCTGAGCTGTTTCTTAACACCACAGCCACATACTTATTTCATTCATATTTTCAATGGTACGAGGATTAAATTGGGGCAGTTCTCTGGGTTTTCCTTTCTGGAGGAACATTTGAAAACGGACTTAAGAATTTCAGCTTTTGCTTTGCTACCGTCTGTCGTTAGGGACTGGACACTGTCTTTGGTGCCACTAACAGTCTTTACATACAACCAGAATTTCTTTGGGTTCTGTGAAAGATCACTCGACAGTATGCTGCTACGATAGACATTGGAGGCATCAAGCATTGCTCTCTTGACAGCCAAACGCGTTTACTTTAGCATCTCTCTATCTATAGCCCCGCGCTTTGCTTTACACCTATTATCCAGTAATCTCTGTTTCTTTAAAAGTTTCTTTACAGTGACGGTATGCCAAGGAGGTTCCCTCCCATTATGAAGTGTTCTACTGGGTACTTAACTATCTGTTCTAGGTAGCTTTCAGAGAAGGCGTTTAGTAAAGTTTCACAGGATGTCCTATCACGCCCACCACTAACACAACTGTAGTTTTCCCATTTGATTGTTGGATGATTAAAGTCTCCACAGATGATTACAGTATGACTGTGGAACTTACTTACAAGTGAACTCAGGTTTTCTCTAAAGTTTTCGGTCATATCAGGAGATGAGTCTGGTGGGCGATAGAAGGATCCAGTTATCATTTTATGCCCACCTCTAACACTGAGTCTTGTCCAAACAATCTCGCATACAGTTTCTGAGCTTCTTGTCTACTGTGACAAATACACCACCGAAATTTCCCATTTGCCTATCCTTTCGATATACACTTAAATTTTCCCCAAAAATCTCACTGCTTTCAATTTCAGGCTTCAACCAGCTTTCTGTACCTTGTAGTACGTAAGCTTCACTGCTTTTCATGAGCGTTTCGAACTCTGGCGCTTTGTTGCAATTGCTTCGGCAGTTTACCATTAAGATATTTATACTCTCGCCTGTGGGAGGCATTTATGCCGATCTTACACTGATAGATTTGGGTTAGTACAGCCATCGTTATCTGAGTTGGATTGAGAGACGAATAACCTAAAAAAAAAAAAAAAAAGCTTTTGTGTGCACCCCACAAACAGTCAGCC
This sequence comes from Schistocerca americana, assembly GCF_021461395.2. Lineage (NCBI taxonomy): Eukaryota > Metazoa > Arthropoda > Insecta > Orthoptera > Acrididae > Schistocerca > Schistocerca americana. The sequence continues at coordinate 273,118,184 of NC_060120.1, read as the reverse complement.
ACATGAGCTCTGATGTGTAACGCACGCCTCACCCATTTAGGGTGACACTACAGTTCTCAACTCTAATGCGCAAGTCCAGGGAGTCGCAGCCTAGCTCGTCATAGAACTTTCGAAGTCTCTGGTTCAAAAAAATGGTTCAAATGGCTCTGAGCACTATGGGACTCAACTGCTGAGGTCATTAGTCCCCTAGAACTTAGAAGTAGTTAAACCTAACTAACCTAAGGACATCACAAACATCCATGCCCGAGGCAGGATTCGAACCTGCGACCGTAGCGGTCCTGCGGTTCCAGACTGCAGCGCCTTTAACCGCACGGCCACTTCGGCCGGCTGTCTGTGGTTCCACTCGACTCAGAACCAAAGGGCCGCGATCAGTTTTGTGGACAATGCTGCAAACTGTGAGTTTCGTTGAAACACCAAGCGCAAGGCTGGCCTTCTCAACCTTCTCTCCCAGTCGCTGTAATGACTGAAGAATGACCTCAGAGCCCAGACAACAGGCATCATTTGTTCTAACGTGCGCCACAATTTGCGGTTGCTCCCTGTTCCCTCAATGGCTACCGGAATATCCTCTACAACATGGTGAATGACGCCCCCAGGCATACACACTGGTGCCCTTTCCTGTCCTTGTTGCTATTTCCCTAAGGGTACCATCATTCGCTGTGCGCCTGAACTTCCGACGATTACTAGATCCCTATCCTTTTCCATTTGCCTCCTCCTGACACTGAACAAAACAGGTTCCCCCAAAACAGGTGAAGTGAGTCCCACTGGCTCAGTTTCAGTTATGAGAAAGACAGAACTTCAGACTTGTTGGTTAGAGGGATCGATACAACATGCTGATTTCTCCCTGGTCCCCTGTACAGAGCGCCTAGATCTACCATTGACACGCCAAAGGCAGACAAGCGGACGGGTAATGATAGATCTTGTACTTTCTGCAGAGGAGACAGGATCCACAGGAGAGGATAGTACTTGAAGTACCTCTGGTATAGGTATCGCAGGTACACGACTCTCAGGAGCTCTTACAGCTCAGCGTTCCACAGCAGCTGCCAGTAGTCAGGGCGATTTCCAGCTGCTTCCGAACGTCAACTAATTCATCGCATTTTTGGGAACAGCATTCACAGTGGGGCTGCATTTTGGCTGGTGCAGTGTATTACAAGTCAGTGAACAAATAACTTTAAATTAATCCCAGTGACTATCTTTTAATGGGCTAAAAAATTGCTAATTCCCTTTAAGATTTGAAGCAAATACACAAAACGAAATTTCTGTTAAGGCAACACACAAACCTGTGGTAAAAATTACTTGTTTTCTAAAACGTTTTGGCGTTAATTATATTCGTTATCAAACTTTAAAACAATTAATTTACGATAAATGCAGGTAATATAGAGGGCTACTCCTCTTTAAGGGAAAACTAGATGTAACACAATATGATAGTCAAAATATTTGCTACAGTAACTAAATCACAAACGTAGATTTGCTACAAATTGCTTGTACATTATGCAAAGCAGAATGGTAGCTTTAGAAAATTCTCAAAAAACGCACGTTTAATTGCACTGTTGTACAATGAAATTCAGAGGTGATGTATTCTTTGGCTGAACTGTGAACCACAATCGCTGATTTTCTACGAAATAAATTACGTATTCAAAACACTAGTACCGACAACTTATAAAAATATAGTTTTGTAAGCGTCTGAAAATTGTTAAACCAACCTACTTGTCAAGTAATTGTACATTAAAGTTAGAGAACAATTGTTTTGAACGAGGATAGGCCTACTGTTTTCAGAAATTCTAAAAAGAGTACAATTTAGTTTGAGACTACAACTGACGATAGCAGTACTAGTTTATCGCGGCACTCGCGAATCTTCGAAATTTCACAATAAATCACAATACATACGGGTACTGATATAACTGATGAAATATTACGCACAAGACGCGACACGAACAGGTAAATATGCGAATCTAGAACTTTAAATCGGCGTACGATCTTGTACACACTGTCTCACACAAGGGAAAATTACTAAGTCGGTTTTTATATATAAATAAACGAGCGTATTGGACAGAGTTTTCACTTAGTTGATTCTGTGCACACTTCTACACAGCTGAAGACGAACACTGCTGCGTGAACTTATCTAGGTCAAAGTCGCTAAAATGTACAGCACCAACAAAGTACGTCTTCTTCCTATTGCAGCTAACAATCCATGATGATCTGTCCATTGGCAAAAGATTTCTGACTAGTCCACCATTCGAATCTCCGGGAGGAAACTGCCAAGGGGGAGGTGACCATGAGAAAAAGATTGAATAACCAACGAAAGGATAACGTTCTACGATTCGGGGCATGGAATGGCAGAAGTTTCAAAGTGGTAGGGAAGGTAGAAAATGTGAAAGAGGAAATGCTAAGGCTCCAACTAGATATAGTGGGGGTCAGTGAAGTGAAGTGGAAAGAGGATAAGATTTTCTGGCCAGAAGTGCAGGATAATATCAGCAGCAGCGGAAAATCGTATGACGGGAGTAGGATTCGATGAGCAGGAAGGTAGGGCAGGGAGTGAGTTACAGTGAACATAACAGTGATATGGTGGTTCTCAGAATCGACAGCAAACCAACACCGACAACGGTAGTTCAGATACATATGCCAACATCGCGAGCCGAAGGTGAAGAGACAGAGAAGGTGTTGAGGATATTGAACGGGTAATTCAATACGTAAAGGGGGATTGGAATGTGATTGTAGGCGGAAGAAAGGGTTACGTGGGAATGTGGGCTTTGCACTAGGAATGAGAGAGGAGAAAGACTAAATTGATTTCTGCAACAAATTTCAGCTACTAATACCGAATACTCTGTTGAAGAATCACGAGAGGAGATATTCTTGGAAAAGGCCGGGAGATACGGGATTTCAGTTAAATTACCTTATTACCTCACGGTCAGACAGAGATTCCGAAATCAGATACTGGTTGTAAGGCCTAGCCAGGGGAAGATATAGACTCAAATCACAATTTAGTAGTGATGAGAGTAAGCTGAAGTTTAACAGAGTAGTCAGGAAAATCAATGCGCAAAAAAATGGGATATGGAAGTGCTAAGGAACGAAGTGGTACGCTTTTACGTCTCTGAGGCTATAGATACTATAGTAAGGAATAGCTCAGTAGGCAGTTCACTTGAAGAGTAATGGGCATCTGTAAAAACAGCAATCACAGAAGTATGAAAAAAACCGTCGGTACAAAGAAGATGCTGCGGGGCGGGTTAAAATATATTTGTCCCGAACATTCGTCGTACTGTTCATATAAAATGTCCATCTGAAACGTCCCCTTTGAACAATTATATATGACTGTGCTTAACCTGACACACAATATTTTTAGCGCAACGCAATCTGACTTTCAGAATTCTCTACAAAAGAATGGCCCTGACTAACATTAAACTATACCTTTCACAAATCACTTACCTCACAAAAATCTTCGCTGCTCAAGCTACTGCAATACAGCAAGCGCCACTACTGCCAGCTAAATAAAAGATTCAAACTACTGAAGGCACTAACTACTGATAGGGATAGTTAGCAAATGAAAGATATTAATAGAGAACAAACAATGTATTTACCTTAATATCATCACAAGTCATAATATATATATCAGTTCATGACAAATTGCAAACCTCCGCCATCTCTCTCCCCACATCCACCACTGCTGGCGGCTCACCTCCAACTGCGCAACGCTACGCGCTGTTCACAGCCAGCTGCCGCTGCCCAACACTACAATGGCAGACAACAATGCAAACTAGCCACAGACTGCACACAGCACAGCCAGTGATTTTCATATTGAGCGCTACGTAACGTTGCCAATAAGAAAACATAAACAGCCTACTTACATAGAGAAAACATAAACAGCCTACTTACATAGAGAAAACATAAACAGCCTACTTACATAGAGAAAACATAAACAGCCTACTTACATAGAGAAAACATAAACAGCCTACTTACATAGAGAAAACATAAACAGCCTACTTACATAGCCCCCATGCTCCCCACAAAAATTTTTACAAATGGTGTTGGGCACTGGCCAATACAGATTTGACAAAAATTTTTCACAATTACAGTAACAAAGATATAAAATGCACACACTTATTAATATTATGTTGGTCAAAAGATCAAAATTTCTCACAGTCCATAAAGACAGTCCACATTGTTCATCACAGTAAAAATGCAGAGTTTTTCTCAAAGTCCAAGCAGTAAAAGAAAATGCACATAGAAGTAGTGGATTTCCATGCAGTCTTGAAGAAGTACTGTTGTCCTTCCAACTGAAAGACAGTGCTGACTCTTGACATGCAGACAGGTAATGGGCCACAACAGAGCAAACCCACAGCAGGGCCATTCGAAGTTCTGACGAAGATTGGTAGGTAGGTCATCACAGAGCAGACCCACTGTAGTCCTGGTAGAGAGTATGGTATTGGTGGATCATCAAAGATGTAGACCCACTGTAGTCCTGGTAGAGAGTATGGTATTGGTGGATCATCAAAGATGTAGACCCACTGTAGTCCTTGCAGAGATAATGGTATTGGTGGGCCACCAGAGGTGCAGACCCACTGTAGTCCTTGTAGAGATGGCCAGCAGCCATCTGTTGCGATTGTGCAGGTGCACATTCACCATCGAAGAGTCTTGCGGAGAATATAGCAAGTCCATAAACCACCACTTGTGCACTCACAAAGTTTTTGGAATTGTCCTTAGAACGAGCAATGCTGTTATCCAGTCCCTTGCTGAATCATTAACACACATGCAAACACTATCAGTCCCTACTTCTCACATATTGTCCATATACTATGACCAACAGAAACGTGTGCAGTGAAATGTAACTTAATTGGAAGAACTGGTAACAATTACAATTTGATAACATAAAAATACAATAACAAAGGTACAAAATACATCATTAAAACATAATAATATAGATAACATTTGTAGTACAGGCTTTACAAAAGAATAGAAATAAACATATACATCAGTGTTACAAAAATAGTGACATAAGTACATACATAAAATAATGAGAATAGTTTTCGAAACATTAATTTCACACATGAACATTGAAACAGAACAGAATTGTAAACAACTTTACAAAGAAAATAACATATTATTAATGCAACTTATATTTGAGGATAACAGTATTCCTCCTCATAGTGAATGTAGCTTAATATTAAAAGAAAAAAAATTCTATGAAACTACACAGAGACAGGAAGAAAACAAATACACAAGGGTACACAAACACATAGTGGGATAACACCAATAGGAAAGGACAGGGTTCGTTTTCAGTGTAACATGTGGTACTGCAGTCCAACCCAAAACTTCATATATCTTTCCTCTTATTTCATCCTTTGTTGCCACCCAAAAAATTCTATCTAAGCATGCTTTCTGTATTTATATGTTCATACATTTCTTACCTCAACATTTATTTCCAAGAAAATCCTACCTAAACCTGTTTTCTCAATGCATTTCTTCCAATTCATCGCAACTCATTCTCTTAGAGGCTACCCCCTCTTAAGCTAACTTAAATCTACTGAGCTCAGATGCTAAACTAAGGGACGAGGCAATGCAGCATCACATAACAAATCAACACAAACAGCAATGCAAAAAATGCAAATTGGCAAAGCTAGCAGCATAAATGAGCAAAAGTCAAATTCAATAACACTATGCCTGGCAAACAGCAGCAACTTATACCTAAACATGACATAGCGTAAGCAGAAAAAATATTACACTAAACAACAATGCAGATAAGGTAAATGTATAATCACATCTTAATGTCTAAGTAATTAAAGTGGTGCACCACAACAACTTATTGTAAAAAAAATATTACCATGTACTTGAAAAGAAAATTATGAATGCAGTTACTAGTTCCTTCTTATTGTTCTTTCCTTTCCAAGTGCTCCTTTTTTAAAGAATGTGGATCATAAAATAATTATTTAATAGATCTGTTGACAGAAAGTGTTCACATTAGCAAATGCATTTTATTTTATAAAAGCAATGCTGCAACACAGCTGGAAAACAGATGTCAAATGAAATAAGCAACTATGAAAAGCAAAGCATAAAAATATCATTCAGTAGTCATGTGACATTTCATAAGTTAGTAGAAATTCTCTCAACTCTCGTAGAAAGACGCTTGTCATAATCAGGTGTGCAGATGTAAAAATATTTCCGAGGATAATGGCCTCCCCTTTTTTTTGTTCTACCTGTGCCGCTGACAAGGGCTCACAATAATGGCTTTTTCTCCAGACGTCTGACACAGCTGGGTGCCCACGACGCATTACGTGCAGGTGGTCACTTAACTTTCGTACGGAAATATTTACGACAGCACTTTTCGCTAAAGTGACAGTCTCACATAAAAATATTTCACAGGTCAAGAATTAGCGTTGCAAATCTGTATAAACAAAATCCTATAAATATAAGTGTCCAAAAAATGTTCAGTGGCATTGTGATACATTCACATATGATTCACACATGTCATAACTCTTAAAGTACGATTCTTGGTTTCCAACATCCTTTTTCACAAGTCAAGAGTCCCTACCCACTATTCATTACTCCTTACCTTATTACACATATACGTATCCATCGACACTCGTCAATATTTCGTCATTATAAATATGAAGCATAATCAAATAACTCATATAGCCTCATCCTATTAATCGTAAACATACCTCAGCAGCATAATACACATCGTCGTCGTAAAAATAACATCATAACACCTCAGTCAAATCTCAAAATCGTCGTAGCTTCCTCCAATAATTAAAAAAATTCTCTGCTCATGTCAAAAGTGTCATCTGCCTCAAACGTACTTTAAAAATCATAATCCCTTTACCAAATACATCATTCAAAGCTCTCATAGTATCACAATGGTTCCGAAAAAATATGAACAGTTTCACAAAGTACAGACAAAATACAGTTTCATAAGTGTGAAGTTATCCAGCTGTGTAATTACGTAAACATCTGTCACTGACGTAGTAAAAAAATGTTTATCTCTCAGTTAAATGATCAGATAGCTGTGTAATTTGTGTGTTAGAGAAATATGGTACCGATATGTAAAGTTGTATAAGCAAATACCATATTAGCTAGGGTTCCTTGTGCTTGCCAAACACATGGTACACAAAGTAAGCATGTACCCCCCTGAGGATTAATGTAATTATACCCTCAGGTGTTACAGATTACAGCAATGAAATGAAATGTATCACTGAAAACTTTGTTTGTAATTCAAAAATCTTTAAAAATAAATGTTTTAAGTACAAAATTAATCACTGAAATGCGTGTCCTGTAGCGCTAAATGTGCATATTGTTGTAAGATAATCTCTGTGAAAGTGTCGTAGTTATTTTCCTCCAAAAGCTAAGTTCTGCAGAAGCCAATGTACTTACCTCATGATAAACAAAAGTGAAATGCTTTGCGTAGAGATATCTTAGTTATTATGCTTATTGTTGTGATGAAGAAAGTACTGTACAGTAATGTAATGTTGTGCCACGAAAAAGGCTGTCTCATTGTTGCTATACCACAAAAGTTACTACTAAAACATGTTTTTCTTTCCAGAAGAATTCAGAAAACTGTGCAGATATAAAACAGATACACCGCAAAAGCAACATTGTAAATTGTCACTCATTAGTAGCGTCGTGATATTATATGGCAAAGACAAAGTTAAAAGGCAGATTATCTGTCAATAAATGGTTTTACATGAGAAATGTGGTGCAATCCTTTACTCTTCCTAGTACGCAGACTTTCAACTTCAAAGCAATTATCATGTTGTTTACAACGGTAAAGAATGCTAAATCTTTTCTCAAGGCTAGCGTCTTTGTTATTTTTCCCTGAGCCAGCGGCCGCACGCAGCTGCCTGCGGTGCGAGTCATTGTCTGTTCCTTTGTTGGCGCGCGTTGTTATTGGGATTAGGAGACCTAACTTCTACAAATTCGCCTTGCCGAGAGAGCCCTGCTCTGTTTGAATCCCGCCAGTTCTGATGGAATTCAGGTCTGTCGTTTTGTCGGTAGTTTACACAGTTTCTTTCGTGTCGGTCACGTGGTGGAGAATTTCTCCCTGAATCGTAACTGCGCGCTGAACTGTTGCGTCTGAAATTATTCTGTCTCCCTTGATAATAATAGTTCTGATTACCATATTGTCTGTTTCTATGGTTATCTCTGTCATATTCATTACTACGGAAATGCGATCTTTCTCTGTAACTATTATTACTCTGCCAACGGTTGTCATATGGGTGGTGTCTGTTTTGGTCACGATTTGCGTTGTAAGAATAGCCTTGTCGTGTCCAGTTATTGTTTCTGTCGTCACGGAATTGTGACGGATGTGCCCTGTAGTGATTGTTTTCCCGTTTTCGCATCCCGCGACTGTCTGTGTCAATTTCTAATTCTTGTAAGAGTCCCTGAAAAGCTTCAATGTCGTCTTTGCAACGTCCTGCCAAAATAATGTGTCGTAAATGTTCAGGTAATTTGATTAAGCAAATGCGGATGAGTTCTGAGGGGCTGTATGGATTTGACAGGTACTGATTCTTGTGCAACATGTCTTCAAAATATTTCACAAGACTGGAGAATTCAGATTGTTCGAAATGTTTCATCATTATGATGCCATGTTTTACACGGTCTTGTGTAGCTTGCGACCAATATGCTGAGAGGAAGGCATGGTAAAATTCTCCTTCACTGTGGCAATCGTGAATGACCGATCGCATTCTCACAGCTGGTTCATTCTCTAAGTAGCCACACATAAATTCTAATCTGTGCTCCAATGACCAGTTGGGAGGAAAACAATGAGAAAATTGATGGAGCCATGCTTGTGGATGAATGTCGTTGCCAGAATTCTTAAATGTTTTGAATTTACGTGTAGTAATGAACAGCTTATAGTCAAAATCGTCATGTCGGCGAGTCGCATAGCGGTCATTGTTAGGTCGTGTCGGCCGTTCCATCTCAAAATTCGGTGCACATTGCCAATTTCTTTCATAATTTCCGAAATGCCCTGTGTTATTATTTTGCGGCTTTTCCGTGTTTCTAAGTCCCTCTTCCCGTGTTGGAGCGCGAGTGTCCTCTGAAATACGTAATTCTTGTATTACCTGTGTCAGCTGATCTTGTACTTCCCGGATTTCTCTTTGGTGTTGTGTATTAATTTGATTCTGATTTTGTTTGAATTTTCTTATTTGTTCATACTCTTCTGTGTCAGTGAAGGCTACGGGTCTTGTGTCATTCAGATCATCATCTACCTTTGTAGATAAGTTAGTGACCTGATCCGAAAGTTCGGCTACTTTCTCCGATAGTGTACTTATTTCTTCAGTGTGTTTTTCTGAACCAAGTTTCAGAGTATCTACTGTGTCCTTAAAGTTTTCCTGAGTTTTTGCAAGTTGCGTAACCGAATCGGTAGATGCAACTGAGTCAAATTTAGCTTGCAAGGTCTCATGATTTTCATGAACAATAATTTGCAGTTCTTTTATGGCTGCTTCGTGATTCTGTAATGCATTTTCATGCCGCGAAAAAATAGGTTGAAAATGCTCACAAATTTGTGCTTTTACGTCATTACAGACTTTTTGACATTTAGATTCAATGTTATGTAACTCAGTAGTTAAATCTTCACGTGTTTGTTCAAGAGTTTGCTCCAATGAGTCTAACTTTTTAAGATTTTGTTCCACTGTGTCTAACTTTTGAAGCTTTTGCTGTGTTTGTCTCTGATTTTGTTCCACTGTGTCTAACTGTTGCTGTGTTTGTCTCTGATTTTGTTCCATTTGTTGCATTAATTGCAATAATAATGTATTAGTGTCTGGAATCTGTTTCTCTACGCTGTTCGGCAGTGCATTTGCACCGGCAACATTCACATTTTGACAAGCAGAAAATGTGTCTTGACTTATTTGAGAAAACGGTGAGGATCCAAAACCTGAATCTACAGTATTTGCGAGATTGTTTCCTGTCATTTCGGATTCCTGAGGCGAGCTGTTGCCGACCGATCGATCGATAATGCTTCCCTGTTCTCTACATGTTTCAATGTCTACACCATTATTTGACGCCCGCTCCATTTCCCTATGCACAGTTACCAAATTACTACTTTGAATATTTGTTAATTCATTACATGGTGGCGTTAACACACTGCTTTCGTCTTCACTGTCATTTCTCAGTTTACTTTGGAGCCTAGTATTACGTTTTTCACACGCCATTATTGTCAGAGTATTTCACACGATAACAAAGAAAAGCACAATTTGAAGATCAAAAATAAGAGAACACATTAACATAGCACTGAAAATAATATCTAGTTAATTACCAGCGCAGCTGCGAAATACTTGGTGCAAATCTACATGCATGCCACAACGGTTTTACAGTACAACAATGAAAGACTGCAACTACAAAGGAGATTCTCTCTACAATTACGCGCTAGCAATAAACAAAAGCTACACTAAATACACAAACTACAAGAAAAAAATCAGAAGATTCCAGTGAGGTATCCTAGGCTAAGGGTCGACATATGAAACGTCCCCTTTGAACAATTATATAAGACTGTGCTTAACCTGACACACAATATTTTTAGCGCAACGCAATCTGACTTTCAGAATTCTCTACAAAAGAATGGCCCTGACTAACATTAAACTATACCTTTCACAAATCACTTACCTCACAAAAATCTTCGCTGCTCAAGCTACTGCAATACAGCAAGCGCCACTACTGCCAGCTAAATAAAAGATTCAAACTACTGAAGGCACTAACTACTGATAGGGATAGTTAGCAAATGAAAGATATTAATAGAGAACAAACAATGTATTTACCTTAATATCATCACAAGTCATAATATATATATCAGTTCATGACAAATTGCAAACCTCCGCCATCTCTCTCCCCACATCCACCACTGCTGGCGGCTCACCTCCAACTGCGCAACGCTACGCGCTGTTCACAGCCAGCTGCCGCTGCCCAACACTACAATGGCAGACAACAATGCAAACTAGCCACAGACTGCACACAGCACAGCCAGTGATTTTCATATTGAGCGGTACGTAACGTTGCCAATAAGAAAACATAAACAGCCTACTTACATAGAGAAAACATAAACAGCCTACTTACATAGAGAAAACATAAACAGCCTACTTACATAGAGAAAACATAAACAGCCTACTTACATAGAGAAAACATAAACAGCCTACTTACATAGAGAAAACATAAACAGCCTACTTACACATCCTAACTCAGTACGGCTTCCGCTCGACGTCCCTTCACTCTGCAATCGCAGCTACATACTAGACGGCGAAAAAGCAGCGTCGAAGAAGAAAACGTCGCCTAACACCTACCCAACAGAGTCCGCATAACTCTAGTGGTGGAAACAGTTCCTGAAAGTTCTTATTTATCATGATTTCGGGTGGTAATATGGTGTATTTTGACTGAAATAAGCGTCCTAAATTTTCAAGACCAGTAATATTTATTGCTTAATAACACACGTTTATGTCTATCAAGTCTACATTTAGTGAGATACTATTCATCATTCTCAGTTCCCAGTCGAACAACAAATTTCACACGCAAAGCAACCAGAAATCAACACAAGTCCGACCAGTTCATCTCACAGTCTCTGACTCACCACTACTTGCTAGTTCTGCAGTCTGTCTCAGTCAGTGGTCTTACATAAAATACGTGCTCGCCAAATTCTCCATAAATGAATACAGAATGTGCCTCGCGGAATTTTCACTAAGGTCGAAAGTTCACACGCTTGTAACATTCCAACAAAACAGTCCAGAAACTTCAAACTTTCATCAAAATGCTCGTAACTGCGACAGCTTTAGTCACGACTCGTACTAAACACGAGAACTCAATATTTCTTCATTTTACACATAATGAGGACCGTGACATTTACCATGACCTTTCGCGTCCGATAGCTGGCGATCGACTCTCTCGATGCCTCCGCACTCTCTGCATATCTAAGTTTCTGCACATGGGAACAGCTTAATCCTGATTGGCTGATCAGTCTGACTGACCAATCAGAATGATCCTTCGAGATCATCCTCGCGCTAAAAATTGCCTTAGCCAATCACTAAACAGAAAGTCATTTGGATCATTCTAAAATGCAGATATTAATATAATGTCTAATAAAAAGACCGAAAAGAAAAATAATCTTGAAATTAATTTAGAAACCGATTACAGTTCAGACTGATATTCTGGCTTCCTTCTTACAAAAGCAATCACACCTTGATATACGTTATCAGCAATGTGGGTACAATACAGCTTTCCCACGATCCGATTGCGTAATGTTTTACAGAAAGTAATGTCAAATTTTACGTATGTCTCACATACACACTCTCATTCATTCCCATTTATTCCCACTACAACATAATAAACAAATATTAATTTTTCATGAATTTCATACCACAAAATGCGAAATAATTAAAGTTTTTGAAAATAAAAATCCTGAGATGATTCTACACATTGAGAACTTTGGATATGATTTCAATTGATAACAAAAAAACAAACGGTTATTGTTCCTAACTGAATTTTATACCCTAAGTGTCGGTTGTATGGTTTTTAAGTAATTTTCTCAGTCTCCGAAACTATAATAGTTAGAAAGCTGTAATTTTCACGAGCTCTTCTACTGAATAACAAAAAGTCGTATACCGAGTTTGAAAACAATTGGTTAATATTTGCTATGATTTATTTAGATTCGTAGCGGCCACGAATTTGCGTTCCTACTAGGCGTTACTTGCGATCGATCTCACGGACGCAAGCTTCTGCTGCGCGTGATTCATAGCTGAGGCGTCTGTCTTCCTGCAGCCTCCTCACAGCCACCGCCTCCACATCTACGTATCTTACTGCAATAAATGTTACCCAGTAATAACTTGCGACGTCACAAAGGCAACTGCGAAAAAATCATGGGTAACAGAAGAAACACTCCAGTTGATTGATGAAAGGAGGATGTACAAAAATGTTCAAGGGATACAGAAATACAAATCACTTAGGAATAAAATAAATAGGAAATGCAGGGAAGCTAAGGCGGAATGGCTGCATGAAAAAGGCGAAGAGATCGAAAAGGAAATGATTCAAATGGCTCTGAGCAATATGGGACTAAACATCTGAGGTCATCAGTCCACTGGAACTTAGAACTAGTTAAACCTGAGTAACCTAAGGACATCACACACATCCATGCCCGAGGCAGGATTCGAACCTGCGACCGTAGCGGTCGCGCGGTTCCAGACTTAAGCGCCTAGAACCACTCGGTCACACCGGCCGGTCGGAAATGATTGCTAGAAGGCCTGACTTAGCATATGGGGAAGTCAAAACAGCCTTCGCTGAAACTAAAAGCAAGGGCAGTAACGTTAAGTGCACTATGGGGACTCTATTGCTAAATGCAGAGGAGATAGCGGATAGGTGGAGAGAATACATTGATGGCCTCTATGAGGGGGAGGACTTGTCTAATGATGTGACAGAAGAAAAAACAGAACTCGATATCGAAGAGATAGGGTATTCAGTGTTAGAATCACAATTTAAAAGAGCTCTAAAAGACTTAAAATCAAATAAGAAAGAAGAGACAGATAACATTCAATCATAATTTCTCAAATAATTGAGGAGAGTGACAACAAAACGACTATTCACCTTGGTTTGTAGAATGTATGAGTCTTGCGATATACCGTCCGATTTTCGGAAAAATATCATCCACATAAGACCGAAGATTACAAGAGCCGACAAGTGCGAGAATTACCGCACAATCAGCTTAACAGCTAATGCATCCAAGTTACTGACAAGAATAATACACAGAATAATGGAAAGTAGAGTGAGGATGTGTTAAACGACAATCAGTTTCGCCTTAGGAAAGATAATGGCACCAGAGAGCAACTCTGATTCTGCGGTTGGTAATGGCAACAAGACTAAATAAAAATCAAGACACGTCCATGCGATTTGTCGACCTGGAAAAAGCATTCGACAATGTAAAATGGTAGGTGTTCGAAATTCTGAGAAGAACAGGGGTAAGTTACAGGGAAAGGAGTGAAAGTGAAGAAGAATTACAGGATCTGCTGAATGAAATGAACGATGTAATGAGTACACAATATGGATTGAGAATAAATGGAAGAATGACGAACGTAATGAGAAGTAGCAGAAATGAGAACAGTGGGAACAGGATTGGTGATCAAGAAGTAGACGAAGTTAAGCAATTTCGCTGCGTAGGCAGAAAAAGAGCCCGTGACGGACGGAGCAAAGAGGACATCAAAAGCAGACTAGCACAGATAAAGAGGACATTCCTGGCCAAGAGATGTCTACTAGTATCAAACATAGACCTTAATTTGAGAAAGAAATTTCAGAGAATTTACGTTTGGAGCACAGCACTGTATGGCAGTGAAACAAGGACTGTGGGAAAACCGGAGCAGAAGAGGATCAAAGCATTTGAGATGGGGTGCTACAGAACAATGTTAAAAATTAGGTTGACTGATAAGATAAGGAATGAGGAGGTACTCCTAGTAACAAACGCATGTTGTGTTACAAACCATTTAAACAAGTATTTTGTCTCTGTTACTGATAACATGGGGTTGTCAGGTTCAGTAAATAATGCAATGGAATATCTGAGACCAGTGCACACAAGCAATCTCAGTAAGATGGAATTGACACTTCACCCAAAGAAATAGAATCCATCATAAAGTCCTTGAAATCAAAGCATTCTAGTGGTTATGATAACTTATCAACAAAGTTAATAAAAGAGTGTTATTTGTGTAATCAATCACTTATCACAGGGACATTCCTGGACTGCCTTAAATATACTGTAGTTATACCTCTCCACAAGAAAGGGGACAAAGAAATGCTGTCAGGTTACCGACTGATCTCACTTTTGCTAGCTTTTTCAAAAATCTTTGAAAAGGTTATGTTCAATTATCTACTTAAACACCTTAGTGATAATAAGATACTGTCAAAGTCACAGTTTTGGCTTTCTTAAGGGTTCTGATATTGAGAAGGCTATTTACACTTACAGTGAAAATGTCCTTAATTCATTAGACAACAAATTAGAGGCAACTGACATATTCTGTGAACTGTCAAAGCCTTTTGACAGTGTGAATCGCAGCATTCTTTTATGTAAATTAAAATATTATGGCACCACTGGTAGTGCTGCAAAGTGGTTTCAGTCATATCTTACTAATAGAAAACAAAGGGTGTCATTATGTAACACTTCAGAAGTAGGCAATCAGATATCATCTGACTGGGAATAAATTAAATGTGGTGTTCCCCAAGGTTCCATACTAGGTCCACTACTTCTTGTGTATATTAATGACCTGTCATCTGTTACATTACAAGATGACAAGTTTGTCTTATTTGCAGATGATACAAACATTGCAATAAATAGTAAATCAAATATAAATTAAGAAAGGGCAGCTAATCAAATTTATACTGACATTAATAAGTGGTTCATAGCCATTCCACTGTCATTAAACTATGAAAAGACCTACTATATGCAGTTCAGAACTTCCAAGAGATTTCCTGTTAGTGTGTGTATAAAATATAATGATATGGAAATAGGAGAAGTTGAGAGTGTAAAATTCTTGGGATTACAACTTGATAATAAATGCAGTTGGGAGCAACATTCTAAAGTGTCTAAACAAGTCTGTGTTTGCAATGGGAATGATGTCAGACATAGGAGATATAAATATAAAAAAACTGGCATATTTTGCTTATTTCTACTCCATTATGTCATATGGTATAATATTTTGGGGTAACTCCACAAACTGAGAAAAAAGTTTTAGAGTGCAGAAGTGATAATAAGAGTAATGGGTAGTGTAAATCCAAGAACATCATGTCGAAACCTATTCAAGGAATTGGGCATATTAACCTCAGCTTCTCTGTATATTTACACCTTAATGAAGTTTGTTGTAAATAATACATCTCTTTTTCCAACTAATTGCTTAGTACACAATATCAATATTAGTAATAAGAACAATATACATAAAGATTTAAAATCACTTACTCTTGCCCAGAAAGGAGTCCAGTATTCAGCAATGTGTATTTTCAATAAATTATCAGCAACTATTAAGAGCTTAGTATCAGACAAGGCACAATTTAAACTTATTTTTAAAAGAATTTTTGGTGGCCAACTTATTCTATTCCATCCATGAATTTCTCAACAAGTGCAGTAGGTCATTTTAATGAAAATTTATTATACTTTAATTTTTTGACAATACTTGGTTGTAACAGCCAAGTAACCACATACTGTGTGAATGATGGATGTATGGAAAACAGATCTAAGTCTTAAGTCTGTAAATAGTGGAAGTTTAATTTTAAAACTTGTACATAATTTGACTGTTCTTAACTGAGCATCATTGAAATGAATAATTTACTTTAATTTTTGACAATACTTGGTTGTAATAGCCAAGTAACTAGCTACTGTGTGAATGATGGATTTAATTAAAGCAGATGTAAGTATTAAACCTGTAAATATTAGAAGTTTAATTTTAATTCATGTACAAAATTGTACTGTTCATTGAATGAGGATCATTAAAATTAATAGAACTCAAGTTTTTCTAATTACATTTTTGTAATATGTTTATCTGACATGTTCCATACCCAGGAGGATCCCCTCTTTTGTGGGTCTATGGAATGAATAATTAATCTAATCTAATCTAAGAATCGATGAAGAAAGAAATATATGGCAAACACTGACGTGAAGAAGGGACAGAATGATAGGACATCAGTTAAGACATCAGGGAATAACTACCATGCTACTAGAGGAAGCTGTAGATGGTAAAAACTGTAGAGGAAGACAGATATTGGAATACATCCAGTAAATAATTGAGGACATAGGCTACAAGTACTACTCCGAGTGAAGAGGTTGGCACAGGAGAGGAATTCGTGGCGGACCGCTCACACCAGTCAGAAGAGGGGAAAAATAAAAAGAAAATGGAACAACTAAAGAAAACATGTTTTCACCCTTGTGGTTCAATGCGTCGGTGCCTAGGCTATAAAATGAAGGCTCTTGCAATTGTTTTATGCATTCGGACAAGGATTGTGTTGGAGAATATTTTCAACAATCACAGTAGCTTTGGTCCTGGCTGTAGACTGCTTTGCGCCGACTTTGGAGTCGGGATACATTGCGGCATTCAGTGTTACGTTGCAGTCATGAGAACTGAAGGAATGATGATGATTGACAACTCTATTATGCTGTTGTTAGTTCTGCGGCAACAACATCAATTCTCCTGGGAATCTTCTTTAATCATGAATGTAGAAATTAGTTTTCATGTCGATGCTGCCACGAAACTATTTTTATGATTCTTCATAGAAATGTGATCCCTCAAATCTGTCTTACCTCCGTGAATTACTTAAATGAAACAGCTTCAAATCTCACACAACACTCCCTGATCTATACGTCCTTTCCTAAAATTGACACTTTCTTTTTCAATATTTAGGTATTTTCGTAAGCTACGAAAAGTTAATTAGACGGTCAACAGTCGACAATAACACTTTAGTCATCGAAGTACACGCCACTAAATACTTCACCCCCTATGTATCCACAGTAAACACTTAAACTTACCAACTTGTAGTCATTGCTCGTAGTAAGTTTAGCAAGAATCGCCTTATCAGATCTATACTGAAATGGAAACTGCCCGAATCTTCCACGTTGCACTGCTTAAATGGTTCCAGCCCCATACTACTGGCAAAGTTTGGTACTTTTTCGAACGATGGCGCTGGATCTAAAAGAAGCTTGCATCGTCGATATGGGATATGCAATATGCAACGCCATCTGCGAGTCGACGTTGTCAGCATAAACTTGTTGACATAAACAAAGTTGAGGCTGCATTTAGATGTTGTGTTAAAATATGGCGTTACTTCAGTACCTGAGCCAAGCTCGTAACAGTATTTCGTCGGGACAAAATTGGGTCATGTTGGGATGTCGGGACAAGAACGTTCACAACGGTGGTGGTCCCGATATATCGAGAGGGATGGCAACGCGATTAGTAACAGAAGATACTTGTCTCTTGGCATGATTTGCACAAACATTGGAATAGACAGTAACGGATCGTTAATCCAACAACTGTTTGTTTCGTTTTTTCTCACTTGAACTATCAGAAAATTTATGGCAAGAGACCAGTAAATTCCATCACTGTTCGTGTTTTTTTCAACTCCGCAGTCTACTTTCCACGGGTGGTGTTGCAAAGGTGCTTGTGATATCAATTACATTGCTCAGCACCTAGCGAGGTGGCGCAGTGGCTAGCACACTGGACTCGCATTCGGGAGGACGACGGTTCAATCCCTCGTCCGGTCATAGATGAATCACCTTTATTGACAATTTTCCAACCGGAATGAGTATTCTCGAAATTATATAGACTTTGTGGTTCAAATCAGAGACAGCGAATCTAAAGTCATCTCTTTTGTCTTTTGACAGATTTGTCAGCCGCATACACAGGCTTGGTAACACCAAAATCAGGATATGTATTTACTGGTTCAGCGTTTGCTGGTTCACTAATATTTTGAATATCTGCGGTGGCTGGTTCACCTACAGGCTCGTTGGCATCACTATCTGCCTTACCTGACAAAGTCTTCATCGTCACGTTGATTTAGACGATTCAACAGCTCATCTTCTGTAAACGGACATAACTTCGTTACATTTTGTGCGATAAATGCGGGAAACGCAGCACACAATAAATCGTCCCGGTATTGCCCAGTTTTCCGACAATTAGACCGCATACGTGTGCAACAATCATCGCCGACTCGCTGGGCGGGTGGGACCATTATACTAGGGTTGCCATCCGTCCCAGTCTTGCGTCCCAGTGTATCGGGGCCACCACCATTATCTACCTTCCTGTCTCGACATGATCCAGATTTGTCCCGATTTTGCAAAATACTATTATGAGCTCGGCTCAGCTACTGGTGTAACACTTTCCGTAAGCACAACACGCAAATGCAGCCTCAATTAGTTTCATTTGTGTCTCACAGGTGTGGAAATGCTACTCCGTAGAAATCAGTCCAATTTAGGTAATTAAGAACCTTCATGAACCAAAAAGTTTCGAAATTTACGCAGAAATATAATCACATGGAACATAAGTAAAAACATTTTGATTTTCAGTACTAGCTTACAACATTACTATGAGTATGCCGTTGAATAAAATAATAATTCAAGACAAAACGTTCTACAGAAATAAGGACTATACCCTTGGATGTATAGTAAGGCGAGTTGTCACGATGTCGCAAACTTATATCCGATGTCCGCCGTGTTAGTTGCCCTAACATTAGCTTCTGGTGAAAGCGTTTTGACCGAAATTGCCAGCTTACGTCATTTACGGGTGTCCTAATCACTCAGTGTAAAGGAATCACATTTCAGTTGTAAGTGGAATCGTTGAAGCGATATTTTCTTTCATATAGCTGAATTTTGGTTGCGCTGTCTACTTTTACTGTAGTGGATTTATTTGTATCATTTCACTTTAGATTTCCCGTAAATACAACTCGAAGAGCTCTCTGGGTGAACGCTGTAAGAAGCAAAGATTGGAAATCGACAAGACGTAGCAGAATCTTTCCTCAGCATTTTCGGGAGAAGGACATGACCGAACATCAGTTTCGTCAAACTGTATTAAGGAAAGTGCTGGATTATGCAAGCAGCCTTTTCACATCGTATACTTCTTTTCTTGGTTATTCGAACCGTATAACAAAAAGGAAGTTACATTAACAAGACAAAATGTGTCGTATTACTTGATCAAATACGCATTTACGACCAGAAAAACGTCTGAAAATGCCTTCCTGTTCAGTGTTATTTTCGAAAGCACTGTAACATTTCCTATTTAAAACAACAGTTGTGTGTGAAAATGAAAACAAGAAGCAATAGTAAACAGTAGTCTGATAGTCAAGCATCGAACATGGCGGTGCAAACTTCAGAGCAACGTGCAGCTTAAAAGTCTGCAGCGGCATCTCCCCTTATTATATCTCCATGAATATGTCGCTGGTGAATCTTTGGTTATTTTTATGTAGGGCAAATGTCTCGTAATAGAATATCTATGAATTGTTTATAGGAGACTTTTGACAAGGATACATAGAAAGCATGTGAACTACACACAAATTTTTGAGAGTATATACAAGTTCTTTATTTTGTAGCATTTCTACAAGGCATTTATGCTATGATTCAGTCAGTCATAGAAAAGAGCATAGGCGAGATTTTTGGATATGATATAGCTGAAAAAGCCAAACAAGACGCAGTTTGTACGTTCAATTCTCGCCCCCTGTACACCGTGGGAAAAACTTCCTTACGGGTAAGAGACACTCATACTTTTGTTGATTGCTTGTATGTAGGTACAAGAATATTCATGTGTTTTGTTTAAGGACGTCTCCAAAGACAGCCGATGTTACCACACGGAGGGTTTCTTGTATTTCATACCGCATAATCACGTTAGTGTCTATAATGGTGTAATATAATAAAACCTTTAGCGTGTTACAAATATGTCATTTTGGTTAGAAAGATTTGCCTAATAACACTGCTTTTAGAAAAGAGCAATGACGAGTACAGTAGGCCTCAACGGACTTGACAAAAGATCACAGTACGGTGGATCATGTAAGTGTTTACAGCTTCGCAGCAAACAAGCAGTGTAAACCACGACTAGAGACAGTTAGTACTATTTGGGTGTTTCTAAAGCTTTCGACGTCTCCTAGAAGAAATACTTTCTTACGGGATACGTAGTCAGTCCGATCCAGAGCGAATATTTCCTGAACGCAACGCTTGGCTCTGAACGAAGAGTGATAGCGTAATTATACAGAATCCATTCTAAGATGAGTGATGGTATAACCTGGTAAGTAGACCTAATGCTAGTTGCACCTCAAGGACGCGGTACAATCCTGCGAGTATTGCCAGTATTTTGGATTGGGATTTATGTGGCGGTGCAAACGATGTCTTCTGGAGTGACACTATGTTAGGAAAATGTACGCCTCAGCACATATTTCCTATCGATTACTGCCACGGATGTAGTGTATAGGAATGACATCATAGAACAGAATGTACACCTTTCTCGTAGTCTCTATGAGTCTGGATTGCAACTGATGCTTGACGCTGCCTGACTACACAGGACGAGCACGTTGAATGAGTACCTGCAGTTTGAGAGCTTCACAAATCTAGTGTGGCAGGTTCACCGCAGAGACTTGAAATCCGGTTGAACGTGCATGGATCGCTTTAAACTAAAGGATTGTAGAGTAAGACCACAAATATACTCGTCAGATTCCCGTATATCTTGTATTAAGATCATAATGTAACCAAGTAAATTTGTCTCAGACGAGATCTCGAATCTGGAGTTCCTGTTAAACGCGGGCCGCCGCCTTAATCATCAGACTGTGTGAGTGCGTCGCTAGGCCCGGTTCAAACTTTCATTTCACTAATGTTTCCCCCTATTACCCCCAAACAAGCGAAGATGGCTAACCGTTTCATAATAGGGTAATTTCAAAAATGATTGCCTATCGAAGTCGCGGGATCCAAAGGATAAATATCGAACGTGCAGTCCTAAATCGATCAAGCAAGCGACTCGGATGGCGGGCGGTATGAGTATGTTAACGGTCGTCACTACAGCGATGTCAAAAGAAAACCGTTACAAAAATACTTGTAATTACAAAGGAGATAACTTACCTTACTCGTCGTCGGTGTTGTCGTCATGTGAAAGTCCATGTGATATGTACGCTACGGGAACAATTCCCTCTTTGCCATTAATTCGCGGGGGTATGTAACTTAGAGCAACTAAGAGAACGACGGAAAACAGATAAAAATGACAATCACAAATAACTGATCATAACGCCCGCCACCCGAGTCATGCGATCGATTTACAATCGCACGTTCGATATTTATCGTTTGGACTCCGCGACTTCGATAGGCAATCATTCTTGGAAATTACCCAGAATAGGCTACAAGGTGAACGGATGTGATGGAGGACCGCGATTTACTCTGTCAGAAAAGATACAGGCGTATAACTATTGAATTAAATTCACTGACGATGAATGGAGGTTACGGGGATGAAGTCAATGAAGACACAGTGAAATGAAATGAAATCTGAGAAGTAGCGCACAGAAATACTAAATTCCCGTGTAGTGAACACGTTGTGACTAAAGTAATTCTGTGACTCGAATCCAGACTCCCTGCTTGTCTTGATACCTGCCTTAACTATGCATTAGGCTATCTGAACGCGCCTGCAGGCTCGAGTCAAACTTGGGATTAGCGTACGGTCCGATTCTGCTCGTCTTGACTCTTGACGTCATATCTGGTATAAACAGTGTAGTTTACACCATTTACTAAGAAAACCACAGATAACATTTACTAAGAGGCCTCTTACACCCTTCAAGATGACCAATACAAGATAGTTCCTTTCAGCAGCAAACAAATATAATTACACGAAACATTTGAGCCACCTAGTGAAATGAAACAAACAAGGCAACCGCGGGAATTAGGTGGTTTCGGTCGTGGGCAAAATAAAAATGCAACAATAAGACTAACAAACATCATTCCAAGACAAACACATGATCGGAAAATAACGAAAAATTCCTCCAGTACAAACCGAACAGAAAAATACAAGAAACACACGACTGGAATCGAATATTGCACTAGACCTATATAGCTCCTATGAAGACAGCTAATCTAGATACTCACCCGACGCAGCCATAAAAATCGGCGTCGTAAATTTCCCTTAACCTATATAGGTGAAATGAAGACAGCTACACCAGACAACTGTCTCTCCCCCCCCCCCCCCCCCCTCACCCTCACCCCAAACACAAACACATCCATAATAATCGGCACTTCACACATTCGGTAATGAGCCCAGTCAGTTACAAAAATATAATAGCACTAGGCCTATCTTCGCACATCGCAGCATCACGCGCCCTAGAATTTCACTGTCTGGTCCATAGTTACAAACAAAACAATCATAAAATTCATTCTAAAAAAACTAACATATCGATAACAGGAACGATTACAACAAACCATATCACTAATACAAACATCCGCCACAAGATTGCACCACCACTAAAAACAACACACCGCCGACAAAAACGATTCACTTCAGATACACCACCCCTCCACCTAGCCGCACTCGAGAAAAGACAGCCAAATGTTTGCAAGAAACCAAGATAATAAATATGACCACTAGTTGTTTCACTAGCAACAATTTGAGCTGTGCTCTTCTGTTCCTGCCTAACTTCACCCTCGAAATGCATACCATATTCGAAGAACGGTCAAATATTTGTGAAAAAGAAGATTATAAGTATAATCACTAATGGTTTCACCTACAGCGAGAAACAGCCAAATATTTGGGTGAAACAAATGTGGCCGCTACTTGTTTCTCTAGAGCTATTTAAGCTTTGCTCTCAGCATCCTATCTAACCACACACTCATAAATAGTGTCATATCTGCAATAAACAGCATACTTTATACCAAGGTCTACCAAAACAGGCGCGACACCCGTCTCGTTTTTGTTGGTAGCGTTACCGCTTACCAAACAAGGGGGCCCTGGTTCGATTCCCGGTAGAGGACTGGGTGATGTGTGTCCTTCATCATCAATTTCATCATCATTAACACGCAATTCGCTGAAGTGGGGTCAACTAAAAAGACTTGCAATACGGCGGCCGAACCCCGAAGGGGATATCCTGTCCAATAAATGCCATACGATCATTTCATTTCATATCCGCTCAACGCTAGCAACACCCCAAGCGGCCAGCAAGCGATACTTCTGAATATGGTGTCGGATGAGTGGGAATACTAACGATTATACAGATTTGTAATGTATTTTTTACGATAGGGACCGTACGTAGTGCCACAGAAATCGACAATAACAAAAATATTACACCTCATTTGTGATTATTTAGTTTCCTAAGAATCCTGGGACATAGGAAACGGCGCATTACAAGACCGTTTATTTCCGATTATCTTGTAAAGTACCGACATTTGCGAATAATGTCATTTTCCTTTAATAACAAAAATTTCTAGTAAACACCAGAAGACCTGACACTAAGTAAATTTAAGTAACGCAAGATATGACCATAGACTCGACCTAACCTGCCGTCAGTACATTCCTCAAGAAATTAAGCTTTGAACAAACATATAATATTAGTCGACACACGTGTTTCCTGATACCGTGGAAGCTGACAACAACACAAATTGTTTGTCTTCTTGTAGAAATAGTAAACAGCCAATCAGTCGCAAAATGGAAGGTTTTTTAAACCCCTTTGCCGTGGTTACAACGTTTATAAAAAACGTCTTCTTCAGAAGGAAATATAGACAACTGGATTACATGTTATGGCAGAAGTACATTAAAATATAGCCGAAAGGCGTCAGTCAAATATAAAATTTCACCTCCATAATAATTAAAACACAGACAACATGGTTATTGTCATTTGGTATTTCCTCACCACTGTACAGTTATTGTTATCTTGTTATATTTGACTGCCGCCTTTCGGCTATATTTTATGGTACCTCTGCCACAACATGCAATCCATTTATCGGTATTTCCATCTGAAGAATATGTTTTTATAAACGTTGAAACCGTAGCAAAGGGGTTTAATAAAAATTCCATTTTGACACTGATTCACTGTTTACTATTTCTACAAGAATATTTTATCCTACGATTGCTGCTTTAGCCATGTACAAAATGAAAAAAAAATGTAAACAAATTCCAGAACGAGATTTTCACTCCGCAGCGGAGTGTGCGCTGATATAAAACTTCCTGGAAGATTAAAACTGTGTGCCAGGACGAGACTCGAACTCGGGACCTTTGCCTTTCGCAGGCAAGTGCTCTATCATTTTTTTTTTTATTTTTTTGTTGATAGTTGTGAACGTCATAAGACATCCGCTCAAGTTCGTTGTTGATCCTTTCACTGTTTTTTTTTATTACAGAGGCCAACCAGCTCTCTGACCGCACACGCTGAGCTACCGTGCCGGCTACCATCTGAGCTACCCATGCACGAGTCACACCCCCTCCTCACAGCTTTACTTCTGCCAGTACCTCGTCTCCTACCATCCAAACTTTACAGAAGCTCTCCTGCGAACCTTGCAGAACTAGCACTCCTGAAAGGGTGCAGTTGCACTTGCAGTTCCTGCACTTGCACTTCTCCTTGCAGTTCTCAAGGTTCGCAGGAGAGCTTCTGTAAAGTTTGGAAGGTAGGAGAGGAGGTACTGGCAGAAGTAAAGCTGTGAGGACGAGGTGTGAGTCGTGCTTGGATAGCTCAGATAGTAGAGCACTTGCCCCCGAGAGGCAAAGGTCCTGAGTTCGAGTCACGGTCTGGCACACAGTTTTAATCTGCCAGGAAGTTTCATGTAAACAAATTGTTTGCATTTCTGAGAACGAGACGACGTGTGAATTGATAGTTTTCGGTCGGTGTCAACATATAAACTAGTGGAAAATTAATAGTAAGTCTGAGGCAGTGCCATAGGAATTAAGTTTTCTTTCACATATTGGTATTTGACTGTCCTCCCGTGTGCATTACGTGCGGGAAAGTGCTGAATACTGACTCTGTAACTTGTGTTTACATTTCTGGAGGGAATTTTATTAGTGTTCAAACAAATTTCGGACTTGCAGCGGGTCGTCGTATAATTCAGTGCACGGCATGTTTGTTTGTAAATAAAACCACATTTTCTTGCTGCACTGCAATTCATTTTTCCCAGACGCGTTTCGCTTTTTCTTTTTTTTCTTTTATTTTTTTTTTATTCTAAGGATCTACGGTGGGATCTAGAACGATACAGTTTTGTTTTAATATGTGTTATTTTTAGATTATCAAACAGTTCACGTCGCGTTTTTTTATATTAACAGGTAATTACTGAGAGCTTTTTGGCATCTGCATTTCCTGTCTGGTCTGGAGGTCACACTATCACTTCATTTTCGAAACATAAGCACATTTTTATATTCCAAACTTATTATTCACACTGTTCACAATGTCTATTTTTGCGGTGCACTATTACTATAAATTACTGTACTTTACTATAAAAATGGCTAAATGCGTCTCGGAAAAATAAACTGCAGTGCAGCAAGAAAAGGCGGTTGTACTTACAATTATTTCTATGCCGTGGAAAATGACGACGCAAACAAACTTGTCATTGCACGATATTTCGATGGCTCACCTGTAGATGACTGCCAGGTGCCCAGTCGAAATATGTGTAATGAATTAAACGACGATCGGGCACGTGCAAGCCCGAAGTTTGTTTGAACATTCAGTTCGTAGGGAATATTTTAAAATTCTCAATTTTGTTAGTGTTAATCAGCTTACAAAGGAACAAATAGATTTCTGTAAATAGGTGGATTCTTGTTAGTATTCAGTTGGTGTTAAACACTGGCTTCAAATTACTTCCGACACGAAACGCATCAGTGCTGAAACACAGGGGGGAAAATGTTTTGCTTAATATGGCCGCTAGCTTTAAAATTCTTTCCTTTCAAGCCAAGGGTCCAGACTTTCCAGAGTACATCAGCAATGGGAAAACTAATCAGTCTGATACCATAAAGAGTTCGCAGCAGTAATAGAAAAAGAAAGATCATGCAGTTATTATTTCATAAATTTTTGCAAGATGTGACTAAATACGTAATATATATACACCAATAACGACTCTCAAACAGTAGGCTATTCGCATCCGATCGTTTAAGACATCACTCCTTAGCTTCAGACCAGAATTCATTCACTTTAACTCGAAAAGTGTATTTGCAAATTTTTTTAAGTATTATTATAAAACAACCTTACTTTTGGTATGAAATATTATTTCTTATTGCTTATTTTTCAGTATTATCAGACGTTGCATATGGCTTCACAATTGTCTCTGAGAAAGTCTTTATTGAATGTGTTGTAGTAAAGAAAAATAATATTTGTTCCAAAGGCCTCCAGCAAACGGAATCCCCCCCCCCCCCCTCCCACTCCCAACCAGCTGCTCTCTCTCACCTTTTTTTGTCCTACATATGATTTGTTTAATCACATTCTCGTCGGCGCTTCCGCACCATACAAGATATATGTATTGTCCTACGTAATAAAAGGAACAGACACGGTCGTCTGTTGCTGCCGTCTTTTGGATGAGAAAATGGCATCTGTCGCAGTAAAGGATGTCGGCAACCAGTTTGAAACTACTCCATTAAAATGTGCTGTACTACAATAATTCCTCTGGAGAAACGGTTAACCTCTTGCTCATATTTCATAACGATCATTCGTTGACTGCCATTTGTTTAGTCCACTTAATCTATAGAAAACAAAGATGGAGTCATACGTTAATGAGTTGGACATCACGCAAATTGCTCAGTACATCTAGTATCCCGTGGATGCTGCTAACCATGGTGAGTGCATTACAGCCTCCTAGAGATTTTTCAACTCGTAAGAAGTATCCTTTGGTCTTTTGTTTTGAAGTCATTAATTTAAAGAAATGAGTACGACCAATCAGCCTTTTCTCTCTCGCTTTTCGCTGTCGTCAGTTGACTGATAGGATTTACAAATATGTGAAAAATCACACGGGAAATTACAGTAACGAATTACGTCGACATTTACGTCTGTACTCTGCAGACCACTATAAAGTGTGTGGCAAAAGGGAACCTTCTGTCTTCCACTATATCAAGTTTTCTTCCCGACACAGTCACGAATGACAAATGGAACATGGAAGAATGACTGCCCTTATGTCTCTATGTTTGCTGTTAGTACTCTCAGCCTATCTTCATAAACCCTGAAAGCCGATTCTTCATACTTTCTAAACTGACACCTCAGTGTATCTGATTATTCAGCATTCCTTCACAAGTCAAATAAGCCTGTGACATTTATTTTAATCTTTATTACCTTCGCTCGATAATTCCTGTTAGTCATCCTCTTTAGGCCCCCGCGCACTTGAGGAGTATTCTAGTATGTAGTATTGGCTGTTCAATGTTGTGTAAACCACCTCTATTATGTGAGAACTGTAATTTTTCTATATATCGTACTAATAAGTAGAAGCATCGTATTTGCAAAACTTTGAAACTTTTTCGAGAACGTCTTAGGAGGAATAACATTAATAATACCTTGTGCTTGCACCTGTAAGGATCAACGTCTAGGAATAATCTGCAGTTTCGTACTGTTTAATGAAGGCGGTACAGGAGCAACATCGTAGATGATTCGCTGTATCCAGATTTTACACGGTCGTGTGATTTTTAAAACAGAGATAAAAAACATTGCAGTTTCTGCACTCTCTTATGAAACATCTCTATGTGGTTTTCGTTCGTATCATCACATGACGTAACTTACGACATTAACTGAGATGTCGTGCTTCCCAGCTTACGAATCATTGCGTACGGAGTCTCAATCTTATTTTTATATCATGTTTCTTCGCCTCATTTTTCCTCATCTGTTACCTGAATGCAGCTGTAACAGACATAATTGAAATATTGTGTTTTCCGTAAATAAGGAGAAATAAAATAAACAGCAAAAATTCGGTGGAATAAATTGGCACATAAGCGGCATATGTTCTTATCACATTTATGCTATACAACACTGCCACATGAAGCTAGTGACATTTTCATTCTCTTACGTTATCTATACGTGAAAAACTGGCAAAGAGACGCATATTTAAGAGCATGACGGGTGCTATAAGTGGTATACAAATAACAGTACTAGAGAGGGATTGAGAATATTTCGCTGTATCGACAGTTTATTTTGTTTCTGTCCCACACTTAATGTTCCAGCTGTTTTCTCTCCACAGAATTAACAAAACTAGTCTTGTACGCGTGAAACACCGTCTCTCTCTCTCATATATTATGTAATATTTGTTGGGTTCGGTTTATGTCACCAATGACGAACATAGCAGTGGCAAAATAGCCGTCGCCAAATGTGCACTACGCGAAAATCAACGTTAAATGAGTAATACACGCCTTAGAATGCTAATCACAGACTAACACGCTATAAGCTTGTGCGTTTCAGCTTATGCAGTCCAGAATCATAACTGAATATAAGACCAAAATATGGTAAGAGAGGAAATATCTCATAAGTAGATTTACAGTCTATCACCTAAAATTCAGCCATCTTACCGCAAAAATGATTATTCTCAACAAACCTTAAGGACATTGGTACTTTATACTTTTTATTTGAAGCATGAGCAAGAACAGTAGGAACATAAATAAGAATGCTTATTCGTACTGAATTAGGTCAACCAGGATCTCTAATTGGGGACGACCAAATTTATAATGTTATTCTTACAGCCCATGCATTTGTAATAATTTTCTTCATAGTAATGCCTATTATAATTGATGTATTTGGTAATTGACTTGTACCATTAATAATTGGTACACCAGATATAGCATTCCCACGAATAAATAATATAAGTTTTGATTATTACCGCACTTATTAACCCTTCTTCTTTCATCTTCACGGTATTAAGAGCCAGTAAGTAGATAGACTGCATTTCAACCAGATTCTTCTTCGCTGTATCCGCCGGATGGGTGATTGCATCATAGAGTATTGTGCACCGAATGCTTCATGAAAGTGGCAAGTATGCGAGGCGATCGGCAACGTTTCTTCCACCCACAATCAAAATTCGTCAATTGGCATGCTAACATACACACTGGGCTATAGGTCCAAACAGACAGTCCTCTTTACAGATGAGTCGCAGTTTAGCTTGCAGAGAGATATTGGTCGTTTCTGACTGATTACTTAGTATTTCGCTAGAAACCTCCATCATATAGTGACCTGCACGTAACAAAGTGGGTAACTGGGCGATGCGCAATTGCAAGGACCGTGTTCCACGTGACGCTCCAGCCAATAGCGTCATCCTATCACGTCTACGTGTAGCATCCGCTAAAGGCTCTGCGAAGAGCATTTAGCGTTCAGTTTAATGTTGGTTTAGGTATAATTATAATTATAATAATTTCATGTAGCTCAATTGCCTGGTGCGAGTCTTGCAGTTAGATATCACTTCAGCGACTTGCGTCTCCAAAACCTACCCCTGTTACTAGGCAGGGGAAAAGACCTACAGTTTAACATGGAATCCGAACCATGTGTCGTTTCCAGCGGACCTCCTCATCACTGAGAGGTGAATGCTAGGTTAAAGCGCAGACTGTAAAACCCATGGTCACGTTTTTTTTTTGTTCTTTCGATGTGTTCCACCGTTGTCGTTTCTTGTCAGTGATTCAGTGCAGATGTCTACATCTACATGCATACTTCGAAAACCACCATGCGATGTGTGGCAGAACATTACAGGTTTGTTTTTCCTACTCATCCAAATTAATTTAAATTGTTGTACATTTAGATTAGAGCTAGCTGCCATTTGTCACATAGTCTAGAAATTTTGTCCAAGTTACCTTGTATCCTCCCACAGTCACTCAACTCTGACACCTTCCCGTACACCTCAGCATCATTAGCAAAGAACTGTTGATGTCGCACAACGTCTTTCAAATTCTGTCGATGACAATTTCACTCAGTCTTTTTTATTGCAGAGGGTGACCCCTTTCCTGACCGAACATGCTGAGCCACTGTGCCGACTGGATTCAATCGTACGACCTTTCAGTTTTCCAGCCATGTGCTTGTAGATAGAACAGCTGGCCCGATAGGTTGGGTACAGTGGAGGTACACAGCCGCTGTAGTCTTCATTACAGATGGCAAAAAAGAAACACGACAAATTTTGTGTTAAGAAGAGCCAGAAAAAAATTTCTGAACGTATAAAGTTTTTTAAGGCAGACAGAAGCAGAGACGGTGGTTTGGCGTGGTTCTTACCCCAGCATTACCCGTTTAGGCAATACGTGGGCTGTCTGATGTGGGACGGAGACTTACAACACTTTGGCGACCTCACAGAATACTCACAATCTCTGTTTGTACAGAAAGCATCATGCCCCAGCCTTCTCGAAGGTTTCACACACAAGCAGTGAATCACTGGTAATATTGCCAGTGATACCACCTGCAATCAGCTGGTCACTTTGATACCATCATATCTGCATCTGGGGACTAATGACCTCAGCAGTTGAGTCCCATAGCGCTCAGAGCCAGCCATTTATCTGCATCTACAGCTCACCCTGCAAACGACTAGAAAGTTGTACCATTTATTAAGGTTTCTTCCCTTGCTATTCCCGTATGGTGTGTGGGAAAGATTACTGGCTGCATAGGATAGCCTTTGGGTCTGGGCACCTTGCCACAGTTCGCGAGGCTCCCCCGTAGGAGGTTCAAGTTCTCCCTTGGTCATGGGTATGTGTATGTTGTCCTTAAAGGCTGTGTGTGTGCTGCAATTAATCTAATTTTATCCTCATTTTCCATATGGGAGCGATTACAGGGGTTCTTATAATATTCCTAGAATCATCATTTAAAGCTGTTTCTTGAAACTTCGTTAGTAGACTTTCTCGGGATAGTTTCCATTTGTCTTCAAGGATCTGCCAGTCCAGTTCTTTTAACATCTCTGTGACACTCTCCTGCACGTCAAACAACCATGTAAGGTTCGCAGGAGAGCATCTGTTAAGTTTGGAAGGTAGGAGACAAGGTACTGGCAGAAGTGAAGCTGTGAGGACGGGGCATGAGTCGTGCTTGGGTAGCTCAGTTGCTAGAGCACTTGCCTGCGAAAGGCAAAGGTCCCGAGTTCGAGTCTCGTCCAGCACACAGTTTTAATCTGCCAGGAAGTTTCATATCAGCGCACAATCCGCTGCAGAGTGAAAATCTCATTCTGGAACCATGTAACTGTTTGTGCTGCCATTCTCTGTATACATCCAATATCCCCTCTTAGATCTGTTTGGTATGGGTCCCACAAGCTTTAGCATTATTGTAGGATCAATCACAGGATTGATTAGTAAGCCATCTCCTTTGTACACTGATTGCATTTCCCAAGTATTCTACAAATAAACCGAAATCTGTTACTTGCTTTAGCTGCCACTGAGCCTATGTGATCATTCTATTTCATATCCCTATGAAGTGTTACACCTAGGTATTTGTATGAGCTGGCAGACTCCAATAGTGACTCATTGACACTACAGTCACATGATATTACGTTTTTTTGTTTTGCGAAGTGCAAAATTTTACATTTCATAACATTTAGAGCAAGCTGCCGATCTCTGACCACGTTGAAATCTTAACAAGATCTGACTGAATGCAGCTTCATTCACAAAGTACTTAATTGTAGATAACTGCATTATCTACGAAAAGTCTGAGGTTACTGTTAATATTATCCGCAAGATTGTTAACATACAACATGAACAGCAAGGATCCCTGGGGGACATCTGGAGATACTTCTACACCTGATAATGACTTCCCATCCAAGACATCCTGGGTCATCCCTCCCAAAAAGTCCTCAATCCAATAACAAAATTCGTTTGATAGCCAATATAATCACTCTTTTGATAGTAATCATAGCTGTGGTACTGGGTCAAATAAATCTCGGAAATTGAAAAATAGGCGCTGTGACTATCTGATTTCCTCCATCCATGACCCTCAGGATGTCATGTGAGAAAAGTGTGACTTGCGTTTCACATGATCGACGTTTTCGGAATCCGTGCTGGTTGGCATGTAGATACTTTTACGTTAAAGCCCGACAGCTACTGTTGCAAATTTCGATTACTTTCTCTGTATACTGCTTTTCTAAAAGTACCTATAAATCAGTGTAATATAACTAAAGAGGGAATTGTAAGGGATTCTCACATGTGGCTGTAGGCACCGATTTATATAATTATTACATTATAGATGATTTAGGTGATAACTGAGTCATATATTAGCCTATCCACACCATACATCCTGCTGCTACCTTGAACCATTACTGGGTCCACTCTTTTTGATATGCTTTTACTAGATTAAAACGGTGTTTCTTAACCCCATGGAAGACCTATATCAGCAAATGGTGGCACTGTGCAGGCTCTTGTTTAATAATTTAACATTTTGGCACTAAAATCATGGTTCTTTAATGTTGGCTTCTTTTTTCAGAGGAAATGTACAGATCACATTGTAATGCAGCAGTATATCCAGGACAAGATATTTAGAAATTACGATACTTGCATTGTTCATTGTGTATGTTTATTACAGCCATTTATCTGTTCTATATATCAGTGTCCCTACTTAAAATAAATACTTCACAGTATAGTTAGCTGATTTCCATTATAATTTGGATGCATACTATGTGTATGTTAAAGATCATAAGAAGAACTGAAGTGTAAAGTGACGCATACGTTTTGACTTCTCGAATTTTGAGGCACACAAGCATTTAACGTAATATTACAAAAAGATATATCATTAGTATATGACAGTTGTCGGTAGCAGCCGTTTTGATAACCCTTTGACTTTCTGGCATCATGGATCTGCCATCTTAGATTATGATATCTTAGTGTCAAGACAAACATGTCAAGCATGCAGGCTGTGCTAGCCCTCTCAACCAATGGGATAATGCCCCATCCCACACCCGTTTTAATTTCCCACCATTTATACTTCCCCCCAGAACGCTAAAATGGCAGGGAAAGACGGGGGTATGGGGAGGCGGGATGGTCGTATCTGAGGTAGGTAAACAGTATGACACTGTGCCAGCTTCCACACTGAATCTCTACTTCTGCAAGCAATCCTACAGTTTTTGACGGAGGCTAACAAAGTATAGGGCTAGAGATAAGGAGATGTAATGTGTGAAGTTTTCAGCAACTGCCATAGCACAATATTATTGAAAGACCTCTGACAAAGCTTTAAGAAATTCTAGTGATATATAATGGCTGATAGTGGTATGGGTGTTAGTGGGCAGACACTCATGGATGAAACACAGACTGAAATTGAGAGCAGCATAGCAAAAACAGTAATTGTGAACTAAGTTTTAAATTGTTCCTTTACAAATGGAAGTTCAGGGGCATTACCCAACTTAGTTTTCTCACCACTACACTAATGACTGATACAGATGTTAGTGTCAGTGGTATTGAGAAACAGTTGAAATCACTAAAATTAAACAAAGCTCTGGGGCCCAATACAATCCCTATCAGATTCTATACCGAATTTGCGAGTGTGTTAGTCCCTCTTTTAAACATAATCTACTGCAGATTCCTCAAACAAAAAACAATGTCCAGTAGTTGAAAGGAAGCACAGGTCACATCCATCAACAAGAAGGATAGCAGAAGTGATCCACAAAATTGTCTTGCAATATGCTTGGTATCCATTTCTTGTAGACTCCTAGAATATATTCTAAGTTCAAACATGATAAAGCTTGCACTTTTCTTAGATGACACCATGAAAATCATGGGTCAAAGCAGTCAGGCAGATACAGTAGCTAGTTTATCGATTTCCAAAAAGTATTTGACTCAGTACAACAGATGCCCTTATTATCAGAATAATATCAGTGGATTATCAACCAAAATTTGTGACTGGATTAATGATTTTTGGTAGGGACAATGCATCATTTTATCTTGAATGAAGAGTCATTAATAAATGTATAAGTAACTACGGGTGTGCCCCAACTGAGAGTGTTGATGTCCTTGCTGTTCATGCTGCATATGAATGACCTTGCAGACTTTTTGCAGATGATGTTATCTGAAATGAAGTACGGTCTCAAAGAATCCAGTTAGTTAGTTAGTTAGTTAGTTTCGTAGTCTAAGGATAATTTGTGTGATAAAATGTAATGATGCAGAATTCACCTCACAAATTATTTTGTAACTGTGCCTACATACAGATGTGAGTTAGAAATTCCTACCCAACACCTTTTACATAGCACAATAATAGAAATTCATCTACTGAATAGAAGGAGATCTCAAGGAGAAAATTTTTCAGTTTATTTTCAAATTTTTCTTTGATGCCTATCAGACATTTTACACCACTGGGTTATTATTTAATGAGATTTTCTTCTATAGAAAGGTTTCCCTCCAACACAACAAATACCCAGGTTTTTTTTACATCTTTTACATAAGATCTTAATTTATCTCCTCAGGATGCCCCTCCA
Source organism: Schistocerca americana (assembly GCF_021461395.2). Classification (NCBI taxonomy): domain Eukaryota; kingdom Metazoa; phylum Arthropoda; class Insecta; order Orthoptera; family Acrididae; genus Schistocerca; species Schistocerca americana. The sequence continues at coordinate 273,083,446 of NC_060120.1, read as the reverse complement.
GGTGTTTTGATCTTCTATATCTTCTTCCTCTACACGAAGTCTTCTCATTGCTAAGCGTACATTTTGGAGCCTGGTGGTCATAGGGCATCCTCTTCTCTTTCTTCCCTCTGGTTCCCATTCAGGATTATTTTCAGAATTCTGGCTTCCTACAATCTTCTTACATGCCCGTACCAATGTAACTTTTTCTGTCCATCATGTCATGTATTCTTTCTCTTACTTCCATTCTCTTTATTATTTCATTGTTTCTTTCTTTCTCTTTTCTAGAAATTCTTGTTGATCTTCTCCAGAAGTCCATTTATACTACTTGCAATTTTTTTAGGTGTTTCAGGTTTGTAGTCCAAGTTTCCACTCCATACATAACTATGTTCTCTAGTATCGATTAACATATGATTTTTTTGGTTTGGTTTATTACTTTCCTGCTCCACAAGATTGAGTTGAGCATCACAATGACCTTCCTTCCACTGCTAATTCTTTCCTTAATTTCTGTCTCTGATTTTCCTTGGAGCTCTAAAATGGAGCCAAAATAATAAAAAGTATTGACCTTCTTAATTTTCTTTCCCTCTATGTATAATTCATCTGGCTCATTAGTGAGATATTCTGTTTTCTGGTAGTTAATTTTCAATCCCCACTTTCTATACTCAAAAAAATTGTTCAAATGGCTCTGAGCACTATGCTGCCCAAGGCAGGATTCGAACCTGTGACCGTAGGGGTCGCTCGGCTCCAGACTGTAGCGCCTAGAACCGCACGGCCACTCCGGCTAGCTTTCTATATTCCATTGTTAATTTGGTACACATACGATTTGCATCCTCCCCATCTTGTGCTATAACTACTTGATCGTCAGCAAATAGCAGATGATGTAAATGAAGGTCATCTTTAATTTCTAGCCCCATCCTATTGCATTTACGAGACCATGTCTTAAGACTGACAGATTTTAAATAATGTTGGTGACATGGGGCAGCCTTGAAACAGACCCTTGCTTGTTCTAAATTTCTGTGAAATTTAACTACCAATTTTCACTTGACATATGTCGTATTTATACATATCCTGTATTATTTTAATTAAAGGACCCTTTATGCTTGCCAAATGCAATGCTCTCCAAAGTAATTTTATTAGGATAGTATCATATGCTTTTTCTAAATGTATAAAAATTAATCCTACGTTTTTTGATTTTTCCCTATGATTCTCTAAGATCTGTCGTAATGTGAAAATAAGCTCTACGCACGATCTACCAGCTGTGAAGCAATGTTGTTCTCCCCAGGTTTTAAAATTTATTTGCAGCTTATTTTTAATTATTTTCCCAAAAATTTACATTAATGTGTTTACAACACAAATTCCTCGGTAGTTCAAGCAGCTTTTGCGATCTCTTTAATAAATATAGTATTAATATAGCCCAGCTTCATTTCCTTGGTATCTAATCTCCATGTTAACATTTTATTGAATAATCGTGTTATTAGCTTCACAATTTTGTCACCACCATATTTTAAGAGCTCCAGATTGCTATTGTCTGATCCAAGTGAGTTACCATTCTTCCCTGTTCTTATACCTTGCTCACCTTGCTTTCTAAACCTTGGATCTCCTCCCCTTCCTGCTCCTTTTCTTCTACTGTTCATTCCTCAATATACTCTTCTCTATCCTCATTTGATACTTTCTGGAAATTCTTCCCATTCTTTTGGTGTTATCAGTTGAAGATTGATTTTGGCTTTTGTCTCTTGTTGAAGTCCTTTTAATACTGACCATGCTTGTTTCGGTCGCCAAAATCCTAGTTTGCTATTGACATTGGCACATGTCGTTTCCCACTTTTCATTCTTTGTTATTCTTCTTTTTTTTATCTCTTCATTCTTCTTCTCCTTATAGATTGTGCTTGTTAATTCCGATTTATCATTGAGCCACTACTCCGACCACCATTCTGCTGTATGGCTGTGGTTGTTTCCCCTTATGCCCAGCACCTCTATTGCTATACTTATAACATTGGATTTTATATAATCGTACCTATCCTCTGTAATTCCTTCAAATGATTCTTACAATGTTTTCTCCATTCTGACAGCAAAGAATGTTCATATACTTTTGTCTTGTAGGCTGTAAGTACTGAAGTATATAGTTTTAGCTTTCTCAGCAAAATTCGTTTTAATGTAGTTAGAACCATTCTTTGCATTCTTCCATGGCCAAAAACTCTTCATTTTTACTAAATAATGATCTGATCCACACTGGGTTCCTGTATGAGATCTAACAACTGCTGCCTCGAAATTGCTTGTTTGTCTAATGATAATATAATATATTATAGAATGAAGTTTTGTAGTATTCTGTTGTCAAGAATATTTATGAATATCCTTGTGTTTAAAAAATGTGCTGGTAATTTTCAGATCACACTGTTCACAAATTTCAATCAGTCGTTCTCCATTGTCATTACATTCTGTCTCTCCATGTTTTCCCACTATTGGGCAAGATTCTCTAATTCCTACTCTTCCATTCATATCCCCCATGATAACCAGTTCCTTCCTCCTTGGGATTTTTTCAATAGTTTCCCTAAGGATTGTCCAGAAAGTATCTTTCTCTTGGTCTCTTGAATCATTTGTGGGTGCATATACACCAATAATTACAACTTCTCTGGTAAATAGAGTCATTTCTACTATAATAATACGTTCATTATTAAATTTCCAATTTGTAATTCTCTTTTTCCATGCTTCCTTTATCATAATGGAGACTGCTGCTTTGGCTATCCCACTCCAAATATGTAGATAATTACCAAGTTCTTCTTCTCCTTTGCCTTTCCTCTTGGCCACAGAGAGTATGACAACACCCATTTTGAAACTGTCAAGTTCTGTTGGTCATTCATTCAGTTTTGTGGAGATACCTTGCACATTCCAGCATCCAAATGTCATTTTCCTCTTTTCTTCGCCAGTTAATCACCCAAGATTCCAGTTTTTCTGAGACATATTATTAGGTTTCTTAGCATTTTAAGTTTTTCACGTGAGTGACGAGCTGGCCCACTGCACAACCCCCAGCCTGGGGGACCAGGTAATTTATTCTCAAGGTTTTCTTCCTTTAGCCTGTGATAAGCCAATGTCACGCTTCAAGGCAGCCGCCACTACTTTTGACCACCCTGGGTATTTTATTTCCCCAATACCCATCATATCTGGCGAGAATTTCCTTATCGGCCACCTGGGGAGGCACCCGATGGGAGTCTAGCAACTCCACATGGGACATCACTGGGGAAGTAGTCAAAAACTTTTTTTGCTGCGTTGTCCACCCCTTTTTGTGCTGAAGATAACCTTAATGTGGTATAATGAATGTCATTCTTTCTTCTCGGTTGATAATTACCTACATCATAGTTTCTTTTGAACTGCAGTGGATTACTTACAACAAACCTCATGAGGGAATAAATGTACTCTGAAGCAGTCAAACTGCCTAACTGCTTACACAGATGTTTACAAGATGACCATGGTCGAGCGCCACCTATTAGTCACGTTGCTCTGTTTTGAGCAATGGAGACTTTCTTTCTTAAAAATGAGTACCCCAAAACATTACTTCATATGACGTTATTGAATGAAAATATGCAAAATATGACAACTTGCTGATTTGTTTCTTATATTTATTAAAAATATCACAGATTGTCCTTGGATCTCCTATTAATTTTCTCTCATACAATATGCTTATTTCTTCCATATTCACATTTGCTTTCCAGTACGATTAATGAGCTTCCAAGATGCTTTATTCACATTGTCAGGTTTAATGATTGAACCACTGTGAAAGTTTTTTCCTGAAATTCGAAAGCTCTGTCTTAAACATTTTAGTAAGAAGACTTTATGAACAATCTGCTTGAGTTTAATCAGATTACTGGTTAGTTTCAGCTTTGGATCCTTTCTATGTATTAGAGTCCTTTTAACATCTTTAACTGGGCAACAACGATTATAATATTTCAAAATTGTTTCATAGAATTCATCGCTGTCACATCTCCTAGCAACTCCCATGCACCAGATCGAATAGATTTCATTACTTCACTTAGCACTTTGCGGTATCCCGTTTCCAATCAATCTTTTATTTTTAAAATTATGTATAATTTATCTGCTAGCCGTAAGACAAACTGCTCCTGATTTAAAAATTATAAGCAGCTGCCTTCATCTCCGTATAGTTGTATTCGCTGCTTGTAATTTTTCACTAACTTGTATGGCTCCCATACATTTCGATGAATTCAGAAATGAACTATCTAGACGATTGATCGGTATCTTTCATTTTAAAATTCACTCTGCGTAAGCAGACGAGAAACACCTGAATGAACAACCAGCTGTCTCAAACACGCTTTAGTGTCAGATTTGCGGCGATATCCTGTCCACATGCCCCAACTTGTCTGCACAGATGTGATTTGAACCCACAGATTTGAGCAAATTCACTCAAACTTCCAACTCCAAATTCTGCGAACATCTAACATCTGCGCAGATATTCTGTTCACACGCAACGATCTGTCTGCTCAGATCACGGTTACATCGAGTGTAGCCGATATCCTAATATCGATTGTAGAATTTCGCGGCGTATGTAGTAACTTCATCGCTCACAACTTTGTATGGAGTGAGAGAACGGAGAAGTGGTCGTAGTGAAGTTGTAAACAGTGGTAGGGAATGATTCGATTTCAGGTACAAAGAGAAATTTAACATCCAAATCTTCATAATGTTTGCTGTGATTACTTTTCCTTTCCGAATCAATGCTGGGGATTCATAAAACTGGTTTATTGCATTTATACCACTCTATTGTACGACGAGAACGTTAGTTGCAGACGATATTTTGTCGTGAGAATATCATTTCGTTTGAAATTTGCGTCAACACTCATAAAGTGGAAGGAATGCGCCTGGGATGTAAATCATCCCAGCGTGGATATATTGTGTGGGTTGTTGCTAGACGAGTATCTGTAGATATTCCGTTCAAAATTAAAAATGTGGACCAAAATTCTCAAAACAAAAGTTAAATGCTAATAAGCTAATCCATAAAATGAGCTCGAGACGACTTGAACAAACACAAAATTTAAGGCATCCCAAAAGTACCAAACATTATCTTTCAGACAATATCTATGCCTCTGAGAATAGTCCTTTGTATGTAAACTAAAGGATGTCACCGAATTCTTCAGTTTCGTCTTTTAAAAACATTCCCTTCAGTTGCACAGGAGAGCCACTTTTTTGACATTGATCTTGCTGTGAACTTTATTTATGAAAATCGTTCCTGTGCGAAAATTAGAGAGATGAGAATTCGTGTAAATGTAATCCACACGAGAGAGTATTAAAAATTCTGTGAAGGAGGCCCGGTGTGATTTCTCTGATATTTACCCACGGCCAGAGTCATGTATTATTTTATATACTTCAACGATCTTGTTCCTTGGTATTATATTCTGAGCATAATGTTGATAAAAACATTGTACAAAAAAACTGTTCTATGAAACACACATTTGAAAACTAGAAAAAGACACGTGAAACGTCTTTGAAGTGTTCTATTAACTTCCCATAATATTTGCTTTTTAATCATGTTTGGCTAATGACCATTTTCAGTGTAGTAGTAACTTTACACAATCGCCAAAAATGACAAATCTAATTAGATTGTAGATTTTGCTTTCCCCTTTGTGTTCGATGTGTTGTGCATTGTGGTGCAAAAATCTGTAAAAAGCTACCAAGAAGCATGCTATAAAACTGATGTGTAGCATAGCTCAAAGTCTAGGTTAGTTGAAAGGCGATAATTGGTTTGTGAGGTCAAACGAATGTGAATGCCAAATATAGATTGTGGCAATACCTGGACCTGTAGTGTAGCTTGATGTTAACATTCAGGGTATTTTTAAGGCACTTAGTTATAAAAACTAAAACCGCAAAGCAAATTCAGAAAATTTTGCATTAGAGTATCTTGACAGATGTTAAATACATCTATCAATAATTGTATAAATTATGAAAAATACAAAAGGGGCCACTTAGTAACTTTCACTGAAAACTGAATAAATTTTTATTAATGACCTCAATAAATGATCTGACTGTCTAGATTCAAGAATGAAAACGCTATTAGCTGCATGTGACAACTTACATCCTTTATATATGAAGAAAAATTCAGTTTATGAAATTGTTAAAATCAAATTGCTGTATCTTAGAGATTTTATTTTATATCTTTGACAGTTAATAATGCACTCAGTGATATATTAAGCAAGTGGCTCATCCTTGTGAACTATATCTACTGAACACAGCTAATGAGCAGATGTTTCATCATCATTTTGCACACTTTCATGTTCCATAGATTGTTTTGTATGATAAATCATAATGATGTAGACAGTCATTTTATGTTCACATCACAAATTAATTTGTAAATATGCTGAAAGCTCTAAGTGCTTTTTATAAAAGAAACATAAATGTGAGTTTGTATAGCATAGATGTGAGCACTACCCACTACCTCTTACACATTACAATAATAGAAACTCTTCTACGGAATAAAAGTTGTCAAGGAGAAACTTTTTCAGTTTATCAGTTTTATGTTGCTGCCTGTCAGGCATTTTATTTCACTGGGTAAGTGATAAAATTTTTTGTTGCAGCATTGTGCACCCCTTTTGTGCCAAACAAACTTTAATGTGGAGTAGTGGATGCCATTTCTTGTTCTGGTATTATAATTATATAGTGTATGTCATTGTTCCTTTATACCTGCAGTGGGTTATTTACAACAAACTTCCTTATAGAGTAAATAAACTGTGAAGCAGTACTCAAATTGCCTAACTGCTACACAGGTTTCTACAAGATGATCATCGTTGAGCACCACCTATTATTCGTACAGAACTGTTTTTAGCAATGAAGACATTCTTTATTGTAAATGAGTACCCCAAAACATTATTCTGTATGACATTATTGAGTGAAAATATGCAAAATATGACAGCTTGCTGATTTGCCTCTTCCCAAGATTTGCAATATTTCTAAATGCAAATGTGTCTTAACTAAGGTGCTTTAGGTATTCCAAAATACATTTTTTCCAGTTTAAATTCTCATCAGTATTAAAACCCAATAATTTTGAAGATTCCCCGCTGTTCTTTATTTCCTCACCATGTGTTACACTTATCATTGGAGGAGTACCCGTAAATGTGCAGAACTTGATGTGTCCTGTCTTTTTGCAATTGAGGGTGAGACCATTCAATGATACTTTTAAGAACATTGTTCACCATTTCCTCTGTTTTGGTATGTGTGCTGGATTGATCATAATACTTGTTATCTTCAAAAAGAACATTCTGCTTGTTGTATGTTAAATAAAAGATCATTTACATATGAGGAACAATAGTGGGCCAAAAGTTGAACCTTGGCAACCCCATATGTGAATGCCTTCCAGTCAGAATTACGTCCCTGGACTATGTTTGTTGAAGCACTGAATACAACTTTCTGCATTCCTTTGGTTACATATGACACTATCTATGGGTTGGTGATACTATCAATCTCGTAAAACTTCATTCTGTGTAGGGGAATGCTGTGATTTACCAACAATGTAGGAAAATATGGATTGCCACTTACCGTTAAGTTGCAAAACACAGTTACATAAAGGTTTCGGCCACAACCTTCATCGGAGAAAGAGAAACGCACACGATTCATATACACAAGCAAGCAGACAGCTGACCTCCTGCACATATCACTACCAACTCTGGCATCTGAGGCCAGAATGCAGCTATCATGTGGGATACAAGCAGCAGTCTGGAGGGGATGGTCAAGGAGAAGGTATGGTAATATATGGGTGGGGGAAGAGATGAACACTGTGTGGTGGAGTATTCAGGGACTAGAATGCCAACAGGCATTGCATCAAGAGGATGCGGGGCAGGGAGGTGAGGAAAAAGGCAGAGCAGCAGGGAGAGATGGGCGGGTGCATTGGCATAGGGCTGCAAACAGAGAGACTGCGAGATGAGAATGGGGAGGAGATGATAAGGGGGGTGGAAACTGTTGGGTAGTGTGTATTGGGGCAGTATGTTACAGTAGGTTGAGGCTGAGAAAATTATGGGACCAGAGAATGTGCTGTAAGGATAACTCCCATCTGAGTAGTTCAGAAAAGCTGATTGGGGGGGGGGGGGGGGGGGAGAGAATCTCCAGATGGCTCGGGTTGAGAAGCATTCATTGAAATCAAGCATGTTATGTTCAGCTGCATGTTGTGCCAGTGGATGGTCTACTTTGCTCGTATCCATAGTTTGGCAGTGGTCGTTCATCCTGGTGGACAGCTGGTTTGTAATCATAACAACATTAAAAGCTGTGTAGTGATTGTAGCAAAGCTGGTAAACGAAATGGCTGCTTCCCCAGATGGCCTGGCCCCTGATGGGGTGGGATAAACCTGTGAAAGGACTGGAAGTGCTGGTTGGGTGGATTGTACAGGTCTTGCACCTGGGTCTCCCGCAGGGATATGATCCTTGTGGCAAGGGGTGGGATTGGGAGTGGCATAGGAATGGACTAGGCTGTTGTGGAGTTTGGGAGGGTTGCAGAACACCACTTTAGCATAGATTGGAAAAATCTTGGGTGGGATCTCTCATTTCAGGGCTTATGATAGGTAACTAAAGCCCTGTGAAAGGATGTACTTCAGTTGTTCCAGTCTAGCCTGGTACTGAGTGTCGAAGAGGACACTCCTTTGTGGCTCGTTCTTGGGGTGCTGGTGGGAGGTATGGGGGTGTGTTTGCAGACTAGGCCTTGGTGAGACCCTCAGCATACCAAGCAGGTGAGTTCTTGTCACAGCAGATACGCCATCCCTGGGTGTCCAGGCTGTGTATGGGATGGATTTTTTTGTATGAAAGGGATGACAGCTGTCAAAATACAGGTAATGTTGTTGGCTGGCGGGTTTAATGTGGTCAGTAGTGTGGATGGAGCCATCAGAGAGCAGGTAGTCAACATCTAGGAAGGTGAGACACTGGGTTGAGCAGGCTCAGGTGAAGGGGATGGGAGAGAAGGTGTTGAGGTTGTGAAGGAATGAAGATAGCGTGTCTTGGCCCTGAGTCCAGGTCCTGAAGATATCAGCGAACCTGAACCAGACAAGTGGTTTGGTGTTTTTGGGGGCTAGGACAGTCTCATTTAGATGGCTTATAAACAGATTGGCATAGGAGGGAGCCATGTAGGTGCCCATGGGCATGATGTACAGTAAAATGCCTTAGACAGGTTCAGAAAATATGAACTGACACTATTTAATTATTTAATGCTTGTAAAATTTACTGAGTGAACATATAAATGGCATTCTCAGTAGAGCAACTCTCTTGAAAAACAGATTGTGACTTACTGAGGATACTGTTGTTAAGGTGAGATACTATTCTAAAATAAATCATCATCATTTCAAAAAATTTGGAAACTGAAGGAAAGCAGTCTCCTGCTTTACAGTATCATCATTTGTGAAGCTAACTTGTTCCAAATATGTACATACAGCAGAGAATTCTACATTAGGTACAACTGAATAAGGTAGCATATTTGTTGAGACGCTGACCTCGGATTTGATAGAGGGGAGCTTTGTGTTCTCTCCCACCTTCCTGATTTAGTTTTTCCTAAACCACTTCAGGTAAATGCCAAATTCGTTCCTTCAACAAGTCTATGACCTGCCATCTGTCCTCTCCTCATTAAATGTGTGTGTATATTCATACGTCTGTTGCATGGCTTTTGTTTCTGCTTGCATTAAGCTGACTGTCTGTACATCATTGTAAAATTCTCTTTGGACTACACTACTGCAACTACACTATGACAATGTCAACTGTGACTTCAGGGTACTGATTGTTGAAGTTACTGTAAATGATGTACATACTATTTTGGTTGTTGCAAATACCTGAAAACAAGTGATAGGACTTAAGATTGGTTATTTGGTTGTATTTACTTAGTGGCCCTCCTTGCTTTTTTCAAAGTTGGCGTATGATAAATGTGAGATGGTTGTGTTGGTTTAGTGGATAGAGCATTAGACTTTATCCCTGGAAGACCTGGGCTGAATCCTGCTAAGAGATGGAGACTTCTCGATTGCAGGATGGCCCCAGGTCTACTCAGCCTGCTGTCAAAATATTACTGAGAATTTTACTCGAGGATAAAAGTCTATCGTCTGAGGGGCCTGCTACCTCTCCACCTCCTAGTCCCACAGCAAGTAGAAAGGCTGCACGTGACCTGCAGTCAGGCCAGTAGTTGTTCATGGGCTTATGTCACAGTCTTAATTATCACATAACGTGTTTTCTGAATTCACCTAGCAGTTCTGATTTTTATGACAGAATTCGTGTTAAATATGAAGCAAATATAAGTTTTAGGGGTAATTTCCAAGATTACTTGCGAATGATATGTACTGAGAGTGTGACTTGTCGGAGCACAACTATCGGTTTTGTTTACAGCATTGACAACGATGATCAAGCGCGCAGCTTGTAATGGTGCCAGATATCGATTTCATTTACAGAATTAACAAGTAATGGCAAAAGATGTACCAAAATTACTGCCAGGAATTTAACTTACCTTACTTGTGATTCAGGTCTCCATCAACTACTACTCCGCATTTTGTGTAATAGGCAGGAGCACTCCTGTTTCGCCTTATCTGGGGTATGCTGTGGCTGTATCTTTCACAAAGTTTGACACATCTCTTCATGACAGTCCACACAGTTCCAAAAATTGCGATATGGCAATATATGAAGTCTAAATCCCTTTCCACAGTACACAATCTTGTGATATGGCAGTAGATGAAGTCTGAATCCCTTTCCGCAGTACACAATCTTGGAAATAACCTCCACCAGGTAACAGTAGTGCACATTGACACCAGTGACAGATACATGTGGGGAGTGCACACTCCACCCTGCCTTGCAGAGCTGCCCTAATTGCCACCCGCACCGCCAGTCAGCCCACTCGGTGTTCGTTCATGTCTTTCGTCAGTTGACTCGACTGAATAGAGTTATCGAGCAGTTGTACTTTCCTACGCAGCACGCGCAGCTTATATCTCACTATGCTACTTCGCACTCACTGTACAAAATATTTGCTTGTCTACCTGCATCTATTGCTACAGTAGAAAGAAGTTTTTTGATATTGCAGCATACAGAGACATGACTGAGGTCGACAGTGATGGAGGAATCTTCGTGGAGGATCAACTTAATGGCTTAGCTCTGTTGAACACTCACCCTGACATTGATTGTCCTATTAATGATGTAATTAATCAATTTGCCAGGAAGAATAGGCACATAGAATTCATCATTTAAGGAAGAGAACCACAATTGTAACTTTTTTATATCATATGATGGCATTGCCTTGTATATGTGTATAATCAGTTCAAATAAAACTTTCTTAAGCTTTGCATGTGACTTAATTACTTTTTTATTACGTTAAAAGTAAAGGTTGCTGGAGATAATTTTAGCGCCCTCTCGTTGAGGTTTTTCTGCATCCGCCACTGATTGACACTGCACCAGCTTCACACATCTTTAGAACATTGCTGACAGGTTCACCATTAGATGGTGTTCTGTAGTCGGCAACACTAATCAATTATCTCGCACCATGGCAGTTGTGTGCTTGATATATGTTGTTGGCAAGTGATCTCGGGAATTATTGCCTTAGCATATGATACAGTTCAATCTGTTACCACAACCTTCATTTCAATGATAAAAAAATCTGCCCACCAAGTGGCGGCAGGAGAACACACACACACAAAAGGTTTATCTTTTACAACCTTTCAGAACCCGTGGCTCCTTCTGGCAGAAGAGTTGAAGGGGAAGGAAGAGGGGTAAAGGAAATGGACTGGAGAGACTTAGGGAAAGGGGTACAGTTCAGAAAAGTCAGCAAGAACCCAGATCAGGGGAGGCTTACCGGATGGGATGAGAAGGAAAGACGGATTCCATTTTTTATCTATCCGTTTGTCATATTGTCAATAACTGATTATTTTTGTTGTTACATCACCTTTATTTATTAAACATATTTGTTGGCTTCGCCATCGCGCAATCAGATTATCACCTTTTAACCTAGGCGTTGAGCTATGCTGAAGTTCAGACTGTCACCGCATCAAGAATTTCAAGGGGGTTGGGGGTTCAATTTCACAGTGTAGCAGATTATTTTACGAATTCGTGTTAAATGTAAATATTTGGTTTCTTATGATAATATTTTAATTTTCATAGAGCATGCTACCCATAAAGGGAAAGACCCAATGACTTAGCTTGTTTTCCTCTGACAGTTCTCTGAAGAAATATTATTATTAAAGAGCTGAATGAAAATGGAAGTTTGCTTTTTTTTGTGAGGCATAATTTTAGGCTTGTGTTTAATACGGATTTGCCACATTTTAAGAAAATCATAAGCTTATGGAAACATTTACTAGTAAATAATTCTCTTAATATGTAGTTCGTGAATTACAATATTTAGTTTGTATTTTGCTTGTGAAACAAGCAGTGGCTGGCTTCTGTAATGTTTGTGCCTCTATAAGTTTATCTGACAGGAATGGATGGTTATTAGTTTGCTTGAATTTTGGCTGGGGTAAAAGCTGTCACTGTCTACATTTGTATTTTAAAATTTTAATGACATAACTTCTTTTACAGATTTTGAAGAAGTTTGTCATACCCACTTCTTTAGGTGCGGCTGTAATAAAGTCTGAAAGTGGCAAAGACAGTACAGAAGCTAAACCATGTCGTCCGAGCGAACTGCCACTTTATGAGGATGACAGCTGTGGATGCAGGTGAATGCAAAATAAATAAATAAATAAAAAATAAAATAATTGTTTTATTTTGAGCAAGTTATTTCCTTTTTTGTGCAGTATTATTATTATTTTTATTTGTTAATCAGAAACTAAACATAAAAGTAGATCCAGTTTAGTTGCAAACCGATCTTGGTTCCAAAAACGGATGTTAAAACTATGAGATGTTCATAAAACAGAAATTATAATACAAATATTGTTGCTTTCTTTTAAATCTGTACTTCTATTTTTACTCATTTACAGAATAAGGTTTTGCACTTGTTGTACAGATAACAGCATTCATTATTAGTAATTGGTTTATATCTAAAAAGAAAGATGATGAAACTTACCAAACAAAAGCGCTGGCAGGTCGATAGACACACAAACAAACACAAACATACACACAAAATTCTAGCTTTCGCAACCAATGGTTGCCTCGTCAGGAAAGAGGGAAGGAGAAGGAAAGACAAAAGGATATGGGTCTTAAAGGAGAGGGTAAGGAGTCATTCCAATCCCGGGAGCGGAAAGACCCACCTTAGGGGGAAAAAAGGACAGGCATACACTCGCACACACACACATATCCATCCACACATACACAGACACAAGCAGACATTTGTAAAGGCAAAGAGTTTGGGCAGAGATGTCAGTCGGGGCAGATGTACAGAGGCAAAGATGAAGTTGAAAGACAGGTGAGGTATGAGCGGCGGCAAATTGAAATTAGAAATTAGCGGAGATTGAGGCCTGGCGGATAGCGGGAAGAAAGGATATGCTGAAGGGCAAGTTCCCATCTCCGGAGTTCTGACAGGTTGGTGTTAGTGGGAAGTATCCAGATAACCCGGACGGTGTAACACTGTGCCAAGATGTGCTGGCCGTGCACCAAGGCATGTTTAGCCACAGGGTGATCCTCATTACCAACAAACACTGTCTGCCTGTGTCCATTCATGCGAATGGACAGTTTGTTGCTGGTCATTCCCACATAGAACGCTTCACAGTGTAGGCAGGTCAGTTGGTAAATCACGTGGGTGCTTTCACACGTGGCTCTGCCTTTGATCGTGTACACCTTCCGGGTTACAGGACTGGAATAGGTGGTGGTGGGAGGGTGCATGGGACAGGTTTTACACCGGGGGCGGTTACAGGGGTGGAGCCAGAGGGTAGGGAAGGTGGTTTGGGGATTTCATAGGGATGAACTAAGAGGTTGCGAAGGTTAGGTGGACGGCGGAAAGACACTCTTGGTGGAGTGGGGAGGATTTCATGAAGGATGGATCTCATTTCAGGGCAGGATTTGAGGAAGTCGTATCCCTGCTGGAGAGCCACATTCAGAATCTGATCCAGTCCCGGAAAGTATCCCGTCACAAGTGGGGCACTTTTGGGGTTCTTCTGTGGAAGGTTCCGGGTTTGAGGAGATGAGGATGTGGCTCTGGTTATTTGCTTCTGTACCAGGTCGGGAGGGTAGTTACGGGATGCAAAAGCTGTTTTCAGGTTGTTGGTGTAATGGTTCAAGGATTCCGGACTGGAGCAGATTCGTTTGCCACGAAGACCAAGGCTGTAGGGAAGGGACCGTTTGATGTGGAATGGGTGGCAGCTGTCATAATGGAGGTACTGTTGCTTGTTGGTGGGTTTAATGTGGACGGACGTGTGAAGCTGGCCATTGGACAGGTGGAGGTCAACGTCAAGGAAAGTGGCATGGGATTTGGAGTAGGACCAGGTGAATCTGATGGAACCAAAGGAGTTAAGGTTGGAGAGGAAATTCTGGAGTTCTTCTTCACTGTGAGTCCAGATCACGAAAATGTCATCAATAAATCTGTACCAAACTTCGGGTTGGCAGGCCTGGGTAACCAGGAAGGCTTCCTCTAAGCGACCCATGAATAGGTTGGCATACGAGGGGGCCATCCTGGTACCCATGGCTGTTCCCTTTAATTGTTGGTATGTCTGGCCTTCAAAAGTGAAGAAGTTGTGGGTCAGGATGAAGCTGGCTAAGGTAATGAGGAAAGAGGTTTTAGGTAGGGCGGCAGGTGATCGGCGTGAAAGGAAGTGCTCCATCGCAGCGAGGCCCTGGACATGCGGAATATTTGTGTAAGGAAGTGGCATCAATGGTTACAAGGATGGTTTCCGGGGGTAACAGACTGGGTAGGGATTCCAGGCGTTTGAGAAAGTGGTTGGTGTCTTTGATGAAGGATGGGAGACTGCATGTAATGGGTTGAAGGTGTTGATCTACGTAGGCAGAGATGCGTTCGGTGGGGGCTTGGTAACCAGCTACAATGGGACGGCCGGGATGATTGGGTTTGTGAATTTTGGGAAGAAGGTAGAAGGTAGGGGTGCGGGGTGTTGGTGGGGTCAGGAGGTCGATGGAGTCGGGTGAAAGGTTTTGTAGGGGGCCTAAGGTTCTGAGGATTCCTTGAAGCTCCGCCTGGACATCAGGAATGGGATTGCCTTGGCAAACTTTGTAAGTGGTGTTGTCTGAAAGCTGACGCAGTCCCTCAGCCACATACTCCCGACGATCAAGTACCACAGTTGTGGAACCCTTGTCCGCCGGAAGAATGACGATGGATCGGTCAGCCTTCAGATCACGGATAGCCTGGGCTTCAGCAATGGTGATGTTGGGAGTAGGATTAAGGTTTTTTAAGAAGGATTGAGAGGCAAGGCTGGAAGTCAGAAATTCCTGGAAGGTTAGGAGAGGGTGATTTTGAGGAAGAGGAGGTGGGTCCCGCTGTGACGGAGGACGGAACTGTTCCAGGCATGGTTCAATTTGGATAGTGTCTTGGGGAATTGGATCATTAGGAGTAGGATTAGGATCATTTTTCTTCGTGGCAAAGTGATATTTCCAGCAGAGAGTACAGGTGTAGGACAGTAAATCTTTGACGAGGGCTGTTTGGTTAAATCTGGGAGTGGGGCTGAAGGTGAGGCCTTTGGATAGGACAGAGGTTTCGGATTGGGAGAGAGGTTTGGAGGAAAGGTTAACTACTGAATTGGGGTGTTGTGGTTCCAGATTGCGTTGATTGGAATTTTGAGGTTTTGGAGGGAGTGGAGCTGGAAGTGGGAGATTGAGTAGATGGGAGAGACTGGGTTTGTGTGCAATGAGAGGAGGTTGAGGTTTGCTGGAAAGGTTGTGAAGGGTGAGTGAGTTGCCTTTCCGGAGGTGGGAAACCAGGAGATTGGATAGTTTTTTAAGGTGGAGGGTGGCATGCTGTTCTAATTTGCGGTTGGCCTGTAGGAGGATGCTCTGAACAACAGGTGTGGATGTGGGAGAGGAAAGATTGAGGATTTTTATAAAGGATTGGAGTTGATGGGCGTGTTGATTGGCTGAGTGGATGTGTAGGTGAAGGATTAGGTGGGTGAGGGCAATGGATTGTTTGGTTTGGAACTGGTATAGGGACTGATGGAAAGAAGGGTTGCAGCCAGAGATGGGAACTTTAAGTGTGAGGCCTTTGGGGGTGATGCCAAATGTCAGACAAGCCTGAGAAAATAAAATATGGGAGTGTAATCTGGCTAGGGCGAAGGCATGTTTGCGGAGGGAATGTAAATAAAACTTAATGGGGTCGTTGTGAAGGTGTTGTGAGGGTGACATGGTACTAGAAGGTGGAAAGTGGAACACGAGGCTGAAATGAAAATGAAAATAAATATGAAAAAATATATGGGGAGAGATAAAGGTAAAATTAGAAAGCAAATGCAGATCTGGTGTGAAAAAAGGCGGAAAAGGGTTGGTTAGGGCTGGGCTATGTTGATCCTGTGGTGAACTTGTGTAGGTAGATAATGATGTGCATAAAGGTTAGGTGGTTGTGTTGCCGCCAAAACACGTTAAAGGGTGGAGAAATTCGGGAAAATTTCGAAAAAACTACGTGAGGATGTATTAAAAGGAGTGGTTTGGTGGTGGCAGATTATGGAAATGAAGCTAACAATTGTTTGATGAAGAAATAATGACGTTAAAACCTGTGGGAAGCGGCTAAAAATGATCTGTGATGTGAGAAAAACGGAAATTAATAAAGCAAAAGTTATTAAAACTGCCGAAAGGGTTGTTTAATAGCTAAAAGGAACTGTATGTGGACTGGAAACGGTGGATTTTATAGCAGCAAAGCGGGGAAAAAAAAAAATTTTTTTGTTATGGTTTCGAAGTGATTTACGTATTATTGAGTGTATATCGACGAGATAAAATTGTATACTGGATTACGGTAAAAAAGGGAGAAGGTGAATAGAAAGTGAAACTGCTGGCAAAAACAGAAGGAGGAAATAAGACGACAGAAAAGACTTCGAAATGTAACAGTGACAATAACAATAACGATAACAATAACAAACGTGATTGTTGGTTTCAAATTAATGATATGAATATAATAGAGGGAAACATTCCACGTGGGAAAAATATATCTAAAAAGAAAGATGATGAAACTTACCAAACAAAAGCGCTGGCAGGTCGATAGACACACAAACAAACACAAACATACACACAAAATTCTAGCTTTCGCAACCAATGGTTGCCTCGTCAGGAAAGAGGGAAGGAGAAGGAAAGACAAAAGGATATGGGTCTTAAAGGAGAGGGTAAGGAGTCATTCCAATCCCGGGAGCGGAAAGACCCACCTTAGGGGGAAAAAAGGACAGGCATACACTCGCACACACACACATATCCATCCACACATACACAGACACAAGCAGACATTTGTAAAGGCAAAGAGTTTGGGCAGAGATGTCAGTCGGGGCAGATGTACAGAGGCAAAGATGAAGTTGAAAGACAGGTGAGGTATGAGCGGCGGCAAATTGAAATTAGAAATTAGCGGAGATTGAGGCCTGGCGGATAGCGGGAAGAAAGGATATGCTGAAGGGCAAGTTCCCATCTCCGGAGTTCTGACAGGTTGGTGGCTGAGGGACTGCGTCAGCTTTCAGACAACACCACTTACAAAGTTTGCCAAGGCAATCCCATTCCTGATGTCCAGGCGGAGCTTCAAGGAATCCTCAGAACCTTAGGCCCCCTACAAAACCTTTCACCCGACTCCATCGACCTCCTGACCCCACCAACACCCCGCACCCCTACCTTCTACCTTCTTCCCAAAATTCACAAACCCAATCATCCCGGCCGTCCCATTGTAGCTGGTTACCAAGCCCCCACCGAACGCATCTCTGCCTACGTAGATCAACACCTTCAACCCATTACATGCAGTCTCCCATCCTTCATCAAAGACACCAACCACTTTCTCAAACGCCTGGAATCCCTACCCAGTCTGTTACCCCCGGAAACCATCCTTGTAACCATTGATGCCACTTCCTTATACACAAATATTCCGCATGTCCAGGGCCTCGCTGCGATGGAGCACTTCCTTTCACGCCGATCACCTGCCGCCCTACCTAAAACCTCTTTCCTCATTACCTTAGCCAGCTTCATCCTGACCCACAACTTCTTCACTTTTGAAGGCCAGACATACCAACAATTAAAGGGAACAGCCATGGGTACCAGGATGGCCCCCTCGTATGCCAACCTATTCATGGGTCGCTTAGAGGAAGCCTTCCTGGTTACCCAGGCCTGCCAACCCGAAGTTTGGTACAGATTTATTGATGACATTTTCGTGATCTGGACTCACAGTGAAGAAGAACTCCAGAATTTCCTCTCCAACCTTAACTCCTTTGGTTCCATCAGATTCACCTGGTCCTACTCCAAATCCCATGCCACTTTCCTTGACGTTGACCTCCACCTGTCCAATGGCCAGCTTCACACGTCCGTCCACATTAAACCCACCAACAAGCAACAGTACCTCCATTATGACAGCTGCCACCCATTCCACATCAAACGGTCCCTTCCCTACAGCCTTGGTCTTCGTGGCAAACGAATCTGCTCCAGTCCGGAATCCTTGAACCATTACACCAACAACCTGAAAACAGCTTTTGCATCCCGTAACTACCCTCCCGACCTGGTACAGAAGCAAATAACCAGAGCCACATCCTCATCTCCTCAAACCCGGAACCTTCCACAGAAGAACCCCAAAAGTGCCCCACTTGTGACGGGATACTTTCCGGGACTGGATCAGATTCTGAATGTGGCTCTCCAGCAGGGATACGACTTCCTCAAATCCTGCCCTGAAATGAGATCCATCCTTCATGAAATCCTCCCCACTCCACCAAGAGTGTCTTTCCGCCGTCCACCTAACCTTCGCAACCTCTTAGTTCATCCCTATGAAATCCCCAAACCACCTTCCCTACCCTCTGGCTCCACCCCTGTAACCGCCCCCGGTGTAAAACCTGTCCCATGCACCCTCCCACCACCACCTATTCCAGTCCTGTAACCCGGAAGGTGTACACGATCAAAGGCAGAGCCACGTGTGAAAGCACCCACGTGATTTACCAACTGACCTGCCTACACTGTGAAGCGTTCTATGTGGGAATGACCAGCAACAAACTGTCCATTCGCATGAATGGACACAGGCAGACAGTGTTTGTTGGTAATGAGGATCACCCTGTGGCTAAACATGCCTTGGTGCACGGCCAGCACATCTTGGCACAGTGTTACACCGTCCGGGTTATCTGGATACTTCCCACTAACACCAACCTGTCAGAACTCCGGAGATGGGAACTTGCCCTTCAGCATATCCTTTCTTCCCGCTATCCGCCAGGCCTCAATCTCCGCTAATTTCTAATTTCAATTTGCCGCCGCTCATACCTCACCTGTCTTTCAACTTCATCTTTGCCTCTGTACATCTGCCCCGACTGACATCTCTGCCCAAACTCTTTGCCTTTACAAATGTCTGCTTGTGTCTGTGTATGTGTGGATGGATATGTGTGTGTGTGCGAGTGTATGCCTGTCCTTTTTTCCCCCTAAGGTGGGTCTTTCCGCTCCCGGGATTGGAATGACTCCTTACCCTCTCCTTTAAGACCCATATCCTTTTGTCTTTCCTTCTCCTTCCCTCTTTCCTGACGAGGCAACCATTGGTTGCGAAAGCTAGAATTTTGTGTGTATGTTTGTGTTTGTTTGTGTGTCTATCGACCTGCCAGCGCTTTTGTTTGGTAAGTTTCATCATCTTTCTTTTTAGATATATTTTTCCCACGTGGAATGTTTCCCTCTATTATATTCATATTAGTAATTGGTTTGATGTTCAGCTACAGGCTCTGATGATTTGAAATTAGGAATTGCTTTGGTTTAGGAATTGCTTTGGTTGGTGTGCTAACTGAAGAAATCCAGTTAAGAATGGCTTTCTTTGTCATTAACGAGGCAGTGGCAATGGCTAAAGCATTGAATTAACTACGTCCTCACAGTGTAATGGAATGCAAGAAATGAGTACTAAAGGAATGGCCCACAGCTTCTTCATTACAAATATTGCCTAGTATGACACTAATCTATATTTGTAATGAACAGTAAGTATATGATGTGCGTGGCATTAAAGCAGTGCAGTAATTTTCATTTGCATCCCAACAATATTTGAAAGATTGGAAGTAGAAATAAATTATTTAGCAGAAGATGGGAAGTTTTATGCGCAATATGAACCATAGGGCAGGACATTGCCAGGAGTCTGTGTGATCTTACATGTCAGAAAAAATTCCAAGACCCACATAGAAACCAAGAAATAGCCATCAACGTGCATACGACTGAAACTTGTAATACTCAGTGTATTATTTCATTTCAAACCATAGTTCACTGCGCTGTCACACCTGTATCCATCTGAAGCACAAGCAGTGACAAGAAGGCAACCATTGAAATTGCACACAACCTTAAACCCATATATGTATTAAACTTTTTACTTTTTATTTTCTTTTGATTTTGTTAAAATACAAGACATCAGCATGAAGTCAAAAATCTGTATGTTTAAGGGGAGCCGGAACGATCCATTTCCTCCATGTTAATTTTAGCAAATAGAAGGAACATTTTTTTCTAAAACCATTAAACATATTCCTCTGAAATTTGGACTACATGTTCAGTGAATATTTCTCCACAAAGTTACAATGCCACGTTAAGAAATATTTATTGATTTTTGTTTTACAATTTTTTTAAACAGGTGCTTATTTTTTTTCTCTAAAATTTTGCACATTTTCTATAACTCTTGAATTATAATTTTTTTTACAATTTGTTATAAAAATGAAGGTAAAGAAGTAAACAATATTGTGTATAAATTTCATTGATATACTGTTAGCAGTTTTTGAGAAAATGTTCCTCAAAGATGAAAATTTTAAAGATACGGGAAATGGCTTCCAGTTTTTTATACATTCATGCCCCATATGATGGATTATCAGCGTCCTCTTCTTTTTCCAGTGTTAATTTCCTTTTCACTGGTCTTTTCTTACCTTTTGCTGCATGTTGTAGGCTTTTGTCTCTTCTTCCTGCACCTCTTAGTCTTCATCAATTAGGCTCATTGTGGAAATGGTGGTGTCCTGGTTGGAAACCTAAATGTTTCAGCACATCACATTTGATAATGTTCCTTCATTGTATGTCGCCACTGCATCATACACTCCAAAATGCAATGTTTTTATCTATACAAACACTCTTTTGGGAATCCTAATCCAGATTAAATTATTTACACTTTCATTTGGATTTTGTGTTTTCCCATGTGAACACTTTTCCAATAAACTTGGCTGTGATAATTCTATGAATATGGGCCTAATTACATCAATTACAGTATTTGGCAAACTGTTTTTATGGACATACTCCTTTCCTGATTGGAACTTACAGCATGAGTCATCACCTGTTGGGCACAGTGCATGTTATGGGTGCTCATTTGTTGATGCAGTATGAAAAAATAATTCCCACACTGCTCTCCTCATATGCTCAATGCTACTTGTATTTTGCCTAATTGCACACCCATAATACCTCTGCAATCTATCAATTGCTTCATCTGTCAATCTCCCTCTTCCTCCAAGGGTCTTACCATCACTAAGCTTCTGGGATCCCTATGTCTGCTTTAGTTTGCACAAGCGAGCCGCCATGCACTTTTGCACATGTCCAATGCACTCCTGTTTTTTAATGTGAATTGCATTGCCATAAGGTTTTAGTTCTTCTACAGCTTGATATCCCTTAGAATCACCATCTCCTAGATGGTGTATTGTACATTATACCACTCCTGTGATCTGGAAAAAATTGCTTTTACTCCCTCTACTTCCATCGCTCCACTCGTGCCGTGAAAATTTGCTTCACAACTTTCGCTATGTTCATCCTTGGTATTGCCCTTACATCTTCAATGTTTTGAGAGAATAGCAACATCAATTACTTTGCAACTGTCTCCACTGGTAGCTGTCACAACTCCATTTAGAGATTTATGACCTCTACGTTGCCATGATCCATCCAGAGCAACAGTTAAATCTCTACAATTCCCATTATCTGTCACAGCTTCTCCAACTGCTTTCTTCATTGTTGCTTGAGCAATATCTTCAGCAGAAGATCCCACCAATTCATTATAAAATCCAAACTTGGTTTGTGGTTTTGGCAGGTTCATAATTCCACATAACCTTGTCCTTGCAGCACTGCCCTTGCCAATGTAACGCAAGCCATACACTAGCCTAACATTTATAGCATGCACCTTCTTTACACTATTACAACTACGAGGAATACTATTAGAATAGAAAGCGAAACTTCTGCAGCACATTTGTTACACTTCAATAATATTTTACAGGCCCAACCAATGTGTGAAGTTATTTTCAATTCCAGTCCTCTTTCTTTGCAAACTTGGCATAACACGTTATGTTTCGAAATATTAGAGAGCAAGGAAATGTCAATTATTTCATTCACATCATTACTGTCACTTTCATTGTTTTCAAATTTTTCTTTGCTGTCACAAAGTTTCTTGCTGGAAGTAGTTCTATCACATTCATTTGGAGTAGTCGGTGAAGCAGTCTGAGCAGCATCTCCCTTCGAAACAACAAAAGATTTCTTCGTACACTCATTGCGCCTTTTCTTAAACACTCAATTGCTGAAACGGGGCATATTGATATCCACAAACCAATACATAAAACAGGCATGAGCAAAATTCATCAAATACGCAAAATTGAACAGCTAAACAACACAAAGCAAACTCTGCTAGTCAACACACACGGTATAGCGTTTATGGTTACTGATATGAACAGTCACTTGTCACAGAGATAAAGCCATACAACGTTGGAAAACAAAACACTGTCTAATTCCAGAAAGATACCCTGCTTGCAGCCAGCAAGAGGCACTGTCAGAGGTGACACACCAAGTCGCTACAACCGTTTACGCGGCGTGTCAACTTTGCAGCGATAAAGACACTTAGAAGGGTGAACTTGATTTGCTTTATTCAGAAAGCTCCAAATAATTTTATAATGAAAAAACTAAAAAAATGTTAGTTTTGTCATTTTCATTGTTCCGGCTCCCCTTAATGTGCTTATTCATCACAGTAGACAAACTCGAATGGGGCATATCATGTTCACACATGGTTTTTAGCTGAACTATTCAGCCCACTGACTGTCCAAGCATAAGCACAGAAATTGGTTAAGTCCATCATCAAGAGATAACGTACAGGACATAATCAAGCCCAAGCCAAATTGTAGCTCATTGGTCCAATAGGTTTGTGTGTGTGTGTGTGTGTGTGTGTGTGTGTGTGTGTGTGTGTGTGTGTGTGGGTGGGTGGGTGGTGTGTGGTGTGGAAAAGCCACAAGGTGTCATGTCACAAGATCAAGGTGGGTAGGTTTGGTCACCTTGTAACAGGATTAGTTTGCTCGGGAACTTGTCACACAACAGTGTGATTGTCTCTCCTGAAGAGTGGCAAGTTGCACTGTTTTGTTGGGACCATAAATTCTCATTGTTCATTTGATCAAAACATGGCCAAAGGAAAGCAGTGGGCATCACATGATAACAAACTCCATTCAGTGGGACAGCCCTTCCTTGTTCATCTTTAAAAAGGTGAGAACCAGTTAAGCTACAACTCCAAATCATACACCAGAACCCCCTGCGGGTCTGGGGGTTAGAATAGGCCCGAGGTATTGCTGCCTGTCATAAGAGGCAAGTAAAAGGAGTCTCCCACTTTTCGGCCCTATGAGTTCAGGTCCCATTCTATGGTTTGACCTGCCACTTTCAAAATTCTACTGAAGTGTGGGCCATATGGGGAAGGATGCCTTACATGGTGCATGAGTGCCCTAGATTCAATCTCCTGAATTTCTTGTCATGGCTTTGCATCTCCACCTGCGATTCAACTACTTGGGCGAGGACACTTTCCGTGGTATGTCATCTTCTTCTGTTGTCTCCTGTCCTCTTTCGTCCCTGTGACAATACTGGATTTCTCTGCGCCCAATATCCAGCACAGTAGTCAGACCGTTGTGGTGGGGCCGTCGTGTATCCATTTGGTGGGAGCCCCCTGACAACACAGGGATCACACTGCTGATGCTTGAACTGTAAACTCCCCACGTATGCCAGGGAGTAGATGTCTGTCTTCCTGGGCCATCAGGACTCCCAGCAACGGCCATCATGCCAGTTGGCCTTTGCTGTGGCTGGGTGGTGCCCATGGGGAGAGCCCCTGATTGGAGTGGGTGGCATCAGGGTGGGTGACCCGCAATGAAGTGGACTAAGTCATCTCTTGCTGGTGACCATAAGGCACCTGCAGTCTCTAAGGAGGGCAAAAAAGAATACAATGCCGTCAGGTATGACCCTAAATAGTTTCCTTCCCTCGTTACACTTTGGGAGGAACGTAGAACTACAGGGAGCCATATTAGCCTTGGTTTTTAGTCTGTAGCAGAACCGATGGGGACTCTTTTCTACCTACGAAGCCTCAGTTTTTCATTGAACACCTTGAGGATAAGTTTGGAGAAGTGACAGTGCTGTCCAAGATGTGAAACTGCACAGTCTTAATTCAAGTAGCATCCCTAGCCCAGTCCTGAGCGCTACTCGCCTGTGACAAGCTGGGTGACATTCCTGCTTCTGTCACTACTCATAAAAGCCTCATCGTGGTCAAGGGGATTATTTTCCATCATGATCTCCTCTTGCAGTCTTACAATGAGCTCCGCACCAATTTTGAAGAGTGGGGTGTTCATTTCATCCTGCGTGTTTACAGGGAACCCCAAGACAACAGGGTTGCTACCGGTGCCTTCATCTTGGCCTTTGAGGGTGATTCATTGCCTGAAAAGGTCAAGGTGATGGTTTACTGCTGTGATATTAAACCATATGTCCCTCTCTCTATGTGGTGCTGTAAGTTCAGGCACATGTCTTCCTGCTGCACTTCCAGCGCCACATGTCGAGACTGTGGACGTCCACTGCACCCAAATACTCCATGTGCACCACCTCCCACTTGTATCATCTGTGGAGAGCACCACTCCCCCTGCTCACCAGACTTCCCAGTACTCCAAAAGGAGTGAAAAATCATGGAGTACAAGACCATGGACAGGTTGACTAACACAGAGGGTAAACGTAAATTCGAAAGATTACACCCCATTTGGTTGACGTCGACATACGCTGCAGCTACATCACTATCACTGTCCCAAGTGCCAGTGATTCCTCATTCTGTGCCATGAATAGAGGGCCCTCCAGGCCACCAGAATGCATCCGCCCCCTAGGTGGTAGGGGGCAAATCTTCCTCTGTTGCTCCCAAAGCACTTACTTCAGGAACAAGGCCCCAACACAGGGGGCATCTGTCCCCTCCCCCCTGCCGGAGAAGCAACAGCCTCCTCTGGCTCTTCTCGTGTGGAAGGGGTCCCTTGGGGCCCTCTCCTCCATGGTCTCCACTAATTCCATGGTGGATAATAGAGATGGGGCCCTGCCATGCCCGCACCAACGTGGTGACCGAACCAAAAGTTCTACTGTCACCTCCGTCAACATGTTAGTTATCTAATAGGTGGACCACAGGATGCTGGGCTGTGATGCTATCTGTGCGTCTGGATAAGACTACGCATTAACACGGTCCATCAGGTGATAGAGAGTGGAAGAAATGCGAATGAGCGTAGCAATTTGAAGAGCAGAGGGAAAAAAGTGCCAAGGCTCGTGCCATGGGAAAAAACCTCTGCGACAGTGGGATGGGTAGTAAGAGCAGTAGTGGCTTACTAGCTGCGATAGTTCATGCAAGGTTGGGTTTCTTAGTATGGATATCATGCATCATTACCGTGGCAGGCGATGGCGATGTATCAGAGTTTGCTGCAGCCGCTGCATTCCTGGAACAATTGGGATCGTTATATATTTGTGGGAGATCGGCCATAGGTCATCTCACTGTGTGGGGGGTGTGTGGAGCTTGTCTGCATGTAGTGTACGGTACAGCTTCCCTGTGTGGTGCCAGTTATTCGGCAAGTGTCTTCCAACTGATATCCAGTAGTGGTGGCTGATTAACAGGGGCTCACATGTACCATTGTGTTTGGCCATAGATGTTAGGTCCTTAAAAGTATGTCTTTTGGTCTTTTATGTTCCCATCTATGGTTGTGGTTGTAGTTCCCCAGATTCAGAAGAAATGGTTTCTGCGAATGTCTGGAGTTTCTGTATAGTCTTGTGGTGAGTTTGTGGATTACCTTCGTGAGAGTCTCAAGTCTGTATTCCTCGTGAAAGTCCACGATGTGTGTGTATCTTGGAGCATTGCTTATGATTTTGAGTACATTGTTTTGTATGATCTGCAGACGGCGCAGGCGTGTGGATGCAGCATATCCCAAGACAGGGGCTGCGTACGTCATCAGGGGTTGAATAAGTGTCATGTACATGGACTTCGACACCCTTCTGTTCAGTGTGCTACGCCTGTTGAGCGTAGGGTAGAGCTGTTTGAGCCTCGCGCTTGCTGGTTGGTCATGTGTTGTATGTGGTCCCCGCAGAGTAATTTCTGGTCCATCCAGACACCGAGGTATTTGACTTTCTCGCGGAAACGTATTGGGCGTGCATGTAGGGTTTTTGGCCTGCAGTATTGGTGTTTGCGCAGTTGCTTCGGTCTTGTAGTGAACAGAATGGCTTCGCACTTGTCGACGTTTACTCTGACACACCATTTCTCTAACCAAGGCTCAGCCACTCTCGAGTGTGGTCTGTAAGCATGATGTAATGTTTGATGGTTTCCAATCTTGCGCGAGGATGGCTGTGTCATCCGTGTAGATTGCCATCATTGTGTTTTGTTTGGTTGGGAGATCGTTTATGTAGAGGTTAAACAGTAGGGGCCCTAGGATGCTTCCCTGCGGTACTTCCGCATGTTTACCGTGTCGTATTGTTTTCCCAGCACGTCAGTGTTGAAACTCCTGTCTGTGAGGTATGAGTATATGAGATGCACCAGCCCGTCGGGGAACCCTGTGTCGCTGAGTTTGCGAATGAGGCCGTTGTGCCATAGACGGTCGAAAGCCTTTTTGATGTCTAGGAACACCGCCCCTGTTGCTTTGTTTGTATTGAAGCCATGTGTTACCGTGTTTACTCGAATCTAAGCCCCAATCGAATCTAAGCCGCAACTTAAAAATGAGACTCGAAATAAAGGGGAAAAAAAAAAAAATCCCGAATCTAAGCCGCACCTGAAATTTGAGACTCGAAATTCAAGAGGAGAGAAAAGTTTTAGGCCACACCTCCAAATCGAAACAAAGTTGGTCCATTGTAATATGAGACACAATTTAGGTCGAATGAATGACGATACAGCTACAGTAGTTTGGTTCGAATCGTAATCTTAGCAGTTACGCTTTACCAGGTAGCCACTGCTGTGCGTCAGGCGCTCCGTCCGTATTTATGCGGGTAGCCTTCCTTTTTCACGTGCTTCGTCTGGTTTGAATCGTTTGCTTATTTTGCTTTGATCTGATAAGTGCCGTTTTCTTTGTTATAGGTGTTTACGTCACTCTAAGCTGTACAGTGTCGTGCATTGTTTGTCGCATTCTGATAGTGCATGTTTATGGCCTGTCGCCACTCGCGGCATGTTTTGCTTTTGTGCGCGCTACCGCTGCTTACAATTTAAAAAAAGAGAGGAATCGTCTCATTAGCGAAACAATGGCAAGAGACTGCTATTTGTTGTTACTTACACTGTTGCTTTCTTTCATAATGATCAACAAGAACCAAATAATAGACTGCGTATGATAGAACATGTTCTGAACGAGAGTTAGGCGAAAATTTTTCTCCGTTTGAAAATCTTTGTGGCCGCTTCTTTAGTACATCAAATTCTGCATAGAAATTAGTCATCTTAGATTTAAAAATCTAGTCAGTTGCCGTACTTCATTTCTGACTGTATCAGTATTAGGCATAAGAATAATACGAATATAAACATGACACGATACGTATATTCTTCCGCGTTTGCTGTTGTGTCACTCTAGTTTCGTAGTTTATTAGGCAGACAGGATTTAAATGAGATAGCAGCAAACATGAAAGAATACATGGCACAATGTCTATATTCGTATTATTCTTATGGTGAAGAGAATACTGCATGTGATTCACATTTCATCAGGTTCCTATTAGCAACCATCTCTTCTCACGGGTAGGAAAAAATTCAGAACGTAGAGTTGGCCATATTGACAAACATCCCAAACAGTCTTGCCAGTCGGATTTTCGTAGTACATTGAAATTCTGCTACATTCGAAGATGAACAATAAGGAATTTGTATTTACTTCGTTGGATAATGTATGAAAATGCAGTGGTCGAAACTCGGGGCGGAGAAAAAAAAAAGCTCGTCTTCCACCTTTTTTTTAAATTTATTTACTGACGCAGAGGTTTTGGCACCAGTATTTATCTTTGTGCCTACAAAGCATGCCTGTGTAGCGCTACATATATTCAATGGCAGAAGTTAGTTGTGGCGGCACCTACCAACATTTTCCAGAACTTCCGCTTGCTTTGCACTCGATTCTAAGCCGCAGGCGGTTTTTTGGATTATAAAAATCGGAAAAAAAGTGCGGCTTAGATTCGAGTAAATACGGTATATGTTCAACGACCTGTAAGAGTTGTTGTCGAGTGGTGATTCCTGAAGCTGAATTGCTCCAGTCTCAGGATGTCATTTCTAATGCAGTGCCTACTGATGCGTTTAAAAATCACCTTCTCAACAATCTTGCTGAGTGAGCTCAGAAGACTGATGGGTCGGTAATTTTGTTGGAGGCTGTGGTCTTTCCCCGGCTTCCTGAACATCAGGACCTTGGCCGTCTTCCAAAAGGTGGGGAAGTGTTGGTGTTTTAGTATGGCAATCATGGGTTCGGTGTGAATGACACTGCGAGTATGGGGGCTATTAGTTCTGCTTTCTCCTCCGCTGAGTATGCAGGTCCGTCAGGCGCTTGGAGTGTTTGGGTGTACATTTTCTCCCTGGTGAAGTGTCAGGCTAGTTGCCACATGCCAGGTCACGCGGTGTCCAGCCCTTAAAGTGTTTGGTTCCACTGTTGTGTTCTATGTGTTTGTATTTTGTCGTGTATGATGCCCTGTGCTACAGCAGTGGTAGATAGGTGACACTAGTGGGCGACAGGCAGCATGCAAGCTGTGCCAACTGTATATTGCCCCTGTGCACTTGCCCCTTCACAGGCAAACACTGGCAAGGCTGCAGAAGCATCACAGACTCATAGTATGATTTGCATGCAATGTGCTCATGAATTCAGACAACTTAACGACGACGACTGGGCAGTGTTGATGTGTGGTGACAGGATGACTCCATCCAGCACCAGGTGGCCAGCTGCAAGAGTGCTGCGGGCTGGACTTTATCTCGGCCAGTGAAAGAACGTGTGAATGTGGCGCATTCCATGCAGCCTCCACCCACAAATCGCACAGAGTAACAGTGGCGATGTTTTCTCATCAGCCATACAGCATTGAATGTGAACCGAAGTTTTATGAACTCTCTCTTTGTATAAAACAGTGGTGTATGTCAGCTTCTTGACACCAATTTGTACAGGCACAAAAGAAGGAGACTGGCCAAGGATTTGTGAGGATGGGCATTGAAAGGAAGTGTTGAAATAAAAAGAGAGAAATACATTGAATATTTGATTATATTCTGACAGTACTGCAGATGTTGTAGACGGCCAGAGTGGCTAAGCGGTTCTAGGCGCTACAGTCTGGAACCGCGCGACCGCTATGGTCACAGGTTTGAATCCTGCCTTGGGCATGGATGTGTGTGATGTCCTTAGGTTAGTTAGGTTTAAGTAGTTCTAAGTTCTAGGGGACTGATGACCTCAGATGTTAAGTCCCATAGTGCTCAGAGCCATTTGAACCATTTGAACAGATGTTGTAGGGATAGAGAGCGACTGCTAGTGTAGGTGGTTGAATAAAACAAAGGTAGTAGGAAGAGTGAGAAGAGGCATTTCACTTACAACTGAGTGGTGGTCAGTCCAGAAGAACTGCACGAGAGAGAGAGAGAGAGAGAGAGAGAGAGAGAGAGAGAGAGATGGTGATAATTGTCGATGTTCCCCAATCCAGCCCTCTGGCCTCTCTGGGGCAGAAACTAATAATGCTGAAAGACAGCATAGTTTCGTATTCTTTTATGTGTGTCTATCAGAAGTACTAAGCATTCCATGTTCTGAGGTTATACCATCTATTTGTAATGGAAGAAATAACGAATAGCTGTGTCAATAGCGACAGCAGTTCTGGAAGCCCAACTGTTAGAAGGTTGTAGGCACTGTAATAAGTGAATACTCCACTGCACATCTGTTCAAAAATTATTGAGAAATCAGACAGTTGTATTAATGGCATCCTTTAAAAAGTTTTGTTACTGGAGTTACACTATTAAAACCGTCTGGCTTTTGTTGAATTTAACGAATTTTATTTTTCTTGTACTGTCTCCATAATTTTTTTTTTGAGTGAATTGTTTTGCCTGGGGGGAGAGGAATTATACGGCTCTATTTCAAACATGAAAAACTGTCAGTTTTCAGTAGAATTTTTTTACTTATTTCAGGCCGAAGAGAAAGGGCGGTGCACATTTAGGAGCTCTAGAACAGCAAACTTCAAGTGCTTTGGAAGAACAAATACGTGTGATCCGGAAGGAGCTGTGGGTCTGGCACGATCAGTACAAAGGATATAGAGACAAACTAGTGGAAAAAATTGAGGTTGCGAAAGCTCATAGTGAATGTAAGCTAAGTGGCTTGTCATTGTCATATGTGTAACATGTTAACAATTATTTAGAGATCCTGTTCTGTTGTTCAGCTACAAGTATTTATGCTGAAAATAGAGTAGAACAGTGTTTGTTTCGTGGCTTTGTGTTGAGACTTCCAGCATATTCTTTCTGCAGCTTTTACTAACATTAATTTTACAGTTAATAAGTATAGTATTTAACAATAAATGATGTAATTTGTGATCTCTGGGAATGTCAGTGCTAACTCAAGTGCAGATAGTTCCGCCACACCGAAGTTCTATCCCTGAAGAACTTGTCATACTCAAAGTGGTATGGGTAAATATTTGTTTCGTTTGATTATCTACTTTAGCTGTGTTTCTCTGTCATCCATAATTGACTGTGACTTTATCATTTTTATTCAACACCATGAAGTCACATTATCCTATTAAACTCTCAAAGTATTGGGGGGGAAGAGTGATATATGGTACCCAAAAATCCACTGTTGGTGAAGTTGGATGCTATAAAATTGAAAGATTTGTATAAAAATGATTATTGAATGTGTTTGAAATGGAAGAGGGATTGTTGTCTATCATTGTCCGAAATGGTATCAGGTATGCGTGAGGTATCAGATTACAAATCGAGGGCGGGAGGAGGGGGTAGGGAGATCTGAATTTCTAAAGTGGGTATTACACGATGATCTGCTGCGAATGGTACTGGTCTAGTGCAACAGCCATCTAGCGGTAGAATGGGTGAAACTATGAAAATTAGCAAGACATATTATTCATGCGCCAGTATAGAGAGCAGTTCTAAACTGCCATCCAGCCGCTCATGTACAGTGGCAGCGATAACTCGCGCATGCGCAAAAGGGTGTACCACAGTGCTTTCTGCTTGTTGTTTGGTTATTGTTAGGTGGCTAGTGGCTAATTTCAGATTTTTGTGTTGGGAATTTTTCGTGTTGGGATCTTTGGGATCTTCTGCTTCTTTTTTTTCCCAGTAAGCAGGTTTCATAAACGCAGAAAAGAGACCTTTTTTTCAGTAGACTGTTTTATACTAGCTTTTAGTGAAAGGATTTTTTTCTTTTGACAGCTTCGTATTCTAGAAATAAAATGGAGCAAAGAGGCGTTAAGCGTCTTGAATAAGGCTTACACCGAGGAAAGGTATATATATAGTCCAAACTTGGAAAAAATAACATAAGTTCACTTTTAAGTATTGGTCCTTTAAAGTGTTGCAAGTTGTAGTGCATGTATCCACAGCAACTTTTGAAATGGTGGACTGGGCTGGGCTGGGCTGTGCTGTGGCTAAAAGCCGAACTCTTACAAGATTTCCCATTTGCCAGGAAACATAATGTTACAACCAACCTGAAACATAACAGGGCACTCACCAGTATTTTATCAGTGATCTAGGCTGGTATCATTACAAAACGTATAAACATACAATTCTTACTTTTGAGTGGGTGAGATAGCCTCCCTCATTACTGTGTCACACTTTATGATCCCATCTTCTATTGTAGACAACAGCTTCTCGAAACAAGCCATGTCCATCCTAATGAAGTTCTGAAATTCTTGCAGATCTTAGGGCCTCAGTTCTTTCATTAACAGTGAATATATTCCCCTGCCTTCATCCTTTCTTTTCAGCCAGGGTCGAACCCAACAACGTGTGACTTTTCGTTTTCGTCACTGTTCTGCCCTAATCCGAAGATTTACTGTCTGCCAGGGCAATAGCTCCAAAAACCAGTGAATCCTCCATGTGCAATATGCTGCGTAAACGTAAATTTCGATATACGTATACCAAGTGTCATAATATAAAACTGTTGAGTATTTAATTCACTACAGTACTAACCTACATAAGAGAAAAACAATTAGTTAGTAAATAATGGTAAAAAACAATTTCTTATTAGCTCAAAGAAATAATTTGTACGTATGACGTTCCAGTATATCATACAGTCGCCCTTGAGTTCCGCGCGGTAGAACGAACAACTTTACAAGACATCATACAGTTCTATTTTCTTTTCGCGCATATCGACTGCTGCTTGTGTTTATCGTCTGGAGTTACAGGTATGCACATTAGGGGTGCTGGTGCGCAGGTGTATGGTTTAGGCACATCGTGTAATACGGACTTAACTTTCTGAACATTGTTAAGCATTTGCTTCAGCAGAGTGAAGACACAGATGAGGAGGGGGAGGGGTGGAAATTAAGAGGATCAGGTCTTGAAGAGCTGAAAAGTAGCTCTAAATTCAGACTCAGGAGAAAAACAAGATGCAGTAATGGATTGGAAGCAAAAGTAGAATAGTAGCAAAGGTCAAAAGATTAGATGAGCTACAGGGAACTGATTGGTTAAAATTTAAGTTTAACTTGAATGAAAGTATGGTCTGCAGATGTAAATGGAAGATAAAGAGGTGAGAAATTTATTAATAAGTCGAGGACAGGAGTATTGAGAAATACTTCAGTTAAAAAGGAGGGTGCGTTTTTACGTAATGATAAGAAAAGGTGGTTGTGTATGTGAATGAGACCTGAAGACCTAGAAGAATTCAGAAAGATTATGTAAAGGCAAGACAGAGACTTACAAACTGCAGAATATTTCTGTGTGGGCTCTTACCACAATTGTCTAGGAATTGTAAATGAAAACTGAATTAATTGCAGAAGGGTACAAAATGAAGGAATGGGACTAGATAAGTTGAAATTCCTTCAGAATTATTAGGATGTTACAGAGGAAATACCATGACAAAATTATTCCACATGGTATGCAAGATATGATAGGAATAACACCCTCAGATTTTAACAAGAATGTAAGACTGAAATGAGAAAGGAAGTAAGATGTGGACAAATAGATACTTTTGAGAGATGAAATAGTGAAGGCAGCAGAGGATCAAACAGGCAGAAAGACAAGGTTCAGTATAAATCCTCAAACAATGCACAGTGTACTGAATATAATTGGTGAAATTAGAAAATATAAAAATGCAACAAATGAAGCAGGCAGAATGGAATACGAACACCTAAAAATGAGGTTGACAGGAAATGCAAAATGGCAAAGCAAAAAATAGGTAGAGAAGTGCAAGACTGTAGAAGCATGCATGACTGTGGGAAACGTCGATGTTGAGTATGAGAAAATTGAAGAAATGTTTGGAGAAAAGAGAAGCAGCTGTATGAATATCAAGAACTTAGATGTAATGCAAAGAAGGAAAGGCTGGAAGATGGAGGAAATATATAGAGGGACTATATAAAGGAAGGAAAACTGAGGACAGTATTACGGAAAGGATGAAGATGGGATGGAGGATGCAATATTGTGAGGAGATTTTGATAAAGCATTCACAGAAAGATGTAAATTGAAACAAAGCACTTGAAATAGACAATATTCCCTCAGAATTATTAGGATGTTAGAGAGGAAATACCATGACAAAATTATTCCACATTGTATGCAAGATATGATAGAAATAACACCCTCAGATTTTAACAAGAATGTAAGAATTCCAATTCCAAAGAAGGCAGGTTCTGTTCCCATTTCTGATAGGATTATAGAACCATCAGTTTAATAAGTCATTGCAGCAAAATACTGATACACTTGATTTGTAGATGAGTGACCTTGGGGAAAATCAGTTTGGATAGAAAGACATGTGGCAAATAATTAGAAGATAGATTGAAGAAAACCTAACCTACATTTTCAGCATTTTCAGATTTATAGAAAACTTTTAAGTGTTTACTGGAATACATACTCTGAATTTTAGAAGGCTACAGGGATAAAATATAGGAAGCAAGAGGCTACATAAAACTTGTACAGAAACCAGACTGTAGAACAGGAAAGCGAAACACTAGTTGAGAAGGGAATAGGGCATGTGAGTAAGATGGGTAATTTACAACATGGCCTGGATGGGATTATGAGCAGTATCTGCAGTTATAAGTGGCAAGTTAGGGAACTGTGTCTAGTCATTCAGTACTAAACTTGGGCTGACATATGTTTCTTAATTTCCATTATTTCAAGATAGTCAACCATCCTTCCTTTATGGATGTGATGTAATACTTCGTTTCACCTTGTAATCATGGCCTTCTTTAAGCAGTTGGTCTGCAAAAGTAGAATCTCCTTTTCTAAGTTTCCATCTTCTGTGGTGTTCCTTCAAGCAGGTGTGTATTTCCCTGCCAGACTGACCTATATGGAATTTGCCACAGTTAAAAGTAATTCCACTCTTTTCCAAAGCCGGAGTGCTGTCTTTACTGTTGGGCAAAAGTGTCCAACAATGTTGCACACATGAAGTGATGTTTCTATTCTTCTGGATTTAAGCTTTCTGGCTATATCCAGTGAGAATTTTCCTCATATGGAATTGTGCAACATTTATTGTGTTCTTGAGGTGACGGGTCAAAAAAATAACAAAGAAGAGTGGTCATCTGTTGTTTCTGTCTTTCGTGCATTTTGGAGTCCACCAAGTTAGAAGGGTAGCCATTGTTTGATGCTATTTGTTTGATTTGCAATTAATTCCATTTGGAAGTTGTCTTTACTCATTGGGATGACAGCCTCCCCTGCTTTGCTTACCTGCTTAATCACACTAGTATATCTTATCTGTTTGTAATGTAGGACCTGTTAAAGACAAAATTATTTTGTTCAGCCATGCCTGTGGAACATGTTACCAAAGTTCAGTGTTCAGTTTATTTTCTTCTATGGACAACCATTGTAATCTGTATATAGTCCATTAGTTAATGTGTCATGTAATTCATGTTAGTTAAATAATCTTATATCACACTAACACTGAAATAATTCCTCTTGTTTTACTCCTAAATCTAATTTTCAAATTGTTCATCTCAGGAAATGGAAATACTCTGTAGAGCTGTAGTTCAAAATCTTTGATCCAACAAAATTTCATTGCACCACAACATCCTTATCTTTGTGCCTGATGGTGGTGTAACAGCTGAAAACTGGTTTTCAAAACAAAAAATAAATATTGTAGAATATTGCACCAGTGTTGTGTGTGTTTTTGTTCATAATGTATAAAGTATTCTACAAAGAACTGATGGAATAGTCACTCATTCCAATGAGTTTTTGTACCTTTATGACAGTAGTACATTTTCTGACCACGGATACTGATAAATGACAGTCTGATGGGCAATATATTTATAGATGAGTAAAAAATCAACAGTGTCAGTGTACATCAAATTGTCAATGGGCTTTTGACCATGGTGGTCAATTGTTTACGCTCACCGACATATCTGTGCAACAGTTCTGTGCGTTCTTGAAAATCATTTTAGGACAATAAATGATAAAAACCATTAAAAATTTCAACTACAGTGTGCAAGAGATACACTGGAGTCAAGTTTTCAGCGAAACAGGTGTAAATGAAAAGTGTAATCAATTTTAAATGGATTTATCTCTCTTTGATGCTACCTTTCCCCAAAACAGTCATTAGAAACAGTTATGTAGGTGCTAACAAGAAAATGTGGCTCACTATGGGGATAAAAAAATCTTGCAGAGCAAAGAGGATTATATATAGTTGTCTCAGAACTGGCAATACCTCAAAGAAATGGCAGAAAACTTCATGAAGCACCCTAAAGAAGAAAATAAATAAACCTAAGAATGTGACAAAAAGGGGAATTGACAGAAAAATGGGCAACTTGTGATACACACAGAAATTAAACAAGATGACAGTATTGTAAAGAAACCTGAAATGGTTGCAGTGAACTTGAACAAATTTTTTTGACAGCAGCAAAGTCTAGCTGTAAAGCTTGGCTTCACAACAAATGTGTTCATGGAGCACGTTGTGAGCAGCAGGGTGTGAGCATGGAGCTTGGGGAGCACAGAGCAGAGAAGGCCAGGCCAAATGGGGGGACAGAACAGCTGCCGCCTCATGTTCGTCAGTCAGTTAAAATCCATGGCCAACGGCACTGTGTGAATTATTATTACTACAAATGAAACAATAAACAAAAATATACACATGCTACATAATTTTATTAATGCATACTTCATTTTTTTTTTTTGTTGTAATGTACTTTGTGAGCTGTTATACAAAGATGAAGTCATTAAGGGTAGGATACTTGGTTGTCTTGCACTTTTCTCCCTTAAC
This sequence comes from Schistocerca americana, assembly GCF_021461395.2. NCBI lineage: Eukaryota > Metazoa > Arthropoda > Insecta > Orthoptera > Acrididae > Schistocerca > Schistocerca americana. Next base: position 273,046,924 of record NC_060120.1, on the reverse strand, counting down.
AATTGCTTCTATGTTCAGAATAATTGTTCTTGTGCATTGAATATGCAGTGTGCAGTTTAGATTATGGCCAGACAGCAAATTTTTCAGGTGTGTCTTATTACTTTTCATTGCAGAGGACAATTGTTCACAAACATTCTTGAAACTCAACACTGATATTATTGTAGCCACCAGTCTGTGGAAATAAGGAAATCTATCTGGAGGGAAGTTTCTGTAGAATTCCAAAATTTTTTTCTTGTTCTGAAATTTGTCTTTGTATTCTGTTACACTGCAGGTCAATAATTTCTAGTTGTAGTTCAGGATGAGTCTCTTCAACACTCGCTGAATGTGGCGAGGAGAACAGATCAAAATCACTTTTAGTGCCACTGGATCTTGTAAACGTTGCTCACTCTCTTTGTTAAGGGAAACTAAAATATGTGGTTAACATTGAATGACTCTGTGAACAACCGCATCTTGCACAGACGATAATTTAGGAAAATGAGCTAGATTTCCTTTTTCCGGCTGGCTCACCCAGCATGTCAATTTCATTTTAAAAGCTTGTATTCGGTCAATGAAATGAGTAATCAGCAGATCCTTATCCTGCAGTGAAATGTTGAGAGCATTCAGATGACTAATTAAATCTGCTAAGGTGGCAAGATCACTTTACTATAAGGGCTCTTTCAATCCATGAACACGCGTTATTTATTTCTATGAACATATTTATCTCATGTAATAGACAAAAAAATTGATTTAATAATTCGCCACGACTAAGCCAGCAAACTCCATTGTAGTAAGGTAGGCTACCACATTGGCTCTCAAGATCCTCAAGAAAGTTTTTAAATTGCCTATGTTGTAGACTATGCTTCCTTAAATAATGGTTGTACGAACACCCCCATTCATCGTATTTTTTGGATTAACTCTCTTTGCATGTAAAATCTGTTGGTGAATCATGCAGTGAGCAACCCTGATTTCATTCAGTACAGAGAGCTTTTGCATTTTCTGATTCAGCATTGGAATGAACCCTTATTTCTTTTCTGTCATTGCTGGCACACTGTCTGTAGAAACAAACTACAGAAGTCCGCGACAGTCTTGTATTTTCCACACTTTCTTCAATACAGCTTAAAATGTCACTTTCAGTTTTTATGTTCTTTGTGGCTATCACATCAAGGATCTCCTCTTGCACCTTGCTGTGCCCATGATGCCAACACTTTTGTCCAGAGCTAGAGAATGTGCTGCAAAAATTTTATAAATATTTGCAAGCTGGCTCTAGATATTGTCTACCTTTACCTGCATCCAATGCATAATCATCATGTTAGATAATGGCATCATCCAAAAATGCTCTACTTGAGATGGGCACAATTGTTCCACAGCCATTACCACACATTCATTTAAATGGCCATCCTTCAAAGGACATCAAGGAATAGTCAATTTGGTTGTGAAGGGTAGTATGTGGGGGGTGGGGGTAAAAAATGTAAAGGGAGGGAGAACAAAACTTGACTCTGGTAAGCAGGTAGGTTGCTATATACAGATGACAGTGTAGGAAATCCACTACTTTCTTCACAAGATGAAGTTTTGTATTTTGGAAGACAGTATTCATTTTTGTCACTCAGTCATGTTGGCCATGCGTAATGAGTTAGATGTGTACTCCCTCCATCCTCTATTCCATTGCAGTGTAGACTGTATATGGTTTATATCCCCAAACAGCTACCCGTCACCCCACCCCACCTCCCTCCCCCCAAATGCTCATCCACCTCTTATCATATTTGTTGCCATTTGTCAGGACACATTTGGCTTTAACATGCCAAGTGTCCAATTTGTCATCCGGTGGACTCTTAAAAATGCTTATAGTTATTACTGTCCATCAACGAATGGTTCTGTGTTCAACAACAAGTGCTTAATTTACCGGTAGTAGTTGGATGGATATACGTGTGAATGGGAGCACTATTTGAGTTGGTGTATTTTGAGGAATGTTATTACACTATACTTCCAATCAGTAATGTGGATGGTTGTCTAGACAAAAGTGGGTAGCAAAATTAAGGCTAAGAGTTGACAAAATCGAGGTAATACGAGCCAAGTGTGTGTTTATGAGTAAGTTCTTAGGGTTTTCCTAATTGTGTTTGCTGAAAGCTATTAAGATGGCTTGATTGAAACAACCATGTGCAAAATAAATGTGTGAGCCACTAATTATCCTTGGCTCTGATTTTGTGCTTCGCTTGTTCTTCAGAAACTATGATTATTTTTACTATAATGTATGTACACTGCAAGCCACCATATGATATTTGACAGAGCATACTTGTAGTACCATCGTCATTTGCACTCCCTATAAATCTCCATATGAGCTCTAATTGTTTTAATTCCCTCATTGTTATCGTTCTGTGAGATACATTTGAGAGGAAGTAAGATGTTGCCTGACTCTTCTTGGAACGTACCCTCTCATAATTTCAACAGTGTACTTCTTTGTGATGGGCATCAACTCACTCTTGCTCCCCCCTCCCCATCCCCCTTTTTCCCTTCAAGATTTTTTGAATGAATCGGAGCTAGGCATCTGCTTTTCTTACTGTTTTATGCAGTCATTCCACTTGAGGTTGTTCTGGATGATTTCTCATAGTAAATAATGTAATCGGACAGTAAAGTGAATGTACACATGATTTTAATTTCTTAGGAAGCTTTCAAGGTTCTATAAACATTGTGTTGTGGAATGCATGCACTTTGGTTTGAAGATAAATGAGTGCTTGCAAGACAATTTTATGTTAATTGAATTAACATGTCTTGAATCTGTTTCTGTATATTCAAAATGTGCTGAATGTCTCCGCCCCCCCCTCTCCGTCCCCCCCCCCCCTCTCCGTCCCCCCCCTCTCCGTTCCCCCCCCCCCCTTCTCTCTCTCTCTCTCTCTCTCTCTCTCTCTCTCTCTCTCTCTCTCTCTCTCTCTCACTCACTCACTCCCCCCCTCTTTCCTTCAAGATTTTTTTAATGTTTCTGAGCTAGGCTTCTGCTTTTCTTACTGTTTTACACATTTATTTCTCATGAGGTTGTTCTGGATGGTTTCTCATAGTGAATAGTGTAATCGGACAGTAGAGTGAACATACACATCATGATTTTAATTTCCTATGAAGCTTTCAAGGTTCTGTAAGCAGAGCATTGTGTTGCGAAATGCATGCACTTTGGTTGGAAGAAAAGAGTGCTTGCAAAGACAATTCTATGTTAATTGAATTAACCTGTTTTGAATCTGATTGTGTATATTCAAAATATTCAGAACTTCTTTGTCAGATTTGGTAGAGTTCCTTTAGACTTGAATAACTTTGAATAATGGGCCACTTGTCTTTCATATAAGCTACATTTTGCCAATGTTTGAATGAGCTGGAGTTAGTGCTTCCCCCAAGAATTATTTTATATTTCCTTTCAGATGACGTTGAATAGTGCAGTAAGTTTTTGATTGTTGTAGCTAAACTGATACTTACATATTGTGTTGTGTTCACATACTTTGATGTTATTGTACTGTGACACATTACTTTGTTTTCCAGCGGCATTTGGAACATAGACGGATCCCATTGCATCAGTTGGTCAGTGGATGCTTCAATGGCTAAAATGTTGTTAATATTCATGTTCAACTGTCTGCAAATTTTTTTTTATTTTTTTTTAGATCATCCTTAATTGCTTTTTCGTTTCCCAGATGGTTCTTTTCACTACTTACCTGCCAGCATTTAGCAGTCTGAGTGTGTGATCATTTCAATAGATAATTTGTATGTTTGTTTGTGTACAGATTAGTAAAATCAAAAAAATAGCCTTGTTTTCATTTTCCTGGAGTCAATCAGTTGTAGTTCATCGTTATTTTACTCATGTGACTTCTGTATTATCAAGCAAGGTCTACACAGATTGTTTCCTGTCACACTGTAAAGATTTACATCTTGTAGGGTGACAGCTTTGTTACACTTGCGGTACACAGTGCTTGTTTTCGGGTTTTATTATTAGTCATTTGATGAAACAAATTGCTGTATATCTGTTAAGAAACTTTATATAGGCTTTGTTCTTTGCTTGTTAGCAGTATATTATCATCTTGACATTTTGATAAATCGCATTTGAATACTATTGGCAAATATTATCCAGGTTGTCTAATCTGCTAACCTTAATCATTATGTAATCACCAGTGGGAGATATTGGTGTTATTAAATTTTTTTCTGATTTCCTCTAATTCACATTTGGGTATTATTGTCTCAGTGGATATTATTGCCTCAATAACTGAAACAACAGTTACTCAAACAAGATCTTTTGTAAATGTTTGAGATTTAATCAGCGTCACACCTCTGAGTGAATCCTGACTGTGTACTAGTAGTCTGTCAGAATTTTTTTTTGTTGTAGTTCTGTTACCTGTGCACAGTAAGCATTGAAAGGTGTGCTGATGATCTGCCATGTCACAAAGTTGTTAATAGAGCAATGTACTGCAATAAAGCTCCTAGCCAAAGATGTTTACTGAGTACAAACAATTCCAAGATGATTATATTTACTCTGAGAATGTGGTCACAATGTTTAAATCGTAATTCGTACGTACAAGCCCAGAAACTGTGCTCATTTTGTAAGTGAACAAACATTTTTTTTTTGTGGGGATATTGATCACATTATTTGTATATTACCAATAGAAAAATATAATTTGACATAATATTCTACACTGTTGGTAACCAAAGCATAGAAAAACCTTCTTTACTCTCACTTAGGAGTAATTCTTTTACAACCTAAAGTAAAACACCACACACACACACACACACACACACACACACACACACACACACACACACACACACACACCAGCATGCGTGTTCCTGCTCGCCCGACTGCCTATGCCCCTACATAGTGCCAGCTAGACTTTAAGTGTCAGTGCTGCATTTTGGCAGATGGTCTGGTTGTGGTGGGGGTGGTGTCAAGTGTGGTGGGTAGAGTGAGAGGGAGGTGGGAAACGGGGTGCCCCCTCTGCCCAACAATTTCCACTTCATCCTGTCACCCCCTCCCATTTATTATCCCCACATCACCTTCAGCATGTGAAGCTCTCCACCAGCTCCTACAGCAGTGCATTTTATGCCAAGCTGTTACACCTGTCACCTCCATCTCCTGCATTCCTAGCTGAAAAACTGGCAGTCTCCCTCCAAACTACTAGCCAGCATCCCCCTATCTCCAATCCCTCTTCCAGCCTCTTCTTCCCCCTCCCCTTCCTTCCACTCCTCCACCATTCCCACCCGCTCCCATCCCCTCCCTTCTCCCACCCCTCCTCATCATTACCCAACACTTCCCATCCACTTCCCCTCCCCTTACCATGACCCCTCACTCTCCCACTCCCTCTACCACTCGCCTCATCCTCTCCTTCTCCCTTCCTGTACCATTCCCCCTTCCCTCTACCACCCCCTTCCCTCTACCACCCCCTTCCCTCTACCACCCCCTTCCCTCTACCACCCCCTTCCCTCTACCACCCCCTTCCCTCTACCACCCCCTTCCCTCTACCACCCCCTTCCCTCTACCACCCCCTTCCCTCTACCACCCCCTTCCCTCTACCACCCCCTTCCCTCTACCACCCCCTTCCCTCTACCACCCCCCCTCCCTCTACCACCCCCCCTCCCTCTACCACCCCCCCCTCCCTCTACCACCCCCCCTCCCTCTACCACCCCCCCCTCCCTCTACCACCCCCCCTCCCTCTACCACCCCCCCTCCCTCTACCACCCCCCCTCCCTCTACCACCCCCCCTCCCTCTACCACCCCCCCTCCCTCTACCACCCCCCCCTCCCTCTACCACCACCCCCCCTCCCTCTACCACCACCCCCCCTCCCTCTACCACCCCCCCTCCCTCTACCACCCCCCCTCCCTCTACCACCCCCCTCCCTCTACCACCCCCCCTCCCTCTACCACCCCCCCCCCCCTCCCTCTACCACCCCCCTCCCTCTACCACCACCCCCCTCCCTCTACCACCCCCCCCCCCCCTCCCTCTACCACCCCCCTCCCTCTACTACCCCACCTCCCTCTACCACCCCCCCTCCCTCTACCACCCCCCCCTCCCTCTACCACCCCCCCTCCCTCTACCACCCCCCCTCCCTCTACCACCCCCCCCTCCCTCTACCACCCCCCCTCCCTCTACCACCCCCCCTCCCTCTACCACCCCCCCTCCCTCTACCACCCCCCCCTCCCTCTACCACCCCCCCTCCCTCTACCACCCCCCCTCCCTCTACCACCCCCCCTCCCTCTACCACCCCCCCCTCCCTCTACCACCCCCCCTCCCTCTACCACCCCCCCTCCCTCTACCACCCCCCCTCCCTCTACCACCCCCCCTCCCTCTACCACCCCCCCTCCTCCTTCTAACACACGCCTGCCTCTCTCTACAACATCCACTCCCTCCCCCGCTCCTTCCCCCACACCCTCCTCCACCTATATTAATCTTGTAGACTTTGATATGTGGAGTCTCTTAACATTGGTAACTCTAAACTTCATAAATCTCTCGTGTGTAATTTCTGTAAACAATATTTGGGATGATCACAAAGAATTAGTTGATTAAAAGACTTTACAAAGTTAATAGAATGGTGAAAACTGGATTTTCTTTCATTGTAAATCAGCCCGTTTCAGCTCACATTGTGCACTAGCGGGCAGGGAGGCACTGACGGGCATACTTTGGCAGGGGATGGGCAAACAGCTGACATGCAGGTTGTTGGACCAACATAGTGCATGCAAGGAGGAAGGGGAGTTGGATCTCTCTCAACTTTGGATCTGGTTGGCCTGTTCCTCTGATGCAACCTTCCCCAACCAATCTACCTTCTCCTCTCTGACAAAAGAACACAAAAGTTCTGAATGCTTGAAAAGTTTTCTCTGCTGTTTTTATAGTGTTTCTGTCACTGGTATTTAACATGTCTCTTACTACTGTCCAGCCACTCTGCGTCCTTATAACTAAACAATTTTCTCAGTTAAATTTTCCTGTGATGTAACTCCGTAAGTGCTCACAAGGAAACAGACAATCTGTATTTTGGCCAGGTTAACATTGATTCATGGAACAAGTGCTAACTGTATTTAAAGGTGAGAAAACTCTCAGCGACTTCCTTTTTATGTGCCCCAACTGAGTGTGTGTCAGCAGTGCGCAAGTAGCAGCAAGTGGCTTATTTAGCGTTCATACAAGTGTTGTAGTCAAGTTGGAAATTTGTTTGATTGTTCTTAGCACACTTGTTCAGGTAAATCCGCCAAATCATTGTGTAGTTTCGTATTTAGCAGGGGCAGATTTGCATTTTAATATCTGTGATGTGTAAAGCCCCCCATGAACCATGGACCTTGCCATTGGTGGGGAGGCTTGCGTGCCACAGCGATACAGATGGCCGTACCGTAGGTGCAACCACAACGGAGGGGTATCTGTTGAGAGGCCAGACAAACATGTGGTTCCTGAAGAGGGGCAGCAGCCTTTTCAGTAGTTGCAGGGGCAACAGTCTGGATGATTGACTGATCTGGCCTTGTAACATTAACCAAAACGGCCTTGCTGTGCTGGTACTGCGAATGGCTGAAAGCAAGGGGAAACTACAGCCGTAACTTTTCCCGAGGACATGCAGCTTTACTGTATGATTAAATGATGATGGCGTCCTCTTGGGTAAAATAGTCCCCCATTCGGATCTCCGGGAGGGGAATACTCAAGAGGACGTCGTTCTCAGGAGAAAGAAAACTGGCATTCTACGGATCGGAGCGTGGAATGTCAGATCCCTTAATCGGGCAGGTAGGTTAGAAAATTTAAAAAGGGAAATGGATAGGTTAAAGTTAGATATAGTGGGAATTAGTGAAGTTCGGTGGCAGGAGGAACAAGACTTTTGGTCAGGTGATTACAGGGTTATAAATACAAAATCAAATAGAGGTAATGCAGGAGTAGGTTTAATAATGAATAAAAAAAATAGGAGTGCGAGTAAGCTACTACAAACAGCATAGTGAACGCAGCCCATGCCGACTACAATAGTACAAGTTTATATGCCAACTAGCTCTGCAGATGATGAAGAAATTGATGAAATGTATGATGAGATAAAAGAAATTATTCAGGTAGTGAAGGGAGATGAAAATTTAATTGTCATGGGTGACTGGAATTCATCAGTAGGAAAAGGGAGAGAAGGAAACATATTAGGTGAATATGGATTGGGGGGGAAGAAATGAAAGAGGAAGCCGCCTTGTAGAATTTTGCACAGAGCATAACTTAATCATAGCTAACACTTGGTTCAAGAATCATAAAAGAAGGTTGTATACCTGGAAGAATCCTGGAGATACTAAAAGGTATCAGATAGATTATATAATGGTAAGACAGAGATTTAGGAACCAGGTTTTAAATTGTAAGACATTTCCAGGGGCAGATATGGATTCTGACCACAATCTCTTGGTTATGAACTGCAGATTGAAACTGAAGAAACTGTAAAAAGGTGGGAATTTAAGGAGATGGGACCTGGATAAACTGAAAGAACGAGAGGTTGTAGAGAGTTTCAGGGAGAGCATAAGGGAACAATTGACAGGAATGGGGGAAAGAAATACAGTAGAAGAAGAATGGGTAGCTCTGAGGGATGAAGTAGTGAAAGCAGCAGACGATCAAGTAGGTAAAGAGACGAGGGCTAATAGAAATCCTTGGGTAACAGAAGAAATATTGAATTTAATTGATGAAAGGAGAAAATATAAAAATGCAGTAAATGAAGCAGGCAAAAAGGAATACAAAGTCTCAAAAATGAGATTGACAGGAAGTGCAAAATGGCTAAGCAGGGATGGCTAGAGGACAAATGTAAGGATGTAGAGGCTTGTCTCATTAGGGGTAAGATAGATACTGCCTACAGGAAAATTAAAGAGACCTTTGGAGAGAAGAGAACCATTTGTATGAATATCAAGAGCTCAGATGGCAACCCAGTTCTAAGCAAAGAAGGGAAGGCAGAAAGATGGAAGGAGTATATAGAGCGATTATACAAGGGCGATGTACTTGAGGACAATATTATGGAAATGGAAGAGGATGTAGATGAAGATGAAATGGGAGATACGATACTGCGTGAAGAGTTTGACAGAGCACTGAAAGACCTGAGTCGAAACAAGGCCCCGGGAGTAGACAACATTCCATTAGAACTACTGACGGCCTTGGGAGAGCCAGTCCTGACAAAACTCTACCATCTGGTGAGCAAGATGTATGAAACAGGTGAAATACCCTCAGACTTCAAGAAGAATATAATAATTCCAATCCCAAAGAAGGCAGGTGTTGACAGATGTGAAAATTACCGAACTATCAGTTTAATAAGTCAGAATACTAACGCGAATTCTTTACAGACGAATGGAAAAACTGGTAGAAGCGGACCTCGGGGAAGATCAGTTTGGATTCCGTAGAAATGTTGGAACACGTGAGGCAATACTAACCTTACGACTTATCTTAGAAGAAAGATTAAGAAAAGTCAAACCTACGTTTCTAGCATTTGTAGACTTAGAGAAAGCTTTTGACAATGTTGACTGGAATACTCTTTCACATTCTAAAGGTAGCAGGGGTAAAATACAGGGAGCAAAAGGCTATTTACAATTTGTACAGAAACCAGATGGCAGTTATAAGAGTTGAGGGGTATGAAAGGGAAGCAGTGGTTGGGAAGGGAGTGAGACATTGTTGTAGCCTACCCCAATGTTATTCAATCTGTATATTGAGCAAGCAGTAAAGGAAACAAAAAAAAAGTTTGGAGTAGGTATTGAAATCCATGGAGAAGAAATAAAAACTTCGAGGTTTGCCGATGACATTGTAATTCTGTCAGAGACAGCAAAGGACTTGGAAGAGCAGTTGAACAGAATGGACAGTGTCTTGAAAGGAGGGTATCAGATGAACATCAACAAAAGCAAAACAAGGATAATGGAATGTAGTTGTATTAAGTCAGGTGATGCTGAGGGAATTAGATTAGGAAATGAGACACTTAAAGTAGTAAAGGAGTTTTGCTATTTGGGGAGCAAAATAACTGATGATGGTCGAAGTAGAGAGGATATAAAATGTAGACTGGCAATGGCAAGGAAATCGTTTCTGAAGAAGAGAAATTTGTTAACATCGAGTATAGATTTAAGTGTCAGGAAGTGGTTTCTGAAAGTATTTGTATGGAGTGTAGCCATGTATGGAAGTGAAACATGGACGATAACTCGTATGGACAAGAAGAGAATAGAAGCTTTTGAAATGTGGTGCTACAGAAGAATGCTGAAGATAAGGTGGGTAGATCACGTAACTAATGAGGAGGTATTGAATAGGATTGGGGAGAAGAGAAGTTTGTGGCACAACTTGACTAGAAGAAGGGATCGGTTGGTAGGACATGTTTTGAGGCATCAAGGGATCACAAATTTAGCATTGGAGGGCAGCGTGGAGGGTAAAAATCGTAGAGGGAGACCAAGAGATGAATACACTAAGCAGATTCAGAAGGATGTAGGTTGCAGTAGGTACTGGGAGATGAAGCAGCTTGCACAGGATAGAGTAGCATGGAGAGCTGCATCAAACCAGTCTCAGGACTGAAGACCACAACAACAACAATGATGTGTAAAGTCGCGTAGTCGTCTGTTATTTGTTTATTTCTTTCAAATAGTCTTTTTACGTTACTGACAGCACAGTTAGCCTTCTGCCGCCGAGCAGTGTGTCAGCAGTGTGCAAGTAGCAGCATTACTGCATTTACTAGGCAGTCTTGTATTTTTGTAACTATTTAAATTCTGTGTTGAATTGTTTGTGCTCTCTGTAGATTAGTTCAGACGTTCTTTGCACAACAGTATTTAGCATAGATAGGGAGTGTGATTGCTGTGTTCGGATGCGGGCTGAGGTGGCATCGCTTCGCTCCCAGCTTCAGGCAGTGTTGGCTTCAGTCACACAGTTTGAAGCTGTTGCCAATGGGCATCACTGTGGGGGTCCGGACGGGGGTTTGTTGGGGTTGGCCAGCTCGTCCCACGCATCCCCCAATCAGACTATGGCTGTGGCTGCCAGGGATACTGCCCACATTGAGGCTGACCCTTCAGCCGTGGTAGAGTGGGAGGTCGTCTCAAGATGTGGCAGGGGGCAAAAGACATTCCAGAGGGCTGAACGGAAGGCCTCTCCAGTTTGTCTGTCTCCGGCTGATACTGATCTTCGGCCAGACATGGCTGCTTGTCCTGTTCCAGAGGTTGCCCATCAGTCTGCAAGATCCGGGCGGTCGCAGAGGGTGGGCTTACTGGTAGTTGGGAGCTCCAACGTCAGGCGCATAATGGGGCCCTCTAGGGATATGGCTGCAAGGGAGGGGAAGAAAACCAATGTGCACTCTGTGTGCATACCAGGGGGGAGTCATTCCAGATGTGGAAAGGGTCCTTCCAGATGTCATGAAGGGTACAGGGTGCACCCATCTGCAGGTGGTCGCTCATGTCGGCACCAGTGATGTGGGTCGCTATGGATCGGAGGAAATCCTCTCTGGCTTCCGGCGGCTATCTGATTTGGTGAAGACTGCCAGTCTCGCTAGCGGGATGAAAGCAGAGCTCACCATCTGCAGCATCGTCGACAGGACTGACTGCAGACCTTTGGTACAGAGCCGAGTGGATGGTCTGAATCAGAGGCTGAGACGGTTCTGCAACCGTGTGGGCTGCAGATTCCTTGACTTGTGCCATAGGGTGGTGGGGTTTCGGGTTCTGCTGGATAGGTCAAGAGTCCACTACACACAACAGGCAGCTACACGGGTAGCAGGGGTTGTGTGGTGTGGACTGGGCGGTTTTTTAGGTTAGATAGCCTCGGGCAAGTACAGAAAGGGCAACAGCCTCAAAGGATGCGGGGAAAAGTCAGGACATGCGGTGACCAAACAGCAATCGGTATTGTAATTGTAAACTGTGGAAGCTGCGTTGGTAAAGTACCGGAACTTCAAGCGCTGATAGAAAGCACCGAAGCTGAAATTGTTAAAGGTACAGAAAACTGGCTGAAGCCAGAGATATATTCTGCCGGAATGTTTACAAAGGCACAGACGGTGTTTAGCAAGGATAGATTGCATGCAACCAGTGGTGGCGTGTTTGTCGCTGTTAGTAGTAGTTTATCCTGTAGTGAAATAGAAGTGGATAGTTCCTGTGCATTATTATTGGTAGAGGTTATACTCAACAACCGAGTTAGATTATTAAATGGCTCCTTTTACCGACCTCCCGACTGAGCAGCATTAGTGGAAGAACAACTGAGAGAAAATCTGGAATATATTTCATATAAATTTCCTCAGCATGTTAGTCTTAGGTGGAGATTTCAATTTACCAGATATAGACTGGGACACTCAGATGTTTAGGACAGGTGGTAGGGACAGAACATCGAGTGACATTATACTGAGTGCACTATCTGAAAATTACCTCGAGCAATTAAATAGAGAACCGACTCGTGGAGATAACACCTTGGACCTACTGATAACAAACAGACCCAAACTTTTCAACTTTGTAAGCACAGAACAGGGAGTCAGTGATCATAAGGCCGTTGCAGCATCCCTGAATATGGAAGTAAACAGGAATATAAAAATAGGGAGGAAGGTTTATCTGTTTAGCAAGAGTAATAGGAGGCAGATTTCAGACTGCCTAACAGATCAAAACGAAAATGTCTGTTCCGACACTGACGATGTTGAGTGTTTATGGAAAAAGTTCAAGGCAATCGTAAAATGCGTGTTAGACAGGTACGTGCCGAGTAAAACTGTCAGGGGCGGGAAAAACCCACTGTGGTTCAACAACAAAGTTAGGAAACTACTGCGAAAGCAGAGAGAGCTTCACTGCAAATTTAAATGCAGCAAAAACCTCTCAGACAAACAGAAGCCAAACGATGTCAAAGTTAGCATAAGGAGGGCTATGCATGAAGCGTTCAGTGAATTCGAAAGTAAAATTCTATGTACCGACTTGACAGAAAATCCTAGGAAGTTTTGGTCGTAGGTTAAACCAGTAAGTGGATCGAAACAGCATATCCAGACACTCTGGGATGATAATGGCATTGAAACAGATGACACCTGTAAAGCTGAAATACTAAACACCTTTTTCCAAAGCTGTTTCACAGAGGCAAACCGCACTGCAGTTCCTTCTCTAAACCCTTGCACGAACGAAAAAATGGCTGACATCGAAATAAGTGTCCAAGGAATAGGAAAGCAACTGAAATCACTCAACAGAGAAAAGTCCACTGGACCTGACAGGATACCAATTCGATTCTACACACAGTACGCGAAAGAACTTGCCCCCCTTCTAACAGCCGTGTACCGCAAGTCTTTAGAGGAACGGAAGGTTCCAAATGATTAGAAAAGAGCACAGGTAGTTTGTTTTCAAGAAGGGTCATCGAGCAGATGCGAAAAACTATAGGCCTATATCTCTGACATCGAGCTGTTGTAGAATTTTAGAACATGTTCTTTGCTCGCGTATCATGTTATTTCTGGAAACCCAGAATCTACCCTGTAGGAATCAACATGGATTCTGGAAACAGAGATCATGTGAGACACAACTCGCTTTATTTGTTCATGAGACCCAGAAAATATTAGATACAGGCTCCCAGGTAGATGCCATTTTCCTTGACTTTCGGAAGGTGTTCGATACAGTTCCGCACTGTCGCCTGATAAACAAAGTAAGAGCATATGGAATACCAGACCGGCTGTGTGGCTGGATTGAAGAGTTTTTAGCAAACAGAACATAGCATGTTGTTCTCAATGGAGAGACGTCTACGGACGTTAAAGTAACCTCTGACGTGCCACAGGGGAGTGTTATGAGACCATTGCTTTTCACAATACACATAAATGACCTAGTAGATAGTGTCGGAAGCTCCATGTGGCTTTTCGCGGATGATGCTGTAGTATGCAGAGAAGTTCCAGCATTAGAAAATTGCAGCGAAATGCAGGAAGATCTGCAGCTGATAGGCACTTGGTGCAGGGAGTGGCAACTGCCCCTTAACAAAGACAAATGTAATGCATTGCGAATACACAGAAAGAAGGATCCTTTATTGTATGATTACATGATAGCGGCACGAACACTGGTAGCAGTTACTTCTGTAAAATATCTGGGATAATGCGTACGGAACAATTTGAAGTGGAATGATCATATAAAATTAATTGTTGGTAAGGCAGGTACCAGGTTGAGATTCATTGGGAGAGTCGTTAGAAAATGTAGTCCATCAACAAAGGAGGTGGCTTACAAAACAGTCATTCGACCTATACTTGAGTATTGCTCATCAGTGTGGGATCCGTACCAGGTCGGGTTGACAGATGAGATAGAGAAGATCCAAAGAAGAGCGGCGCGTTTCGTCACAGGGTTATTTGGTAAGTGTGATAGCGTTATGGAGATTTTTAGCAAACTCAAGTGGCAGACTCTGCAAGAGAGGCGCTCTGCATCACAGTGTAGCTTGCTGTCCAGGTTTCAAGAGGGTGCATTTTTGGATGAGGTATCAAATATGCTGCTTCCCCCTGCTTATACCTCCCGAGGAGATCACAAATGTAAAATTGGAAAGATTCGAGCCTGCATGGAGGCTTTTCGGCAGTCAAACCATACGTGACTGGAACAGGAAAGGGAGGTAATGACAGTGGCACATAAAGTGCCCTCTGCCACACACCGTTGGGTGTCTTGCGGACTATAAATGTAGATGTAGATTTAGAGAGTGAGTTGAGAGTAATAAATATAAGTATTACTGCAGTAACATACCGCCTTTGGCACATAGATATAGATGATTATCAAATACTGTAAAATGTTGTTTACAGTGATAAAGAAGTCTTCATGTGATTGCACTGGTCAAGACCAAGAGTTGAAATCAATGTTGAAGTGTAAAAGTAAACTAAAGAAACTTAAGGACATCAAAAATGAATAATACTTTGGAGTCATAAATCATCTATTTTTAAATCTGGTTCATTGGTGAAGCAGAAGGAAGTAAGATGGATTTTTTTCTGGCCATTTTTCTTTGGATAACACATTTGGTGACATAAATTAATGTGTGTATTTCCTTCATGATTTCCCACATGCCAGGTATGATAATTATAATATTTCTCAGAGTTTTGTTATATGTAAGGTATAATATTATAATGTGATGATAAAGTAGCATTCAAAAAGGCCTCTTAAAAGGATAGCATTGGATTTTCAGTAGTTGCCAAATACAAGGGGGGGGGGGGGGGTGTATTGATAATCTAGGGATCTCATACTTATTAAAATTTTTCAGAAACTATCACTTTTAGTAACATGTTCAAAGTTGTGTGTCTGAAGTATGTAGCTTAATAAATAGAATATTAGTACGAAAATATATCAATGAAAGATCTAGTGAGCAGTGGACAGGCCCATAAGATTAATTATGTAGACATGAAGTTAATAAAGTGTCATCTTCATTGCCAGTCATGAAAATTGCTACAATCCCAAAATGTCAGTCATTTGCAATAACCAGAGTGTGCCATGAAGTATCATGTCTGAATTGTAAAGAATGAAAAGAGGGACTTAAAAATGGCAATAGATAAAAAAACCTATCCCCCACTTTTTTCATGACATGTAAAGCCAAACAAACATTAAACATTGGATGATGATATTAAAAAATGTAAATGCCTGCAACTGAGATACAGACCTAATATAATGTGTTACATAAAATTAGAAACTACTAGTCAGTGTTCTATAAGAATGCATTACAGCAGGGACAAACACATAGCTATCTCCTTAAGAAAACTTGAATTTTATCTTTTTCCCACAATTTGTATTAGGTGTATGAAGATACTGGAAATTTCATGAAGGAGACATCACACAAGAAAGTGCACAGTCATTTATTTGTGCCTGTGTAGTTCCGTGAATAGAAACGTTGCAGAGGGGAATGTTTTTCTTGTCTGGCACACACTTCTAATCTGCCAAAAAGTTTCACAACATGGAACACTGCTGTACTTATTAAATATTCTAAGCTATTTTGCCATAGTAAACTGAATTTATTGAAGAAACCTTGTATGAAGGTTTAACAGATGCCCTGGTTCACTGCTGACTGAGGTGAATTTAGTTTCTGCATGCTCCTGCACAAATGCGGGACATCACATGTTTACAAAACTGGAGTGCTTTTGGCTGTTATCAATTGTTGCCATAAGCTATTTTGATTGACCCATGATGGAAGAGTGGTTCTTGTTTTCAGGTATCCAGATACCATCCAGTTTCGCACCCTCTGTCTGATTAGAATTATTGTCATTTTTAATAATTTCTTCTCGTATCTCTGTACAGCCTGTTTAATAACCCCAGCGAGGATCTGAGTCTTATCAGATTGGACTGAATCTTTGAACTGTCTTGCAACCACAGACTTAAAAAGGCATGGACAGATAGATCATGTATCCATGGTGAACCCCTTAAGCCCAGAGGCACCATATTTCTTAAGGGAGAAAAATTCGGTGAACAGGCACTGGGTACTGCTTTTTTTTTTAAAAAAAAAAAACTATGTTTTGGGGACTTATCAAAGAGGAACTAGGTCCTTCTACTGATGGACCATCAAGGTGGTATTGTGCAGGAGAAGCCTAAAGATTCTGCCCAGAAAACGGTCATGAATTTTTTCTTAATGGCAGTGGAGAGAATGTGATGGTCCAGAAGGATGCATAAAATTTATCAGTGCATCTTGCTACTCAGACAAGATATCACACACATTTCCAACCCACCATTTGTCATTGTAAATGCAAGCAACAGAAAAATCTTTTTGCTAGCTCAATACTGGCATCATACAGCTTCATTAAAAATAAACTTGTGTCACCTGAAAATTTACTCTTCTGAATACCATACAAATCTGCAGGATGGTTTTTCCATCGTTTGAGCAACTGTGGAAGCAGATACAAACTGATTTTTCAGCAAATGCAAACTCTGTTTATTTAACCATCATCACAAAATGAGTACAGATCATACGGTGTGAGAATTTGATCCATGAAAAATCTGAAATGTTATTAAAGCTCTTGTGCTGGACAGCAGAGCCATCACTGAATAAAGGAAAAAAAATCAGTTTGGGAGGAAAAAGACTAAGCTCTGAACAGAGCCATGCACTGCAATAGTTCCATGTGTTTAGGTTTTTGCACTGGTACTGATCAATACAACAGAATATGTCACAGTGGGATTAAATATTGTCTGGCTGTTCTTCCAGTGACAACCCTGAAAAGCATTCTAAACAGCAAAAAATAGTTTTCTGTAAGATGCATCAGTGCCACTACTTCATTGAGTTTCAGGTTTTCTGTTACAACCTCCAGGTATTCAGTGTAGTACTTTAACACAAAATGGTGGATTGAAAGATTTGCAGCTCTGTCTGACAATTTTTCAACAAAATATTCAGTTGCTAGTTGCTGTTCAATTAGTGTAGCTTGATCGGTTTGAATGCACTGTTTAAACTGAGTGATATCCTCAGGATATTCACCCTTTGTGCACTGAAGAAAGTTTGTTTTACTCCTGCTTTTTATTTGCCTGTGTCACAATGGTGAAGCAAGTAGTCTTTTGATTTTATACTGCAAATGTAGAAACCCACTAAAAATTTGCAGGCAGATGATACCAGTTTTATATTTTGATCAATAGTGAACACACAGATTGAATCCATTGCAGCAGAGCCAACAATGACACAACATTCTCTTTTTTGTCATTTAAATACTATTCACAGATAGCTCACATGAAACAAATGCCCATTAGAGCTGAAAAAGTATAGATGTGTTTTTTGAGGTACAGGACTTTAAACTGGCTTAAGATTTACTCTTGAAACCCACTTTACCTTAGAAAATTCTGGAAGTAAGTAATTAACCTCTAAGACAAAAAGACGTGCCATGAAGGAATTGTCTGAATGGGATGAAAATCGGTAAATGTGATGTATATGTACAGGCAAAAAAATTATTACAATTTCAGAAAATCTGATGATTTATTCCAGAGAAAGAGCTTCAAAAATTGAGCAAGTAAGTAATGTGTTGGTTCACATCTGGGCCTTACGCAAGCAGTCATTTTCCTTGGTGTGGATTGATAGAGTTGTTGGTTGTCCTCCTGAGGGATAATTTGCCAAATTCCATCCAATTGGTGTGTTAGACTGGTAAAATCATGACTTGGTCGGAGGGCCCTGCCCAAAATGCTCCAGACGTCCTCAGTTGGGGAGAGATCTAGCAACTTTGCTGGCCAAGGTAGGGTTTGGCAATCACAAAGACAGGCAGTAAGAACTGTCATATTGTGTGTGTGTGTGTGTACGCACGCACGCATTATCTTGCTGAAATGTATGAGCCCAGGATGGCTCGTCATGAAGGGCACCCAAACGGGGTGTAGAATATCAATGATGTACCGCTATGCTTTAAGGGTACTGTGGATAACAAACCAAAGGAGTCCTGTTGTGAAATGAAATTGCAGCCTCACAACATGTCTCTTTGTTATCGGTCCGTATGGCAGGTGACAGCCAGGTTGGCATCCCACCACTGTCCGGTGCGTCTCCAGACGTGTCTTTGGCCTGGAGGATAGACAAGTTGGCCTGGAGTGACCTAACAAATGAAGGAGAACCTTCTATCTATAGGTTCATTACATTATCTTGATAATGCAAAGCAGGAACTCTTTGTAGACGTCTGCTACCATAATGCACTTATACAAAATTGTCTGTGTGCATTACACTTTATTTTGTCATACAGATAATGCATTTTGGCAGACTGTCATCAGGTCAAAAACACAAGTGAAGAAGCCGTACATTGTGTCACATCAAATAGCACATAATAATACCAACAATTACACTGTCTCTTTCAACCGTCTTTGTCCATTTGAAGAATTCCTGAGAAAGACCAATGTTGTGTGATGCAGTCAATAAGCCCAAAGGAAGAAATAAAATATGGCCTGTCAACTTAGAAAGTTTTATTTCAATCAGTTTAGAAGTCTTTACTTTAAGAATTCATATCCACTGATAGTAAGAGAAACTGCTCCATTACATAGTTTAAATTACTTGTGAACTTATAGTAACTACGAAAGAAATTATGTAGATTGAACATACACTATGTGCTCAAAAGTATCCAGACACCCCCAAAAACAAACATTTTTCATATTAGGTGGATTGTGCTGCCACCTGCTGCCAGGTACTCCATATCAGCGACCTCAGTGGTCATTAGACATCATGAGAGAGCAGAATGGGACACTCTGCGGAACTCGCAGACTTTGAACGTGGTCAGGTGATGGGGTGTAACTTGTGTCATACGTCTGTATGCGAGATTTCCACACTCCTATATATCCATAGGTCCACTGTTTCTGATGTGATAGTGAAGTGGAAACATGAAGGGACACATACAGCACAAAAGCACACAGGCTGACCTCGTCTGTTGATTCACAGAGACTGCCAAAAGTTGAAGAGGGTCATAATGTGTAATAGGCAGACATCTATCCAGACCACCACACAGGAATTCCAAACTGCATCAGCATCCACTGCAAGTACTATGACAGGTGGGAGGTGAGTAACCTTGGATTTTGTGGTCAAGCGGCTGATTGTAAACCACACATCATGCTGGTAAATGCCAAATGATTCCTTGCTAGGTGTAAAAAGCATAAACATTGGATGATTGAACAGTGGGAAAACATTGTCTGGAGTGACTAATCACAGTGCACAACGTGGCGATCCAGTGGCAGGGTGTGGGTATGTTAAATGACCGGTGAATATCATTTGCCAGCGTGTGTAGTGCCTACAGTAAAATTCAAAGGCAGTGGTGTTATGGAGTGGTTGTGTTTTTTCATGGAGGGGGCGTGCACCCTTTGTTGTTGTTGTGACACTATCACAACACAGGCCTACATTGATGTTTTAAGCACCTTCTTGCTTCCCAGTGTTGAAGAACAATTCAGGGATGGCAATTGCATCTTTTAACACAATCAAGCACCTGTTCATAATGTACGGTCTGTGGCAGAGTGGTTACATGACAATAACATCCCTGTAATGGACTGGCCTGCACACAGTCCTGACGTGAATCCTATAGAACACCTTTTGGATGTTTTGGAACACGACTTCGCGGCAGGCCTCACTGACCGACATCGATACCTCTCCTCAGTGCAGCACTCTGTGAAGAATGGGCTGCCATTCTCCAAGAAACCTTTCAGCACCTGATTGAATGAATGCCTGTGAGAGTGGAAGCTGTCATCAAGGCTAAGGGTGGACCAACACCATATTGAATTCCAGCATTATTGATGGAGGGTGCCACAAACTTGTAAGTCATTTTCAGCCAGGTGTCCAGATACTTTTGATCACATAATGTACCTCTGCCATTCGTGTATTTTGTAGTAGAACCTATTACAGAAACTGTTTGTGGTGTACTTATCACATTAATTCACTAAGAAAATAAGAGCTTTCAGCAACCATCACCATCACTGTATTTGTCAGGATAGCATAGTGTGTTAATGTGGCAAACACACTAAGAACAGTACATACAACAAATTCATCAAGAACAACTCTGTGGCTGTAGTATTACTTATTGTGTTCCTTAACATTGTTGTGCTACTGACTGAAGAGGCACAGTGATGAAAGAATTGGATTTGCCCCTAGAAGAATGAGGCTAAAATTGTCTTCCTGTCCAATTTAGGTTTTCCATAGTTACTGAAAGCTGGAGTCAAATACTAAAGTGGTTTTCTTTGTAGCCGATTGCCTATTCCTTCCATACCCCCACCAAGATTGAATTCCATCTGTAATGATATCATGGACAACATGATGTTAACCCTTAATATTCGTTTTCCACATTCTATTAATCTTTTGTCTTTGTTATTGGATTATGTTTGACATTTTTTTTAAATGTCTGCAATGCTGCCAAACAATTGGAGATGCCTGAGCTAAAGATTCTGTAAACAGCATACAGTAACCCATCTTCTTAATTTGGCTTGTGTGTCTTCATTTTCTGGAATCATGTTTCTGTATTTTTACTGCTAGTTTTGGCTGATTTAACTCCTGTTTCAACATTATCTGTTGAAGTTCCCCATGCTGTAGATTGTCACTGGATATTTGACTTTGTTCATTGTTGCACTAATTGGGATATCTGCTATAGAGTTATTTGCTTTATTGTTGTACCTGATTACGATCGTGATATTGTCACTGGAAGCACAAGCAAGGCCACCATAAAGCTCTTCATAGCATGTCAGAAGGATATGTGCTTTAAATGCAGGCTACTTTATTGGGAAAGTTAAATGTCCATTGTAGGACTGTAGTTAAATTTATTGTATATTTTGCGTTGCATACATATCACCACTTCCAGGTCTAGCAATGACTTACCAATATGAAAAATGCCTGACTTGCATCATGACTTGAATTCATGTTACACTGTGGGTGGTGCCCCTGTTAACTTGGACGGGTATGTCTGTTCAAATGTCAGATTATCATATCCAACTTAAATTTGACTGACAGAAGAAATCTTTCCTTTGCCTTGTTGGATAATGCTTTCTGCTGTGCATATAACAACATAAATATAAATTTTTTTAACTGTATAGATAAAAAAAATCTACTCACCAAACGGCAGCAGAACACACATATAAAAGACTGTTGTGATTGGCAAGCTTTCGGAGTCATGGCTTCTCCTTCAGGCAGAAGGGTTGTAGGGGAAGGAAGAAAGGTGAAGGAAAAGGACTTGAAGAGGTTTTGGAAAAGGGGTAGATTTTGTGAAAGTCACCCAGAACTGTGGGTCAGGGGTGCTAGTCCTTTTCCTTCACCCTTCACCCTTCACCCTTCCCCTTAAACAATTCTGCCTGAAGGAGAAGCCACTGGCTCCGAAAGCTTGCCAGTCACATCAGTCTTTTATGTGTGTGTTCTTCCACCGCTTGGTGAGTGGATTTTTTTATCCATCCAGTTAAATAATTTCACCCATAAGTGATTGTTTTCAATGTCATAAATATAAAATAATTGATAAGATTGATAATTAATGTAGTCCACACCAAGGTAACTTAACACTCACTTTGGCATCCAGCAAGAGAAGAAGAAAAGCATCTGCTTCTTTGTTTTTTCACTTATTTCAAGAAAACAGAAAATGAGACAGTAGCAGGTATAAAACTGCTAAATTGAGCACCTGATCAAGTGAAATAAATAAGATGTAAACATTATTTGAAATTAAATGGAAAGACTCCTGTCCCAGCCAGCAGAGGTGTGATGTATAACAAGGTAAAGACAATGGCATGCCACCTTCAATACGACCAGACCTAGTAAAGCACTGTGGTGTTCAGTCCAGCATTTGAGTTGACGACAGAATTCTTTTTTATTTATATCAAAAGGAAAATTCGCTTGAGAAAACTATAAATTCATGAGACAGAATCGGTAGCCAGTACTTAAGTAGGTAATATATTTAGTACTGCCAATGGGCATAAAGGGACAAATACATGACACTATTCTGACTTCCACAATTATTAGTTCCTTGCAAAGGGATGACAGAGAGATAGGTTAGCAAAGGTTAAAAAGGAAAGTCAGGTCACTTTGACCAGAGAGAGAGAGAGAGAGAGAGAGAGAGAGAGAGACCTGGCCACCTGTCATTATGCACGAGGGGAGAAAGAGGTAGTGTCTTGTACCTTTATAAGTGCCTGTTGGTAATACTGAACATTTTGTCTCCTTAAAATAAATGCTGGCTGGGAACTCTCTCATGTAATTTTATTACTTATATATTTGTATTTTCGTGTAAAATTTCTGCTGTATTATATTTATTAAGTGTGTTAATTGTGAAAATTCATTGTGCATTTGTGCTTTTTAAACATCATTTTACTTAATGCTGATCATCATATTGAAATTGAAAGTTGCAGCCAGGCACTTCACAGTGGTTTGCAGAGTATAAATGTAGATGTAAATGTGAAAACATGTCCTGTCCATTAATTTGATAAATATTGTGATTTGAAAATTAATAGTTTTTTCAAACTTGCATTTCTATTAACAGCGACTTTGGCATTTCTGAAGGAGGAGGGGAACTATTTGCCACGCATTGGTGCCATCAGTTTAGGAGGCCTTACGGGTGTCATATTTGGCCTGCGAGGTGGTTGGTTCCGGAGGCTGACATATGGTGCTGCTGGGTCGTTGGCAATGTCTGCTTTGTGCTACCCTCGGCAAGCGTCAGAAGTGTCGCAAGAAGCCCTAACCTATGCAAAGAAATATGTTGCCGTTACGTATAATTTTATTTATGGAGGTAAGATGGTATGATGATAAATTTGATGCCTTTTAAGTACCAATAGAACAAAAGGATACTCTAAAAGCTTTTTAGAAAATAATGAGAATTATTTTTCCATGGGATTCTTTCAACTACACCTCTGAAAATATTGGCTTTCAAATTCTATTCATTGGGCTTCCTTTAAAACTATGCAGTCACCAGAAAGGTTGTAGAAATGTTAAAAGCTGACTCCTGAAGATCAACAAAAGACCCGAAGACCAAAGTGATTTCTCATTACTTAGCTTTCTGGGTGCTTCGTTTTAATTGCCTTGCGTTACACCCAAACAGGTTACGAAAGATGTTTCTGAATTCTGAAACTCCAGTAGAGAGGATTATTGTTGCCTCTCAGCTACATTTTTTAAAAATCAATTTCATCTTATTTGTAAACCACTCTATACCACATTTACTAAAATGGAATTTATAGTATATCTGAGATATTAAAGTTTTGTAAAGTAATGTTATTCTTTTGAAAAATAGCGTAAACAGTCCCACCAAAACTAACCAGCCTGTTAAAATTTTTCTAATATTTTTCAATTTGTATGTGTGTGTTGTACCACTAGCAAGATGTATTCTGAAGTTTTGATATCCTGTTATCAATAATCTTGAAATAGTTAATGAAATGCAGTCTGCATTTAGAAAGATGGTATGGTATCTTTAGTATTATATCATCTAAGTATAGCTTTGAAAGCTTTAGCATTGAATTTTATACAACACTCAAGTCATCTTTTGATTAAATAACATTTACTAAAATACCAAAAAAGTTCAAAGTATCTCTTGTTGAAGGAAATTAAGACGATCATGCTGTATGGTTTGTCTTTAGTTTAATCTGTTGTGGGATTGTAGTTAATGATTTATGAAGTTAAATACCATTCATGTATCAGAATGTGGATCATAGAAAGCTACTAGATAACACATATACATTAGAGAGTTGCATCTTTAACTACAGTAATAATTGATTCAGCAATAAATCAGTTCTTGTAATAATAACAATGATAATAATAAAAATCTCCCTGTACAGTTCTTGTGGGAACTTTAGCCAGAAATGAAAAAACGAACTAATATTGATCCAGGATTAGCTGCTATGAATTTACTAGCCATTTCTACATGATATTGACAGTATTACCTTACCTAGCCCAATTGGGACATAGAACACTTAAGAACAATATATGTTCAAATGCTGAACTACACTACAGAACCTCGTGTTTATGTGGCTATGCATCACTCAACACTTCTGCCACACAATGAGTGGTTGTCATTATTCATTACACTATTTATCTTCCACTGCAGATTTATGCTCATACAAAATTACATAGTGTTAAACTTTTGTTGGATTTTATGTGGAAAAATTTGCTTGATCTCTTGAGGGTGGTGAATGTGGTAGAGTTTCTTGTTACAGCTTACAGGATATTACTCTTGCGACACTTGTTCTTTAGTACTACTCCAGAATAGATGAACTATGTGTTGGTGGGAGGACAATACAAGGGATAAAAGTCCCATGCTCTTGAGATGGCCTTGATCAGTTTTTGGCCTGCATCCTTTTGCTAGCCACTATTGCATACTTCCTTTCCAGTGTTGAATAATTTATTTTTAAAGTGTGTCATACTTGACTCCAGCATTACATTGTAGTAGATGTGAGTGAAATATACCACAATTACTGACAAAAATGGCTGTGACAACAAATTATTTTTTGCTGTTGGACCATATTGCATCTGAAGGACCTCAGAAGGTATTGGGACATTCAAAACAAATTTTTCTTTCACTGCATCTCACACTTGTCATTTGAGTTCATTAAAGTATTATTTAAATTGTGAAAGCCACTACAATTGTGGGGAAAAACTGGTGATCTGAGATGATTTCTGTGTATTTATGAAGAAGGAATTTTCATTTCAGTTTCCTCAGCAATGGACTAACACAGTGACCAATTCTTCAGTGAAAACTTCTCGCCCTCAGATCATGTTTGACTCCCTGAGACATCAAACTTTTTAATATTTCCAGGTCACGTGCCATCACTGATTGCCTCTTGACAGGATTTCTGTGAATGAGTGATGGATGTCCAAGCCTCTGATGATCTTCAGCAGGCCCAGTTTTACTGTACCTCTTGATCGTCAGGTAAACATAACATCTTGGATGACCTTTTTTCCCTAAGGGTTCCAAAAAATCTGTTGATTTTCCCATTTCATGAACGGCTGTAACTTTATTGATATGTAGAAATGGTGTGTATTCTCAGCAACTACGCAGAATATTCTACTGCCTCATTGTGGAAATCAGACTGTCATGCATGACACAATTTCATTTCATGTTAATGGTCTTATACACAGCTGAATCAGTTTTCAGTAAGTATACTAACCATAACACTGTGCTTCCCATTAGCCTTGAAAAATTATAAATTCCTTTATTGATAATCATTTGACATAACCATTCATTTTGTAAAGCAGTTACTGTTAATCTCATAGTTCAGGAATCAAAGGAGAATGCATAGAAAATATCTTCTAGTTAACATGGTATGAGAAAAGACAACCATTCATTGTATTACCAGTGGTGTTGAGTAGCCAGGCTTGTAAAAAAGTATATGGCTCCATTATTTAACTTAAGGTCTCCATATTCTAACCACGATAAGGATGCTTTCAATTTGAAATGATTCAGAAAATGTAATATTTGAAGTGCTTGTGAATATTTCATCCATAACGGATGGCATTATGAGGGCTGCAACCTTTTTTGCCCCCTACTGTGTGTCTCAATGGTTCACACAGTCATTGTCATGTGGAGAATTGTTTATTTAGGTGGCTGGTGTTGGTGAAGAGTACAGACATCTTTTCAAAGTCACAGAGCAAGGATTGTCTAGGATATTTTGTGTCTTTTGCTAATGATAAAAATTGTTGATTTAAAAAAGACACTGTAGAGGTTAAAAACATTAATTTCTGACTGTGAATTATACTTATAGGGACAGTAGAGTTGTAAAACGTCTGCATACCTTTTCCTGATGTATGTCCTCTCCACTGCACGTTACATTTACACTGTCACCGTAGGATTACAACAGATCATACATATACATTGTATGTTGAACTTATTGAGGGATGAATGTGAGTGATTGCATTAATTGCTGTACATTGAAACTGTAAATTATGAGAATGTGTTAAGTACTTTGTCAAAGCTTTTGGAAAAATTGGTTGAGCCTGTTCCACTGTCATCATGGAGTAGATGTTCCCCAAGTTTTTTCTGCGTACATAGATTTCTAGCTCATCATATAGACACATTCTGTGTCCTTCGTTCAGTGTCTGCAGTATTTCAAGGTTGTTTACTACATTGTCAAATGGATGTCCTGTATCTTTTATATTTGAGGCTGTTACAGATTTATGTGGTGTGTTGTATCTGAAGGCATTGATGTGTTCCTTGAATCTGGTGCGGAAGTCATGGCCTGTTTGATCTATGCACTGAGCCGGGCATTTAAAGTTCTTATTCTGTGTCGTTTGAGGATATTGTCAATTTTTTGGGAGGTGTTACCGAGGGAGGGTGTGCAGGCTTTTACTGTATTCTTTTGGTTCTTAGTGGTTATTTTGTTAATTTTATTCTTAAACTAAACTTTCTGTTAGTGTGGGTTTGTACCCATTAGCGACAGCTATTTGATTTGATTTATGATTTTTATTTCATTCTGGAGGCTCCCATCACTCTGGGTTTTCGTAACTCTGTGGATCATTGAGTGGTAAGCTGCTGGTTTGTGCAGGAGGAAGCACGTGTGTTTGTCTGTGGTGGTTGTTTTCCTATAAATTTGGAAGACATATTTGTTGTCTTGTTTGCAGATGGTTAAATCAAGGAATTTGATGGTATCATTTATTTCCTGTTCATAGGTGATTTAATATTCTTGTGCATTTTGTTGAATGTTTGGAGGATGTCTTGGACATGATCTTTGTTTCCCCTCCCCCCCCCCCCCCCTTTTTTTTAAAAAAAAAAATACTTATTTTTGTAGAAATCATTTAATCTTGTATCTCTTTAACCGCTGTAAATGAACATATCTGTAACATGTATAACTTTGAAACAACAAACGACAGTGTAAATGCAATGTGCAGTGGAGAGGACGTACATCAGGCAACAGTTTTCAGACCTTTTACAACTTTGCCGTCTCTGTAAGTACAATTCACTGTCATAAATTCATGTTTTTTAATCTCTAAAGTGCCTTTTTGAAATCAACAATTTATATATTAGGAAAAGACACAAAAGACCTTGTAGCTACAAATAGGCTGGACCTTATTGACAATGTCAGTATAGAAATGCAATCATGATGTCTTTATAGCAACTATGATGACAGAAGTTAATAAATCAGTCAAAAAAGATAGGAGAGTTGTTTCTGCTAGATAGAGCAGACAAGCAGTTATTAACATCTCACTTAGACAGTGAATTGGCATCACTTAGTTCCACTAAAGTGGATGTAGAGGAATTGCAAGCAAAGTTTAAGCAGATTGTAAATCATGGTCTGGAGAGTTATATGCCTAGTAAGTAGATAAAGGATGGGAAAGACCCACCATGGTTTAATAACAAAATTCGGCAGATGCTGAGGAAGCAGAGGTTGTTGTACTCTTGGTTTCAAAAGGGAATGCGTAAATGACAACAAGCAAAGGTTAGTAGAGGTTCGTGCATCTGTGAAGAGATCTATGTGCAAAGCATACAGCAACTACCACTGTCACATCTTAGCAAAGGATGTAGCTGAAAACCCGAGAAAATTCTGATCATATGTAAAATCACTAAGCGGGTCTAATGCTTCCGTTCAGTCCCTTGTTGAGCAGCGTGGTGACAGTTGAAGATAGTAAAACAAAAGCTGAAGTTTTAAATTTCACATTCAAGAAATTGTTCACACAGGAGAATCGTACAAATGTACCATCAGACTGGCTCCCATATGGTCACCTTAGTAATAAGCATACCTGGTGTAGAGAAACAACCAAGAGATTTGAAAGCAAATAAATCACCAGGTCTGGATGGAATCCCAGTTCGATTTTACAAAGAGTACTCTACGGCATTGGCCCTTTACCTAGCTTGCATTTATTATGAATCTCTCATCCAGCACAAAGTCGCAAGTGAATGGAGAAAAGTGCAGATAACTCCAGCATGCAAAGAAAGGGTACAGATTGGACCCACAAAATTACAGACCAGTATCCATAACTTCTGTTTGCTGCAGAACCCTTGAACATATTTTCAGTTTGAATATGAAGGTTGGAACTTAAATAATGGCAACTATTTATTCACAACCGATACAAAAGAGTTACATGTTTGCACTTGTTACAGCCCTTCAATGTAGTCACCAGCGTTCTGTAGAAGCCTTTGCCAGCGATGTGGAAGGCATAGTAAACCGTTAGCAGAGTCTGTTCTGTTGGTGGTGCGAATGGAACGGTGTACTGCCTGTCGAATCTCTGGAACAGTTCTGAAGCTGAACAGAGCTGCCACAGCTTTCGCTGTATGCGCCCACGCAGTTTTGTGCAAAATGATGGACGGGTTGTGCAGAAAGTGTCGCTGCTTCTTTTACAAAGCTGGTTGCAGGTGATGCTCCAAAAACGAACAGTAAAAAATTTTAAGTCCTTGTGACTTTGATTTGATTCCAAAGATGAAGGAACCACTTCGTGGCATTCACTTCATAACTGTTCCAGAGATTCGAGAGACAGTTAACCGCTCCATTTGCACCGTCCACTGGACAGGCTTTACTTTTGGTATACTATGCCTTCCACGTCGCTGGCAATGGGTTCTACACAACGCTGGTGACTACTTTGAAGGACAGTAACAGATGGAAACATTCAACTCTTTTGTATCGGTTGTGAATAAATAGTTGCCACTATTTAAGTCCCAACCCTTGTATAATAAACTTTCTTGAGACTGAAAAGCTTACGTGCACGAATCGGCGTTGTTTTAGAAAGCATCACTCGTGTGAAACTCATCTTGCCCTTTTCTCACATGTTGTACTGAGAACTATGGATGAAGGGCAACAAGCAGATTGCTTATTTCTAGATTCGTGGAAAGAATTTGACACGGTGCCCCATTGCAGGCTGTTAACGAAGGTATGAGCATATGGAATAAGTCCACAGATATGCGAGTGGCTCAAAGACTTCTTCAGTAATAGAACCCAGTATGTTCTTCTTGATGGTGAGTGTTTATCAGAGACAAGGGTATCTTCAGGAGTGTCTGAGGCAAGTGTGGCAGGACTGCTGCTGTTCTCTATATTTGGCTGATAGGGTGGGCAGCAATTTGCAGTTGTTTGCTGATAATGCCGTGTGTACGGTAAGTAGTTGGAGTTGAGTGACTGTAGGAAGATACAAGATGTCTTAGAAAAAATTTCCAGTTGGTGTGATGAGTGGCAGCTAGAAAAATGTAAGTTAATGCTGGTGAAGAGGAAGATCAAACCAGTAATGTCTGGATACAGTATTAGTAGTGTCCTGCTTGACACACTCAGGTCATTTAAATATCCAGGCATAAAGTTGCAGTGCGATATGAGGTGGAACGAGCATGTGAGAACTGTGGTAGGGAAAGCGAATGGTCATCTTCGGTTTGTTGGAGGAATTTTAGGATGGAGTGGCACATCTGTAAAGGAGACAGCATATAGGATGCTGGTGCGACCTATTCTTGAAAACTGCTTGAGTGATTGGGATCTGTACCAGGTTGGATTGAAAGAAGGCATCGAAGCAATTCAGAGGCGGGCTGCTTGATTTGTTACCAGTAGGTTCAAACAACACATAAGTGTTATGGAGATGCTTGGGGCACTCAAATGAGAATCCCTGGAGGAAAGGCAATCTTCTTTTCAAGAAACATTAGTGAAAAAATTTAGAGAACAGTCATTTGAAGCGGACTGCCAAACGATTCTACTGACCAACTTACATCACACGTAAGGACCATGAAAATAAGATTCGAGAAATTAGGGCTCATAAGGAGGCATATAGACAGTCGTTTTTCCCTTGCTCTGTTTGTGAGTGGAACAGGAAAGAAAATGACTGGTAGTAGTAGTACAGAGTACCCTCTACAATGAACCGTACAGTGGCTTGCGGAGTATCTGTGTAGATGTAGATGTTGATGTTGAACTTACACTGTCCTTGGTCTGCGACTTTGAAAAGATGTCTGTACTCTTCAACACCAGCCCTGTTAATAAACAATCCTCCACCTGAATATGGTGATGTGAACCATTGCAATGTGTAGTGGCAAAATAAACAAGTGACTAACACACACTGTTTTATTTGTAGTTGAAGTTCATGTTACCAATCACCATTGCTCTGGTGGCCAGCCAACCTGTGATGCTTTTGCTGTCAAGGAATCATTCTGTTTTTTGCTTCATAGGTGTATGCACATTAAAAGACTAAAACTATATTATCTGATTGTTAAACAGACTAACAGTGCTGCTGCCAGCCAAATGTATTGAGTAACAATACATGTGCAATCTAAATTGCCACTTTCATTGTCCACAACTTTTAAGCATCGTTATTAACTTCGTTATTTAGTTAGCTTTTTCCATAAAAGACAATATTCCTTTGGACAAGATGAAAATAATAATGTTACACAGTCAATCAGTTTAATGTTTTATAAACGAAACATACTGAAACTTTACAGCATTACTTTGTGTAGTTACTAATTTCAATTTCTTCATGTAATTTTTTCAGTTAAACCAGAAAATACACAATCATCAAATCCCATGGCCGGTGACTTGAAGCATTCTTCAGATGCCCCACCAGTAACAGCTCAGAAAGATACTCAGGTATTAACACAAACACAAAGTAAAACAACAGAAACAGAGCGAGTTGATTTAAACCCTTTGTCCTCTCCAATCCCTGGCGGCAAATCCAATGATGCTGGGGTTTCAAGTCCATACAATAACTTAGTTGCGCTTGCTGAACAGAGTAGTGATGTTATGTATTGGGGTTTTAGACTTGTTTGATGTGACAAGGCTATACAGTTTTCCTGAAGTGGTATGCTAGATAAAAGTTTGTTATTCCCTTGTACATGTAATGACTTGAAACAGGGTGTATAAGAGGTAACATTCTGGTTCTTGAAAACTGAAGAAAAGAATATAGGCATTTAACGGTTCACAGTTATCACTAGCAAATTCAGTGCTGCAGACAGTGACAATTTATATGCAGTATATAACACTGTCCCTGAATTGACAGGTTTGTCTAAAAGACAAGTTATAAAATTAATTTTAGAAAATAAAAGTGTTGACAGTTTATGAAGTGTGTAACCATCTGAAGTTTACATGCACTTACATTAAAGTTAAAAGAACATAAAAAATACATAAATACGGTAAAAATTGCAATAGCACTACCAAGAATATCTAAAATGGAACAATGAATCTTGTGTTGTAAAAATCTAAATGAAATTATGTAAATGACAGAATTTGAAATTTTAAGACTGTAAAGAGAAGGAAAAAAGCTTCAAAAAGCAAGAACCACCAAAAGGGTAATTTATTCTAAGCATTTCATAACTTTTCATTGCATGGACACACAAAATTTAATCACTGTCTCCCTCTTCAAGATTGTTAGGTTTTTTTAACACAGTGTAGTGTAGAGTGATCAGTACCCAGAAATTACTACACTGTGAGCAAAAGAAGGGGGAACAATACTGTCTCAGTGATTCCTCTATTGACAAACAGAAGCTTGCTGCCCATATTTATTGCTGTGTGTGCATACACTGTTCAGTAGCTTGTCTGTTGAGAGGATATTAGTTGTTCTGAACCATGCTCATAGGCAATAAGTACTACATATAATGGTATAAGATGATTAAGTTTACAGGCTGTTTTAACACACTTTTCTGCAGGAGCACTTGCTACTCTCATTACACAGGTCATTACTTTTTTCCTTTGTACAAACTTTACTTTCAGTCACCAACTGATTTTGTTAGTGCATAATTATTTTTAGTTGTTGCTTACATTGTATTTTGGTTATTTTTGCTAATTTTATGAAAATATCCTTAAATTACATTTTTTCACATAAATTTAAAATATATTTCATATTTGAACATGTATCTGGAAGAACGCATACTGTAAAAAGACATAGCTACATTTTTGTAATGATTTTCTCCACATTATGCTGAAATTGCGTGTTCATTTTCCACCATCAACAAAAGAACATGTACACTATTGTAGGCCATTGCAAAGATTTTCTCCCAGAGCTGATTCCACAGGTCACATGTTTGTAATAAACTGACAGTGTGGTTTCATTTTGTAGATTTATTTTAATCCTTTTTCTGATATTCCAAAATATATGTAAAATTGCTAAACAGTTGTCTCAATTTTTTTTTTTTTTGTGAAGTACCTCATGGTGTGATTTTATAAAGTATAAGTAAATTTCCAGTCCTTCCTCTGTGTAAAGTGCCAAGGTTCTATTTTATGCGATTTACTCCGTACCCAGAGGTGTACTTCTGGTTAAATTGCTGGTTTATCAAAATGGTTCAGAGGAAATGCACCAATGTGCTCTTGGAAAGTTTTGAACTTTAATAAAATTTCATAATGTATTTCATGGACAGTTTTTATACTGTACAACTAAAACAGGATCTTTTTTGGTTCCAGTTAGTATACAATCTCATTTGCATTCACAATGTACTTAATCCCTGATAAAACCTGAATTTGGGTTATTTGTAGCACTATTTTGACAGGAGATGCAGTAGAGATCAGTAACAACACTTTCAAAAGCATAAATTGCTACTCATCACTTAGAGAAGGCATTGTGTTGCAAAGAGTCACAACAAAAAGACTGCTAAACATTTCAGCTGTATGACAAATATTGTGTGTGTGTGTTTTCTGTTGTGAAATTTTGTCCAAAAACTTAAATGTTTAGCAATCTTTCTTCATTGCGCCTGTCTGCAATCCAACACCTTCTTTATATGGGGGGTAGCAAACTCTCCTTTTCATGGTGGTGTTGTTCCACCCGGGATTTTCCAGTGCTAAATAGAGATCAATATGTATTCTAGTTCTATTTATTTGTCTCAGAATTTTATTGAAATTACAACCAATTACATGCACTCACTGTTTTCATGAGATAAACCTGTTACAGGCAACCAAATTTTTGCTGAAATTCTGTACTGCAAAATCTAACTTTGTTGGCTTTAGGATGATCACTGAGCTATGATTAATAGACTATATTCAGACCAAATTTCAGTCACATCAAATTCGATTTCAGACTGGTCCCTTTCTACTATTAAACATGACAGCGGCTCTATGATTATGTAGATGAGGTGTTCATGTGGTATATCATTTGTCCTGGAATGAATTCTGTAAGAAACAGAGGATTCTACAGTGCAGAGGATGTTCCCTTTCAAGAATACTGTTTCCCTCCATGTTTGTCCAAGCTACATTTAACAAACAAAAGCATGAATGCCAACAACTTTATTGTTCAATCCACGAGTGTATCTTGGTTGTTTTAGAGTAAAAAACCATATGCATATTACTTCCCTTTACTCATGGTTCAGTCACATGTACCTTCTCTTTATACACAGCTCAGTTGCATTAATGTGACCATCACCTGTGTTCAACATGCAATAACCACTCATAGATGGCAGGTGGCAGCAATAGCAGTGGAGGGTATATAAAGCATGTTGGGCGATGCGGAAAACAGTGCAGTCTTTGAAACTTCCTGGCAGATTAAAACTGTGTGCCCGACCGAGACTCGAACTCGGGACCTTTGCCTTTCGCGGGCAAGTGCTCTACCATCTGAGCTACCAAAGCACGACTCACGCCCGGCCCTCACGGCTTCACTTCTGCCAGTATCTCGTCTCCTACCTTCCAAACTTTACAGAAGCTCTCCTGTCAACCTTGCAGAACTAGCACTCCTTTCTTTCAGGAGTGCTAGTTCTGCAAGGTTGGCAGGAGAGCTTCTGTAAAGTTTGGAAGGTAGGAGACGAGATACTGGCAGAAGTGAAGCCGTGAGGGCCGGGCGTGAGTCGTGCTTTGGTAGCTCAGATGGTAGAGCACTTGCCCGCGAAAGGCAAAGGTCCCGAGTTCGAGCCTCAGTCGGGCACACAGTTTTAATCTGCCAGGAAGTTCCATATCAGCGCACACACCATTTCTGAAATGGCTAAGTGGGAGGGGGGTTGGGTTGTTTCGGGAAGAAACCAAACAGCTAGGTCATGAGGTCATCAGATTAGGGAAGGACAGGGAAGGAAGTCAGCCATGCCCTTTCAAAGGAACCTTCCCAGCATTTGCCTGGAGCGATTTAGGGAAATAACGGAAAACCTAAATCAGGATGGCTGGACACGGGATTGAACCATTGTCGTCCTGAATGCGAGTCCACTGTGTGCCTAAGTGTGTATTCTGTTTGTGTGCCTCTATGGTTTAAGTATACCATGCATTACAAAATGGCACTATCCAAAACGAGTGCCGAAGCAACTGTAGTGCACCACAGGGCATAAATAACTGGTGAATACATCTATGGAGACATGTACGGGTGAACAGACATGCACTTTTGTGCAACTGACCAACCAGGTGGATCGAGGGGATACCAACAGTGTCTCCTCAATGACCATTCAGTAAACTTCGCTGTGTATGAGCCTCTGTAGCAGGCACCTGTTTCATATGCTCATGCTGGCTGCTGTTCATCAGCAATGAAGGCTTTAATTTGCACACGAGTACCACAACTGGATGTCCATCATGTAGTGACAGGTGGCCTTTTCAGATGAATCACATTTTATGCTCTATCAAACAGATGGCCAGCAACAATCTTCGTAAGGGTCCTTGCCAGAGAAGGGAGCCTTGTGGTCCAGGAAGTGCTTTTGTGGCATAACCCTTGGATGATCCTGTCATTAAGGTAGGCACAGTGGATCAACACAAGTAGGTGCCTATCCTCGGGGATCATGTCCACCTCTGTATGCAGTTTGGTTTTTTCTTGAGACTCCTCCACCAGCAGAACAATATGTTACACAGCTAACAGTGTACACGTGTCAGTTGAAGAGTTCCAGGATGAGTTCACCATACTCTCCTGTCCATCAAACTCACAGGATTAAAACCCAATCAAGAATAAATGCAACCACCTCGATTGGGCTGTTAGTGCCATCTATCCTCAAATAAGTAAAGCAGCGCAGCTGGCCACAGCTCTGGAGTTGGCATAGCTCCACATCCCTGTTGGTACTTTTAGAACCTCAATGACACTCTTCCTGCATATCTCATGCTTTGACAGGTTCTCACAGTTATGTGACTGGACAGTGTAATTGCTGTCAAATCTAAATGCTGCTTGGTGTGAATAACCGTACAAAATTCTACAAAGTTGTATCCTTGCAGTCTGTTACAGACTGCAACCCCCCGTCGGCTTAAGGTGATCCCATTCACATCTCATTGTTTTGATTTCTTTTCATTGTCATCCCTTAGTCTTATATTTTTCCCCTGATTTTATATTTAACTTTTCTGTATTGCAACACTAAATATTATTGTTAAGCCTTGTTTTATCATCTGAGACATGAGAACTTTGTACCTCATTGCGCAATGTTTTTTTTTTCCTACTCATTAGAATAAGCAATTTTTCCATTCC
This sequence comes from Schistocerca americana, assembly GCF_021461395.2. NCBI lineage: Eukaryota > Metazoa > Arthropoda > Insecta > Orthoptera > Acrididae > Schistocerca > Schistocerca americana. Next base: position 273,011,411 of record NC_060120.1, on the reverse strand, counting down.
TTGTTTCTGCACTCCTTGCTCTATTCTTGATGCTTGTAATCTCTTTAATGTAAGTAATATTAGCTTTGAAAACCACATATATTTATTTTAGTGTGTACTGTTTCGAGATTCTGCACCATACTTGTGTCCAGGAAAGGTTTTCTTTTACATATTCTTGCATACATGTAATGTGATATTTTGTCATTGGAATTGATTTCGTATTATACTTGCAATCATGGCTGTTTAGACAGGTTTTGATAATGAATTATCTTATGCTAATGGTATGCTGTTTGTTCCACAGAAAAAAAATCTTCAGAGTCAGTAAATCCCCACACACAGTGATCTAAATGTGGAGCAGTGTAGAAAGTGATGGTAATTGTCCAATAGTGTAAGTGTAGCTGTGTGTGTATATATTTTTTGTGAATGTGAACATCCTCTGAAATTGTGCCACTGTTTGGAACTTCACATAACTGACAGTTGTGAAAAACTTCAATAAAGTTGTATAAAAATACTTTCTTTCATGTGTTGCTTCCTTGGATCTGATTATCTGTTGGATATATTGTGTACTACAGGTATTATTTGAAATAACCACTTTATTAAATGCTGAGAAAAGTAATAAAATAACCTGTTTGGTTTGGGGCATGCAGCTGTGGCTAGTTGTCTGCAACTAAATGGATTATTTCTTGCATCCTAGAAATCTGAAAATTCACATAAAATAATAATATTTTATAAATATATTAGATGGAAAAATTCCTCGTGGGAAAAATATATATAAAAATCAAGATGCTGTAACTTACCAAACGAGAAAGCGTTGGCATGTTGATAGAGACAATAAAAAACACACAAACACACACACAAATTTCAAGCTTCCGCAACCCAAGGTTGCTTCATCAGGAAAGAGGGAAGGAGGGGGAAAGACGAAAGGATGTGGGTTTTAAGGGAGAGGGTGAGGAGTCATTCCAATCCTGGGAGCGGAAAGACTTACCTTAGGGGGAAAAAGGACATGTATACACTCGCGCACGCATGCACGCACGCGCACGCATACACATCCATCTGCACATATACAGATACAGGCAGACATGTGTAAATTCAAAGAAGTTGGGCAGAGATATCAGTTGAGGCGGAAATACAGAGGCAAAGATGTTGTATGACTGGTGAGGTACTAGTGGTGGCAACTTGAAATTAGTGGAGGTTGAGGCCTGGTGGGTAACGGGAAGGGCAAGTTCCCATCTCTGGAGAGTTCTGATACGTTGGTGTCAGGGGGAAGTATCCAGATAACCCGGACGGTGTAACACTGTGCTAAGATGTGCTGGCCGTGCACCAAGGCATGTTTAGCTACCTCGTTACCAACAAACACTGTCTGCCTGTGTCCGTTCATGCGAATGGACAGTTTGTTGCTGGTCATTCCTACATAGAAGACTTCACAGTGTAGGCATGTCAATTGGTGAATCACCGTGGGTGCTTTTACATGTGGCTCTGCCTTTGATCGTGTACACCTTCCGGGTTACAGAACTGGAGTAGGTGGTGGTGGGAGGGTGCATGGGATAGGTCTTACACCGAGGGCAGTTACAAGGGTAGGAGCCAGAGGGTAGGGAAGATGGTTTAGGGATTTCATAGGGATGAACCAAGAGGTTACGAGGCTCTCCAGCAAGGATACGACTTCCTCAAATCCTGCCCTGAAATGAGATCCATCCTTCATGAAATCCTCCCCACTCCACCAAGAGTGTCTTTCCGCCGTCCACCTAACCTTCGTAACCAGCACATCTTGGCAGTGTTATACCGTCTGGGTTATCTGGATACTTCCCACTGACACCAACCTATCAGAACTCCAGAGATGGGAACTTGCCCTTCAATATATTCTCTCTTCCTGTTACCCACCAGGCCTCAACCTCCGCTAATTTCAAGTTGCGGCCGCTCGTACCTCACCTGTCATTCAACAACATCTTTGTCTCTGTACTTCCGCCTCGACTGACATATCTACCCAACCTCTTTGCATTTACACATGTCTGCCTGTATCTGTATTTGTGCAGATGGATATGTGTGCATGCGTGCGCGAGTGTATACAAGTTCTTTTTTCCCCATAAGGTAAGTCTTTCCACTCCGAGAATTGGAATGACTCCTTACCCTCTCCCTTAAAACCCACATCCTTCCCTCTTTCCTGATGAAGCAACCTTGGGTTGCGAGAGCTTGAAATTTTGTGTGTGTTTGTGTGTTTTTTATTGTCTCTATCAACATACCAACACTTTCTCGTTTGGTAAGTTACAGCGTCTTTATTTTTACATATAATATTTTATAAAAATACATACATTTCCTAGCTTCTGGAAATAAGTTTCTCCATTAGGGAGGGGAGAGGTAGAATGGAAGAGTACATCACTCGGGTCCCAAAATGGGAGGGACCCACCGTATATCCTCCCTGATGGGAGGAACTGGGTGTTCAAAAAGCTAGAATAATGTATGTCCTTTGACATGTGTCTGTTGGCAGTACTGACATTTCTCCTGAAGATAAGTAACCCCTATTGGCCAGCTATTCTCTCATATTTTATAGTTTTTTCAAGAGGATTCTCTGATTGATACAAGATGCTTTATAATTTGTCAGACTGTGCAGAATGAATGGAAAATATTTGCAATACCGTTTAGTGTGTTGAACTTCATCTTGGGTGGATTAGTATTGGCAGCAAGAATGAAGATCATGCATGGAAGACAGGCAAAAAGTGTTCCACAAGTTCTCAAGAGTCATTTTCAGTTAATATTGCACTACATAGTTTGAAAAGAAACAATACTGTAATTTTGTTGCATTCAACCTGTCAGAAAAATTAAAATCATAGTATGCAATTCATTCCTGAATTGTAGCCAGTAATGATGACCAATATAATGGTAGTTGCAAGGGAAGTAATTCGGCTATTTAACAGAATTAGATGGTGCAGGGGTTAAGTCAGTGGACTTGAATTCTGGAGAACCATGGTCCAAATTCTCATCTGGCCTTCGAGATTTAAGTTTTTTGTGTTCCATAATTTGCTTAAATAAAATGCTAGGATGATTCCTTTGGAGAGGGCACATCAGATTTGCTTCCCCACTCAGAGTTTGTTTTCCACATGTAATGACAAAGTCATTGCTGGGATGGTCAACCCTAATTCCTTTCCCTTTTTCAGTATTTAGTCACAATATATAAACAAAGATGATGTGACTTACCAAACGAAAGCGCTGGCAGGTCGATAGACACACAAACAAACACAAACATACACACAAAATTCAAGCTTTCGCAACCAACGGTTGCTTCATCAGGAAAGAGGGAAGGATGTGGGTTTTAAGGGAGAGGGTGAGGAGTCATTCCAATCCCGGCAGCGGAAAGACTTACCTTAGGGGGAAAAAAGGACAGGTATACACTCGCACACACACCCATATCCAACCGCACATACACAGACAGAAGCAGACATTTTCTGCTTGTGTCTATGTGCGGTTGGATATGGGTGTGTGTGCGAGTGTATACCTGTCCTTTTTCCCCCCTAAGGTAAGTCTTTCCGCTCCCGGGATTGGAATGACTCCTTACCCTCTCCCTTAAAACCTACATCCTGTCGTCTTTCCCTCTCTTTCCTGATGAAGCAATCGTTGGTTGCGAAAGATTGAATTTTGTGTATATGTTTGTGTGTCTATCGACCTGCCAGCGCTTTCGTTTGGTAAGTCGCATCATCTTTGTTTTTATATATATATATATATATATATATATATATATATATATATTCACCTTTCTTTCTTGCATGGTACCTTCAGTAACATGGTCATTTCTTATTGAGATTCTGACCATACATGCTCTGTCTTCCTCATATTATTATTTTACATGTATATTCTCTGATCTCTCCTTTGTGTTGCATTTGTTTGCTATCTTGCATTCTATTTGCTCACTGTGCTTGTCCACAGTTCGATCTGTTAATCTTCTACCATCTTTCACAGTACTGTAGTACTCTATTGCTGTGGTTAATACATTAAGGTATGTAGCCATCACCATAAGATCAAACATTTCAGTGTCTTGCATTAAAAGTTTTCTGTTTATGTGCCGCATCAATAAAATTCCAAGCTTTCAGTGATTGCATCCATCATTGTCCGCTGGAATTAAGACTGACTGTTGTAAATTGGTGACGCCCCCACTTTTATATCCAAAGGACAGCATCCGAGTGGATGGACTGCATGATGATGACAACAAGGAAATAGCATTTACTGAGGTTGTGCCATCTGTGTCAAAAGATTTTTGTTTGCAATCTCTATCCAGCACCATCCCTCACATTAGGCAGTAAACTGCAAGAAATCTTTCTCTGTGTCTTTTTCTTTATCAAGTGCTTAGCTGGTGTGTCCACTGAAGTTATATTCACAGTCTAATTTCAACTGTTTCCATGGTCACAGAGCCCCAATAGGTTGACACATGAGGAAGTATTCTCCTTTGTTCAAACAAAACCTTGTGTTCTGCAGCAGCTGATTCATCCAAATGCTAATATTTAAGGTGATGCTTATGTTCGACGCAGCGATCTTCAACATCCCTTATAGGCTGGCCCACATAACTTTGCCACACTCATAAGGAATGTCAAAAATTCCCAGCACTTTCAGGCCGAAATTATCTGTAGCTGTTCGCAACATTTCTACAATTCTTGTATGTGCCTCGAAGACAGTTCTGATTCCTTGCCTGTTTAGAACTCTACCTATTGTTGTGGTCTTCGGTCCAGAGACTAGTTTGATACAGCTCACTATCCTGTGGAAGCTTCTTCATCTCATAGTACCTGTTGCAACAACATCCTTCTGAATCTGCTGAGTGTATTCATCTCTCTCCCTCTGTGATTTTTACCCTCCACACTTCCCTCCAATACTAAATTGGTGATCCCTTGATGCCTCAGAACATGACCTACCAACCAATCCCTTCTTCTAGTCAAGTTGTGCCACAAATTTCTCTTCTCCCCAGTTCTGTTCAGTACCTCCTCATTAGTTATGTGATCTACCCATCTAATTTTGAGCATTCTTCTGTACTTTATTTCAAAAGCTTCTATTCTCTTCTTGTCTAAACTGTTCATTGTTCATGTTCCAATTCCATACATGGCTACACTCCATACAAATACTTTCAGAAAAGCCTTCCTGGCACTTGAATCTATACTCAATGTTAACAAATTTCTCTTCTTCATATTATATCCTCTCTACTTCGGCCGTCATCAGTTATTTTTGCTCCCCAAATAGCAAAACTCGTCTACTACTTTAAGTGTCTCATTTCCTAATCTAATTCCCTCAGCATCACCTGACTTAATTCCAACTACATTCCATTATACTCGTTTTGCTTTTGTTGTTGTTCATCTTATATCCTCCTTTCAAGGCACTGTCCATTCCATTCAACTGCTCTTCCAGGCCCTTTGCTGTCTCTGACAGAATTACAATGTCATTGGCAAACCTCAAAGTTTTTATTTCTTCTCCATGGGTTTTAATTCCTACTCCAAATTTTTCTTTTGTTTCCTTTACTTCTTGCTTCTGAAGAAGAGAAATTTGTTAACATCGAGTATAGATTTAAGTGTCAGGAAGTCTTTTCTGAAAGTATTTGTATGGAGTGTAGCCATGTATGGAAGTGAAACATGGATGATAAATAGATTAGACAATAAGAGGATAGAAGCTTTCGAAATGTGGTGCTACAGAAGAATGCTGAAGATTAGATGGGTAGATCACATAACTAATGAGGAAGTATTGAATAGGACTGGGGAGAAGAGAAATTTGTGGCACAACTTGACCAGAAGAAGGGATTGGTTGGTAGGACATGTTCTGAGGCATCAAGGGATCACCAATTTAGTATTGGAGGGCAGCGTGGAGGGTAAAAATCGTAGAGGGAGACCAAGAGATGAATACACTAAGCAGATTCAGAAGGATGTAGGTTGCAGTAGGTACTGGGAGATGATGAAGCTTGCACAGGATAGAGTAGCATGGAGAGCTGCATCAAACCAGTCTCAGGACTGAAGACCACAACAACAAACTTCTTGCTTAATATATAGATTGAGTAACATTGGAGATAGACTACAACCCTGTCTCACTCTCTTCCCAACTACTGCTTCCCTTTTATGCCCCTCGACTCTTATAAATGCCGTCTGGTATCTGTACAAATTGTAAATAGCCTTTTGCCCTCTGTATTTGATCCCTGCCACCTTCAGAATTTGAAAGAGAGTATTCCAGGCAACATTGTCAAAAGCTATCTCTAAGTCTACAAATGCTAGAAATGTAGGTTTGCCTTTCCTTAATCTATCTTCTAAGATAAGTCGTAGGGTCAGTACTGCCACATGTGTTCGAGCATTTCTAAAGAATCAAAACTGATCTTCCCTGAGGTCAGCTTCTACCAGGTTTTCCATTTGTCTGTAAAGAATTTGTGTTAATATTTCGCAGCCGTGATTTATTAAACTGATATTTCGGTAATTTTCGCACCTGTCAACACCTGCTTTCTTTGGGATTGGAATTATTATATTCTTTTTGAAGTGTGAGGGTATTTCACCTGTCTCATACATGTTGCTCAGAAGATGGTACACTTTTGTCATGGCTGGCTATCCCAAGGCTATCAGTAGTTCTAATGGAATGTTGTCTACTCCCAGGGCCTGTTTTGACTTAGGTCTTTCAGTGCTCTATCAAACACTTTACGCAGTATCGTATCTCTCACTTCTACATCCTCTTCAGTTTCCATAATATTGCCCTCAAGTACATCTCCCTCGTATAGACCCTCTATATACTCCCATCTTTCTGCCTTTCCTTTTTTGCTTAGAACTGGTTTTCCATCTGAGCTCTTCGTATTCATACAAGAGGTTCTCTTTTGTCCAAAGGTCTCTTTAATTTTCCTGTAGGCAGCATCTATCTTACCCCCTAGTGATATATGCCTCTACATCACTATGTTTGTCCTCTGGTCATCCCTGCTTAGCCATTTTGCACTTCTGTCGATTATTTCCTTTTTGCCTACCTCATTTACTGCATTTTTATGTTTACTCCTTTCATCAATTAAATTCAATATCTCTTCTGCTACCCAAGGATTTCTACTAGCCCTCGTCTTTTTACCTACTTGATCCTCTGCTGCCTTCACTATTTTCTCTCTCAAAGCTACCCATTGTTTTTCTACTGTATTTCTTTCCCCCATTCTTGTCAATTGTTTCCTAATATTGAAACTCTCCACAACCCCTGGTTCTTTCAGTTTATCCAGGTTCCATCTTCTTAAATACCCAGTTTTTTGCAGTTCCTTCGGTATGAATCTACGGTTCATGACCAATAGATTGTGGTCATTCCACATCTGCCGCTGGAGATGCCTTACAATTTAAAACCTGGTTCCTAAATCTCTGCCCTACCATTATATAATCTATTTGAAACCTTCCAGTGCCTCCAGGCCTCTTCCACTCAAACAACCTTCTTTTATGATTCTTAAACTAAATGTTAGCTATGATTAAGTGATGCTCTGAGCAAAACCCTAACAGGCGGCTTCCTCTTTCATTCCTTACTCCCATTTCATATTCACCTACTACTTTTCCTTCTCTTCCTTTTCTTACTATCAAATTCCAGTCCCCCATGACCATTAAATTTTCGTCTTCCTTCACTATTTGAATAATCTCTTTCCTCTCATCATACATCTCTTCATCATCTGCGGAGCTAGTTGGCATATAAACTTGTACTAATGAGGTAGGCGTGGGCTTCGTGTCTATCTTCGCTATAATAATGCATTCACTATGCTGTTCGTCATAGCTTACCCACACTCCTTATTTTTTTATTCATTACTAAACCCACTCCTGCACAACCCCTATTTGATTTTTTTTGTGTTTATAATGATGAATTCACCTGACCAGAAGTCTTGTTCCTCCTGCCACCAAACTGCACTTTTTCCCACCATATCTAACTTTAACCTTTCCCTTTTTAAATTTTCTAACCTACCTACACACTTAAGGGATCTGGCATTCCACGCTTCGATCCATATAACACCAGTTTTCTTTCTCCTGATAACAATGTCCTCCTGAGTAGTCTCTGCTCGGAGATCCAAATGGGAGACTATTTTACCTCTGGAATATTTTACCCAAGAGGATGCCATCATCATTTAACCATACAGTAAAGCTGCATGCCCTCACGGAAAATTATGGCTGTAGTTTCCCCTTGCTTTCAGCCGTTCACAGTACCAGCATAGCAAGGCAGTTTTAATTAATGTTACAAGGCCAGATCAGTCAAGCATCCAGACTGTTGCCTCTGCAATTACACTTCAGGAACCACACGTTTATCTGGCGTCTCAATAGATACCCCTCCATACGGCTATCTGTATCCCTGAGGCACGCAAGCCTCCCCACCAATGGTAAGGTCCATGCCTTGGTTTGGGGTGGGGAGAGGGGGGGGGGGGGGGGAAGTTAACCTATCTTGCACCACAGAATGGAAGCCACACAATGTGTTGGTCCTCTTAGCTTGTTTGAACGGCATTATGTTTTCGTTTCCTTGAAAGTGTTGATCTAATATCATGGATAGATACATTCTGGTGACCACTTTCTTTTGGTGTGGTGGAAATTATTGTGAAATGACTGATGGAGCAGCCATGGGTTCCAGTGCCACCTTCCGACCATCATGCTTCTTCATATATATTTACGATGCAGTGAGACGATGCAGCAATTCGTTGATCATTTTAGCAGTGTTCATTCAACTTAAGATTTGCAGTGGACGTGGAGGGGAATGGGAAATTACTTTTCTTAGATGTGTACAGAAATGGATGTATACAGGTCTCTGTCTCAAGAGACGTAGCTTTCACCATACAGACCAGAAGAGACCTACGCTGAACACCTCAGTACACAGAGCCAGGACTATTTTGAACAAGGACCACCTCGGTTCCAAGATTAAACATCTGACAACAATATTCAGAAGTAATGGGTATTCCGTCCATGATACTAGAGCATTGCTGTCAAGGAAACTAAAGATGTAACTCCATTCAAACAAGCCAATACAACCAGCACACAGTGTGGCTTCCATTCTGCAGTGCAACTACTAGCAAGATAGGGAGAGTTGTAAAAACAGGCAAAGAATCAGACCAGTTTTCTGGCCACCTTGAAAAATTAAAGAAATTTTGTGACCAGTTAAAGATAATTTTGGCCTGAGAGTTCTGGGAATTTTTAACATTCCTTGCGAGTGTGACAAAAGTTTTGTGTGCTAGTCTATACAGACTGTCGCCGATTGCTGCATCGAGCATCGGCATCACCTTAAATGCAGGTACGTAATAAATCAACAGTTGCAGAACACAGACTGTTATATAAGAATAAGATTTTTTTAGGACAAATGAGAATGCTTGGTCATGCATCAACCTGTTGGGACCTGTCATTACAGGAAACAGCTGAAATTGGATTTCATGAATATTGCTTCAATAAAGACACTGGCTACACACTAATCAATACATGGAAGTATGCACTTGATGCAGGAAAAGCAAAGAGGAAGACATTTTGCAGTTTACTGCCTGATACGATGAATGGTGCTGCAAGCAACATTGGATAGAGACCACAAACAAAATCTGTGGACGTAAGGAGTGCCATTCAGTGAATGCCATTTCCTTGATATCATCATGACATGTTCAGTCAGTCGGATGCCATCGTGAGGCTTAAACGTGGGAGCCTTGCCATAAACAGAATTTTCAAGGATTCTGTCACAAAAAACTTTGTAATCATTTAAGTATCTTTCTTCACAGTTGAAATAACAATATGAACAATGCAGGAAAGATATATTGCTACTTAACTGTAAACATGACCTGTTATGTTCCAGACAGGCACAATTAAAAAACACTTACACGTAAGCTTTCAGCCACAGCCTTCATCAGAGAAAGAAAGAGAACACACACCAATCAGTCAAACAGGCCAAGCACACCCTACGCACACATGACCGCCACCTCTGGCAGCTCAGACCAGAATGCAACTGTCACATGGAATGGAAGCAGCAGTCTGGAGGGAGTGGTGAATGGGAAGGGATAGCAGTGTATGGGTTGGGAGAAAGAGGAGTGCTGTCTGGAGGAGTGTGCAGGGACTAGACTGCCAGCAGGTGCAGCATTGGGGGGTCATTGGACAAGGAGGTGGGGAAAACAGAGCAGAAAAGGACCATAGCGGAGAACCGTGGGTGGGTGCACTGGTAGAGTGTAGCACACAAAGTGGGGTGCAAAACAGAATGCAGAGAAAGTGATAGGACAAAGGGGTTGGAAATTGCTGGTTGGAGGATGTAGGGGCAATATGTTACCATAGGTTGTGGCCATGATAATTATTGAAGCGGAGAACGTGTTTTAAGGATAACTCCCATCTGCACAGTTCAGAAAAGCATGTTGTGGAGAAGAGAATCCAGACAGCTGGGGAATGAAACCATATAAATCAAGCAAATTATGTTCAGCTGCATGTTGTGACAGATAGTGGTCTATTTTGCTGTTGGCCACAGTTTGGTGGACAGCTGGTTGGTAGTCATACCAATATAAAAAGATGTGCAATGACTTCAGCAGAGCTGCTATATGACATGGCTGCTTTCACTGTTGGCCTGGCCTCTGATGGGGTAGGATAAGCCTGAAACAGGATTGGAACAAGAAGAGCTGAGTGGATGGATTGAGAAGGTCTTGCACCTGGGTCTTCTACAAGGATATGATCCTCGTGGTAAGAGGTTGGTATTGGAAGTGGTGTAGGGATGGACTAGGAGGTTGGGTGGTCCACAGAACACCAATTTAGGAGATATAAGAAGGATCTCTGGTAGAGAGCCCCTCATTTCAGGGCATGATGATAGGTAATCAAAGCCCTAGGAAAGGATGTGGTTCAGTTGTTATAGTGTGGAGTGGTACTGAGTGATGAAGGGGTACTCCTTTGTGGGTGGTTTTTGGGTGTGGTGGGAGGATTGGGGGTGTGAGGTGAAATGGTGCAGGAGATCCTGTTGCGCACTAGGTCTGGGGGATAGTGCCTATCTGTGACGGCCTTGATGAGGCCCTCAGCATACTGGGCAAAGGAGTTCTTGTCACTGCAGATACACTGTCCCTGGGTGGCCAGGCTGTATGGGAGGGATTTTTTGGTGAGGAAGGGATGACAGCTATCGAAATACAGGTTCTGTTGGTGGGTATAATGTGGATAGAGCCATCAGAGAGCAGGTGGTCAACATCTAGGAAGGTGGCACATTGGGTTTAGGACGACCAAATGGAGTGGATGGGAGAGAAGCTATTCAGGTTGTGAAGAAATGAAAATAGGGAGTCTTGCCATGAGTCCAGATCATGAAGATATAATCAGTGATCCTGAGCCAGACTAGAGTTTTGGAATTTTGGGAGGCTAGGAAGATCTCCTCTAGATAGCCGATGAACAGGTTGGCAGAGGAGGGAGCCCATGACTGTGACATGGATTTGTTTGTATACTGTCCCTTAAGTGGAGAAAAGTTAGTAAGGTGTATGAGGAATGAGTCTGGAAGTTGGGAAATGTAGTTTCAATAGTGATAAGACAATGGCCATGACAAATGTTGGTGTACAGGGAGGTGTTGCCAACAGTGATGAATAGGGATCCAGGAGGTAAAGGCATGCGTGTGATGGAGAGTCAGTGAAGGAAGTGGTTGGTATCTTTGATGTGGGAGGCTAGACTATGGTCAATAGGTTGAAAGTGTTGGTCAATGAGGTTTAGAATTATTTTAATGGGGGCATGATAACCAGCCACAATGGGGCACCCAGGATTGTTGGGTTTCTGGATTTTGGGGAGCATATAGAATGGGGGTGTCATAGGGGTGAGGAGAGAAATTGATTCAAGGGGGAGGTTCTGGGAAAGTTGTTATGAATCACAATGGCTGCCTGGTGCAAGGCCTGTGCCAGTTAAGATTCCTCCACCTGTAAACTCTTCCAGTGTGATGCCACCTCAGAAGTCCAACCTTACAATCATGGACACCCCATTGTGGCTTTTTATTGTGCCCACACTGAAAGAATTTTAGCCCTCACACACCAACACCACCAACCTATTGCCAATAATCCAACCTCTCACGTCATTTACTCCACTGACACTCTACCACCCCCACCCTTTCACCACCTGGATCTCTAGTCATCACTGTTGATGATACCTTCCTGGACAACAACATACATCATTCCCATTGTCTTACCGCTATTGTACACTACCATTCCCAACATCCTTCATACACCAAACCCACTACCCCATTCCTCATACACCTTACGGACTTTATCCTAACTCGCAACTACTTCTCCATTGCAGAGAAGGTATACAAACAAATCCATGGCATAGCCATGGGCAACCTCCTGTGCCAACATGTTTATAGGCCATCCAGAGGAGACCTTCCAGCCTCCCAAAATACCCTAGTCTGGTTCAGCTTCATTGGTGATATCTTTATCATCTGGATCAAGAGCAAAGACACTCGATCTTCATTTCTTCACAACCACAACACTTGCTCTCCGCTTAACCTTGTCCTCATCAACCCAGTGTGCCACTACCTAGATGTTGAGTTTCTCCTCTCTGATGACACCATCCAAACCTCTGTCCACATTAAATCCAACAACCATCAACATACTTGCGTTTTGACAGCTGTCAGCCTTTCACACCAAAGTCCCTCCCATACAGCCTGGGTACAGCTATCTGCATTGACGAAAACTCCCTCACTGAGGGTCTCACCAAGGCCTTCGCGGACAGGCACTAGCCCCCAGACCTAGTCTGCAAACAGATCTCCCATGCCATTTCCCCTCACACCCCCAATTTCCCCACCATCTTCAAGAACCAACCTCAAAGGAATGCCCACTTCATCACTGAGTAACACCCCAGACTGGAACTGAACCACATCCTTCGCCAGGGCTTTGATTACTTATCATCATAGCCTGAAATGAGGGACATCCTACCTGAGATACTTTCCACCTCTCCTAAAGTGGTGTTCTGTTGTCCACCCAACCTCCACAACATCCTAGTCCATCCCTATGCCACTCCCAATCCCAACCTCTTGCCACAAGGATCATATCCCAGGCGAAGACCCTGATGCAAGACCTGCTCAATCCATCCACTCAGCTGTTCTTACTCAAGTCCTCTTACAGGCTTATGCAGCCATGTCATATACCAGGCTGCAGTCATTGCACAGCTTTATATATTCGATTGACTACCAACCAGCTGTCCACCAGGATGAATGGCCACTGCCCAACTGTGACCAAGAGCAAAGTAGACCACAATTTGTCACAACATGCAGCTGAATATAACGGGCTTGATTTCTATGGTTTCACCACCTGACCCATCTGGATCCACCACCTGCTTTTTTGAACTGTGCAGATGAGATTTATCCTTCGCTCCTGCAATTATCCCTGTCTCAACCTATGGTAACATACTGTTCCCATATCCTCCACCCAACAGTTTCCGACCCCTCTGTTCTGTCACCTTCTCCCCATTCTTGTCTCCTACCTTCTTTGTGTGCCACCCTCTCCCAACATACCCTCCCAACTTTCCCCGCTGCTCTTTTTGTGTTCAATTTTTCCTATCTCCCTGTCCACAACCTCCTCACACTGGGACTGCTGACAGTCTAGTCCCTGCACAATGTTGCTCTGTCCCCCCACCCACACACTGCTATCTCTTGTCCTTCTCTACTTCCTCAAGATTGCTGCTTTGATTCCATGTAACAGTTGCATTGTGGTGTGAACTGCCGGAGTGGGCAGTCGTGTGTGAGAGGAGTGCTTGCTTGTGTGAATGAATGATGTGTGTTTCTTTTTCTGACAAAGGCTGTGGCCAAAGCTTATGTGTAAGTGCCTTAATTGTGCCTGTTTGCAACTTACATTTACAGTAAGTAGCAAACTATGTTTTCCTACATTGTTGATATTCCAATCTGAAGTTTCCATTGTTTTGAACAATAATATGAGTTGGATAGATTGCTATTCACTGCATAAAAGAAGTGTTGAGCAGCAGACACACATTTAAAAGTAAACTGTGAAAATATCAGCTTCTGGGCAAAGTCGTTCATCAGATGAGAGACAAAAACGTGTGGCCACTGTCACCTCCAGGTGCTTTGGCACCACTGGGGTGGGTAGTGAGGGTCCAGAAGAGGCATGGAGCAGGGAGGAAGAGGAGGGATAACAGTGTAGGCATGGGTGAAGATGCTGTAGTGCTGCTTGTAGGAGTGTGCAGAGGCATGGGGTGTAAGGATGACGGGCTGCTAGCTGCAGCATCGAGAGAGTAGTGTGTTTGTGTATGTGGGGGGGGGGGGGGGGGGGGGGTGGGGGGGGGGGGTAGGAGAGAGAGGAAAATGACTGTGCAGGGTATAATGTGGGGGTACAGAAGGCATGTGCAAGGCTGCAGTAGGATTAGGAACGAGGACAAAGGCAGGCAGGTGAGTGGGGGAGGGGACAAGTAGCAGAGGTTGAGGCCTGGTGGTCACAAGAACTAAAAATATATGAAAAGGTGAGGTCCCACCTGCACAATAGAGAAAAGCTGGTGTTGGTGCAAAGAATCCAGCTGTCGTGGACTGTGAAGCAGTCGTGGAACTTGAGCACATTGTGTTGCTTGGCATACTCAGGAACAGGGTGGTCCTGCTTTGCAGTTCAGTACTCAAAGTACTTGCCACCTTGTGGAGTGATTTAACATTCATTGAAACAGTTTCAGTAGCATCTAGTTCTATTCACAGCCTTATGATACAGCTCCATCAAGAACAAATTCCATAATAACAAAAAGTCAAGCTGAAGTAATCCTACTAGTTTCATACATGTACAGAAACTAGCGACCATCTGCATTGTGAATCTCAGTACTATGTTGACACTTGGGGAAAACTGAGTTGTCCTGATAGTTTTGATGATGTGTGTCAAAATACCAGTACTTCACAAGCTTCCAGGCACTTGAATATTCAAAAGAGAAGAAACATTCTCAAATATTTTATCTTACACTGATAGTTACATGTCTAAATGTGTGACACACACGTAAACTTGCACACACCTGGTTACTGTTGTCTGCAGGGGATAGCAGTGTAGGGTTGGGAGAAGATGCTTTAGTGCTGTCTGTCCCATACTGCAAGTCACCTAAACGTGTTTGGTGAAAGCAACCGTAGTGGAATTTAAATGATTCCTAAACAGTGCCTGAGGTGTGTGTTGATTTAAATAGACTAAAGTACGGACAGCTTTGGCAGCACAATTACGGAGAACATGTATGAAATTATTCTATGATTTTTTTTTAATGGAAATCTGTGTGTATTATATTTGTGCAGGGTTGCTTACAATACTAACTTTCTCCACGCAGTTTGTTGGAAAGAATGAATAATATTAAATTGAGGTTTCTCTCATGTTCTTGTATTTCAGATACATTTGTATATTATCATGGAATGAACTATGAATGGAGGTACAGTTTGATGTGCATCTTTTGTAGAGGGATACTGCTTGCTGCATCTGTAGCATTTGCTAAGCCACTATAGTTGAATTCTTTTATCTTGGCGGCTCGCGCATGCCCGCCCAGACGCGGGAGATTGCTGCGTTGCCAGTTGCACACGACGCACGCGCCAAGAGAAGCAGCGCCATAGTATAGTAGAGTTCGCAAGCTTACGTTTAGGGGGGAGCGTGCAGTTTATGAAGTAAAGCCACCACGGCCGCATTAACCCTTTCGCTGCTACAGATACGTGCTCCCCGCATTCCGCGCTGTGCGCGATTTTGTCACTGCACTGCTCGCCTGTGCTGACACATGGTGTTTCCGAGTGCTTTGACACACTCATCATTTGATTCCACAAAAACTATTTGCCCCAAAAATTAGATTTTTTCACATCTTCTTGACTGATACCTCCCCCCCCCACTTCCTTTGACTGATTGAAGTGCTTTAAAATAAAGCCAAACGCGCCCGGTGTAAATAAAACTTTTATTACAGTCGCGAAACACGGAATATTTCTCAATATTTCATACGACACCTATGTGGTACTTAAATTAAATGAGATTGTTATACAGTAAATTTTTTATGAAATTTAGGTACCTTGTCCACATTTCATTCTCAACATTATGGCAACTAAAATCGACCATACGGAAAGTATACGCTATGGACTTTTACTTCTGCAAACTCTTCAAAATTTCGTGCAATGGTTTACTGCATTTAATGCTGCACAATAACTGGGTTGAACATCGAAACAAAATTAAGTCATTTATGGGGGGAAGGTATCAGTCAAGAAGATGTGTAAAAATCTAATTTTTGGGCAAAATAGTTTTTGTGAAATTGAGTGATGAGGGTGCAAAGCATTCGGAAACACCATGTGTCAGCACAGGCGAGCAGTGCAGTGATGACAAAATCGCGCACAGCGCGGAGCACGTGACTGCAGCAGCGAAAGGGTTAATGAAGAGACAAAGCACAAGAAATTTCAAAAAATTGCATTCAAACGAATAAAATTTGTGAAGTAAGACTTCGATATTGTTTTTAAATAAATAAAAGATTTAGCATCGCACAAGGTTTGAACTCGTTACCTTTCGCTTTCTAACCCAACGCCTTAACCGTTACGCTAGCGCAACTCGTACTGCAGTGTATCTTCATAAGGACTATAACAAGTCACGCAAAATGCTGACAAACACTGTTGGTATGCCTATGAATTACTCGCACTTCGTCGAAGCACAATAGGAAATAAACAATTACCGCTGTTCTTTATTGCGAAAAAGCGGTTCGTGAAATTGATACAAACACCTTTCCTTGCTATCGCCTGAATTAAGAGTCTTATTGCTTGTTTGGTTTAATTAATTAATAGAAGCAATTGGTATAAATAATGGTTTTTCCAAACTTTCAAAAAACTAAGTCTGCTATCAAGACATTGCTTTTGTTATATTACTTTATTTATGACTGAACGTTTCTAAAACTGAAGACACTCGTCCGTGCTCTGCTCTGCAGTCGAGATCTGGCAACGTCGTTCTCTGTTCATTGGCTGACTGTATTTTTTGACGGCAGATGCACAGAACGAACCTAAACTCGGTCGCCAACATAAATGACGCGCACTTTAGTGGCTCATTGTTTGTGCTAAATTCTATGTGCTTCTTGGAACTCTTAGTATTAGCTGGATACAGGCTTGCTGAACTGATGGCTGCTATGTGTCTCAGTCCCATATAATGGCACACTCCTTTGACGTCATGCTGTACCGATGGCAGAATAGTTTTTGTGATAAGGATTGAAGGATCACAGCTTAACTGTCCAAAGGGAATATTTTAATATCTAAATAGCTTATGAGATATAATCTCTGAGAACAAGTATGAATGCTAAACCAACACCACAAACAGAAACCTAGAAGATTGCTCAGGATGAGACTTGAGTAAGTTACAAGAAAGCCTGAACAACGTGTCAGAATTGAAGGTACAGACAAGTGCCAGTGCCGGTACCAACAATGTTGTATCAGTTTTGAGCTCACCTGCAAACATCAGTCATTTGTTACATCTCTCTCCCCCCCTCTGGTTCAGAGGCCTTCAGCATCATTATTACTATTTCAGTAATTTAAAGTTCTCGTGTATATATCATCCTGGCTGTCAGTTTTTAGGACTAACAGAACAGTGGTTTTATATATGTTGATGTTTGTCCAGTGTAACAGGACTTGAGATATGCTTGTATTTTCTTCGTAGCAGGCTTGCAGGTACTTCAATCTCTCCAATGATTTGGGCCTTAAAGTACCTTACCTCACCTTGTGTCAAACAATGGTGGTGCCTCAGATCTCTAACTTCTGGGACTCAATCATAAAAGAACTGTTGCAATAGAATTGGAAGAAAGCTTTTGAAGCCTTCGAGGGACTGCACTGGGTGACCACCTCATCTTAGTGAGACAGAATCCATTTCCCCATGGGTATGAATGACATGCCATCATTTTTCAGGTTCCTCACTTGAAAACCCCATCTTCACATTTCTAATTCCATACTTTTCACCAGAATATGTTGTACAAGGCTGATTGAAACTTCCTGGTCGATTAAAACTTTGTGCAGGACCAAGACTCGAATTTGAGACCAATGCAGCACAGTTTTAATTTGCCAGGAAGTCTCATATCAGCACACGTTCTGTTTCAGAGTCTGATTGAAGTTGTTCTACAAGTCTGAAATCTTCGCAAAATCATCTGTGTTCATGCTGTACACAACCATAGGTATCCTCTTCTGACACTTTTTCAGACCTCTTTCCATTCCTTGGGTGAGAATACATACTGACAATGATTCTGAACATACCTCCCGGCACCAAAATCGTGAGCAGAAGGCAACATTGTACACCCTACTTGCAGAAATGTGCGTGAGATAGATTCGAATCTGTCATCTGCAACAAGCTTCAACAATGGTCCACTTGTTTTGGCCTCCGCTATTGCCAGATGTGGCTATCAACTTCTCTCCCTGAGTGGCATGTCACTCTAAGTGCTTCAGTAAACAACTGCCAATTTCATCTGCTCCTGTGCCACACACATAAATACCCTTGTTTTTCTGAACAAAAGCAGCAGTGGTACGTTTGTACAAAGGAAGCAAGATCCTGAAAGTGTAGTTAGTAGAGTTTGCTGGAACCACAGAAGTTTTGGTGCACAGGCCACGAGATGCACATTGCCTTGTTCATTCCCAAATGGCTACAGCAGTCTGCAGTAGGCACGGCACTAGAATGCCAGAGTAGTGACAAAGATACAGGCATTACAGCAACAGAGATGGTGATGTGATCTAAGGCAACCAGGATACAACACTCAAGATTGGCACAGTCATTCAGGGGTATTCTTTGTACATATACAGATGTCTAAGATAGCTTGCCCACTTGCATTGTCACATTGGACAACTGACCAAATGGCGCCGAGTGAGGATCGCGAGTGTGTAAAGTCCGGAAAAAAGTGTAAAAATAGCGAGGAAAAGTGTTTATCGTGCAATATAGTCAGTGTGTATTGAGAAAACTTGTGCATGCGATGCTACATAATAAAAAAAAGTCACAGAAATAAAACTGTGGAACCACAAGAAGTAATAAGGAGAATTACACATGTGGAGCATCTACATCGTCTTTCGGGGAAACAAGTGTAACATTAGGTTCAGATCCCTGCCACTGCAAAAAACCAGAGACGAACCTGTGCAAAAACTTAATAAGATGGATTGCACAAACAATATCATTGCAGAGTTAGTGGAAGAGAGACGCATTTTACAACACGAGTGCAACAAATCCCCACAGCTGAACACAACGGTCGTAAATAAATCGTTCAGTGAACCTCACTCAGGAATCATACACTATAGTAGCAAAAATACAAGACATAACGTGTGTAAAAAGTACGGGAGAGTAGGCGGTAATGGTGTATGCGAAACAGTTCCGTTCTTTGTGTGCTAAAGTTGATCCATTGCTGAAAACACACGAAAAATCAGCGTCAGAATGGAAATATGATACCAATGTCTACAGGGTCAGACTAAACCCACCTATTCAGCTACTAAACAGGTACGAAGTGCTAAGCGAAGTAAGTGATGATAGTGCTTCAGAAAATATTTTTGAAAATACGCATGTACATGTTTCAGCTGTTGCTGCTCCCCCTGCAATCCATGTCAACATAAGCCTAGGTCACAGCAAAAAATACATAATCACATGGGAAAACTGCACATTTTAGCTGATAGCCACGGATGCGCAATAGCCTCTCTTGATAATGAGGCATCAGTTGTGATATCCACGAGTTATGTCAAGCCTGGGGCTGCCCTTTCGGAGGTAATTAAGAATGTTTACACTGATGAAATTATCAAGTTGACTTCAAAAGACTTTGTAGCGTTGTTTGGTGGCTCTAACAATGTGTATAAAAATGAAACCTCTACAGCCTGCTCAGAATTGAAAAAATTCTCTTTGTCAACATTCCACATCGCTATGATCTGCCACCCTGGTCTTGTGTGAACAAAGAGATTAGTATTGCTAATGAGAGTTTTTCCAGTATATGCAGTCAATTCGAAAATGTTTGTATTGTTGATAGTAGTGGCATTGGTTGGAGATTCCACACTTCTCATGTTCTTTACTTGGATGGCCTAGGGAAGAAAATTGTAGCACAAAAAGTAGTGGATGAAATAAAAAGGCACCAGCAAACATCTGCAGCACCATCGACAACAGTAACATCACAAAAATCAATAATAGCAGGTTCATCCCAGGTAGCAACAACAAAAGCAATAGCATAATCAAAATCATCACCAGTAGCAGCAGTAAAATGATCACAAATGGTCAAACCACTGTCAGCAACAGCAACAAAACCATCGGCAGAAACATCAGCAAAACCAACAGATACTACAACAACAAATCCACCACCAACAGAAATAGTGCCAATAAAAAAAAAACAAAGGCAGCAACTGGATGAAGAATCCTGTCAGTACCACTACCACTACCACCTCTGGCTGCAACAACAACAACAACAACAACAATAGCAGCTACACAGCACTGCTAGCACTGCTTAAGGAGGAGTCAAAGACAAGGTACATCTACATAATTAAATAAGGATTTTTTTATGGCTTCAAACAAAGAAAAGGAAAAGATTGTGACAAACCAGCAATAAAATTTGCAGATAAGTCACAACTACTATGGAAAAAGCAGCACATTACCAGGTAATGACAAAAGAAAAAAATACTTGCAAACCAGTTAGGATAATGTGTCAGAATATTCAGTGCCTCAAAAACAAAGTGCTAGATCTAGAAATGGCTTTAAACAATCTTGCTGATGTCTCTTGCATTTGTTTATCTGAACACTGGTGCAAGGCTAGTGAATTAAGTCTCATAAATATAAGCAACTTTAATTTAGCATCGCATTATTGCCGAAGTGTTTTTAAAGATGGTGGGGTATACATTTACTCTAGAGTAGGACTGCAGTTCAAAGTGAAAACAGAATTGGACCATCTAAATACAGAAAAACATTTTTAATCATGTGCCATAGAGTTAAAAACTGAGGAGAAGAGTGAAAAACTAGTTGTCATAACAATATATAGATCACCAGTGGGTGACAAAAACATATTCTTAAAAAAAAAATAAATAAATAAATAAATAAATATATAGAAGCAGCACTAAACACTTTTTGTAGTAATGAAGTGAAATTATTGTTATGTGGGGATTTTAATATTAACCTGTTAATTGAAAGTGATGAAAAAGACAGCTTTTGAGTATACTAAGCAGCTTTCACATGAAACCAGAATAACAGAACTGTCATCTTCTCTCTTAGACAATATTTTCACAAATATGGATAATGGTATCACAGGCATTAAATGTAAACTTAGGTCTTTTGGATCACAATACACTAATAGCATACATAAATTCCTCTGTACCCAAGGCAGTAAAATATAAGTGGAAGTACAAAAGGCACTTCTATACGGAAAAAGTGAATACTTTCATCCAGTTGTTAGCTAATGAAACCTGGGAAGATGTCTTTGCACAAACAACAACTGAAGAATCTTTCAATACTTTTTCTAGTACATTCATGTCCCTATTTGAGATGTGTTTTCCACAAAAGCTCACAAAGTTCAATTTCATGCCTAAGAACACAAGCCAGTGCATAACACCTGCTATTAGAGTATCTAGTCAAACACTAAAACGTATCAGTCAACTCAAAAAAGACAACAAAGATGAACACTTCACAGATTTTGTTAAGACATATAAGAAAATTTACAGGAAGGCCATCAAAAAAGCCAAGACAGTGCACAAAGACAGTGTAATTGCTGGGTCAGCAAACAAATCGAAAGCTATATGGAATGTAATTAAAAAAGAAATAGGCCCAAGCAAAAATGTTAGAAATCTAGATGACTTTGTTTTAAAAGATGATCAAGGTGTGCTAGTCAGAAATCTTACTTTAGCAAATTACGTTAATGACTACTTCATGAATAGTCCAATCAATCTGAGTAAAAATTGTTGTAGGATTAGTAGAACATCAATGCTAGGAGAACAAAGTGTTAATTCAATATTGCTACCTCCCATGAACAAATAGGAAGTTAATTGAATAATAAAAACAATGAAGAATAAAATGTCCTCAGGGATTGACGAGGTACATTGTTCAGCCATGATGAGATGTGCTACAGTCATATCAGATCCACTCTCACACATCATAAACATTTTATTGTCAGAATGAGTCTTTCCGCAACGTCTAAAAATTGCAAAAATAAAACCATTGTATAAAAAGGGCAATATACATGAAGTGGGAAACTATAGACCATTAGCATTATTATAAGTATTTTCAAAAGTAATAGAGACAGTCATGAAAAACAGTACGACAAATTACCTCGAGAAATTCAATCTATTGTCTGTAAACCTACACGGCTCTCGCAAATGAATGAGTGCAGAGTCAGCCATCACCCAATTCATTGAAAATATTGTAACAGGGCTAGATAGGAACAACAATGCAACAGGAATAAACTTGGACTTATGAAAGGCATTTGATACTGTCCAACATGACATCCTGCTAGACAAATTACAATATGTCGCTATACGAGGAGTGGCAAAAAAGTGGTTTCATATCTCCCTAATAGGAAACAGGTAGTAGAAATTGCAACAATAAACAGTAAAAACCATAGTATTGTTTACAGACCAGATAGTCAGACTGTGCCAATTGGGGTACCACAGGGGAGTGTTCTAGGACCTCTCCTATTTCTTCTTTACATAAATGATATCAAGATTCCAGTAAATGGTACTCACATAACCCTGTTTGTGGATGACACAAAAATTGTAGTAACTGACATAAACCGGGTATTGCCAACATCTGCAACCAGAGTTATAGAATATTTGCAGAATTGGTTTGAAATGAACAAATTAACCATAAATATCTCTCAAACTAATTATAGCCATTACAGGAAAACAAATTCACACTCTGATCTGGATCTCAGAATACAAAATAAAGAAATTGTGAGAGTTGCTACCACAAAATTCGTAGGTATACATATAGACGAAAATTTAGACTGGAAATCCCACATCCTGTATCTCTCTCATAAGTTAAGCTCTACTTGCTTTGCATTACGTGTTATTAGCTTTGTATGTAGTAGGGAATGTAGCAGAACTGTTTACTTTGCTTATATACATTCTGCTATTACCTATGCCCTCACCTTCTGGGGTCATAGTAGGAAAAATCTCAAAACCATCTTCACTCTACAAAAACGAGCTGTTAGAATAATTACCAACAGTTCAAGGCTAACTCCTTCAAAGCAACTATTTCAACAGCTAAATATTCTACCCCTACTGTGCCTCTATATACAAAGAAGCGTAGTTAATGTAAAAAGAAATATTGACAATTTCCAGTCCAGCTCGGATCTACATACTTACAACACAAGAAAGTGCAATGACATTCATATTAAATGAGTTAATAAGGCTTTGGTTCAGAAACAAACAAACATACAAGGAAGTAGATTGTATAACAAACTACCAGTAAATATAAAAGAAATAAAAAAAAAATTGTGTTCATTTAAAGAAGCAATATTCTAATTTTTAATGATCAACTGCTATTATAGTGTAAACGAATACCTAGAATAGCTTCATACAAAACAATTAGATCTATGTACTCTGTGCCAATAGAAATTGTCATCCTACTGTTGCTAAGACCTAAATAAATAATATGTACAAAATTGTTAGAATTATTATGTGTTACATCTAAATATCAACTATGTATTCCATGTGAAAAGTCTTTCTCATACATTAATGTAATTAATCAAAATTGCACATGCTATTTCAATGTGGTCTGATGTGTAGTCTACTATGCACATTTGTATTGTGTAGAGTATTGTTCATCCTTTATGTGTGTATATATACACTTACTGTGTATTTTTTGACAAAATCCATGCAATGTACATTGTCTCTGGATGAATGAACTACTACTACTACTACTACTACTACTACTACGACGACGACGACGACGACGACGACGACTACTACTACTACTACTACGACGACGACTACTACTACTACTACGACGACGACGACGACGACGACTACTACTACTACTACTACTACTACTACGACGACGACTACTACTACTACTACTACGACGACTACTACTACTACTACTACTACTACTACTACTACTACTACTACTACTACTACGACTACTTATATGTGACACACAAGGGCACAAATCAGTTCTACATGATCGATTTTGGCTCAGACATTAGTGTACTTCTGTTGGAGCAGAAACAGTAAGAGGCAGTAGTTACAACACTCAATGTAAACGCCCCTAACAACTCACCCCATGGGGATGTGTGGGGAGCAGAGGCCATGGATATCACATCGAAGAAGAATTTTAAATGGAGATTCATGCATGAACCGATTCTTGAAGGAGTTTTCATATTCCGCCAAAAGCTGGGATTACAGCTAAGCCCAGCACAAGTTTGGTGGAGAATTGAAGTTGTGTTGGGCATGATACGTAGGCGCTGCATTACCAGAAGAAGCAGTCTCACATGAGATAAAACAGAAGGTAGTATGTAAAACTGTGCATCATATTGAAACTGCTGTGGGCCAACCAGTCCTCCAATGGTTTGCTGAGGTGAAGGTGGAGTTTCACAAAATGTTGCAGGTAGGAATTGTATGAAGGTTAGATAACCCGAGTACATCACCACTGCATCTTGTTAGAAAGAGATGGCACATGGAGACATAATAGAGATTACTAGGTGCTTAATGCAAGAACAATACCTGACAGCTATCTAGTGCCAAACTTGTGGGATTTTACAATAAACTGCAAAAAATAGTATACTCAGATTCTGGTCACAGAAGAAGACATTCCCAAGATGGTCATGATAATACCTTTTGGACTGTCTGAACTCCACCATATGCCATTTGGATTGAAAAATGCAGGTGAGACCTGGCAGAGATTTGGAGATGAGACTTGAGGATATGGTTTCTGCTGTGTTTATTTTGATGACATATTAATATTCTCTAGGACATCTGAGTTGCATGAAGAACACCTTAAAGCAGACTTGACAAAATAAGGAAATTCTGCCTAGTGGTACATGAAACAAATGACATTTCTCAGGCTCAACGTATCAGCTGTGGGTATCCGCACTATCAAGGAAAAGTTGGAGGTGCTACATGATATTCTGTGACTGACAGATTTGCAATTGCAATGATTCCTAGAGATCAGCAGTTTTATAGGTGTCATCTACCTGGGGAGCAGACATGCAGGCAGTGCTGCTGGATGATATGGCAGGGAGCAGCGCAACAGGCAAGCAACCCTTGGTTTGGACTCCGATCATGCAGCAAGCCTTCAAAAAGGTAAGAGCATGTTGCAAAAAGTGATAATGCTGTCTCACATAGTTCATAATGCACCGTTGGCAATTGTCATAGATGCCACCCAGTTGAATATTGTTGCAGCACTTTAGCAAAGTGTGGAAGCGAGTTGGTGGAAACCATTAGGTTTTTTTTTTCTGTGTAGGTATCAGAAGCTCAAAGGGGAGATTCCGGCCTCAGAAATTCAGTTCAGTATGAGACTTCACAGGTTAGTACTATATCTCAAGGGTGTCCACTCATAGAAATCTTAACAATATTATGAAAAGGAAAGTTGCCACTCACCATATAGTGGAGATGCTGAGTCTCAGGTAAGTACAACAATACATGATGGAAGTAGTGACTGAATGGGGGTAAGGAGGAGGAGGGATAGTAGGGTAGGGGTGGTGTACAGTACAGGCTGCTGGGGAGTGTGCAGGGAAGAGAGAGAGAGAGAGAGAGAGAGAGAGAGAGAGAGAGAGAGAGAGAGAATAGGTCAGCTATGTGTAGTCGGGAGGTTAGACATAGGGCAGAGGAAAGATGGTGAGGGGGGGAGGGTGTCGGAAAAGAAGAGAAGTAAAAAGACCATGCGTGATGGTGGAATGAGGGCTGTACAGTTGTGGAATGGGAACAGGGAGGCTGGATGGGTGAGGACAATGACTAACGAAGGTTGAGACCAGGAGGGTTACGGGAATGTAGGATATATTACAGGGAAAGTTCCCACCCACGCATTTTGGAAAAGCTGGTGTTGGTGGGAAGGATCCATGTGGCAAAGGCTGTGAAGCAGTCATTGAAATGAAGGATGTCATGTTTGGCAGCATGCTCAGCAACTGGGTGGTCCACTTGTTTCTGGGTGACAGTTTGTCGGTGGCCATTCATGAGGACACACAGTTTATTGGTTGTCATGTTCACATAGAAAGCAGCACAATGGTTGTACCTTAGCTTGTAGATCACGTGACTGGTTTCACAGGTAACTCTGTATTTGATTGGATAGGTGATGTTTGTGACCAGACTGGAGTAGGTGGTGATGGGAGGATGTATGGGACAGGTTTTCCATATAGATCTATTACAGGGGTTTGAGCCATGAGGTAAGGGGTTGGGAGTGAGGGTTGTCTAGGGATGGACGAGTATATTGTGTAGGTTCAGTGGATGCTAGAATACCACTGTCGGAGGGTTGGGAAGGATAGTGGGCAGGACATTTCTCATTTCAGGGCAAGATGAGAGGTAGTTGAAATCCTGGCAGAGAATGTAATTCAGTTGCTACAGTCCTGGGTAGTACTGACTTACAAGGGGAGTGCTCCTTTGTGGCTGGACAGTGGAATTGTCTGCCACCCCACCGTGCTATCCCTCCCCCTCCCACCCCAGCTCACAGTGTGAAGTTAATGGCCTAAAGTATTATCAGTTAAATCATAAATAATTGTATATTGTTTTTAAAATCGCTGTCACCGGTACTTAAATTGTGAATTATGCTCATCAATATTTTCTTTCTAAAAAGTTGAACAATTTCAATAACATTTTTAATGGAGTTAAATAAATTACCATTGTCACAAAAATCTGGGTGGAGTTTAAATTTTATAAAATATTTTTACAACATCATGTTCATTTGTCAATTTTGTATTTTATGTGGAAGCACCAGGATAATTGTCATAAAAGCATTGAAAAAAAAATATTTTGGCATCTTGCACAATTTATGAGGGGCGATTGTTTACAGAAAGAACGTTTTTTATTTAAAAAAATGATCTGTTGAAAAGTATTCTTGGTTGGCATTCCTGAAAACTTCTCTTTCATCAGAAGGTCTGGGAGCATACCAGGCATATTGGATCATTTCCTAAAAAAATGATTGCATTTTATACAGTCTTCACGAGAATTTATTTCCCTATTACTTTCAATAAGACAAGCCCAATTCAATTTCGTTTATGCTTTATCAGATTTTTTTACTTGTGTGTAAAAGTAGATGTCACATGACTGAACAAGTGGAGTACATTTCAGAGGAATCACTTTATTTGTGCAGGCTTGTGATTTCCTGTAATGCTGAAAGATTTTGTCGTATAATTCAGGCTTTGCTTGTCCATCCCAAGAGTCAATAATTGACAGAAACTGTTCTTGACTCGCATAAGACTTCAAACACCGGTTGAGAAAATCAGTATACAGTTCTGTAATTAGCTTCACACATTTGGAAGATGTTATTACAACGTTTTTATAATTCTGCTCATATTCTTTTGCTCTTTTTTGAACTCGGGGACCAAAGTTACCAGTTGCCTCTTGCAAACAAAAGCTTGAAGTAGGTGGTTTCCAGACAGCGTAAGAGCATACTGAGCGATGTGTGTATGCGTCACTTTATTGCTGTGGTGTCTTTTGACGAAAATAGTGTTGCCTTTTTTTGGCAGCCAGAGTCCTGTTGTACAGTAACTCATACTGACATCCTGGAAATAAAAACAACCGAAATTTCAATATTTTGTTAGAGAATCTCAAAAATAGAGAGCAAAATGGATTTTTGGATGCCCTTCAATAAATATCTGTCTGGTCAGTGTTGATAACAAAATCTTTGTTGAAATTCAGTATCAGTTTTAACGTTTGGGTTCAAAAAGTGTCTGCAGCAGTCAAGATTTCTTCAATCGTCATTATTTCTCTTCTTGAAACAAATCTCGTCACTTTTTGCTGCCGAAGTCCGTGTATTTCTCTCTCAATCTATGAACCCAGCTGTCGGAAGCTTTAAATTCAAAAATATGTAAACTCTTGTGCTGCTGCTAATTGTAAATTCCGCGTAGTCACTTGCTGATAATTCTCCCGACCTTAAACAAAACGATCATACGTACAGAAACTGATTGCTGCATACCAAATCGATTACCTCCTTTTTTATTTCTCCTTCCCGTTGGGATTAATATTCCTTCTTTCTTAATCGGCTTCACCCTCTTTTTTGTAGTTCCACGTGAGGTGAGCCATTGCGATATGAACAACATCAATTTTGTAATCCAAAGAAAGATGCCCTACTTCTCTTGCTTTCTTTTCTTCAGTTTCATACACTCCTGGAAATTGAAATAAGAACACCGTGAATTCATTGTCCCAGGAAGGGGAAACTTTATTGACACATTCCTGGGGTCAGATACATCACATGATCACACTGACAGAACCACAGGCACATAGACACAGGCAACAGAGCATGCACAATGTCGGCACTAGTACAGTGTATATCCACCTTTCGCAGCAATGCAGGCTGCTATTCTCCCATGGAGATGATCGTAGAGATGCTGGATGTAGTCCTGTGGAACGGCTTGCCATGCCATTTCCACCTGGCGCCTCAGTTGGACCAGCGTTCGTGCTGGACGTGCAGACCGCGTGAGACGACGCTTCATCCAGTCCCAAACATGCTCAATGGGGGACAGATCCGGAGATCTTGCTGGCCAGGGTAGTTGACTTACACCTTCTAGAGCACGTTGGGTGGCACGGG
Source organism: Schistocerca americana (assembly GCF_021461395.2). Taxonomy (NCBI): domain Eukaryota; kingdom Metazoa; phylum Arthropoda; class Insecta; order Orthoptera; family Acrididae; genus Schistocerca; species Schistocerca americana. Next base: position 272,982,880 of record NC_060120.1, on the reverse strand, counting down.
ATACATGCGGACGTGCATTGTCCTGTTGGAACAGCAAGTTCCCTTGCCGGTCTAGGAATGGTAGAACGATGGGTTCGATGACGGTTTGGATGTACCGTGCACTATTCAGTGTCCCCTCGACGATCACCAGTGGTGTACGGCCAGTGTAGGAGATCGCTCCCCACACCATGATGCCGGGTGTTGGCCCTGTGTGCCTCGGTCGTATGCAGTCCTGATTGTGGTGCTCACCTGCACGGCGCCAAACATGCATACGACCATCATTGGCACCAAGGCAGAAGCGACTCTCATCGCTGAAGACGACACGTCTCCATTCGTCCCTCCATTCACGCCTGTCGCGACACCACTGGAGGCGGGCTGCACGATGTTGGGGCGTGAGCGGAAGACGGCCTAACGGTGTGCGGGACCGTAGCCCAGCTTCATGGAGACGGTTGCGAATGGTCCTCGCCGATACCCCAGGAGCAACAGTGTCCCTAATTTGCTGGGAAGTGGCGGTGCAGTCCCCTACGGCACTGCGTAGGATCCTACGGTCTTGGCGTGCATCCGTGCGTCGCTGTGGTCCGGTCCCAGGTCGACGGGCACGTGCACCTTCCGCCGACCACTGGCGACAACATCGATGTACTGTGGAGACCTCATGCCCCACGTGTTGAGCAATTCGGCGGTACGTCCATCCGGCCTCCCGCATGCCACTATACGCCCTCGCTCAAAGTCCGTCAACTGCACATACGGTTCACGTCCACGCTGTCGCAGCATGCTACCAGTGTTAAAGACTGCGATGGAGCTCCGTATGCCACAGCAAACTGGCTGACACTGATGGCGGCGGTGCACAAATGCTGCGCAGCTAGCGCCATTCGACGGCCAACACCGCGGTTCCTGGTGTGTCCGCTGTGCCGTGCGTGTGATCATTGCTTGTACAGCCCTCTCGCAGTGTCCGGAGCAAGTATGGTGGGTGTGACACAGCGGTGTCAATGTGTTCTTTTTTCCATTTCCAGGAGTGTATTTATCCGATGATCTCTGGTCTTCTTACTTTTCGATAGGTTCACCTTCCCAGTTTTCATTTTTTCGTGAGCAAGTTCATCCTCAGTCAAAAGTATTTTTCAGACAACATGTCCGTAGTACGTCTGCAGATATCTTCAACCATCAACTGTCCTTCACGAGAAATTGTCGTTGAAGATTCCGATGCAATCAAATAATTTGCAGCAAGCAAGCTTTCGTAATAAAAAACAGCATCTTTTAACATTGCTTCCGACTCTTCACTGTATACTGAATCTGATGCGTCTCATACTTGCGCGATGTCTTCAGTGACAGATATTTTTAATCCACAATATTGTAAAAATTCTGATAATGTTTCACAGTACACAGCGCTCCAGTCTCTGCGAAAATCAGGAATGAAGTGGCACTATAGCAGGTAAGGCCCATTCTACAATTAATTCCGTGCGGTCCTTAACACTTCCTGACCGTCTGCCTGTTTGTATACACATAGGGGAACAGCTATATTTTGCTCTTCCACAAAGACACCGGTCCCTCGAATTTACAACTAATATTTACATTTCCACGTCTTATAATATAGCCCAATTTTGTAACAACATTGTAATGACAATGATTAACGCTTTAATCCACCTCCATTAAAATGCATTCCAAATTGTTCAACTTTTTAAGAAAAAAGTATTGACGAGTGTAATGCATATTTTAAGTAGTGTGTGACAGTCATTTCATAAACAATATAAAATTATTTATGATTTAAGTGGTGATATTTTAGATAATTAACTTTATCTAAAAGTTGTTACAATAAAACAGTTAAGAAAACAAGATAAAATCGATTCGCTGTATGACATTCTGGCATGTAACTGACTGAGTCATTTGACCTGCATGATGCAGTGCTACTTCTGACCGTATATGAGGTCCTTACTGAGCTGCACTTAAAACTTTATAGCCCTTTTTCTCGGAATTTTCTGGACAGTGCGCTTTAAGACTTCAATGAGTGGCTATTGGAGGGATACTGTTAATTGTTAATGGCTGTGAGCAGGTATATATGCTGGCCAGAAGTGATTCTGGATGGGGATATATCAACAGAGACGACAGCAAGGACATTCTTGACTACATGGATTTCGAAATTCAGTTGTCTCACAGATTTCACAACAGCCTGGGGGTGACATTTTGAATCAACATTATTTCTGGGGCCATCTAGATTATGTGAATACCAACATCACCATACCACAGGCAGCGAATGGTGGAGAGATGGCGTAGAACTCTGAAGGTTGCACTTCTGTACCATGATAATTGTTGGACAGCAGCACTGCCACTAGTTTTGTCAGGGCGATACACAGCAGTTAAACTGAACTTGGGGCTTCAACTGATGAAATGATGTACAGAGATAAGTTACGTCTGCCATCAAAGTTCTTTCCAGATAAAACAGGTGTCTATAGAACCAGAGCTGCTGTACGTGTTTCAGCAAGTGAAGCTCCAAATAGTCAAGCTACACCCGACCCCACGTTGTGCAATTCAGAAGGAGCCTGTACACAGGAACATTGCGACGTGCTCACGTGCAAAGCTGCGAATCAGTGCTGCAAGTGCACCGCTGCAACCTCCATACTCATGACTATTCTGGGTGTTACGATACAGTGAGCATACAGTTCAAGTAGAGTGCAATGACTAGCCATTGGCAGTGTCCTGGGAATGGGTTAAGTCTTCAAATGTTCTCTCTACCGACGTGCCTACGCAATATAGTGGCCGGCACGAAAATACGGCCTCAAGGTCATCTCGCCTATCTTACAGCATTGCCAGTTTTTCTTTTATAGGAATAATTTAAAATGTACGTAAAAAATAAGGAAAATATTGGGCAACTATATTTTTACTCCAGAATATGATGGAGTACTTCCTAAAAGAAAATTCTCACTAGCTGCTAGGAAAAAAAAAAATGAAATCTAATGTTAGAAGAAATTTAGGAGGAAAATAATTTTTTACTTCAACCTGTGGTAGTAACAGAATCACTAATGTAAATAGACTGAAAAATATAAGAACATCCTCAAAGTTTACAGATGCATATGCTGGTCTTTTATTTCGTAAACATAAAAGTATTCTGAGAGAAAAAATAAAATATTACGTAAGGTGTGAAACTGTGCCGACTGCATAGCGAAAAATGTTGTCGCTGATGAATTTTCGCGCTGTAGGACTGCGAAGAAATTTCGCGAGAGAAAATTGTTAGGAAAACTACAAAATTATTTTTGATGACATTTCAGATATCATTATTGTATCATATCACGTACAGAGGCAAATTACTTCCGCGATATTCCGTACGCAGCAGCACGCCAGTCGTTGTAGGCTGTCACCAAGAGTACGGCTCGCTTCAATATGATCGAGAATATTCTCTACTTCCCGAAAATGTTTTACTGGCAGTTAATACATAATCTACGTCATTGCATCATCACTCAAAACGCCAATATAGGCTAAGAAAAAGTTGTTGCTATTGTGGTCTTCAGTCCAGAGACTGGTTTGATGCAGCTCTCCATGCTACTCTGTCCTGTGCAAGCTTCTTCATCTCAAAGCACCTACTGCAACCTACATCCTTCTGAATCTGCTTAGTGTATTCATCTCTTCGTCTCCCTCTACAATTTTTACCCTCCACGCTGCCCTCCAATACTAAATTGGTGATCCCTTGATGCCTCAGAATAAGCCCTACCAACTGATCCCTTCTTCTTATCAAGTTGTGCCATAAATTTCTTTTCTCCCCAATTCTGTCCAATACCTCCCCATTAGTTATGTGATCTACCCATCTAATCTTCAGCATTCTTCTGTAGCACCACATTTCGAAAGCTTCTATTCTCTTCTTGACTAAAATATTTATCGCCAATGTTTCACTTCCATACATGGCTACACTCCATACAAATACTTCCAGAAACGACTTCCTGACACTTAAATCTCTACCCGATGTTAACAAATTTCTCTTCTTCAGAGACGCTTTCCTTGCCATTGCCAGTCTACATTAAACATCCTCTCTACTTCGACCATCATCAGTTATTTTGCTCCCCAAATAGCAAAACTCATTTACAACTTTAAGTGTCTCTTTTCCTAATCTAATTCCCTCAACATCGCCCGACTTAATTCGACTACATTCCATTACTCTCGTTTTGCTTTTGTTGATGTTCATCTTATATCCTCCTTTCAAGACACTGTCGATTCCGTTCAGCTGCTCTTCCAGTTCCTTTGCTGTCTCTGACAGAAATACAATGTCATCAGCAAACCTCAAAGTTTTTACTTCTTCTCCATGAATTTTAATACCTACTCCGTATTTTTCTTTTGTTTCCTTTACTGCTTGCTCAATATACAGATTGACTAACATTGGGGATAGGCTTCAACCCTGTCTCACTTCCTTCCCAACTACTGCTTCCCTTTCATGTCCCTCGACTCTTATAACTGCCATTTGGTTTCTGTACAAATTGTAAATAGCCTTTCACTCCTTGTATTTTACCCCTTCCACCTCCAGAATTTGAAATAGAGTATTCCAGTCACCATTGTCAAAAGCTTTCTCTAAATCTACAAATGCTAGAAATGTAGGTTTGCCTTTCCTTAATCTATTTTCGAAGAGAAGTCATAGGGTTAGTATTGCCTCACATGTTCCAACATTTCTATGGAATCCAAACTGATCTTCCCCAAGGTCGGCTTCTACCAGTTTTTCCATTCGTCTGTAAATAATTCGTGTTAGTATTTTGCAGCTGTGGTTTATTAAACTGATAGTTCAGTAATTTTCACATCTGTCAACACCTGCTTTCTTTGGGATTGAGGCCGTAGTTTCGTTCCGGCCACTATATTGCGTAGGCACGTCGGTAGAGAGCGCATTTGAAGACTTAACCCATTCCCAGGACACTGCCAATGGCTGGTCATTGCACTCTACTTGAACTGTATGCTCACTGTATTGTAACACCCAGAATAGTCATGAGTATGGAGGTTGCAGCGGTGCACTTGCAGCACTGGTTCGCAGCTTTGCACGTGAGCACGTCGCAATGTTCCTGTGTACAGGCTCCTCCTGAATTGCACAACACGGAGTCAGGTGTAGCTTGACTATTTGGAGCTTCACTTGCTGAAACATGTACAGCAGCTCTGGTTCTATAGACACCTGTTTTATCTGGAAAGAACTTTGATGGCAGGCGTAACTTATCTCTGTACATGATTTCATCAGTTGAAGCCCCAAGTTCAGTTTGACTGCTGTGTATCGTCCTGACAAAACTAGTGGCAGTGCTGCTGTCCAACAATTATCATGGTACAGAAGTGCAACCTTCAGAGTTCTACGCCATCTCTCGACTATTCGCTGCCTGTGGTATGGTGATGTTGGTATTCATATAATCTAGATGGCCCCAGAAATAATATTGATTCAAATTGTCACCCCCAGGCTGTTGCGAAATGTGAGAGACAACTGAATTTCAAAATCCATGTAGTCAAGAATGTCCTTGCTGTCGTCTCTGTTGATATATCCCCATCCAGAATCACTTCTGGCCAACATATATACCTGCTCACAGCCATTAACAATTAACAGTATCCCTCCAATAGCCACTCATTGAAGTCTTAAAGCGCACTGTCCAGAAAATTCCGAGAAAAAGGGCTATAAAGTTTTAAGTGCAGCTCAATAAGGACCTCATATACGGTCAGAAGTAGCATTGCATCATGCAGGTCAAATGACTCAGTCAGTTACATGCCAGAATGTCATACAGCGAATCGGTTTTATCTTGTTTTCTTAACTGTTTTATTGTAACAACTTTTAGATAAAGTTAATGAAGTCTGAGGGTATTTCGCCTGTCTCGTACATCTTGCTCACTAGATGGTAGAGAGTTGTTAGACCTGGTTCTCCGAAGGCTATCAGCAGTTCTAATGGAATGTTGTCTACTCCCGGGCTCTTGTTTTGTCTTAGGTCTTTCAGTGCTCTGACAAACTCTTCTCGTATCATCATATCTCCCATTTCATCTTCATCTACATTCTCTTCCATTTCCATAATATTGTCCTCAAGAACATCGCCCTTGTATAGACCCTCTATATACTCCATCCACCCTTCTGCTTTCCCTTCTTTGCTTAGAACTGGGTTTCCACCTGAGCTCTTGATATTCGTGGAAGTGGTACTCTTTTCTCCAAACGTCTCTTTAATTGTAGGTATTAAAATTCATGGAGAAGAAGTAAAAACTTTGAGGTTCACCGATGACATTGTAATTCTGTCAGAGACAGCAAAGGACTTGGAAGAGCAGTTGAACGGAATGGACAGTGTCTTGAAAGGAGGAT